>NC_134248.1:15012500-15637500 GCF_965152275.1 Natator depressus
TCCCAGGCCTGGCTCCTCACCCCTCTGTATTCCAGTCAGGCTATTTCCTCCTCCTTCTCCTTGCTGCCTGGGTGACAGCAGGGGGACCACTGAGACCACAAGAGAGAGAGTCTCCCTGCTCTCAGTTCCTATGCCCAGCATCACAGCAGCCCCTGGCTCCCCCGAGGAGCAACTGCCAGGAGAGTCCTGCTCAGCTCCTGCATCCCTGTGCAAATGGATTGTTGGCAGAATTTAGCTGCCAGACTCTTAACAAGTCTCTGCTTTACTTATGCAAACTGGGATTTTCAGAGGCTCATAACTTGGCCAAATTTGGGTGTATTTTCACAGAGACGGCAAAAAGCACGTCCCTGACACCAAAGTCCCCCTTCCCTGGCCAAACTTCAAGTTCCTTCTCCAAAGCATGAAGGTGCTAGAACTTGTCAGTGAACAGCTGTATTAATTTTCTAATATGGGTAAAACAGCACGTTTTTTCCTTATCTCGTTCTAAGAAATGGCTGAATCTTTTTTGTTGAAATTTTCTAAAAACAACTCATCCTGAGGCAGACACCAACCATGGAAAATTTCAGCCTGAATGGTGAAAGTCTGGCAAAATTATAAACCACTGAAAACAGGATCTTATAATAGAAAACGTTGGGCAACCCTACCCACTTTGCTTTCCAGCTCCCAGCCTCACTAAGCACATTGTGTACTGCTTATTGCACCACAGAAGGCTCCCTCGTCCTGGCCTGTGCTGCACAGTCATGGAAGGGACTGTCGTCTGCACTACAGATGTGGGCTGCCGCTCATCTCCTGAGCTGGCCTGGGGACCCTTCCTTTGCTCAAACCTGTTGTGGAACTGCACAGTTCCCCTGGATGGTTGTTCCACTGCTTTTCCCTTCACCACAGTATGCACTTTGAGTAGTCCCAATTAAGCTAACTGGTGCTATAAACTAGAAAATGGGGACATAAATTGGAAATGGGCCAAGAAAGTGGTGTTTGGGGCTGGATCTGATTTACTCTAAAGGTTCAGGTGTGGGCAGCATTGCTAGCCCAACAGTTCAGAAACCATGAATCATGTACCTAAAAATCACATATAATTAATTTGGGATTCTTTTTATTTGCCTTCTGGTTTCTCTAGAGTGCACTTGGGTCACATTTTCAGGCTTTTTTTCTACAATCATGATGCTACAAAATTACTTATTTAAAAATATGAAATCTCAGCTTCTCCTGTATTCACACGACTCCAGAAGCTGGGGCTTCAAGCATAATACCAAATATTGCAAGATTTGTGATAAAATTGCAAAAGTTGGCAACAGAGCATGAGGCCGAATGAAAGCTGCAGTACAGGCTTGGATTTTATTGTACTGCAATCTTGCAATTTTAAACCTAAGTGCTGGAAGTCTCATGAGAGCAGCTGTTCTCAGAAGAACAATTCCACCCCTACATGCAGCCAGTTCATGGGAATGTTCTCAGAAGAGTTGTGTTGCATCCAAACAGAAAATAGGTCTCTCTGGTTTTTGATCCATCCCAGAACCAATATTTGAAAAGGACAGGTTCAGATACAAGGATTAAACTCCAGTCTTTGCTGAATTTCACAGGGTTTAGATTCAAGGACACAGCTCTCAAATCTGAAATGGGATTTGTCTATTGAAACCTTACCTCTTTTCCTTCCTTTGCTACAATGTCCTAATGCTTCCTTTTGCTTTTATCCATTACATTATTTACTCTTTTCAGATCTTCACCTTCTTTTTGTTCTGTTACAGAGTGTTTCAGAAAAAGCATCTGATTATTATTTCCGTCAAGAACACTTTCACATTTGGGCACAACTGGCAGACTCTTCTGTTGGCCTCCATGAACAAAGAGCTACATCAGATTTTTTCTCTAAGATTAAGAAGAAAGATAAGTCTCAGTCTGAAAAAGACTCATCTTTTGATATTAAACACATTGAAAAAGAAATCACAAATGTCCTGAAACAACCCACTCCGTCTGATACTGACTATCCTGGTCAGCAGCCATTTGAAACGCTTGATTTCTTAGAAGAAAATAAATTAGTCTCTGCTCTTCAAGATATTGTAAATCAAGCCATTCTAGAAATATTGAATGCAACAAAGAAAGATGGATCCCCTTTATTTAACATGGCCAATGACTCTGGCATTACTGGTGATGATTTGAATGTAACAAACCTCTATGAAAAAAGTTCTTCACCTGGAAATATAGATGAGTCGACTCAAACAGCTTCAGAAAATGCAGAGGAGGGAAAGACAAAGGAAGAAAAGACAGAAGAGGGAAAGGAACCTAAGACAAGAGAGAAAACATTAAAAGAATCTACACAAAAATCAAAACATGGACCACAGTCACTTCATAAGTCCAAACCAAAATCACCACCCGAGAAACCTCCATCCAAACCAAAATATGTGCCACCCCCACTCCCTAAATCCAAGCCTAGGGCAGCAGATGAGGCACCTCCACCCAAATCAAAATATGTACCTCCCCCACTCCCTAAATCCAAGCCTAAGCCACCAGCTGAGAAACCTCCACCCAAACCAAAATATGTGCCACCCCCACTTCCTAAGCCTAAACCAAAGAAACCAGCAATGGTAGAAGACGAACTTCCATTTTCCCAGGTACCTTTGCTTTTTTAGCTCAACCAGAATTATTTATAATCATATATCTGTGGAATACTTGAGTATTGTTATCATTCCATCGTGCTTGGTGCTACTTCTACCTACTTCATAGTGTATGAGGTCGATTTAAGAATCAGGGATGAATTAACTCATTTTGCCTGATTTCATGCCCACTTGAACAGCAGGGACTCAAAACACAGATTCAGTCATTATAGGACTGTGTTCAATTTAGGAGACCTCACAGTGGTCACTATGCAGCCCTTGTACTTCAGACACGCAGGAGCAGAGCTGTGTGAAAAACGGATTTTTTTTCAGTTTGCTGGCAGTTCTGAAAAATTGAAAAAAAAATTATTTGGTGTCAACCCAAAACCAAAACTTGTTGGAATTTTCAGCAAATCAAAAAGTCGAAAACATTTTAATTTGGAATTGAACAAAACTCAACCCAAAACTAAACATTTTGTTTAGATTTCAGGCGTTTTGTTTTTTTTTTTAATAAAAGCAAGGGAAATTTGGAAAGAAAGGACTGGATTCACAAGCGGACTTTGGAGCCATTCAAAAAATTGAGGAAATGGTGTTAGTGGTGGCCTCCGCCCCTTTAACCTTACAACCCAATGCTCAGAGCACTCACTTGGGATGTGGGAGACTGATTTTCTAATTCCCATTCTGGATCAGGGACTTTGGTAAATGAGATCAGAACCTGGTCCAGGGGAAGGGCGAGAGGCTGCATCAGTGTAAATGAAGGGAGGAGTTGGCCTCTGGTGGTGATTGTGGCGACTTTTACTGTCACATAGGGTTTAATATTAAATGGCTAATTTTCCAGTATGAAAATGTTAAACTAGGGCCCTGATTCTGCAAGGAAATGCATGTGGGAAGACTCCTGAGTCTTTGCAGTGACTTCAGTGGGACTCGGCATAGGTGCAGGGTCCACCTGGGTGGAGTATCTTGCAGGATCAGGGCCTAAATATGCATTTAAGGCTAAATCTTAGTCCCAATGAAGTCAACTGGAGTTTTACTCTATATCAGGGATTCCCAAACTGTGGTAGGTGGTCTTGTTGGAAGTGGTACACTGTAACAGCGTGGTCTGTCCCCCCTAAAAAGTGGCGAGGCTCAGGCCAGACAACCTTTATTCCATCACATGACCCCTTTAAGGAAAAAGGTTTTCAAGGGAGCAACAGACTAGCTGGGGAACAGGACCAGGTGTTAATCATAGGATATCAGGGTTGGAAGGGACCTCAGGAGGTCATCTAGTCCAACCCCCTGCTCAAAGCAGGACCAATCCCCAATTTTTGCCCCAGATCCCTAAATGGCCCCCTCAAGGATTGAACTCACAACCCTGGGTTTAGCAGGCCAATGCTCAAACCACTGAGCTATCCCTCCCCCCCCACCTTAATCATGTAGCTATCACCTTAACATGATAAAACCTAGATGTTAGATGACTCCCAGGAGGAGATAGAGGGCAGGCCACTTGGAGAGCAGAATTACAGGGGAGCATCAAGTCAGAAGACAGGTTCCCTGGGATGGGACCTAGAAACAGAAGGGAGACTGGCAGGCTAGGGAAGCCTGCCTTAATCACACCATAGCCTCACAGAGGAGGACTGTGGGGGCCCCAAAGGCAAGAAATGAATGAGACCAAGAGAGGCTTCATGGAATAGGGCTGGAACCTGGATACGGGTGGGATTAGGAAACCTGCTTGAATCACAGCACAACCCCATGGAGGAGGGCTGTGGAATCCCTTAACCAAGAGGAAAGAATTGTGAGAACAGGAGGAGGAGACATGTAGGAAAGACAATCCAGACAGAATCCAGGGGCTGCGCACACACACAGCACCAGAGCTCCCCTGCTGGAACCACTAACATAAGTCTAACCTCATTAGAGATAGCCAAGAAATGGTATTCATATCTCGTGACATTTTTCGTGGTTTCAAAAAATTTCCTATTCCACCTCAGGACAAAACTGAGATCTTTCAAATTCTCTCTCTCTCTCTCTCTCTCTCTCTGTCTCACACAAAGACACTCACTTAAAACTAACAGACGTATTGGAGCATAAGCTTTCATGGGTGAATACCCACTTTGTCGAACATGCATTTGACGAAGTGGGTATTCACCCCGGAAGCCTATGCTCCAATACGTCTGTTAGTCTATAAGGTGCCACAGGACTCTTTGCCGCTTTTACAGATCCAGACTAACACGGCTACCCCTCTGATACTTCACTTAAAACTGTCCCACAACAACGAAGTGAGAAACCCCTACCTTCCCTCAGATTAGACAATAGCCTGTGAACAGGGCATTCACCTATGATGTAGGCTGGTCTGAATCAGCCAGGTTCAAGTACCTGGTCTGAATCAGCCAGACCAGGGATTTATACCTGTATCTTCCACACGCAAGGTGAGTCCCCTGGCCACAGACTATTCAGGGAGTGGGTCTTTCTCAATATCTTCAGGTGGAATTGTTCAACATGGTATAAATCAAATATGCAGTAGAGCAGGGACTTGAACTTGGGCCTTCTACATTTCAAGTGAATGCCCCTGCCACCAGGTTATCATGGGGTTGGTCTTGCTCTCTCTCTGGTTTTGACCAGAAATTCTATCCTGGATTTGCTAAATCTTTCCCAGCAAGTTTTGTTGAAACTGGTATGCTCCCATGAAAAGTTTCAATTTTGACAAACTGGCGTTTTCTTATGAATAATGGTTTTGTCAGAAAATTCCCTACCTGCTTTAAATCTCATGGCCTCTAACTCTTCCACCCAGACTCCCTCAGGCAAACTCTCTTCTCTTCTAATTTGCCCCAGACAGATCTCCACCAGCCAAATTCAAAACTTATTTTACTGTGAATCCATAAATATCTATATTAAGCCTATTAAGGCTAAAATACAAGTGCAAAAAAAGGAGACATTTACATGTGGTAGGTACTTCAAACATCAATGTTTTTAAGGAAGTGTACATATACCAATCGAATTTGGGAACCACTGCACTAGAGTTCAACTGGACCAAGATTTGGCTATTATTTAGAATTAATATTCATACACCACCATTAAGTCAGAATGTCCAAACCTGTCTATATTTTAATTTAATTAATGTTCATTTACAGCTGATTTTACTCCATTCCCCTCCTCTTCCTCATAGTCTCTCCTACATACAATGCAAACCCATTAACATTTGCATCTGAGCTGAACTTGGAGTCCATGATTTTTGAAATTAGGTCAAATAAGTTTATCTGTCCCTACCACAAACAGCTTTTATGCCACATTCTTATAAGAATTAGAAAATATAAAAGGGTTTGTAAAGTCAAAAGAGATTGGGAGGGGGAAGGCAGAAGGAGGGTAATCCCTAACAAACAGTAAAATAATGGGACCAAACATATGAACACTTTGACTAAATGGTAGGAGTAATGGTTTCATCTGGAATCCAAGTGACAGGCTCATCGCAATAAAACTACTTCACAACTGCAGATGAAATGACAATGTCTGAAAACAAATTCTTAGTCATTTTCTAATGTAAATATGTGAAGGAAAGTGCCCTAAGAAGGTATGTAGCATATCACATTCATGCAGATCACAACGAGCCAGATTTTTAAAGGTGCCCTCACTCCCATTGAAATCAGCGGGAGGTAGGTGCCTCGGCACTTGTGAAAATCTCACTAGGTGCCCATCTGCATTTTTAGGGGCCTAAATACCTTTAAAAATCTGGCCCAAAATATTGCATTCCCCCACCTTCAAATAACGAAAAGGAAATCAGATAAAAACAGCAATCAAAACCAACATTTGGATGATTCTCTTCACATTGGATCTGCTGCAAAACATGCACAGCTGACAGAACAAATACTATTTGCAGTTAGGCTGGTGTAAATCCAGGATAACTCTACTGATTTCAATTTACACCTAACAGAGAGTGGAACTTGGCCCAAAGGGCTTGATTCTGCTCTCAAATGGGTATAAATCAAGAATAGCTCCATGGAAATCCTTGGAGATATCCTAGTGAGTGGTTGCAGAGTTGGGACCCATAGCTTTAAAACACTGGTAACTTACTAAATTTTACATTTAAAATGTTGGTATTAAATAGACTTTTTAATGAATAACCTTTTTTCCTGTTTTGCCCACTGAAATTTTGGATAGTCTACTGGTCATTTTCTTTCAAGACATCAGTTTCACAGCCAGATTTTTAATAAAGATCAATCAGGTGGACACTTGAAAGGCAAGCTTTCCAGAAGACAAGAGGAGATTGTTGACTTTCTTGTTGAAAATGCAGCCAAACATGTGTTGTACAAGTATAACTACGAAAAGTCACTGTCAGAGAAACTTGGATTTATTTCAGTTCCTGTAACAAAGGTACTCCTTGAGATAATGTTTGGCTTTAAAAAATTAAAGGGCAGCGGCATAAGGCTATCATCACAGATTGATTGGGCTGAGGTATATCAGCAAGTACATGCAAAAAGACCCACTAAACCCCAAAAGCTTCGTTCAAAGAGTTGTGACAAAAAAAATGCTCATTCCAAACCAAAAGTAATCACTGGCAAGGTAAAAGTAATTGAGAAGCCCAATGAACAAAACATCTCTGCTCTGCCAGAAATAACTGAAATAGTTCCTCTAAAATTCTCTGATGATATACCACAGAGTGGAGAGGATTTGCAAGGTCTGGATTCTGTTGAAGCCTTAAGACAAATGTCATTTTCTAGAAAGTCTATCATTCCCATTGATAGCCAGAGAAAATTATCTGCTGTTTTACTGGACACTGAGGGCCAGAATTCTATAGAATCTTCTAGGCAATCCTTGTCATCTCGAAGGACTAGCATCACCAGTGAGAGCAACAGAAAATCACCAACACTTTTACCAGACACTGAACTCCAGAATTCTGTAGAACCTCTATGGGAAGCCTCATCTTCTAGAAGGACTAGCATCACCAGGGACAGTAGCCGAAAATCATCAACTGTTTTACTGGACACTGAAGGCCAGAATTCTGCAGAACCTCTACGGCAAGCCTCATCTTCTCGAAGGACTAGCATCATGGAGGGGAGCAACAGAAAATCATCGACTATTTTACTGGACACTGAAGGCCAGAATTCTGTAGAATCTCTAAGGCAATCCTCATTTTCTCAAAGGACTAGCATCACAGGGGACAGCAGCCGAAAATCATCAACTGTTCTCCCCAAAATTTGAAACCCTACCAGTTTAAAATAAAACAAATATATTTGTATTTTATTGTCAAATTTCTTCTATTTATTGACATGTATTGCTAACACACCTGAATACCTATTATCGGCCCTCACTCCAAAAAAGTTTGTCTGTTGGGGGCAGGGAGCTATACATTTCCAAAAATTCTTTGCAGTCTACCCTTTCTTTTCACTACATCTAGCTCTCCTTGGGTGATTGACTGCTATTATGATTATTACTATTATTTATTATTTGTAGTACTGCAGTGGTTAGAGCCCCAGCTGAGATCAGGGCCCCATTATGCTAAATGAAGTGAGATAATAAAATTACTCAATCTGGAGAAGCATCATTACAACTAGTTTATCAATGTGGGGGGAAAAGAAGGTGGCAAAGAAAAATAGGTGTAGTGAGCCACAGAACAGTTACGGGGGTAATTTCCTTATCCCCACTGTAATTTCACTGATTTCAGTGGAATGACTCCTAATTTACACCCACTGACCTCAACAGGCTTTGGATCAGGCCCTAAGTAAAGTCAGAATCAGGCCCTGAATGTCTTGCCTCAGATTAGCAGCAATCTGAGGACTAGAACCCAAGAGTCCTATCACATTCTTCATACCCAAGCACTTGTATATGAAGTGTCACGAGTCCAGCTAAATCGGTAAAATTTGGTGTGTAGATCAAACCTGAGAGCTGCCTGCCATGTTAGCCTCATTGTTAATTAGTGCTTTTGTCATGCACACTAAACAGAAAGCTCAAAGCTTTGTTTCACAACGACCATTCAAATAGAAAGGGAAATCCTCTCATAAAATACAGTGCTTTGTGCCAGAATACTCCTCTCAAGATACACCCCTGTATCTCATGGGTCCCAGTCCTGCACTTCTAATCCATGACTGATTTCTACTGCAAAGTCAATTACGGCCTGATTTTCATGGGTGCTCAGTAGCCACAAGTACAGTGGAAAGGAAGTAGTGAGTGCTCAGTATCTCTAAAAATCAAGACTACAACCTTAAGTGTCGTTAAGTGACTAAGGGCCTAAGGCATTCTAGCTGTTTGCTAAATTCTGGTCTGGTCTGTTATACTGGTTCAGTTTCACTGAGTTTTTTGTTTCATGTGCATAAAGAGAAATTATAATGTTCCCCTCCAAGAAGCATATATCTCAATCCCAGCCCCATCATATCATTTCAGGGGACAGTTTACCTGCATCTCACAGCAGCCTACTAAAAACAACAACCGCTCCTAAAGCAATAATGTGGCTGTTAATTGCCATAGTTGTTTGGCACTAATGGGGTTCTTTGTTGGCAACCGTTCTAACCCAATTATGTTTCTAAAGTACAACTGAAAAGCATTGTAGGGAGCACCATGTAAACTGTACTAAATGCACTGGGAGTTAGTGACCTCCCAGAAAGACAAACAGGTGCCAGCTAAAGCCCCATATGATTGATTTTCCATGGCTAAAACAGCAACCACAGACATCTGTTTTGCCCTGTTTAAAAAACAGTAACAAAAGTGAGCTGTTGTCTTAGAAGAAGAGGAAAGCCTCTTAGGAGAAACAGAAATAAGGTATTCAAGTGTCAAACAATGCACCATATTCATTTGCATTCTTCTGGATCAGACACAAACACCAAGCAATAGAAAATGATTTTCTGATGAACAGAAATGGACATGGTGTGGGGAGTGGGGGTAAAGTTGTGGTTGAGGGAGATTTAGGACTGAAGCTTAATTTAATACAGGCAATTTGAACACACATGAACCAAAAGTCAGAGACACTTCTCTACATATGTAATAGGTTAATATCAACAAGTCAAATAACAAACCTTTGAGTGAGCAAATGAATGAGTTACATCATGTGGGGAGCAAAGGGCTTGACAGATTCAGCACTGGTGGAAAATTGAGTCAGCTGAGTATCTCATAAAGAAAAGGAGGACTTGTGACACCTTAGAGACTAACCAATTTATTTGAGCATAAGCTTTCCTGAGCTACAGCTCACTTCATCGGATGCATTCAGTGGAAAATACAGTGAGGAGATTTATATACACACAGAACATGAAAAAATGGGTGTTATCATACACACTGTAAGGAGAGTGATCACATTCATAAACCAGTTGGAGAACACTTCAGTCTCTCTGGTCACTTGATCTCTGACCTAAAAGTCGCAATATTACAACAAAAAGACTTCAAAAACAGACTCCAATGAGAGACTGCTGAATTGGAATTAATTTGCAAACTGGATACAATTAACTTAGGCTTGAATAGAGACTGGGAGTGGATGAGTCATTACACAAAGTAAAACTGTTTCCCCATGTTTATTCCTCCCCACCACCCCCCCACTGTTCCTCAGACGTTCTTGTTAACTGCTGGAAATGGCCCACCTTGATTATCACCACAAAAGGTTTTCTTTCCCCGCGGGAGCCCCCCCCCCACTCTCCTGCTGGTAATAGCTCATCTTAAGTGACCACTCTCCTTACAGTGTGTATGATAACACCCATTTTTTTCATGTTCTATGTGTATATAAATCTCCTCACTGTATTTTCCACTGAATGCATCTAATGAAGTGAGCTGTAGCTCACGAAAGCTTATGCTCAAATAAATTAGTTAGTCTCTAAGGTGCCACAAGTACTCCTTTTCTTTTTGCGAATACAGACTAACACGGCTGCTACTCTGAAACCTGAGTATCTCATGATGCTCTCACTAGCCCAAAGCGGTGATGTGCTGCCCAAACTATCCAGGTCAGGATAACTCCGAGCAGAGCTCCACTTCTGTGCTGTTTCACTCATCCAATTCCATTCCTACTTACCTCCTTGTGGCTTGGAGGGTTGGAGGCTTTTTGCTCAGTCCCAAGAAAATTATGTTGCCTTCATAGGAGCATTAAATTAGTAGCTTGGCATCCTCACACCATGCAACAATGAACATGGTATGTTGTACAGGCCCTGTATCCACTGTCAGATGAATACCTAAGAAAGCCCATATAATAGTTCCCTCAGTGTCACCTCTTGACCCAGGTGCTCCTGTAGATAAAGTGATGAGAAACTCATTCTTCTTCTTTCCAGAACCATGTAAGGAAAGAAAATTTGCTTCAGTCTGCAAAACTGCACTAGGAGTGAAAAAGGATCCATTCATTGTCTCAGTCACTTTCTATACACACTACCTTTCTGTTATAGTTTTTATAATTTAATAATTGCTTTATGTTACAATAACTTCATAGTAGCACTTGGGACAAAAATGTGACCTTTCTGCTCTGAAAGCACAGGCACACAATCACTTGAGCTGAATGAAAGTCATTATTAGCAGTTAGCAATATGTTGGCTATGCCACATGGTTGAGAAGCTGATTTTATCCAGTACAGGGGCAGTGGTACACACGCATACCAACCAATCCATTACAATATTTTGGCTTTTCTTTTCAGCCCTTTGTTAAATGTGGCATAGTGAACGACAAGAGCTATGTGTCAGAGAGGCTCACTGAACTTCTTGGAACCGTTATTTCCAGGATGCCATGTTATTTAATAACCCAGTTTCATTGCCAGGGCATTTGAGGGTCCCGTTTTCGCCTTATCATTTAGAGCTGGTCAAAAACTTTCCATTGACATTTTTGTAACTGAAACTTGGGGTTTCAACTAAACAAATATTTTAGCAGAACGTGCCTGCTCTCCTCAAAAAAATCTCTTTAGTTTTGTGTTGGGTTTTTTGTCTGAAAACTGAAAATTGTCCAGTTTGGGGGGAGAGGTTGTTTTATTTTTTGAAAGGTAGGGATTTTCAGTGGATAAAAAAAAGTCAGATCAACTCTACTCATGGTGTTGCATCACAGTATGCTGATGTTCCCATGAACGGGGAGTGATGCTGATGCGGTGTCACCGCCTCGCCTTGAGGCATGCTGATGCTTTGCGTGATGGGTGGGTGGGTGCCAGGGGAAGGTGGCAAGGCACAGGGGTAACACACTGATGTTTTGGGGTGTGTTGGCTGCATGGCACCGCAAGGGATGACAATTGGGCCTCTTGTTGCTGCCAATCCCTATAGCAGAGACTGTCCATGAGGTAACCCCACGTATCTAAGGTCCACCCCACCTGCGAGCTCCCACCTGCCCCCAGGCAGCCAGGCCCCACTGACTAATTCCCTTCGACTCCAACTTTTAGTTCCCCTCTGGGTCCGTAGCCTGCGAGGTGCCACGCCGCCTCTTCTGATTGGTCGTCTCGGCATCGTCCGTAGCCCAATAGGCTCCTCCTTCGTGGACGCTTTGCGCGGTCCGCAGGTGGCGGCCCAATGCGGAGGCGACGTTGGAAGAGAGGCGGGCGGGGATTGGCAGGCTGCAGTGCTGGCGTCGTATGATTGGCCAGGATGCGGAAGCGGGGTGCCGGTCGGTTGCGGAAGCGGGTTGGCTGGCTGGCTGGCTGTGTGGAGCCGCCGGGCGTCGGGGCCGCCGGGCTGACGAGAGATGCGGCGCCGCTGCCTCCTGCTGCTCCTGGCGCTGCTGTGCGAGCCGGGCCGCGGCAGCGAGCCCGGGCCGGGCGCTGTTACCTGCGGGTCGGTGCTGAAGCTGCTCAACACCCGCCACAACGTGCGGCTGCACTCGCATGAGGTCAAGTACGGATCGGGTGAGGAGCGGGGCCGGAGAGCGGGGGCGGCCTGAGGGGGAGGCGGGGGAGGGGTCCGGCGCGCCGGGCTGCGGAAGGGGGCGGAGGGTGGGTAGCGCGGGAGAACGCGGAGGCGGGGACTGCAGGAGGGCGATGGGGATGTCGGCGAGGTGTCCGGGGTGGGCTAAGGGCCAGAGCCCGGCCCTGGGACGGGGCGCGACCCAGCGGCCCGGAATCGGCTGCCCGGGGTGAGAGGGGAGCCCTGGCGGGGCCCTGCCCGCGGGGCTGACGCGCTGGCCCAGGCGCGCCCCGCAGCTGCTGAGGGGCGCGGGTGGAGCCCCGTGGGGAGGAGCTGGCCGAGGCGGCGGTGAGCGGGCGGGGGCGCGGGGCAGGAGATGTGGGGGAGGGAGGCTGGCGCCTGAAGAAGTCTGCTGCTAGGCCAGTGCTGCTCAGTGGGCTCGCATGAGAGCGAAGGAAGAGGGTGGAAGGAAGGGCCGCTTCCATGGTTAAATGCCTCTGGCACAAAGCCCGGGGGGGGGGGGGGGGAGAAAATGCAAAAGTCTCCTGTTAGTATCTCACGGGTTTCGGTTTTCACATGGAGAGGCACATCACCAGCTAATTCTCACATGCAGCACACTTACCACGGAGCGTTACTCTTTCCTTAGTAGCAGTAAGCAAATATCCAGGACTGAGCCACACAGAACAGTTAGGGGGCATCCACAAGGGGGTCTGGAGCCATAGGCAACAGAGACTTTAATTTAAAAATGCTTAATTTAATGAGCCGTGTTCTGTTTCTACATCTTCAGAACCTGATCTCCTAAGGCAGGGAGGGGTTCTCAACCTTTTTCTTTCTGAGGCCCCCTCAACATGCCATTTAAAAACTCCACGGCCCACCTGTGCCACTGGCTTTCTGCATATAAAAGCCAGGGTTGGGGTTAGGGGATATAAAGCAGAGCAATTGCCTGCGGCCTCATGCCATGCCCCCCTCCCACCCCCCCAAACAAAACAAAAAACAATATTGCTCCGGCTTTGGCTTCAGCCCCAGGTGGTGGGGCTTAGGGCCCAGGCTTCAACCCCATGCGGTGGGGCTTTGGCTTTCTACCCTGGTCCCCAGCAAGTCTAATGCTGGCCATGCTTGGCAGCCCCCCTGAAACCTCCTTGGGGGCCCAGACCCCTGATTGAGAACCACTGTTCTAAGGTGCAGAGTACCTGCAACTCCCATTGAAGTCAATAGGGGAGCTGTTAGGGCACAACACCTATGAAAATCCTGGCATCCCCTGGTAATATTTGTGTATTAGTGTCTCTTCTGCTTCTCAACAGTTCAGTATATATTTTTTTTTCTGGGTTTGCATCACAGGTGAGGATGTTGATCTAGAAGCTGTACTAGTGACAGGAGTGGTGTAAAAATAGGGTGAGGAGGGAAATTAGTCTTGTAACCCTCCTTTGCTGTTCCTCTCCAATTATTAGTCTGAATAGATTGATGCTCTTTAGTAGTAAAGTATTTTTGATTCCCTGAACTGGTGAAAGGTGGGTTAGGTCAACCACCATTTTTTAAATTATTTTCAAACAGGAAGTGGACAGCAATCGGTGACTGGAGTTGAAGCTTCAGATGATGCTAACAGTTACTGGCGGATTCGAGGGAAAAATGACGACACCTGCCAACGAGGAACACCAGTGAAGTGTGGGCAAGCAATACGACTTACCCATGTTAACACAGGAAAAAACTTACACACCCATCACTTCCCGTCACCGCTGTCCAATAATCAGGTAAGATGGTGGTGCCCTCAAAGCTTGTGCTTTATAAATTTCTCTTGTATATGGAAAAAGTGTCTAAAATGGTCTTCACCCTAATTTGGAGCAGTCATGGTCCAGGAGTTTGGATGCTAGCCAGGGACTCATGAGACCTACTCTGTCTCAGACTTTTTGCATGAGCTTGGGCAAGTCACTTGGCGGTATATCTACACATAGTTGGAAGGGTGCATCCCAGTGCAGGTAGACAGACACACACTTGTTCAGCTCAAGCTAGCAAATTTAAAAATAGCAATGTGGCTGCAGTGGCTTGGGCTACCTGCCTGAGTACGTATCCAGGGGTCAGGCAGAATTTTATTCAGGCAGCTAGCCCAAGCCACCACCTACGCCGCTCTTTAGCCATGCTACTAATTTTAGTGCACTAGCTTGAGTAGAGGTACCACGTGTCTGTCTAATCATGCTGGGAAGCACCCTCCCAACTGCTGTGTAGACATACCCTAAGTGTCTCTCTGTCCTCATTTTGCTCTCTGCCCACCCCATCAAAAGAACCCTTTGCTTCCACAGTCACACTTACACACTTCATCTTTGTATTTCTCTGAAGATCAACGTTTCCCCTTCTTAGTCCTCCCGGCTCCCTCCCTCATCATTTAGCCAAGTACTTCTGCAAAATTTGAAAATACTTTTTAAAGTAAATTTCTTATGTAGGTGTTGTGGGTTTCCATAAGTACTCACTGGAGTGTTCCTTCCTGAGAGGAAGCATCGTATGGTGGATAGGACATTAGATTGGGATACATGAGACCTGGGTTCTATTTCTGACTTGGTCGCAGACCTATTGTGCGACCTTGGCAAGTTACATGGTCTCCCACCATTTGTCTTGTCTGCTTAGCTTCTAAGCTCTTTGAGAAGGGTCTGTCTTTTTACTATGTGTTTGTACAGTGCCTCACACAATGGGGTCTCTAGGCACTACTGCGATATAAGTAGTAATAAAATAAATGACTGAGAGGAAATGTTTCAAAAGAATGACTTACCAGTAAATACCTGATTGATACCATACTATCTTGCTGAGAGGAAGGAAGGTGAGCCCTGTATCTGAGGAGTATTTTGTTCTTTAGTTTTCAAGGGTTTTTTTCCTCAAAAGGATTGTCCTCCCGTTTCCCTTGTTTTATTTTTGTTCATAATGCCTTTATTTTTGGCACTTCCCCTCTGGACTATAGAGGGGGCAAATTATCCCATCTGGGTTAGATCCATTGCCACAAAAGCAATACAACATCACTTTTTGTTTCCCACCTACCCTTGCCTTTACAATTCCCCCTACTGGCTGAGTGATTGGTGTCTTAAGTATCATTGGTGTTCCCTTATTTCTAATTCAGGAAGTAAGTGCCTTTGGTGATGATGGTGAAGGAGATGACTTGGATATATGGACCGTACAGTGCAGTGGGACACACTGGGAGCGGGAGGATGCAGTGCGTTTCAAGCACATAGGAACTGACGTATTCCTTTCAATAACGGGAGAACAATATGGCCACCCAATCAGAGGCCAACGGGAAGTTCATGGCATGACTTCTCCTAATCATCACAACTACTGGATGGCAATGGAAGGAGTTTTCATTAAACCCAGCATGGACCCTGCAAAACACGATGAGCTATGAATGGTTAAAGGACTTTAATGTATCTGTTAATCCAGGAGTAGGAGCTGCCAATCCTGGGTCTCTTGTAAATACTGTCTTATCTGTGTAACTGACTCTCTATACAACAGAAGGGCATTAGGATATTCTAGGAATGCAACACTTCTGTGGGGAACTGCAATTTCGTGGATCACATATTGAAACTTGTTTGGCAAAGTACTGTTTGAATTTTCTAATTCAATTGGTGGAAAAGGCTTGTGTTTCTATTAGTTTTCACTGTAATTCCCTTTGCTTATTACTTTCTTCCCTTCTACCCAGTCCAAAAGGAAGTGACAGATTTGAACTAAAGCATCTTTCTGATCAATCCCAGATATAATGCAAATTTATATTTTATGTTCCTTTTGCAGTTATAATTAAAATTTTGGAAACTCGTCTCTGCTGTTTAGTGAAAGAACATTACTAAATGACAAGATGGAATAGATGTAGAATGGGGAAAATATTTCTCAACCATGGCATCATGTAGAGGTAATGGAATCAACAATCCAATCTTCCAGAAAAAATTTGCAGTTCACTTGAAAATTGCTTCTAATGTTTGTAATGGGTTTCAATGTGTGCTGTATCTGCATTTAAAGACATCCCACTGGAAAATGTAAATATTGTGTATGTTGGGGTAAGGAGACAGTTAGTTATTTTTCACTCTGGATGTGTGGTGTTTTGTTCGGGTTTTTTTTTGTTTTTAAGAATTTGCATTTTTGGTAGTGGTACTGCTACTACTTAAGTGGGTAAGATTGTTCTGAGAACTGTTACAGAAAGTTACTATTTATAGAATTCTGTTCATTAAACAAATTTCTTTATATAGTCTGAAGGAGCAATTGCATTTGAACTTTAATTTTTTCATTTTATTTAGTTTTTGTACTCACACATCACTTTGAAAGATCACTAGAAGAAACCAGATGAATTAAGAATAGGGCTATGTGTTCATGATTGTTCAGATTCAGAAAAAAGAGCAAACCTCAGCTAATGTATTTTTGAGAAAGAGACACTAGGGAAATGTGGTCTAGATAAAATTACTATAAGGTGGGTGCACAACTGGTTGAATGACTGTACACAGAGTAGTTATCAATGATTTGCTATTAGACTGGGCGATGTATCTATTGGGATCCTGCAGGAGTCAGTCCTGGGTCTGGTACTACTGAATATTTTCACTGATAACTTGGATAATGGAGTGGTAAGTATACTTAGAAAATTTGTGGATGACACCAACCTGGAAGGGGTTGCAAGCACTTTGGAGGACAGGATTAGAATTCAAAACAACTTTGACAAAGAATTAGTCTGAAATCAAAAAGATGAAATTCAGTAAAGATAAAGTGCTAAATACTTCACAGCTACAAAATGGGGAATAACTGGCTAGGTGGTAGATCTGGAGGTTATAGTGGATCACAAATTGAAGATGAGTCAACAATGTGAAGTTACAAAAATGGCTCATATCATTCTCTGATTTATTAACAGGAGTGTTGTATGTAAGAGACAGGAGCTAATTCTCCTGCTCTACTGGGCACTGGTGAGGCTTCAGCTGAAGTACTGTGTCCAATTCGGGTGTCATACTTGAGGAAAGATTTGGACAAACTGGAGAGAGTCCAGAGGAGAGCAACAAAAATGATAAAAAGCTTTGAAAACTTGACCTACGAGGAAAGGTTTAAAAAACTGGGCACGTTTAGTCTTGAGAAAAGAAGACTGTGGGGGGCCTGATTACAGTCTTCAGGTATGTTGACTTATAAAGAGGACTGTGATCAACTGTTCTCCATGTCACTGAAGGTAGGACAAGTAGTAATGGGCTTAGTCTTCAGCAAGGGAGACTTAGGTTAGATATTAAGAAAAACTTCCTAATGGTAAGGGTAGTTAAGCTCTGAATAGGCTTCCAAGGAATGTGGAATCCCCATCACAGGAGGTTTTGTAAGAACAGGCTGGACCTGTCAGGGATGGCCTAGGTTTACTTGGCCCTGCCTCTTCAGGGGCTTGGACTCAATGACTTCTCACGGTCCCTTCAAGCTCTCATGTCTATGATTCTGAGTATTGGTCAGGAACTCTGTGACCTTGAAAAAGTCATTTAATTTCTCTGTGCCTCTTTCTCCCCACCTGTAAAAAGGGAATAACACTCACCTGTCATAGTGGGGTCTGAGGAAGGTTAAGTAATGTGTGTAAAGTATTTTTAAGATGCAAATTGCTATAGAAGTTACTTGCTCTATTTGCTTTATACAAAAATTGTCCTCATTTTGCTCAGCACAGCAGGTTGGGCAAAAGGTAACAAAATTAGGAGCACTTGTCTCCCTGAATAGACTGTTAGTTCAGTGACTCCAATTGTAATTAAACAATCAATTACTGAAGCAAGAAATTGGTTTGGGCTATTGCGTTTACTCCCTTTACTGCTACTGTCACAACTGTTACAAATGTGAAGCATGCAGGGGCTATACCACTACTTGGCTCAAACACAGCCCATTGCAATTAAATGTGGTGGCAAGTGCTTAATATCATGTGATCATTTATGCAGTTAAGCCTCACAGAGAGGTTTCAGTTTTTCCTTCAAGAGTTAGAGTTGTTTGCAATGAGCTAGTTTGCCAGTGCAAGAATTCTTCTGTTGCCAAGTCTTTTTGCAGCACTTACTTGTTTTTCCTACTTACAAAAAGAGGTGAGTGAGACTGTTCTCTGTTTCTGTAGAAATTTGCTGAACATTGCAATTCAGAAGTTGCAAGTACTTTAGTTGGAGACTGGGTGCACAGACTTTTTCACTGACTTTTTATTTGAGATGTAATCAGTTAACTAGTAGTCAAACATTTTAGCAAATGTACAAGAACTAGGGGCCAGCTGCCACTAAAGTTAATGAGTCTTTCCACTGAGTTCAGTAGGAATTGGACCAGGCTGAAGGATCAGTGTTTGTATTGTCCATTATACTACAGCTGAACTCATTTTACTAATACTTAATTTTAAAATGAAGATCAATAAATGGTAGACACAAATGTATAATTACGCAAATATTTCTTCTAAATGCTGCAATACGAGCTGCTTCTTTCCTTCCTTGTTCTATGAAAGACCATTCCCCTGAAGCCAGCATTATAAATAACTTCAAGAGGGGTGGCAGCATGTGCTAGATAGTTGGCATTGCACCTTCTTATCTGTACTATTGCCAGGAGCCAAGGACCTTCATGTACAAAGCTAGAGGCTTTGGTGAAGGGGGTGGGAGGTTAGACATTTGCACTCATTGTCCTGTGGAAGATTTTGAGTTTGCTGAAAAAGAGGGGCAGCGCATTGTGCCTGTGGACATGAGCAGGCTCGTTCGCCAGTGGATTGACCGACCAACTGTTCGTAACCCTGCAGTCTCTCTTTCGCAGGTAGGGCCTGGACATTTAGCACTCCTATTACCATAACGGAGTAGGAGCTTGCTGGACTTGGCCCTTTTTTCTTGCCCTTATGACTACTGGTACAATGAGTCAAGCTAGACTGGAAGCAGAGATGAAAGAGAGAAAACTGAGAGTAGGGCTATAAGTACTCAAGTACTTTTGTTTCTGTGTATGTAGGCATAAAAGCCTACCCAAGTACCCAGGGAGATCTACCCTACCACTCATTCCCTACAACATTTGAGTCTTTAGCACAGAGAGTCAATGTATGAAGTGCTTATCCCTCAGCAAGTTGATCTTTAATTTTGCAGTACAGCTTGACTTCCACAACAAGCGTATCCTTCCCTGTTCTTGAGATGGCTGTTTCTAGAGCCAAGAAGAACAGGAGATGCTTATTTTGGTTAGGAAGGACACAAGTCATTTTTGTCTTTCACATTAACAAAGATTTGAATTAGTTTTAAAACACTTCAGGCCCCAATCCAGCAAATTTGTGGTCAGTTTAATGAGGCTATTCAGAAGTGTAAAACTACTGACATGGGCAAGTGTCTGCAGGATTAGAGCCATATACAATAATGTTAGTTTGCTTTGGATGTTCAGAGAATCATTAACAATAGTGAGAAAACACCTGCTAGGTATACTAACCAGGAGACTGACTAGACAATCTATTTTTCTATGTTTATGGTTTCCATGTTTAAAACACCTTAAATACACAAATCATTTCCTTGATAGTGAAACTGGCATATCATGCAATTATTTATTTCCAGTTTGTGGGTTTAACAAAAATCTTTGTGACATTTTTGATAAACAATTGTTTTGTGTGTACGGCAGTCATTCTGCATTTGGATGAGACTCAAAAATCCATACTGCTAAGTACTATTTCTTATATGTAAGAGAAATTGATTTCCAGGTAAAAACCTAGTAAAGTAAAGGGTCTTTAGCCTCCTTTATATTCCATTATTTGTTTTTGAAGATAATACAAATTTAAACTGATTTCATATCTATTAAATCACAGATTTCTGCTGTTGTATTCTAAAGCCCTTCTCCATCATTCTTGTAGTATGCACACTTCTTTCTCTGATGTGATATTGACATTTTCTCAATGCTCCGTGTAGCAAGTTTAACGCTAATGAAGACATCCTCCACCCCTCGCCCCCCAAATGTCTTGACAAATTAAGAAATAAGACATCTGGAAACTTGAGATTAATTTATTTTCTGATTCTAAATGAATTGACGATGTAATTTAAATGCTTCAATAATCTTTTATCCAAACAGGAATATTTGTGTCACGATGGATTTATCCTTCATTTCTTCTCATACCTGCAGTCATACTGCTGAAGGCCTTGTAGATCAGTGGCTCTTAATCTTTCCAGATTACTGTACCCCTTTCAGAAGTCTGATTTCTCTTGAGTACCCCCCAAGTTTCACCTCACTTAAACTACTTGCTTACAAAATCAGACATAAAAATACAAAGGTGTCACAGCATTGAAAAAGTGCTTGCTTCCTCATTTTTACCATATAATTATAAAAGAAATCAACTGGAATATAAATATTGTACTTGCATTTCAGTGTATATTATATATAGAGAAGTATAAATAAGTCTCTGAAATTTTAATTTTGTACTGACTTTGCTAGTGCTTTTTATATAGCCATTGTAAAACTAGAAAAATAACTAGATGAGTTGATGTCCCCCTTGGAAGACCTCTGTGTACCACCAGGGGTACAGTCACTTTTGGTTGAGAACCACTGTTATAGATCGTCCTAGCTGTAAAATACAGCCAGGCTTGGATTGTCAAGGTCTAGCGTAGACCCAAATCAATTTAATAAATACCAGTTTCAAAAGCCTTGAATGCATATGGGAAATGAGGTGCTACGGTTGTAGAAACTGATGGCTTGTAACAGTGATGGCACATTTTCCTGTATGTGTGAAGCCCTCTGGAGATAGATGTTTACAGTATTATTCTTCAGTATCCCCAATGCCAAGTATTAAAAATCATGAGATTTTTAAAAAATAACTAAATTTGGGGCATTTTTTATTTATCTGTGGAGCCCTTAGCATTCACATTTTCCTCCACACCAGTGAAGGCTGGCAATTTATGGGGAGAATAGGCAGAGGGGGAGAGGGAGCTGAGATTCTCATGTACTTGCCTACTTCAGGAGCTGGGGCTTTATGAAACACGAGTGAAACTTGTGATGAAAATGGTAAGATTTGGGACACTATTTAGTTGGTCCCTGTTCTTTTCTTAGGGCACCAAACTGTTTTTTACAATATTTGTCACTGAAGGGAACTAATCTCTGCAGGTAAGCTTACATCATAAACTCAGCAACTGGGGCCTGTGACTTTAGTAGACTAACTTGTATAAATAACTGGGAAAGGTGGACAAAGAACCTTGAGAACAGCAGTGTTGAAATGGGTCGATTTCTCTTCCACAATGTCCAATTTTAATTCAAAATAGTGGACTGGAACAACTTTTGGAAAACAGAATTGGGGATAACTTTGTTAAATACTTAAGTGATATGAGGACTATTGGTTTATAAAATCTAATTACTGTAGTTTTAAATAACTACAGCCTGTACCATCAAAGTATCTGTTTTAATGCTGAATTAATTCCACACACTTGTAGTTCAGTCTGAAATGTATCCTGTATCAAATATTTGATGCCCTTGTTTTAATTTTTAGGGGTAAATGTGTATGGAAAATGCTATTTTCTTTCCCTTTCAACTTCACAGCTCTATTTAACTGATCAATATGTGTACATTTGCCACGTCAGGAGCTATAGAGGTCTCATCTGTAGTGACTGATATACTGAAAGGGGACCAATAAGGTCATGGTGGTTTCTTTAAAATGTCAGAAGAAACTATGAGTTCTTGCTTCTCTATTCTGAATGTCGGTGCAGAGGAATTATTCCTGAACCATCATGTTATTTCACCCATTACATTTGGGCATCTACTGAGTGAGCGAGCAAAGCACACTTTAAACTGTGCAATTTAAAAAAAGTTGACACAACCCTGTAATTGCGATGCTGACTTGACAGTACTTCTGACCCTGTTAGTCCTGTGGAAACCCCCTATTTGTCTTCTGCCTGCTCCTTTCCTTCAGCAATGGAATCAACAGCTGTAGCTACAGATGGACCAAGTTTGACAGCTGTCCTGCACAGAAGCCAAGCTGTAGAATATCTTTTCCAGCAGCAGCATCTTGTTGGGCGTCCGATTCCTTGGCTGGCACAGTTGCAGAGGGTTTTTCTGGTTGGGTTCCCTGCTGGCAGCTGGGAAATTAGCCACGAGCCTGTCAGGGGTTGAAGAATGCAGGGTTGCCTGATCATTTTTCCCTTCTGTATCTCACTTTCTATTTCTTACCTTTGAATTTATGTACTCTGTTCAAGCATAACTTCCTACTCTAATCTATCTCTGGGGCACTGTTCAAAAGTCTTTGTTCATAAAAAGTGATTCAATGTGCAAATTTTGCATCATAGTGCTCTTACGACCTGGAGCTATATAATAAGGTCCTCTCCTCAATTTTTACAATCTGTACTGTGGTAAAAATTTAGGATGAAATCATGCTGCTACAAGGAAATATCCACCTACCAGCCAGAAACTCATGAGGTTCTCTTTACGCAGCTTCTCTTGAATTTTCCCATAGAGAAGAAAGCAGAGATGGAGGGTGCCTGCCTGAGGAAGGAACAGACATGCCAATCTTGGGGCTGCTTTGGGGGCGCAGGGCAATTTGACCATCTCTAAAGTTGTATAGTATTTGCTGTGTGCATATCTCACAGGTACTCTTATGTAATTATGAAAGGCAGACTTTGGGTCTTAAAGTAACAGTTAAAAATCAATATAACAAATACATAGATCTGGGAAAATGAAAGTCTGATTAAACTAATACATAGCCCAAGCACGTTTTATTGCGCCTGTATCTGTAACAATCCTTTAGTGAGACCCTTCTAATTTATCGTTAATAACACCCTTTCCTCCTACAGGTAGGAGGAAATGCCTCCCCAGAGCTGCATCCACCATTTTGTAGCAACATACTAATTTAAATATATACTAAGCATAAAACTGTAAATGAACAAGAACAAATGGATATAAGAACGCCCATACTGGGTCAGACCAAAGGTCCATCTAGCCCAGTTATCCTGTCTTCCGACGGGCCAATACCAGGTGCCCCAGAGAGAATGAACAGAACAGGTAATCATCATGTAATCCATTCCCTGTTGCCCATTTCCTGCTTCTGGCAAACAGAGGCTAGGGACACCATCCCTGCCCATCCTGGCTAATAACCATTGATGGACCTATCCTCCATGAATTTACAGTAAAAGCTATTTTATCCGGTATGTTGGAGGAATGAGGGGGTGCCTGTAAGTGAAAAACGCCCGTTAACTAAGAGGGAGGAAGTTTGGGTGCGGGAGGGGCAGCAGGGAGGAGGTACAGAGTGCTGGATCAGGGGGCTGCTCACCTTGGATGGCTCCCGGCAAGCAGTGACCTGTGCCAGCTGCTCCTAGGCAGAGGCGCGGCTCTGTGCTCTGCCTCCACCTGCAGGTGCTGCCCCCACAGCTCCCATTGGCTGTGATTCCCAGCCAATGGGAGCTGTGGAGCTAGCGCTCGGGTGAACCCTAGTTCTTGTGTTATGAGAAGGAATAAATAACACTTCCTTATTTACTTTCTCCATACCAGTTATGATTTTATAGACCTCCATCGTATCGCCCGTTAGTCATCTCTTTTCCAACCTGAAAAGTCCCAGTCTTATTAATCTCTCCTCCTACAGAAGCCGTTCCATACCCCTCATCATTTTTGTTGCCCTTTTCTGAACCTTTTCCAATTCCAATATATCTTTTTTTAAGAGGGGGTGACCACATCCCAGTATTCAAGATGTGGGTGTACCATGGATTTATAGAGAGGCAAGATGATCTTTTCTGTCTTATTATCTATCCCTTTCTTAATGATTCCCAACATCCTGTTCACTTTTTTGACTGCTGCTGCACATTGAACTATCCACAATGACTCCAAGATTTCTTTCCTGAGTGGCAACAGCTAATTTAGACCCTACATTTTATATGTATAGCTGCGATTATGTTTTCCAAGGTGCAGTACTTTGCATTTATCAACGTTGAATTTCATCTGCCATTTTTGTTGCCCAGTCACCCAGTTTTGAGAGATCCTTTTGTAGCTCTTCACAGTCATCTTTGGACTTGACTATCTTGAGTAGTTTTGTATCATCTGAAAATTTTGCCACCTCACTGTTTACCCCTTTTTCCAGATCATTTATGAATATGTTGAATAGGACTGACTGGTCCCAGTACAGACCCTTGGGCCACACTACTATTTACCCCTCTCCATTTATTCCTACCCTTTGTATTTTATCTTTTAAGCAGTTACCAATCCATAAGAGAACCTTCCCTCTTATCCCGTGACAGCTTATAAACTGGCCATCAACAAATTTAGGCTTGAAATTAGATGAAGGTTTATAATAATCAAAGGAGTGAAGTTCTAAAGCAGCCTTCCACAGGGAGCATTGGAGGCAAAAAGCTAACTGGCTTCAAGACTGAGCTTGGTAAGATCTATGACTGCATGCTGCAAATATCTCCCATGGCTGATGATGGGACACTAGACTTACAGGTATGGGGCTAGGCTCTGGCCCCTGGAAGGGGCGGGGCCTTGGGCAGAAGGGATGGGGCTGGGGAAGGTTAGAGCCAGCCCCTGCCCACCCTGTACCAGCAAGTGCCTCCTTCCCCCTCCCCAGGGTAACAGCGGCAGCCGGGGACTCTGGCAGCGTTTTAAAGGGCCCAGGCGGTAGCAGCAGCTGTAGCCCTGGGCCCTTTAAATAGTCCCCAGAGCCCCGCCACCGCTTCCCCAGGGCTCCACAGCAGGGCTCTGGGGACGGGCTCCGGCTGCCACTACCGCCCCGGGCCCTTTAAATTGTCCCCAGAGCCTGCAGGAGCCCTGGGGAAGCGGCAGCGGGGCTCCGGGGACTATTTAAAGGGCCCAGGGCTCGGCCACTGCTACCGCCCCAGGCCCTTTAAATCGCTGTCCCAGTCCCGACGCCACTACCCCAGGGCTCCGGCAGCAGGGCTCTGGCAGCAATTTAAAGGGCCGGGGGCTGCAGCCGCTGCTGGGAGCCGCAGGCCCTTTAAATTGCGCCTGGGGAAGCCGATCCACCCGGTACGGCGCACTGGCTCTTGCCGATATGCCGTACCGGGGTGTACCGGCTTACTTTCACCTCTGGCTCTGAGTTAGGACAGACAATTCTTTCCCAGGTGTCTGGCTGATGGGTCTTGCCCACATGCTCAGAGTCTAACTGACTGACTGACCCCAAATATGGCAGGAATTGGCAGAGACCCTGGGGAGTTTTTCACCTTCCTCTGTAGCATGGGCCACCTCTGCAGGTTTAAACCAGTGCCAGTGGTGGATTCTTTGTAACTTCAAGTCTTTTTAAATCATTATTTGAGGACTTCAGTAATGTAGCCAGAGGTTAGGAGTCTTATTACAGGAGTGGGTGGCTGAGGTTCTGTGGCTTGCACTATGCAAGAGGTATGAGGAGATGATCATGATGATCCCTTCTGACCTTAGTCTATGAGTCTAACTGGCATGAGGAAATAATAGAGAAGGCAATGGCAAAGCAGAAGATGGAAAGGAAAATACTAATTAGACCTGCACTCTCCAGAGCTTTTTCTCCCCGAGAGCCTCCCATCTAAATGCTACTCAGGAAAACTTCCAGAATTTTGCTTGGAAAGTAGCATTTTGCATCTTCATACCAGGCTTGCTTACTGTTTATTCAAACTCCTGTTTTCGGAAGATTTCAGATCCTTCTAAACCTTTGGAAAAATTCATTCACATAAGACCTTGGCATGGCAGAATGCTATGGAAGTGTGGAGTGCCATCTGGCAGTTTGAGGCTAATGAAACACTCCCAATTTATCAGAAGCATATGCCAGTTTAAAGTTTGCTCAATGGCTGACATACAGTTTTGCTGTATTTAAATTAACATACAAGTGTCAGTTTTGTATGCCTTGGAGCAGAGTGTTAGCAGTGGAGGAGGGTCCTCAAGTCTGGAATCCTACCTAACACAGCCCAAGTTTGACCTTCAGGACACATGTAAGGCCAATACGTTTACCTAGCCTTCTCTTTCTGAAAGGGTTGATTGATTGATAAGTGTGCATTTGTCCAAAGGGGAGTTATGGTTTCTTTAAACTGCCTAGAGATTAATAAGTGCATCTTATAGATATTAAAATATTGTTGGAAGCTTAGGGATAAGGAATAATTGTCAACACAATACACTTCAGGCTCACCTTGAAATGGGTGCGCTGATCCCATTCATTCTGTGCCCATATTCTGTCCAGTAGCAAACATCTCCCTGCCCTCCCTCCAGTTCATTTCAGCTGGGCACGGGCTCACCCCCACCTCTCATCTTACACCCTGCCATGGTAAATGGAGATGAACAGGGATCCCCCTAGATTTGGTTCCTGGAATTGTGTGTTCCAGGACTGGCCGCAGAAGCTCTGTAGCGGAGCGCTCATCCTTTTGGAACTTCCTTTCTTGGGCAGCTCCCCCAGATCACAGCCTAAAATATGTTTGTTCGGTTTAGCGTCTGCTCCAATTTTGTTTGATTTGCTTCAATTCCTGGTAAATATGATGGATTAGACAGCGTTGGCAGCTGGTTTCTCTGCTGCTCATGGTGGGGGCCGTGCACTGTACCACTCTGTACCTCTTAACAATGGTTTTATCGCCAACGCTTGGACGCCCAGGCAGCTACTCTATTTACTTTGTAATAAGATGCATACCCCAAACCCCTGCCCTGCCCATCGCCGGTGGCTCCTCTCACAGTCGATCCTGCTGCCTTGGAGAGTGGGGGAGCCAGGACTGGACTGTAACACGCCTGTCCTAATACGTTCCCCTTGGTTTTTGCAAGGAGATGGAGGGGACCGAGCTTCAGACTAAGCCTGATCTACAACCCAACGGGTGCAACTGTCTATTTTATTTGCTTTAACCCGTGGCGGCAGATTTTTAGCAGGGGAAATACGCAGCACCCCAGAGTGCCGGAGTCAGGGACGTTGAGCAGTTTCTATCACGGCCACTAGCTAGCGCTGCTCTTCTTTCTGTCTTTCTTTCTGTTTGGAGCTGTTATTGTCACGCCTCTGAGCAATGAAAAGCTCGCTTGCTGTGTGCAGAACTTCATGGGAATGTTGCAGATTTGGCAACCCAGCAGCGTAGCCTGGATTGCCTACAAATGTATGCTCTTCGGGGGGAAACAAATAACCTCCACTTCCCTTGCCTTACACCTGCCAAGGCGATCAACTACTGTAATACCTCTAGCACGGCCGTGTCTTGCTTGTTAGGTGGGCTCTGCCAAGCCATCTACTACTCAGCTATTTAAAAGGAAAGTTTAAAACATGAGTGCAGCCTGTAAAGCGGTGCATTAGGCGTTTCTGTTTACTGTCTTTCCACAGGAGCCGTAAAACTCAATCAAAACTGGAGTCTATTTGCTTAAAGTAGACGTATTTGAAGCAATTACCCCTATATTAAAATGCAAACTGGTTTCTAATTTTATGGCCGGGGGGGGGGGATACACAAAGGGGTTACCAGAAATATGCTGGAAGGCCCATGCTCAATGAGAGAAGAAAGCGCCCTGATAATCTGGCAAATCGTTTGCATTGGGGATCCCACCGAAAACAAGAGCTGAAATCATCATCATGTCTCTAGCCAACGCCGGATACAGGACATCGATCCCCGGTAATACTCACATACATGCTCCTTTCCCCTAGCTGCAATTAGCCCGGCTGCCCAAGATCTTCCAGCCCCTGCAACAGAGCTCTCCGGCCATCCCCTAGGGCGGCCCCGCGCCATCCATCATGCACGTTCGCCTCCCCCTGCAACCTGGGTGCGAGACCGTCCATCTGTTACCCGGAAACCATCCGGCCCCTGCGCGAAATCCAGCTGCTGGTTCTGTTCCCGCGGCGCGGCGGCTCCCCGGGGCAGCCTTCATCTCCCGCCCCGCGCCTCGCAGACCCGCACGGTGGGGCGCGAAGGCGGCTGTGTTTCCTTCTCCTTGCGCCCCTTAGCGCAGGCGGAGCTCCCGGGGACGCTGTCCTCCAGCTGGGGAGCGTTGCTCCCTTCTTTGCAAACTCTCCAGGCCGCGGGGTGGCCTTCCTGGCTCTCTCAAGCCAGCCCTTTGGCCCGCTCTGCCCTTGATTTGGTGGGGAGGGGTTTGGGTTGCATAGGTCCCTTCTGCAATCGCCTCGGCATCAGGCGGCAGCAGCATGCAAATCTCCTCTGCTGGGGGCTCCTCCTCAGGCCGGTAGCGGCAGGATTGCTCCCACTCTCTGCCCTCGTCCACTGGAAGCTGCTGTAATCCTGGCCCCTACCCTGCCCAGCTCGGCTGCAGCCCCACTCCTCGGTCCGCTCCTCCCCGATCCTCTCTTCAGGCGCACGCCGGGCTGCTGCCAAATGACGTCTCTTTATTCAGCCTCCGCCTGCGGTCACGTCAAAACACCGGCATGGGGGTGGGGAGCAGCAGGGCCCCGATCCTCGTGTGTGGGCCCAGCCGCGAGACTCGCCTGCGATGGGCTTCTGTCCCTCCTTGCACCACGCGCAGTGGGTGTGAGCCGTTTCTGCCTCGGCAGCGATTACAGGCTCCAGCTGCTCTTCAGACATCAAAAGACACCCTCCCCCGCCTCTTCTCATAAGCCCCCAACACTGATCTGTAGGGAGACCGAGGGGTCTGCACTGTGCAGAGAAGACTCATCTCCGGGAGGCAGCCGCTGGAGGGTTTGGGGGCCGAGCAGCTCCAGCTTTGGGCAGGCTGGTTATCTATCCCGAGGAAACCCATCCTGGCTCTGAGTTCCTGGGAGACCCTGTACTGATCTTCCCTCTCTGCACCCAGCTGAGCCTCCCGCTGGTTTCCCGAAGGCTTTGGGAAGGCTGGCCACAGGGCTCACTGGGACTGGGAGATAGTGGAAAAGGAAATACAGGCCATGTCTACACAACAAAATTATGTGGACTGAAACCGTGGTGGCTGTAGTTATTAAATCGCCAGTGGCGCATGTCCTCACCAGGAGCACTTGTATCGATGATCTTGTCCTTGCAGGCACTGTGGGACATCTCCTGAAAGCCAGTAACAATGGATATTAGCCATGCAGTCTGTACACTGACTCTGCATCAACCTGATTATATTGACCCTGACTCTACACCGCTGGGGGAGGTGGTGTTCCCATATCGGCGTAGAGAGGCACTTATGTTCGAGAGAGACAAATTTAAGTGAAGACACTTCCTCGATGCAAGGTAGCTTACGTTGATATAAGGCTATTTATTATAGGTGGTAGTCAAGAGGTGTAAGTATTCTATATGGCATACATTGTGATCAGGGGCTTATCTGCAGGAGTCCTGTGGCCCACAAGTGATGGAGCATGTGTGAGTTACGCCTGGTGTTCCAAGCAACTATCGATGAAAACTTTGTACCACTCCGCTGTAGCTTGTAACACATAAATTAATTTATTATAAGGGCACAATATAAGACACTAATACCTGGTAGGTAACCGGCTTAAATAAAGCTTAATGTTTGAAGCTGAAATGCAAGAAACCTACAGGCTTATGCCTGAAAGATACCTCGCTTAGCCACTATTAGGCCTTGGGACTTAGATTAAGGTAGCTATACTATATACATAAGCTAGCACAAGTAAATTAATAAATCTGTTGAGTTTATATTTGTTTGTATGCTCATGTTTTGAAAAATAACTGCTGAGTTTGGAAGAAAATGTCTGAGAGATCAATAGACACCACAAGATGAGTGTTGGTAGCTGGGGTGAAATATTAGAGACTTGTAAGCTAACCACATGTTACTATGGTGATAAGATGGTGATGTCAATGTTAATAGATTTAAAAAAAATCTATCCAAGTGGCCTATCCGATGAAGAGTCCCTGATAATATCAGGGTGAGCCTCCTAATAATGGACATGAAGGGTTCAACCCTCATGCATTTTAATGAGCTTTGGTGGGCATATGTGTAACTTATTATAAATAGGGCTTGGCAGATGGCTGGAGGTCACCGCTTCCTGGAGGTCATCCTTTCCTGACCCTCAACAGGAGCCGGCCACCTGCACTCTTCTTCAGGATTCCATATGGAGATGTGAGTTCGAAAGAATTGGATATACTGGTGCTAGATGCTTTTTTTTTTTTCCCCTAACCATTGCAATTTATGTGACAGTTAGAGGAAAACACCAGTTAATGTGTGATAAGACTTTTCATAAAGATTGTTTCTTGCATACTCCAGGTCTCCAGCAATGATGCTAGAACACATGGTGGTGTTAGCCTTCATGCTTTAAATACTGGAGTAGCTATGGAGATCGGACTTTTCTCTGATACTAGAATTTAAGAGGGATAATCAATATTATTCAATACCATAACCAACAAAAGCCACACTACCTTGTATGTATTGTTCTTGTGATATATTTACATAGCCATAGGATAAAGCCACTTTGACCGCCTCGCCTGCTCACTAATCCATCCACTCTGGGGCTACTGATAACTCGGAGCAGTTTCAAACAACCATCATTTATTTGCACACTGTTTCCTCCCCTCCTTCAAATGTGGATTTTGTTCCCCAAACTTACGTACTCCCTCCTCAACCAGTGACCGCTTTAAAGCTATCCCACTGCCTACCATGCTGACCAGTATTGTCTCATTGTTTCCTTGGACTCCCTGATCTATTTGTCTGCATCCATCTGTTGTCTTTTATCTTATTCTTAAATTGCAAACTCCATGTGGTAGGGACAGTCGTCTTGCACTGTGTTTATACAATGGTTATACAAAGGGCCTCATTGAGTTTCTAGGCACTATGGTATTACAAATAAATAATAATAAAATATGATGTCTCATGACCATGCAAAAGGCTGGAAAGGGTGATGTGTTATCATTAATGTTATGGTAGCACCTAGAGCCCTAAGCCCCACTGTGCAGCAGCTAGCACGAACTTACAGCTAAAAGTTGGTCCCTGCACCAAAGAGCTTACAATCTATGTAAAAGATGAGATGTCATAGATTGTTACAGTGAACAGATTCAGGGACTGCAAGATAACAGACATTTGTACCATCAAGGAATGTACACCTGTCCCAGATCCACCCAATAGAGCTCACTCACTTCTGGTCCCAGAATGTCCTGATTTCAGAGTAGCAGCCGTGTTAGTCTGTATCCTAAAAAAGAACAGGAGTACTTGTGGCACCTTAGAGACTACCAAATTTATTTGAGCATAAGCTTTCGTGAGCTACAGCTCACTTCATCGGATGCATGCAGTGGAAAATACAGTGGGGAGATTTTATATACACAGAGAACATGAAACAATCGGTGTTACTATACACACTGTAACGAGAGTGATCAGGTAAGGTGAACTACTACCAGCAGGAGAGAAAAAAAACCTTTTGTAGTGATAATCAAGGTGGGCCATTTCCAGTAGTTGACAAGAACATGTGAGGAACAGTCGGGGGGGGGGGGGGGAGAATAAACATGGGGAAATAGTTTTACTTTGTTTAATAATACATCCACTCCCAGTATTTATTCAAGCCTAATGTAATGGTGTCCAGTTTGCAAATTAATTCCAATTCAGCAGTCTCTCATTGGAGTCTGTTTTTGAAGTTTTTTTGTTGAAGAATAGCGAGTTTTAGGTCTGTAATCGAGTGACCAGAGAGATTGAAGTGTTCTCCGACTGGTTTTTGAATGGTTATAATTCTTGATGTCTGATTTGTGTCCATTTATTCTTTTACGTAGAGACTGTCCAGTTTGGCCAATGTACATGGGAGAGGGGCATTGCTGGCACATGATGGCATAGATCACATTGGTAGATGTGCAGGTAAACGAGTCTCTGATAGTATGGCTGATGTGATTAGGCCCTATGATGGTGTCCCCTGAATGTCCTGAGTTAGATTGTGTAGAAAAGCTGTTTTAAAAAAACTTTTCTGTTGTTTGTTACTCCTCTATAGCCCTGTACAGTTGGCCTCGTGCTAATTAGTGCACCAGAGATCACTTGGGGAAGTACACAAGAAATAGTCCCAATTCCATTTTTTTAAACCTCTAAAACATTTGTAAAATAGTTCTTCCTGTAACGTGTCCTATACAGACTATATGCAGGTGTGATGTGGCACAAAGGCTTTATCAATGCTTGTTTTGGGATGATCCATGTAACTTATATGTGGCTTCACTTATGCATAATGTGCAAATCCCCAACTCCTGCAAATACTGCACAATCACATATTCCTTAAGCATGAGGGAATATAGTGTGTGTGTGTGGGGGGGGGGGAAAACTGGGGGGCGTTAGTGCAATATTATGATTGCCCCGCTAAAATAAAAATCGGGAACTGCAGTATCTACAGCATGCTTAACTCAGTGAAGTTGCACATACATAGCAATGTATCTTCCTGTCTGTCTTGCTAACGTGGTAACTTTTTACTATATTGCTCTTTGCTATCACATGTGTGCCACCAGTGGAATGGGGATGGAAAGGAAGCTATTGTTCACCTGGAGACAGTTTTCTGTAAAGTTGTGTTACAGCCATTAAAGGAGATGTGCTGCTGCCTAGTATCTTAGCTTTCATTAAAAAAAAAAAAAACGTTCTAAACTACTGGATAATGCAGGGAAAGACAGCAAAGGTCCTAAAATCCCAGGAGAGAAAGAGAGACGTAATATTTTAATGCTCGCTATTTTCTCTAGCGCCTGACGCAAAAGCATTGATTTGTGGCAGAATTTTTAATGTTAACAACTTGCTGAAACAGTCTCCCTGTACAAAAGGTCCCAGCAGCAACTTGACAGCAGTCTCTGTGCCCACTGGCTCTTTACTCAGGGAGAAGGTGTATTATAATATCACCAGGGAACATGGCTTCAGTAGGCTTAAAAAAAGAAAAATCTTAGCAGGTCTTACTGCGCATGCTCAGAAGTGATGTCTCAATGGCTTATAACTTTATTACCTGTCAGTGAAGAACCCTTAGATTATGAATTCGCAACCTGGGGGTCATTGTCCCTACAAAAAGGAGTCTGGGTGGGAGGGTCACCATCGCCCCGCCCTTCCCATATTGCTAAATGAGAAGGGAATCCAGATAGATGGGAAGGCGGCTCTTCCTATGGAAAAGGTGGTAAGTAGAGTCCCTGTATGGAAAAGGTTGAGAACCACTGCCTTCGATGCCAAGCTTGAAATTTCAAAGTTCAACTCTTATAGTTATTTATCCAGACTTTTATTTACAGAGGGGAAAGGAAGTGATCTGATTTTAAATGGGAAAATAGTATTCCCTGCCCCCATCCCCCAGACACTCATAGCTATAAAAACATCTAAGGATTCTTGCTCATACTGTAGAAAAAAGTCACCATATGGGCAAAAATCAAACACTGAAAATATCAGACCAAAAGGTGAACCACAAAGTTATTGGTGTGAAAACAGGGGCTTCTGACGGAAATTACGTTGCAACCTTAACTATATTGGTCACTATATTGCAAGTTTGTGTTGTGAGAGAGAATATCAGGACTGCCCTTGGGTACAGAGTTTCTGAAAGCTGTGCTGATTGAAACTGGCCAGGAAAAACCTCAAATATACACTGACTTCTCTGGAAGAAGAGAGTTTACACCAGTGGGTCTCAAACTTTTTTACTGGCGACCCCTTTCACATCGCAAGCCTCTGAGTGCTACCCCCCCTAAGAAGTTAAGCACACTGTTTAATATATTAAACACCATCATAAATGCTGGAGGCAAGCGAGGTTTGGGGTGGAGGTTGACAGCTCGTGACCCCCCATGTAATGACCTCGTGACCCCCTGAGGGGGGGGGTTTGAGAACCCCTGGTTTACACTGAGCTGTGTACCCCCCCTTCAACTGTGTTGTGCGGGGGACGACAGGGAAAGAGGCTATTGGACTAAAGGGGAAATTGGCACGTGAGGGGTATGAGTGTGGTTGAGGGTGACAGTGCATTGTGGGGGCAACATGGCAAGAAATGTGCAGGTAAAGGATCCTTGAGTCATCCTCAGCTTGTCCCTTCATGTCACTTGTGCCCCTTCTTATTCTGCGTCATCCTTCCTTCCAACACCCCTTGTGCAAATGCAGGACTATCCTATGCTCTATGCTTAGTCTGTGCTTAGATTCACACTAAAATTGAATTGGGATGTAAAATCCTGTACGAGCAGAAAGCAGCTGGTGCTGAAGATGATCCCTTCATAGGATAGAAAGCTGCATGAAGCAACCCTACTAAGGATATTGTTGAGTGTGGTACTGTGTTAAAAGGTGTTTCTGAAGAAACAATTGAAAAAAGCTCTTGCCATCTTCATGCAATTATTCCTTTCACCTTAATTCACACACAGGTTGTTCACCCTAGAATTTTCAGTACAAGGAAAGTGCCTGGTAGTGTTACATCAGACTTTTCCTTAGTCTAACATAGGAAGAAACCAAAGGAAAATGACTCATTGTTTCACTGGTAAATAAACAATTTAATATGACGGGCGAGGGAACTTTATATATGCCTTGAATGATCTAACATCCTTTAGGAAGGATGGTCATGTGGTTAAGTCACTGGAAGTCCTATTGAGAGAGTTGGCTTTGATTCCCAGCTCTGCCACAGATTCTTTGATTTACTCAAGATCACAAAATCTCCCTGTACTTCATGTTTCCCTCCCATCTGGAAAATGGGAATAATAATCTTTCCTTTATCTGTTTTGGCTGTGTAGCCTGTTACCTCTTTGGGGCAGCAACTGACTATTATTGAGTGTGCAGCGTCTAGCACAATGGGACCCCCGTCTCAGTTAGAGCCTATTGTCAAACACTTTTTTTTACTAATTGCTCAGGGTCTAGCAATAGCTGGGAAAGACAGCGGTGGGATCGCACACAGGGCTCTGGGGAGTGGGGGTACTGCTTTTGTCTCTGAACTGCTTGCTTTAGTTTTTTGTTTCTTACCTATAGCTGCTTATGAGAGCCTTTGAGGAAGCAGCAAATCCTTGACCCTAACAGTCGTGTTTAAGTTTCAGGCTCTATATGACCGTGTCTGGGAAACAATCTATCAGGAATTAACAAAAATAAAAATAAAAAGTGGTACAAAGGGAAATATGTGTTCAAACACTCTCAGGCTGTTTACATTAGTGTTTATTTCCTACCTGGGCAGCTACCCAGGTGATAGTGAGGGTGGACGCTCTAGTGTAGATCAGCTGCTGGCTTTTTGACCTTCATATCATCTAAGAGTGCTTAGAGCAGGTAGATATTGTGATTACAATGTTTGCAGCCACCCATGCGCAGTCTATACTAGAACTCCCGCTGGTGGGAGGAAATTGAGGGGTGCCTAATGTAGACAAGGCCACAGATGGGAGTTCCTGTATGGGAAGAAGCCTTTCTCATGGCTGGAGGAAGACTGGACAGTCAAACGATGCATATAGAGCCAGGAGAGGGTCATGTCTGCTTATAGGCAACCTGTCGGTTTCCGAAATTCCTAGGCCTCGCCTACACTAGAGAAACTGGGTGTGCTAAATACCATGTTGTCCCCTTGCATGCATGTAACACACCTTGTTTCCACACAGTGGTCACCCACCGTAGCAGTGGCCATCGTGTGTTCCAGTAGCACTCTTGGCTGCAAGGAAGGCTAGGTTCCATGGATTCTGCCTAGCATAGTGCTGAGACTCTTCAGTCTTGTGACACTGGCCCCTTGGATCTTTTCTGTGCGCTGCTTGTCACTCTGGTCCTCATCTCAGATAGCTATTTGGACACCTGGTCACACACCAAAGTCTGCACTTAATACTGGAGCTATCCTGTTGGTTCAATTAGCAACAGTTACATTGTCTAGCGTAGACACAGCCTTAAACTCTCCAGGGCGAAGACTGTCATTTCCAGAGAGTGGTGTGTGTTCAGCCCCTAGCACACGTGACCACTGATCCCTGACTGGGGTGTCAAGACTTTAAGGATTTAGAATCACTAGTTTTGTTTTTTTTCTCCTGACTCTAAACAGAGGATAAACCTACACATCTCAACATACAGTGTGATAAAGTGATCAAGAAAATACACACATGGATAATGAGTTTATTCGCAAGGCGTCAATCCTGGCCCTCATGCAGGTGATATTTTCTCCCCTCCCCCCCCCCCCCCCCCCGCCACTTACTCTAATGGGACCAGGACTCTAGGCCAGGTATTTTATTCATTGTCCTATACCCCACTACCATCCCCTCTACTGGGAGAGGAATCAAAGCAATCAGATTTTTGTTCCACGTGAGAGACTCACAATAGCACACTGATGTGTTTGTGGAAACCCCAAATGGCAGTGAAAGAGTCTCTGAACCTGATGCCCTCTCACAGCTATTTGTCCAGCACCCAGTGCTTTACTAGCAAGAGTTCCCGGACAGAATATCAGAGAAACCGTAGATTCTGTAATGGATAATTTTCTGAGTTATTTCTAGATTGCCGAGCATCAATAGATTTCAATTTTGTTTCTGCAGATCAAGAAAAGTTTATGTATTTGAGGGTTTCAGGCTAATTTTAGACAGAAGTCTGGGAAACAGAGGGCATGAAAATAGCCTGAGCAATATTAACTGGACAAAATGTTGTCTCCTGGTGGGTACCCCTTCTATTTTATATTGCACACTTGGGCTCATCAAAATAGCATTTCCTTAGCCTAGAAATTGGCTTTATCCAAAAATACCCACCTTTTGTGACACTGTTCCACCTCTTCTAACCTCCTCTCCTGCCTGTGGGAGGTAAGCTGTATCAAACACTAACAAGGGATAATCTCAGTGGAATTGGCAAATTGGAGGGGTCCGATTTGAAACACCTTTATCTCCATAAGAAACAGAATTTCCACCCCACCGCCCCTCTCCCTCCTGAATCCCTAGCGCTCACTGGAGGGAGTGTGGGGGAGTTCCTCCCAGACTGACTCCCTTGGATTCACACTCCTTCCCCCTCATCAGTTTCCCACTGGGTAGAGCTGTAGAAACAACAGTATGGACACAAAAATACTGTCAGTCTAGTTATCAAGAGAGGGGGTCCCTTCAATCAAGGGCCACTACCCTGAAGACTCTCAGAAATCAGCGCTTGAGTTTTACTAACAACCGTCAGGATCAGTGGCTGCTCTGATTCCTCATCCCTCACATAGTGGCAAAGATGAGACTCAAACACTAATGGCGCTTCAAAATGATCCCTTGGGCTCAAAGCCACTTCCTGCCAAAGGATCCCTTGCAGATTCATGATCTCTGGGTCATGTTCTGCTCACAGTCAGGTCAGGTGACTTTAGATTGGTGATACAAAAGCTCAAGATCACGTTAGAGGAAGTTTCTTGCACTCTTTTCCTAATATGCACGTTTGTGTAAATACCATTGCCTAGACCTCACACAGGCCCCCTCCTCCCCCCCGAAAGTGCATCTCTTCATTAAAGCTTCCCCCAAGAAAGCACCATCTTCCTGCCAAAGGGAGCAGGGAAGTGATTTCCATCCCCTGGCTGGAGACCTGCAGCCACCCCAGCAGTCCCTACCCTAAATAATCCTGCTACTGCATGGCAGGGTCTCATCATGGCCATGGGGTACCTAACCATCTGTAAGGAGATGCGCTTTGCCATGTGCCAATCATCGACCTGCCTTGGTGGATTAGGTGCTCAGCTGATCCTGACTTTAAGGATGGTCTCATAACTTGATCTAGGCATGAGTGAGAAACTGTTTAGGTTTCCCCCCTTTCAGCCCAAAATGTGACTCTCCCACGTCTTTCTTAAACATTCCCATTCACTAATGGCACGCAGGGGTGGTTTGGTTGGCTTCTGACAACAGGAGAAAAACTTGACTAGAGAGCCTGAAATAATGGCGACACCAGCCCTGTCAGTTTGTTTATTCCTAACTCTAAATACAAAGTATATTTGGGGCTTTGAAGGTGAGATTCTCTAAGTAAAAAATCTGCAGGGAATGTTGTTTTAGTTCAGCCTTGTCTAGTTAACCACTCTTATGTATAACTACAAAACACTTGTTGCACATAAAGGTGGCTTCCAGTTTAGTTTCTAGACCCAGCTGCTGAGGGATCCATTTCTTTTGGATCTAGAAACATTATTTTTCTGCCACTCTTAGCCCCTTCGATCAGTAAAAGCTCCAAAGGACAATCTCTTTTGTTAGATTCTTTTTCCCCCTAAAAGTTTGGGAGATGATTTAAAGGAAACCCCAAATTTTAAAAACCCCTCTGAGTTTTATCCCTATTGCTTGTGTAGAGGAGGAGAGAGGAACTGATCACCAGTATTTTAAAGTTGTTCTTAGCTCAATGAAAGTAATAAATACTAAAGGAACAAGAAACTATCAGCTTTTCTGTACTGTGATCTGTGATGGGTGGGCTTTTCTTATGAAGCAGAACTCCCCATTGATTTTAACTCAGAGCTCAGCATACAGACTGTTGGCAATCAGCCGATGAACATAGGAGAGAGGCTGAGGATTGTCATTTGTTTCAAGGTAAATTCTATTATTTGATAGAAGTTTTTAATTCAATATTGGTTTATTACAGCCTTACAAAATGGGCATGAGAACGGTCACTAGCGGTGATGTAGGCCAATTTACATCTTCTTGATCTAGTTAGGTCAAATGAGTCTAAAGAGAAAAATCTGATACTTTACTCATCTATTAAAAAAAATACTCGCCCCTCACCCCAAGGTAAGAGGGCAAGTAGGATTCTACTCATCTGGTTTGTAGTTTGAGGGCAGCGTGCTTGGTGCTCTGCAGAGCATGGATGAAAATGATGCCCCAAGGAACTTAAATTCTAAATTAGACAAATCTCTTGACACAACAAATGCCCAGCCCGTTCTGCTAGGGTTCCAAAGGGCAAATCCTTGTTCTGGGCAGCCTTCCCTGGCAGCCCATCATAGAAAGGAGCCTTTATTTAAAGGTGTGCTAGCTTTGAGATTTTACCTCCAGCTGGTCACCCACACAGATACTAGAGATGGGCACGATACAAGGATCTGGCAGATAGCGACAAGCCCTGAATGTGGAAGCTTTCCACACAAGGGAGGACCAGGAGCTGTATTCTCAGAGCACTTTCTGAATCAGGCTCCTGATGACCTGGGGTGGGTGGATTGTGGAGGGAGGGGGCTCAAATCTCAGAGCAGGGCAGTTTTGCTAACACATGCTGCTCCCTTGGGGGACTCGAGTGGAAGGATTAATGGAAGGGAAGTGTGGTGTTTTAAGGAGGGATGTGACTGAAGACAGAATGGAGGAGACTGAGGGTCGGGTTTCCAAGTGAAAGGGGCATAGGTGGGAGGGGTGGGGGCAAGATGCAAAGGGAAGAGGATGGCTTTTGTTAATATGAACAATGCTTATATATTTCCTCCATCTTGTTTTCTAGTAAATCACCAAATGTAACATACAGCTGGGATGGGCTCCAGCCCTTCTCATGCACTCATCTGCTTCATTAGCACTTCTTTTGTCACAAATTGCTAGCCCATATCCTGCCTTGGTTCCACGCTGGGTAAAATCCATGGGAGTTCTGCATGTGGATCAATGGCAGGATATGGCCCTGAAAGGCAGCAGACTAACCTTCCTGCTGGGAAGTAACAGTAAAAATGGCAGCCTTCATTGAGACCCACCAACGCCATTCTCAGTAAGAGACAGTTGACAACAGTGACGGGTATTCCTAGAAGGACATTCTTATTGTGAATGTTTGTTAGTAAATGGCCTGTGAGCTACCTAGGGGTATTAGACCTAATCACTGGAGTTTTCCTTTAAAGCCGGGGCTGGATTTATGTTGATCATTTTAAAACAAATCTAGTAGAAATATTTAGCAGAAGAATGTGTAAAACCCAAACCCAAAATGGTATTATGTAACCAACACACAGGACTTAAGCGACCTTTGTGTAAACTAACTGGAAAGCCTGCTGTTTGCTTTCCATGCCTCTGTTGTGTGGTGGTCAGCTGAAGGCAGTCACCCTGTTTGCTATTCTGATTACTAGCCTAAAAGGAAAGACCCATAGGCCCAAGTCATCCCACAACTTAAAAAAAGAATTAAATATGGCTCACCAGGCTAAAGGAGCCTCCTCAAGTCATGGTAAGGTGTGGGAGCCCCATGGCAGGCTGCCAAATAGTGCAAATTCCCCAGTGAACAAACATTAAAAAAAAAAAAAAATCAAGGATCCAGCATCACAAAATGTACTTTGTTCATTTATTTTGGCAAGGGCAGCACCGCCGTCATTATTTATGACACTTTGTCGTGGACCGTCAATGCGGCGCAGTGCTGTGCTGCAAAGGGGCAGACGTTTCAGTGTGAACCCCTTGGGAAAGGGGTAGGAGTGGGAGAGGTTCCCCTACCAGGAGCAGAGCTCGCGGTCAGGGTGGAAATGGCAGGCAGCTGTATCTCCGTGATCCAGAACAGTTTGTAAGAACCAACTTTTGACTCCGTTATCAATATTGATTTGCAATGGCCCTTAATTCGGAATGGGCCAGGGTGCTTGGAGCACATGTTTTTTCCATGACTATTTGTTAAGCCTTGACCAGACAGCGATTCCCCTTCTCAGCAATTCACCGCAGTGGAAGTAATTGCTCCTCTTTCTTCTTGCATTTGTCCTTTCCTGTTTCATTCACCGATTGAAAAATGGCCAAAGAGCAACCCCCACCAATTCACGTCCCCTTTTCCCTGATTGACTCAGCAGCTCCTGGGACCGAGAGAGGAAAGGGGCCTCCAGGTCACAACCTCTGCAATCTTCAAAGCCCCTGCCGCTTCCAGCAGCTGTCACAGCTCTCACTGACCATATCCCCAGGTCAGCAAAAAAATAAACACTGGGGCCCAGCAGGTCCCCTTCTCATGCAAACTGGCCATTCCCCTCCCCCATTCTGTGCATAGCTGACACTTGGGAGACCCCTCGATTCCACCCAGTTATGCAGAGCAAAATGCCCCAGCAAATCAAAGCACAGGGGGCTTCCTGGGCAGGCCGAGTGGGAAAGAGAAAAGCAGCTTCCTGTGCTATCCATGCCCACCCACATGCTGCTGCAGCCATTTTGTATGTGTGCAAAGCCTGAAGGTGAAGCTAGGGAGGGAGCTGACTTCTCCCTGGGAGAGAGACTGCAGGGAAGGATCCATCTTTAAGATCTGCCTGTGTGTGTGAGAGAGGAGAGCATCCCAAAGAAATAGGAAATGAAGCATGGACTGTAAAAGCGTTTTCATTAGGATTAGATTGCATCCCTCCTGCACAGCCAGCCTGCCTTCTGCGCTAATCTTCCGCTGCAAAAAGTCATGATGAAGCAGAAATCGTGCCAGAGAGAAGTGCAGGTTCAATAGGCCAGCGTGGAAATGTCCTTTAGTAAAGGAAATATCCTTTTCAGTCCCTCCTCCCTGCCCCCCAGACAAATCCATTTCACCAAAGTCACCCATAATCAAAGGGCTATTTCCTGGACTGCCCAGCCCCGCTCACACATGCAGCGAATGCTGTTCTGATCTAGTTCATTTGTATAGCCTCCTGCAACACCCCCCTTTCTCCCCTACCCACAAACACCCCATTAGTCTATTCCCCACTTCACACCTCTTCCCCCACCCACTCTTCACTATCTCTGCCTGCCCCAGTCCCACCCCCAATGACAACCTGAACTGCAACAACCAGAGGAGCCTTACTTTTTATTATTATTATTATTATTATTATTATTTTTTAAATCCACATAGTGCTGCTGAATATTGGTAAGTTTCTAGCAACCTGAAATAAAACCAACCAGGCATAAAAGACAGAAAAATAAATGAGTGAAATTACTTTATTTTGTTGGACCAGTGCATTAACCTCTCCCTCTCCTCCCCCTGTCGGGTAGAGGCATTTAGGAATCTGGATTTCTCTCAGAAGCCTGCGCTTCATCTCCCATTGATACCAACTGTGCTGAGGTGTCTTCTGTTCTGTTCACTATCCAGGCATGTCTGATTTCAGTGCCTGAGTGGCTCTGCTCAACTCGCCTCTTCCCCGCCAGAGCGAATGAGCAGAAACTGGTTCATAGTCCCCAGATCTCCACTGCTTTATGGCTGAAAACAAAGTTCCACAATGAAAGGCCTCCTTTTTAAGGTGGTGGAGGAGGTGCGAGCGACCTAATTCTTAGCCGAGGGGCCTCCTGCCCCAGCTCCCCATCCCTGCAGGCTGTCACTGGAAGAAGGCTGGTCCCTGGCAGACCGACGCCCTTTCATTATTGCACTGCTAGCTACGAGTTTGACAGTAGTGCAACAGGGAAAGAGTGGCAGCCTGCCTGGTGGTTCCCAGTGCAGGCCGGGGCTCAGGCTTGGAACGAGGAGTGGGGGGGATTCCTTCGTTTTTTTTGGTAATGACACAAGATGCTTTCCATGTCCCCCCCCCCCCAAAAAAAAAAACAGAAGGAGGGGGGTAAAGCAAGGGCAGCAAATGGAATCAGATGTGAAATTAGAGTGGCCCCTTTATAATGGGGATCTCCCACCCACTGAAAAACTCCCCCCTCCCAAACCCAGCCTGGCTTCCCCAGAGCTGTGTCATTGGATCCGAGCTGTTGTTGCAACCTTGCGGAGAAGGCTCAGCCCTGAGCTGCCGTTGTAAGGAGGGGCGCAGCGCTCCCAAGGCGGCTTCAGCCCTGCTGCTGGAGGGAATTGATTAGAAACTTCCCTGGCTGAGGGCTGCTCTGCAGTTTTCTAATCCGGTCTGAAGTCCCCTCCCTCTATGCCCTTTTCCTGGGCCTCAAAGGTCCCACAAGAGAGCGAGGGGACCACCTGAAAATACTGGTACAGGCCACCCACTCAGTCATTTCAGGCTTCTGTCAACCCCTCCTCCTTCAGCTGATAATTTACAAAGAGGAATAAGAGATTTAACACCCCTCTCTCCCACCACTTTCCCACATATCTTACCCTACAGCTCGCAGAAAGAGCCTTTCTTAATCAGATAACGGTTCAGAGCTATTGCCTGCGTGTTCTGAGGGCCCAGCCTTCAAACAACAATTAGACGGAGGGGCTGGGGCCATCTACGAGAACCACCCCATCAGCTATTTACACGTAGCGTAAACTAAATCACAGCTCCATAAACTGCTGCCTGTGTGTCCAGGCGCTACTGGATCAAACTTAATTTGCTAATCCGCGAAGTTAGATTTGTTTTGAAGGTTATTGGGATTATAGCTTCAACTGCTATATAAACTCCTGCTTCACAGAACTGTGCCGGTTTTCAGCCTAAGTGCAGGAATACAAAAAGCGCATGTTGCTAAGTATATCCTCCCATTCCTTGATTGGTGTTTACAGCATGATGTAAAATCTGCACCCTTCAAACATCTCCGGTCCCAGACTATTTTAAAATGTTAGCAATGTTGGGTTACTCCAGTTTCACACAAGTACAACTGTTCATGCTTGTAATACCAGGCTGTTTCAGTACCCCGCCTAATAACATCAAAAATATACCAATTACTCACAACTTGAGTCATCGCATTAGCATCTATGCACAATTATTTGTCACAGGAGCATTTATGTTCACAATAGCTTCTCTGCACAATCAATTGCCTAGCTAACAATGTTCATAATTTACATAAACTTTTGCCTTAACTTGACCAGCACGCTGCTTTCCTCTTTCCTGTGAAGAATACCCTCCAAAGAAAAGACCCTATAAGCAATATTGCACTACTACCCTGATCACAAAAGCAGAGGCAATATTGATAGGGTCTCTTCCTTAAGGTTAGGAAGCTGGATTGTGCTTCCTGCAGCAGGTGACTGGATCTCCATTACAGGTCTGCAAATGTGGAAGGGGTAAAAAAGTTAGAAAATAAAGCATCCCTACAAAATAGAGCATTCCTGTAAATAATTATTCACCTCTGAAAGGGGAATAAAAAAGGTGAGTGAGTGTAAGAAACACTTATTGAGTGCATGAGTGTTTTGGAAAATAGAATCTCGTTGGTCCCCCTCCCTCCATGACAAATATTTAATTCCAGCATGGATGTTACCCAGATTTGTATACTTTTTCCTGGAGAGGGGGCATAATCTTCCTAAATCCAGATTTCGCTCCTCTATCTAAAACACCAGATCAATTAGCCTACAGTAGAGGCTGGGAAGGTCTACTGTTTATTTTATTACTAGCTAGTTGTATTTTGAACCTATAGTAACATGCTTCAGGTCCTTGTAGAATTTCCTTTCTAGGGCTTTACTGCGTACACAGGCCAAGGTTTTAAAATATCTCTCCGCGTCCTGCATTGGAAACAACAGCATTAAACACACAACAAAGATTAGAAAGCAAAACAAGGTCTGTATAGGTGGCTCTGTAGCTCAGTCCTTAGAATAACATACACAAATTACAACCTAATATTCAAGCTGATGTTTCCCTGAGAACATTTCAGCATGTTTTGTGCGTAACTGAATGGACAGGAAGGTTCTGTAGACAGCGGTGGCTGTTCAACACATTGGTGTTCTCAACACGTTGTTTTGTTCTCAACACATTGGTGACCACATGAATAAATCTCATCAAAGAGCCAGGACACCTCTCCATCTTCTCCAAATTCAGAGCTGCTCCGCTAAATCAACCTGCTTTTCTCTAGCTGAGCTATTAAATAAACCTGCCCCATTATACTTGTTATCTCGTAACACTTGAGAATCTAGGGCGAATAGGAAGGAAATCTTATTCCCAGGCCATCCCAAACCAATTCACAAATTTGACACTTTAAGCTTCTCTTTCCTCAGCCTGCTTTCCAGGGGATTAAATAAGAGTGGAATGGAGAGACAATCCCCTAATTCATGGATTCCTGGCTAATTTATGCATTCCGCATTGATCTGGTCTTGGCCATTAGAGATCACTGGCGTTTGGCACTCTGGTGGGAGACAACCCTCTATCCTCTTTGATGATGGCTCACTAGCCAAAAGAAACTAAAAACCAAGGACACTACCCAAAAGTGGGACCAGGACAGAGGCTGCATTAATTTTTTTTTTTTTAAATGGACTGATAAGAAAAAACACATCCAATTTGCCCCTCACTTCCCACCCACCTCCTTTTCAGGTGTTTGTTGGAGGCAGATAGGAATCTTTTTTTCTTCTTTATTTATTTGTATTAACCTTTCCTTGCAGTAATTAAAAGGCCATGTTCACAGAAGGTTGTTGTAAACTGATCAGAATGGTTTTTGCCAAAGTTGAGTATTTTCTTTATCCTGGCAAATTATTTTCTGTTAATCCTGCTTTTCAACAATCTCCAAGAGCCAGATCTTTAGTTAGACTGATGAAGTTTTAAAAGATACAGCTATGCACAACCTTACCTTTTCCATCTATTCTAGTCCAATAATTCCAGTCTCTCTTTCATTCACATTTACCAATTTTTTCTCCTCCTTCAGCCTGGATGTTATTTCAAACAGAACTAAAACAACCCACATCCTTTTAACCTCTCTAATGGCCCAAACAACTGTTCCCACTGGTGAGTTTAAAGCTTAAAGTTACAGTTAACGCACTTCAGGTGACATTACTATTGCCTCAGCAATCGGGGGAGGAGAGAGGGGGGAAACACTGTTCAACAATCTCTATACATCTTTGATCTGTGACATTATTATAAAACCTGCAGCTGGCAGGAGAGAGCGAGGGACACAACTCTGAATTTCAATCATAGCTTAAAAGTCTAGGAAAATGCACATTTATGTCACTTTGTGTTTATGCTGCTGGATATGTAGCCTAGATGTGTCTCATGAATTTCCTTATGTTCAACACGCCAAGTAAACTCAAGGGTCGCTGGGATGGTGTGTTTGTGTAGGACCCCACATACACACCCCGTTTTACAGGAGAAAAAAATAAATGTTGAATCAACATCCAATAATAATCACACCATTTGCAAACAATATGCAAACCCTGTGTTGATCCTCTCCCCTTTGCAGGAATGCTTCCCTGGAATGTATATAGGGGTTATTTTAAAATAAGCGTTTAAACACGAGATTATGAAATGCATTCTATTTATACACCACAAGGCTGAGCGTCTCTGGATATGTTTAGAAAACTCTTTTGCCTTTAATCACATTTATAGAAGCTAAATAGAAATGTCACCAGGACTAGTATGGAAATAACGCTTTAAATGCTGCTCAAGAAAGGAACTGGGTTGAGGTTTTAACCTGCATGGCAGTGCTGGAATCATTGCAATATTTTTAATCCAGCCACCCATTCCTGATATTAACAGGCAGAATAGACTAAACTGACCCTATTATGGAGCTCAGGGCTAAATAAAGTACAGAACTGGCTCCCAGAGCTCAGAGGCCTCCTGCTTACTTATTAGATCATACCTTGGATGTTCTGGTTTAGTTTAGGAAGCTATTTCACTGTCCCTCTCTCCCCGCTTCCCTTACTGGGTTTTCTGTCTTCCTCTCTCCTTTCTTTCTGGTTAAGGTGCCACTCTGGAGGCAGATTTTTGTTGTCAAACCAGTTGCTACTTCACAAACAATGGCCAGGTAACAAACCACCAGCCGCCTAGTGCTGTTTATAGCTATTTCAATAGCTGGGGGAGCTAGATGTTTCAAAAAGCCATCTTGCAATACATATATATGCATGCATGAAATTCTACAGTATGTTTTTTCTGAAAAGGAATTGACAGTATTACCAAAGGTCAAGCCAAATGCTGTGGAAACAGCTGGATGCCGAGACATGATTTAGAGTTTTCCATTTAAAAAAAAAAATCATTGTTTTAAAACAGGGAAGTGTTGCTTTTTTAATTTTCTTTTTTTTTCTTTTTTAAAACCAAATTCTTAGCATTCCATTTGTGACTCCTTAAGCTTATCGAGCAAGTCAGTACAAATCCTTCCAGATAAAAAGGTGATTCTTGCCTCCATGCAAGAGTCAACCTGTCTAGGTGTGCAGGAGATTCCAGAACGTAAGAGTTTGTAAATCCTCTCTGAAAACACTAGCTTCCACAGTGGATTTCAACTGAGCTTGGGGGAATTCTGTCACCCACAGCCATTTATCAGTACATTCCCCTTCTCTTGAAGTCAGAGGGGATTACACTCCAGAATGCCCTGCTATTTGATTCTTGCTTAAAATATTTAGTTTGTGGGTTTCAATAACCCTTTTCTCAGCAGTAACATTTCCTCAGCTGGCAGAAGCCAGATCTGCGTCAGTGAGCTCCATTAAAAGGAATGACAGAGCTCCTTAAACAGCCTAGACTTTGTAACCCCACAATATGGCTTTTCTGCATGGTGTTTACCAGCGCTCTGCTGTCTGGTTGGAAAAAAAAAAAAAAAAAAAGTGGCACCATGGTACTAAATGCAGGAGCAAAATAGGGCTAAGTCCTATCACCTTCAAAATGCTGAGCCAGTAAATCTAGCAAAGCAAACAAAATGCCTTAAAAGTGCCCTGCTGCCTGATGAAACACGTGGAACTGGCTTTGGGGTAGCCAGGCCATTGTAAAATTCCACTACCCTGCTCACAAATCAGAGGGTGCATGCATCCCCTCCCCCACCATGGAAGGGGTCCTCTTGCAGCCTTCACTCCTCAGCGATCTGAGCAGCTCGCAAAATGCATTTGCCTTGATGGAGGGGCTGGCTCCCCCTGCACTGCCCCCACACATGACAGGAACTGTTTTCGCAGAAGAAACTGGGCCCTCTCTCCCTGCACGACTAGGTCCCTCCCCCAAACCACCCAAGTAAAAGCCAAAGAATGAGCGACCTTAACATGAATCTAGTACTAAATGCAATGACTCAAAAAGTCCCCCTGGAAAAAAAAAAATCCCTCTGAAAACTTAAACCATCTGATTTCACTTTCCGTTCCAATTGGTTGTGTAGCCAGGGCGCAGGTCTGGCCTCCTCCAGCACACTAATACCCTATGTAAGCTGCCTTCACAGAGGAGGGGTTCTTTTAACAAGTTTATGCAACAACAGGATGGAAGCTCTCCCAAAGCCCTCCCCCCACCCCCCAGCCCGACCTGATTCCCTGCATTCCACAAAATACCCCCTCCCCCTCCACTGCCCAACTGGAGACAAGCCCTGGAGTCTCCACACACACACATGCAAATGGTTTCCCTTACACAAATAGGGACTCCTGAAGGGGCCTTTGCTTCCGAATCCCCCTTTTTCTTTCCTCCAGTTTCTTTTCCCTCCTCCTCCCCTTTTACTGTTAAAATTCCTCAACCAGGCAGGGTTTAAAAAAACAACAACTAAACCCTGGAAGGGAGGGTGTGGAATGCATAATCTCTATCTCTAGACCAAAATCGGCAGGGAAACCCCTCCTTCCCAAAAAAGGCCCCCCAACCCCCTTTTGGGTTCTGCCTTGCAGCAAACGCGCCATGCATAGAATTAACTGTCTCACCTACAGCATGACTAGGTTTCCACTGCCTCGTTGAGGAAACAGGGCTGGAGTATAGCGTATCACTGAAAATTATTGCCCTGGGTATCTTTAAAAAAAACAACCACCAAATCCCCGCAGCAGCCTCAAGTAAGTTTCACACCCAAACCCAGATGCCCCCAGGAGGCACCTTCAGACACGTTTGCTATATTTTAGAACTTGTTCAATTCATAAACTTTAAACTCATTAAACAGGCAGGCTGGACAACAAGCAAGGCTGCCATGAGTGCGAGGCCATCTTACATCCTTGCACCCCAGCCCCCCAAGGACTTCCTCGAGGCTCGTTTTAATTTACTGCTGAGCTCCTCCCTGGGTCTGTGCCTCTACCCAGCATCGAGGGGCAATGGGATGACTTCCATTTCCCCCCCATGAAAGGGATCTCTTTTTATTATTACACCCAGGTCAATGAGCCGTTGTTACTCTTGTGCTCCCAGGTCTGTGATCTGGAGTATGGTCATGCCAACAAACAGAGCCTTTGCGGATTTCAGTCTCCCCAGGCTTTTGATGAATCAAGTATCGGGGGGGCGGGAGGGGGGGACGACCCGAAACTAACCAGGCCCTCCTGTTTCTTCACACACACAAATGGCAAACGTGCCACAATGCACAGAGATGCATTTAAAAAAAAAAATCCTAGGAGAAAGGGAGCCAAGGCGGCTCACGTTACCTCCTCTTCAGTATGATACCGCATCAGCTGCTTGATTTTCTTTTCAGTCACCATCACTTTGCCTTCTGGTTCAAACTGGAAGGCTTAGGCCCTCTTTCCCCTCCTTCCCCTCCTCTGGCTGTGGACGGGAAAGAGGCTTTCCTAACCCCCTCACACTAAATATCGGAACTGCAAGGTTTATTATTATTTTATTATTATTTATTATTAAAGAATTGGAGTGTGTTATTGTGGACCCTGCTTCCCCTGCTCCCTCTGAAATGGGATTCAACCCATAGGAAGTGGTACTCCATTTTCTGCCTCCCATGCCTCACTCACTAACACGCCCTGGGCTGGGTTTAGATACGCATTCCAATCCCAAATGCTCTTTTCCATAGATTTGGGTTCCAATATCACAGCTTTCCTTCTACTTCTTCTGTTCCCCTTCTCCCTGCCCCCAGGTAACAGCCCTGGGCCCCAGCAAAAACGTCCCCTCTCCTGCCCCTCCCCCCCTCCCCCAGCACTGCTTTCTCAGCAGCTGCAAGTGAAAATTCCACATCTGCCTCCAAAAATTCAAGTGACAGTCGACAACATACTGTTATTTAAAGATCAATTCTTAACACAATTTACTGTTACCAAGTCTGCCTCACCAATGCGTCTCCCCGATTCATTCCACTTTTGCTATTCAGGAATCCAGGCAGGATCATGCCTTTCGAACCCCTATTGTTATTTACATGCCTGGTTTTTTGTTTAATTTTTTAAAGGGAAATGGCTATGCCATTATTACTTGAATCTAAATAATAATTCCTCTAAAATCAAAGAAGTACAATGCAACCTGAAAAATACAGCAAGGAAGAAGCAAGAAATTAAATAGTCTGCAAATACATACAAAAGCCACTGAATTCCAGATACAACAATAACATTCTTAGCTTCTTATAACTCTGGTTTAAAACCAGAAGCAAAGAGAAGATCAAAACCCGAGGGGGATTTTTAGTAAAGGTGTTTGTTCTAAAGGAGGACAAGAGGGCTTTTAAATTTGAATAGGCCATCTTTTTATTGTACAACTTGGACACACAAACACACACGAGTGGCAGGAGAGGAAATCCATTTTGTACACTGAAGCAGTCACAAATGGGAATAAAACCAAGGAATTTCCATACAGACCAAGAAAAAAACTAAACTATATATATATATATATATATATATATATATATATATATATATATATATATATATATATATATATATATATATATATATATATATATATAGGTCAGGTTTTACACAATCTTGGCATCTTAAGGTCGCCTAAGCCTTAGGGAAAAAAAATTATAGTAGAGGGATAGTTGCATATTAAGACACATTAAATAACTACACGAAGTTCCACAAAGGGGACTGGGTGTGCAACAGTAACTGATCATAAGGATGTATTAAGACTGGAACCAAATGCTTTGACAATATTATTGCACTGCTTTATTTGTGCAGACAGTAGTGCAACATTGTCAGAGCCAGCGATTCCAGCAGCCACATTGTGCACAGCTGTCCCTGCATCCTTGTGTAAGGGACTGTTACATTAGATTGTTGACCACAATAAGGTTTTTATGTTAGCCCCAATAAAATTCTGCGTGGCTTAAAGTTTACTTGAGATCGTAATTAGACACGGTAAAAGAACAACAAAAAGTTAGTTAAAAACAAAAACAAACAGACCCCTGTTAAACATGGCTCCTTAATTCACTCATGTCTTTTGCTATATACCAGTATAACCATTCCCGGTACACTTTACAGATATTTATTTAAATAGGGGAAATAAAAGAATGAGCATAAAATTCAGTGTCCCCAGAAATATTTGTCTCCATAAAAGGCAAACTGCACAGTAAATTAATCTCATATACACAATTTAAAATAAATGTTCAATAGGTGCCATTTGTCCACAATTAATTTTAAAAGTTCTCCAGATTGTACTGTACTTTTCATGATGGTTGAACAATATAGACTATAAAACATGGGGTGTGTGTATATAATGGTATAAATACACATCTTTAATGTGTTATGGAAAACGTTACAGAATTCCTAAACATCAGTGTGATCAGACATATACAAAGTGTGTATTTGTGGGTGGGGGTGTTACAATCTCTCACACGTATATTTTCGTGTGTGCCACTATACAAAAAAAATCCCAATATAAACATCACAGAATCTCACATACAAAATAAGAGCATTAAATTCAGTCTTAGAAGGTTGGTGATCACCTTAAACATACAGGAAAAATTTAATACAAAGAAAAAAAAACCCTTAAAAATTGTTATAGAATTCCAACCTAGACACTACATAGGGTGAAAAATGAACAATGAGTCACTCACAATTCACAAGATACTGGTAAACAAAATAGGTAGTGTGATGCCTTGAAAGCTCACAGAAATGTTTGGAGTTTGTGTTGTAAACATGACATTTAAATCAGTATCTATCTTAAGAGATGTAAGAATTTACAGTCCACAATCTCTCCTTATTTAATAACAATTTCACATGCATAAAATCTTATTTCACACACGTGCATAAATATACTGGAGGAGGCATCTATTTTAAGGTTGTTTGCCCATTCTGAAGAGGGTGGGCTGTTAAAGGGGGTCATGTTTCTGCCAGCCAATGCCCTTTTAATATTGCACTGCTCATCATAATTGCCAGTAGTACAACAGAAAAAGGGCTCTGGACAACAGTATACTTCAGAGACTTTCCAATATAAATGATAAATCAGTAACTTCTCAAAGAGATTGCCTTCTGTGCATAATTTACTCTAAAACAGATATGTTACATTCAACAACAGGAATATCTTCAACAGCCACACTGATTCAACGTCATTCTTAATTAACTTCGTTAAATATCAAAATTTTACCTTGCATTGACTTCAGCAAAAGTTCCAGAATTTAACTCGGGGGTTTTTGTTTTGTTTTGTTTTTTTAATTTATAATAAAGGTACTGTATTACATTGTAGGAAGGGAAAGACCAGAGTTGTTTTTTTTCCCCTTACATTTCGGAGTCAACATATTACAAAAATATGTACAAGTTATATGAAGCTTTACATTAAAGACAAGATTTAGGAGAAATGAACAGCTTTAAGCATTTTTTAAATTACTAGCTGAAATGTTTGATACTTGTTAAATACACGTTTGATACTATTTCCAAGTATTACAATTAATTTATTTTTTAAATGCTAAATAAGGTTTTGCTGGTTTTAAACAAATGTTTTTACTAAATAAGCCTTATAATAACTGCCATCAAGAAGTGTGAGAACTTTGCAAAATCATCCACTTACATAATAAAACAAAAGTATTCAAACTTTTTCTTTTAAAAAACATATTGACATTAAGGAGAAACATAGCATTTAAACATTACAAATTAGACATTGTAAATAATTTTAGGTAACATTTAAAAAGCAACTTGTTGTTATTTAGGTTTAAATCTGTTTACCTTTTTGTTTCCTTAAACTACTTCAATTTAAAAAAAAACTGAAAAAGTAACTGCTAGTTAAATAAGGCAAAATTATAAAATAAAACTTTATAAAACTAAATACTTTAGTTTCAAACTTTAAACAATACCAAAAAATCTAACCAACTTTTCATACTGTAGTGAAGTAAGACTGTAGTGAAGTAAGCTGATTAAATTCATGGAGAGTTTCCTGAGTAAAAAGTGTTCTAAATTTGGTTGACTTTCTAAATCTACACGGCAGTTAGCAGAAATCCAACTGGATGTAAACTGCCAAAAGGCCATTTGAATCGGAATCTGTATTTTGTTGCTGAATTATTTTAATTTTGATTATTGCACAAAGTTTACTGGTTAGCCCGGCTCCCTGGACTAGTTTGGAGATGTTTAAAGGAAAAAAGGGAGGCAAGAAGAAAGAATGTGCTTGAACTTTAGGAAGGTTTTTAAATTCCACAGCCCTGGGTTTGTATTAGGGGACGAGGTTTCCTTACACAGCTCGAAGACCACACACTGGAGGGAAGCTGAGTGGAATTGGGGCAAAGTGCAAGAATGCCAAAGAAACACTTTGGGCTGCACACCCTGGTTTATTGCAAAAACTCTGGACTATTTAAGCAAAGCATTAGTTTTATGAGATTTAAATATTAAGCCAATATAAATACTGGCTGGAGATAGCATGTGACTTATTGCCTCGATTATTTTGTTTTTAAGGGGTGGAGGGAAGCGATGAATTTTCAACAGATGATGCTTCAGCAAAAATATTTTGTTTTCAAAGTTAAAAATCGGAATCGTTTCACTTTTCTCCAGGCTAGCCCAAAGCTTTACAGCACAATACAAGCTAGCACCACACAGAGAAAACCTCCCCTGAAACACAATACTCAGCGATTAACTGTGTCTGTGTGCAGAGAGGGGGAGGCGAGGGAACGGAGTCTACCCTGGCAAAAAGGATTTGATTCGTGGGACCACACTCAATTTCTCAGAAGTGTTTGCAGAGGTGAAATGTTGGGGGGGGGGGGGGCGGATTAGCTCACCACTCTCTAGTTATTTTTCAGACAAGCCTTCCCGAAAGCGTTTCTCACAAGACGTACCCAACCCTTACATTAAATAGATCGCTAGTCCCCGCCTCTCTTCCCCCTAAGTTTTAGTTGATAAAAGGAATCCAGTTTATGTTCTTCTCCTTCCAATCGGAAGTTTTATTTCTATTGCCTTGGCCTCTCTGTGGGCTGCTACTAAGTGTTTTAAACAGCTTCATAAACTTTAATCCTTTGTCTGTACTCCACCGTAACCCCCCCCCCCAAATAAACCATCAACAACAAGAAAGAACTTAACTTCTGAAATCTACACACACAAAGCAGGACCTCACCGAGAACATCTACTCCAAGCATTGCGCGCGCACGTACACACACACACACACACAAGTGTCCTGCCCATTTCCAATGGCCAGAGGGTGTGAAAATGCTCCTGCTCCGAGCGTTAGCACGCTCAGGATGCGAAGCCAGTCCCAGACCGGAGAAGGGATTAAGTCAGAAAACTGGTGGGGCCCAGAGGCCCGATTCCAGATCTCGAAGGAAAGAAGTGAGCATGGGAGGGGAGGAGAAAGAAGAAGGGAAAAGCAGGACTTTTCTTAAACCCCCCCACACCTCCTTCCTCTGCTCCTGCCCTCACCCTTCAGCCCGGATTCTCTTTACAACCATCCCGCCTAGGGAAGAACCGAATCCCTCGCGTTCAGCAGCTGGGAGTGGGAACCCCAGGCCTGCCCGGCTGCTCCCTAATGCATGGCCCACTTTTCTCTCCCGCTCCCATGGCAGGAGCTGAAGGAACATGTTCCTGGCCCTAGGAACGATATTCCGATCGCCCCCAATTTAACCTGATTTAAATCCCTTTGCACCCCCCCCGCACCTCCCCCTTTTAGCCCTGAGCTCCCGCCATTTCCGCCCAATCACCCGGATGCTACTCACTCACAGCCAGAGAGAGGGGGAGAGAGAGAGAGAACCCCAAATTCTATGAATGGTACCTGGCCAAGGGAGGGACAGATCCTCTCACCAAGAAGAAAAAAAGTTGTCAAAAGAAGAGCAAAAGAGGCAGCAAGAACTGTCCAGCTCTTCCCCCCCCCCCATCTCCTGGGGGCTTGGCTCCATGGTCCTGGGCAGAGCTGGCTGTATTTCAGCTTCAGTTTCTAATCAATAAAAATCTGGGAAAATCCTCCAGTACAAACCTCATGGCCTTCCAGCTCCAGCCTCCATCTTTGACTAGTTGACATTCAGCTCCTGCCTGACCAATTCCTCATTAGCATACCTCCCTCCCCATTGGCGCATCCCTGCGCTAGTCTTTGCCACCGCCTCTCCCATTGGCTCCCGGGGAGGATATTTAAAAATATTATCCCCTTTCCCATTGGCATTCGGGAGCTCACGTCACGGCATACTCTTTATTTTAACAATGAATGCACAAACACATTCTTCCATTCACAAATTTTTTTCGGTACTTTGCCCGCCTTTTCTCGAACTACATTTTCATTGATTTTTTTTTTCAACTGAGGGGGTCCTGGTTGTAAACAGATAAATCAAAGGTGAACAGAGGGGAAACCTGAACAAATAGTATTTTCCCTCTCTCTCTCTTTTGTTTGGTAGTGATGGTCTTGGGGAGACAAACTGATCCCCACTTGGCTCCTCTCTGAGAGGTGTGGTCAGTGTTTTCTGCTTTGCCCAAGACATTGTAACTAGTTTCCACATTTTTTGTTTTTAAATCTTGACCTCTTTCCTAGTAGCAGAAAACTAACCTGTACTTTTGATCAAACAAATCGCTAAACGATTATTATTATTTTATTAGTATTTATTGTATTATTATCACTTTTATTTTTAGCATTTTACTTATTTCTGGGGTTGGGGGAGAAACTTTGTATATGCCTCCGGTAAGACCCTTTCTCTCTCTCTCTCTCTCCCTGTATCAAACTAGTAAGTTACAAAGTCGATTGCCATGTTTTTTCACACTCTCACTGTATTGGATATACACTTAATATGGGACTGAACAAAACAAGGGATTTAATTGTTAGTGACTATTACACACACCAGGTCACTTCAGTACACTTTCATGACAACAAGAACTTTTGCTTTTGTAAACTATATATGATGCAACATATCTGAGAACAATTTATACCAAAGTTTGAGAGGGAGAAGGGAAGTCTTCTAATATTTTTCTTGCAAATCATGAAACACATGAATCATTTTAAAATGTATTAACAAAGAGGGTGAGATGTTTCTGACACAGTAAGTCTAACACAGAAATGTCTTGGTAATTTTAAAAGGTTACTGGAATATTATTAACTAACAAAAACCATGTTTGTTCAATTATTTTAGTCTTTTTAAAATAAATAGTGACCTTGTGCAAACAGTAATTCAACAATTCATTTCACTATATGTTTGTGCAATTAAAATATTTTGTTTCAGGCTGGAGGGAGACAATTTAACTGCAAAAGAATCTTTAGATATATCTTGAGGAACCAATGCATTTTTTTTTTTAAAAGTGGTCTTTAAAAGTTTATTCTTATTTGTTGAGACTTTATTAAATGATTGAGGGGTTCATTGTGTTTGCAAAAATTAGAGTTCTCCCTAGAATACTGAATAGTTTTATTCAAAAATCTTTTTTTTTTTCATTTGCTAACTGCCCTAACCCCAACCTCCACCCAAAATCTATCTTGTGTGTGTGAACTGGAAATCTATCAAAAACTGTGAATACTAACTAGGCTTTTCAAAACTAAACTTTAAGTGTATGTTTTCTTGAGCTGATTTTAAAAAAAAACTATGAAAAAAAGATATACCCACAAGTATTGACACTGTTATAAATGCTGGATTTTGATGAAACTGGGTGGGGACCATGCATGCTGGCACAATTTTTTCTAGTAGGGGTGCTGATGATGGAAACCATGGAAACTATGCATTTGGTGTTTGTTACTACTACTTCAAGCCAGGGGGTGCGGGAGCACCCCTAGCTCCAGCACCACTGGTGGGGACTTTTGAGCAGTGGATCTCTGGCAGTGTTTTTGGAGATGTGAGAGAGGGGCAGTGGGCTGTGAAATCACACATTCCTGTCCAATGGAGCTGAAATAATGGTATTGTTCTCTGGAAAAGAGGTTGCTTTTCTCTTCTCCATTCTCCCCCTGATCTGCAGGGACCTGATTGTGCAGTTAATCAGCAAAAAACCGTTTGATGTAAGGCAGGGCGTGAATTCAAAAGGGCCAGGGGGGATTCAAGAGGGATTCTTCTGTCTGTTAGAAAATGTTTTTCTGTCTTCAAAATGGTAGACATTTGAAAAGCTGCAATGGTTTCTCTTAGAGATCAGAGTTTGCACTAGGTACCAGCACTAATTATATCGCTTTTTTGTGGGGTTGGCACTTTACTGCTGGGAAAAAGTACATATCTTGCAGCAAAAGAAAGATGTGCTTCCTGGAGGAAAGGTGAGCCCCTATATACCGTCCAGATAATTGCTTTCTGAACACAGCTTAAACTTGGAACTCCCTAGAAGTTCTCCCTAGACTACACTGATAAATGTTTTCAATTGTACAAACCAGAGTGAAATAAAAATCATAATAAGCAGGTAAGAACAAGATTATTTTTCTAGATCTTTTTGTGACCTGTATCTCCATTATTACATTCCTCCCCAAACCCCGCCTCAAATCTATTAAACATAGACGCTTTCTGCCCCACATTCAGTCACCCACAAACCTTTCAACTTGTATTGCCTTGCAAGCTTTGTCTTGAATGCCAAGAATACTTGGTGTGTGTTGTTGTTTTTTTTTTTTCCTTTTAGCGTGGTGATTTCCCAAGCTTTTAAACAAAATGCTTTGTATCGATTTACTATATATATAGTGTACTTCATATACATAGTATAATGTCTTTCATATGTATTGTGTGTGTGTGTGTGTGTGTGTGTGTGTGTACACAGAGACACATACACATGTAAATCCACTGCCATACATTTAACTAATATATTAATATGGCTATACAGGAAATGACAGATCATGAAGAAAGGTAACTGCCTTGCAAGTTTACGTTAAAAATGTGTAACTTTACAGAAAATCTATAATGTGTTTATCAATTTAATTTTGACCAAATTGTAAATAAAGTTCATAAAAGTTTCCACAACCCCTTTCGCTTCCAGTCCTTGGTATTTAATTGCCTGCCAAAGCTATTACAACTGTGCTCTTCCCTGATCTGCTAAAAGGCCTGGGTTGAGGGGCTTTTGTTTGGTTTTGGGGTATTTTTTACACTCTAATGTTTTGTGCCTCCTCTTTGGACAGGGAGTCTGACTCAGGGAAGGTATTTTTTTGTTGTTTTTGTTTTTGTTTTAACAAGGAGGCTTTGAAAAGTTTAAAACTGGGGAAAAAATTTAAAATATATATTTTTGAACGTGGAGGGGAGGGGAGCAATGCTGATTTTTGCCTTCGGATCTTGGGGTGGTTTTTTTTCAGTGTAACTCTATCTGATATCACCGGGGGTGGAGTCTCTGGTGCGTTTGCTTAAACTATATCTGCCTCAGTTCAAGGCCTGGTGTGGTGAAAGGTTTTAAATCTGTGGCAGACAGGCATGACTATTTCCTAATGAGACCCCTGCTGCAACAAAGAGCTTTTTTAAATTTTAATCTACTTCTTAACACCATTATTTACCATTTTCTTACTAATATTCTCCCATCTGCAGTGTTAAAATAGCCCCACACTACCTGCACAGTCACACACTTCAGAGTTAGCATGAGTGTGAAAACACATATACAAAATCATATAAACTCTTCCTAATTAGACCTAGAACATACATGTGTTTTGTCAGTGTGTGTGTGTGTGTGTGTGTGTGTGAGAGAGAGAGAGAGACAGACACAGAGACAAAGAGAAAACTTGGAGGCAGCAATGATTTAACAAAGTTTCCAAAGTATTTACAGAGACTGTTATGAATTAACTTTACAATCCCTCCTGGTGGAAGATTAATATAAATTAGGAAGATTTAGATCTGATTTTGTGTTTTGCCTTTATTCCCAGCTCATGAGCTGCAAACACTCCTGTGAACGAAAATGTAAAATTAGATTCAAAAGGAATTGATAAAACTTAGTGGGGGACAGGAACAAATACATTCATAAAATGTTCACAGGGCAGCATTGAGTACTAATGTTTAAGCTCAAACAGATTTGAGGTTTGGTTTGCCTCAGCTTAAAAAAAAAAATTTGTCACTATTTCACATGGGCTTTGGAGAGTGAAACCAAAGCATTACTGGTATTCTCTAAACCCTTCACATTCCTCACTTTTAACACATTGACACAGGTTTTTCTGCACTAATGTGATCCTTCTTCAAGTCAACCCCTTATTTAAATATCAATTTGAATTATTCTCACTGTCAGTCTACCATTAAAATGTACAACTCTTCTATACCCCTATGTTTTTAACTAAGAAGTTTACAAAACGTGTTGTTTGAATGGTCAGCTGTGATGGGATAAAATAATTTAAAATCACACTGTGTCTGCATCATTGCAATACAAGATGCCTTTATTTTGATTTTTTTCAGTTCTAATATATATTTTGTTAAAAATGCAACTGGTTAAAGGGAGTTTTCAAACAGTAAAAAACAAAAGAACTATTCATGACCCCAAAAAAAAAAATGACTGAAATGTTACAGCAATTTAAAAGCTGTCAGAAACGATTTTTAAAAGTTTTAAATATGCCCCAGCTCACCCCCACACATATATGTTTATTTAGGTGGGGAAATTATTATAATATGGTAAAAAAGGAAAATTTTCTTAATAATATTCTCCCAGCTGTGGAATAAAAATAGAAAAACCAAGGAAATCTCTTGGTCTCTTTCCTCAAAATATAATAAAATAAAATAAAAACATTGTTAACTACAGACCATCTCAAATGTAAAAGATGGCCAAAAATCCCAGTCAGGTGTCCATAAATGTATCCAATCACTCGTTCAAAAATCTATTGCAGGTAACCAAATGCAATTCCCTTAAAGATCCAAATCTCTTCTGATCAGACCTCTATAAAGCAGGCTCTTGTGTTCGGGTTTGACAGTGTTTAGGGAAAGGAGGGGGCAGTGATGAATGAGAGAAACAGTTATTAAATGCAAGTTATGAATGAGGGAAGGGAGAGGAGGGAGGAATGAAGAATGTAGTAAAATGAGCAGAGGCAAAGCTAATACAAAAATCAGCCTAATTCCATATATTTTACATTCAAGTGACTTTTCCCCTTCCATGGAACTAATAGTTAAAAACATACATAGTACAATCGCTATTAAACATCCTCTCCACAGGAAAAGAGGTTACTGTGTTGGCTGGCTGGCTGGCTGGCTCACACCCCCCCCCCCCTTTTTTTTTTTTTTTTTTAGTAAATCAGAATGAGGAGGTTTTATAGTGAGTCTAATTCTCACTCCCTCCATTTCCTTCCTTTCTGCATTTTTTTTTTACCCTCCTCCCACCCTGCCCCTCCTTCTGCCTGCAGCCCTGGTATTGATTAACCACTTCACTGCTACAGATTTGTTGGCTCTTTCTGATTATCCTCGTTTAAAACCCAGCTTTAGGTTGTCTTCCTATGGCGGGGCAAAAACCGGAGAGCAGGCTGCACTTCGACCAACCATCAACGTGAGCCCGAGGGTTTGAAGGCTGGCTTTTCACTGCTGGCCAGCCCAGCTAGCCCTTTGGAAGTTAGTTTCACTTAATGGCATTTCATGAGACTGGCTGCAATGCACCGAGTGCACATCCGGAGTGTGTGTGTGTGTGTGTGTGGGGATGTGTAAAAATCGTAAACAAATAGCTATTTATTCCAAGAAATTCAGCCATTTGTGTGTTGGAGGGGAGGCGACTGTCCCTTGAAAGGGGAAAGGCCCTGAGCACTGAAATGGTTAACGGCCCCTGGATGCATTGATCAGTATTGATGGCTTTGGTAGGTTTAATGGATTTGTTGTTTGTGGGAGGTGGGGAGCCTTTGCCTTGCTTTGAATTCTAACCCCCTAGCTGGGAGTTTGCTCCTAATTGCATGCATAGCATTCCTTCGGAGTGGGTGGCATCACCTTTTACAGCTTCTCCCTTCCACAGGGAAGGCCTGTAAAAAAGCCCTTTCATGTGCCCGAAAATCAATGGCCAGAGCTCTGTACGGCTGTTATAAAAACCAAGCAAAATCTGTACTCCCCCCGCCCGCCACAAACAAACAAACACACACAATCTCTGGGCTGCTGTGTGTTGGTGTTTACCAAACACATGGTTAGTGCAACTTTGGACAGGGTTTGCAACAACACCTATCTTTACAGCTGCTGGGGTCATGTTGTCAATGGGATCAGGTTGGAAGCCAATGGTTGTATGTGTTTGATTTTGGTTGTGGTCAATAAAAATGTACCTGGTTTGGGCATCTCTTGTCAGAGAAGCTCTGGAATCATGAGGCCGTGCTTAAAAGGTTAAAAAGAAATTGCTGAGGGGGGGAGTTGCAGAATGCTGGGTGGAGTTACCCACACTTTCAAAAAAGCACAACAAAGTAAACAAATTCATTTCTCAGCTAGCTTCAAAGGTAAGCTAGCGAAGCTGCTGTGTAGGTTTGTGTCAAATAGCCAACTGTTTGCAAAGACGGGATAAACTTTTACCATGAAACTCTTAACAGGAGTTGTTGTTTTTTTAAATTCTTCTTCTAAATCTATTTATTTAAAAAAAGGGCTCAAATTGTATTCATCCAGTTTACCAGTGGACTTCATGTTAACTCTTTTCTCTCCTAGATCCTGATTTCTTTACTCTTGAGGGAAGTAGAAGTGATTGTTAAGCATTTAAAACCATGCAAAATAAATCAATGTGTTTCTGCCATCTACATTTCAATTCAATAACATCATTTTCATAGAGCTATTTCATGAGTATGGAATAACTCACCTGTAAGTAATTACAGCTGACTTGCTCTCTAGCAGAGACCAATACAAGTCCAGAAGGGGGATAAAGGTTAGCTCACAGAAATATTGCAGAAGTTTGGCATGGGGGCAAAAAAGTGAATTAGCTACATTCTCTCATTAAAATGCAAGCATTTCTCAGTGGTCACTTTGAGGAACAAATACTTTACAGCCATATGTTGAAGCTTCATCTCAATCTGAAATTTAAAAAAATCAAAGAAGTTCAGAAACTGTTTAATCAGCAACACTTCATGTCAATGTATCTAAAAACATCCCCAGGTTACTGCAATAATTGGTGGAGAAATCTAGTAGATTTCTCAAATTTCACATTGGCTTGAACAATAAAATAGTTTGATATTTACTGGTGTAATTGTACTTCTTGTCTAAATTCTGTGTTGTCAGTGAGTTACATTCGTTTGGAATTAGTTTAACAGTTTAACTGTATATCGAGATTAGGTTTATTATTTTTCTATTCTGAATGGGATAATTTAACTAGGTACTGAAAATAAAGAAGTTACTTTATATAATCATTTTTAAATGAATTTCTTTTATAGCTAACATTCACTATTTAAATTAAAAGAAAAAAATAGATTCTCTAATTTTGGTTGGTGTAATATTTAATTTTACATTGTTACTTTAATGTGTTCCAAAATGCTTACTTAAAGATTTTTATTTAAAACAGAAAAATCCTAACACTTCTGATTGATTGATTAATATTAATACAGAAGTTATTTTTAAGTTGCCCAGGCTACATAGTGGAAAGATTTCCAATATTTTGTGTTTAGAGAGTCTGCATTTTTTTTTTAAATAAACAACATTTTAAACACAAAGAACTTTTCTAAGGAAGTATATTTTAAGTAATTTTATTCTTTTGCTATTATAGATTTATAATTGTTTCACAAAGAAGATTTACAAATAAGCCCCCTACTTAAAATGACAAGGAGATATTTTTTCATACTGGTGTGAATTTGAACTTTAAACTGTTTCTGAAAAGGGTCATCTTGCCATGCCAAACAGTTAAAATGAACTTTCAGATGGCCAGGGAGAGAACACAATTGTGTTCTAAAAGATTCAAACACTTATTAGGAGTGTACAACAGCAACAAAATACACACTTCAAAGTGTTTCAGGATCTCATTCTTTGTTTTAGTATCAATGGGAAACATTCAGGTTATTTCATTAAATAAACACAATCCACAAAACTTGATCACAACAAAATGTGGGATTTAATTACTCCCTCCTTCCCCATGAACATTTTTCCTCTTGCAGTTTTTTAAAAATAATTGTTAAGACCTACAGCCCAGACAGTATGGAAAAGAAATGCTAGTTCAACCCTGGAATCCTGTGATCTTAACAAACAATTTCCTAAACTCAATTGTTTGTAAGTTTTAATATGCTTATCTCACTGACTTTTTTATACTCTGATCTGTTGGACATTCAAGAAAACTCACTGGAAAAAAATACCTCTTTATTCACATACCACAGTTGCAAAATAATATAATTCTGTTAGCCCTGACCAAAGGGGAAATATCAGCAGGGTATTGTGTGGTATGTACCTAAGGGACACACCTCACTTCTGAGTTAAGAATTTAATATCAAAATAAGTAAGTGTAAAGGTTTCCCCTTTCTTATTTTATCTATAAAATAACTTATGTGCCAAACACATAGTCTATCTTTATGTTTATTGTGTGTATACCTTTGCTATATAACGTCTGTGTCTAATACTATCAGAGTTTTGTTACTGTACTAAAAATTAAACCTCTTTCCCCTTTATCTATAACGCTGATTTTTTTAAAATCACTTGATGCAAATCAATTTTACATGCATAAAAATAGCTGATCTAACAAAACACACTATATAAACTTAAGGTTTGAACTGATTATTAAACAAATGGTTTAATACACAAGACTTGGGTACCCCCAGATTAATAATTCGTTGGGATAAAATGGGTGAGTGTGTTGCACTATATGCTTTTATTTCTACCATTTCATGGGTTGTAATTTCAAAAAAAAAAATTGCAAACAGCGGAAAGATGTGTTCACAATGTTACTTAAAATTACTTAACACAAATTTACTTAGCAGCAGCACAAAATTAAGTTCTAGGAATGAACTGAAAATTGGTTTCATTTGGTTTTATTTGTTAACCAATATGTCTTTGTTTTTAACCTGCAGCCTCAATAAATACTTTCTAGCTTAACTATAACCCCAGTATTGCTCATTTGTATCAATGATATTTTATTACAAGCAACATTTACTCAAAAGTTTGTTTCAGAATTAATTTCCCATCACCTTTAATACTTGTGTGGTTTATTCTTCTTAGAAATCTAAACAAATTGCTATCGATATTTTGTTTAATTAGTTAGTCTGAAGCTGGATGCTAATTGTTAAAGTCAACATTAGACCACCGGTGCAATTATATTTCAAATACTACTTTTTAGTCAATATCCAGTCTTCAGACTCCTCAGGTTAACAGAGGAGAGCATCTAAATTTCATTATAATCTACTATTCCTCACCATTTACAATGAACGATGCCAGACTACTTAAACAATCCGATGTTGGTTCAAGTGTAGAATAGAAGCAAATGTATTAACAAGCCCTGAGTAATAATTTTCTTATGTACAGAATTCCTTTGGTCAATTCCTCAGATACATAGTGCTTTTAACCACAGGGAAGTAGCATGTGCTAAAGGTCCAGAAGAGTTGAAATATTTCAAGCACTTTTAGACCTTTATCATGCTTGGGAAATATATGTATGTATTTCATGTGAATGAGAAATAAACAGCAATTACATGTTCGTATTACATGCACCTAAAAACAGCCATGTCCTGTTTGAAGGTACCAATCTGTAGTTAAAAATATTCATCTCAGACCTAGAGCTTCTTTATGTTAATTGAAACCTTTACCTGAAATACACACACACAAAACTAATTCTTCACCCAGAGCTCTAAACTATTAGGATTATGGCTTTAGCCAAACCCAAAGCAAATATACATACAGCTTACCATAAATGATCTCTTTGTAGGACAGTAATATTTTCTATAAGTGGAGATCGGATTAGATAGTAGTTTCAATCTGTTAAAATTGGTCCAATTACAATTCCCTTTCAAGATACTTTCAAAAAGATTATTTCTCAAAAATGTCATCTGTTTTACTAGATGAATTTAGTAACTACCATAACTAGTGTTGTGTTAGCTAACTGGAGAATAGCAAGAGTCTGGGTCTACTCCTAGTAATGGACTGAGTTTAGTCCATCATAAAATATCCAAATGTATCTTCCCAAGATGATCTTATAAGACCCTTTTTAAGCAAACACTATCTGGATAATTATAGAACAAATATTCTAATTTTGAAATAAAGGAAGATACTTTAAAGCCTTTTCAGAATATATTAACACACACTCCAAGAAATTGAGTGAACACTATCAGTTGACAAAGTTTTCTCTAGGAAGACAATAACGAATGTCAAGTGGAAATGAAGGCAATAAAGTGCAGTAGGTGACAGAACCACTAGAAGTTCCTTCTCAGAACTGATGGTAGGTGTTCAACAGATTTAGTTAATGAAGAAGTCCATTAAGCAGATAAGTATCTTCTGGTAAGTGATATGACCAACCAGACAGCTGTTTTTTGATAATACTAACTGGTAACTATATGTAGGGGGACAAAATCCTTAATTGTACACTGTCTTCCGAATATTTGAATGACTTAATCTTACTAATAAAAAGGACAACTTGCACTTCTTGTTAGAAGTCAATGGTTCAATCAATGTGCTTTTGACCTAAGCTTCAGAGGAAGAAATGATGAACAACAACAAAAATCTTAAATAAAATCAAACCAAATCAAGAATCCCAGACAGGAATTAAAAAAAAAATAATAATCAAGAATTGGAAGTGATGCTGGAAGCTTTGGAAGTTATTTTGCTATATCTGAGACTCTCTTACATATTTACATGTAAAGATTTAGGTGAAGGGATGGGACATTATATATATATATATATATATATATATATATATATATATATATATATATATACCATCTTGAAAGTCATTAAAACAAACTATTAGGATTTAATCTGAGTAGGCAGGTTAGAATCTGGTTTGAGTCAGGTACAACATAGTCTTTACCTACTGCTGTGAATTGGCTCTGAACACACCTTGTGTTAAAAGAAAAGGAGGACTTGTGGCACCTTAGAGACTACCCAATTTATTTGAGCACAAGCTTTCGTGAGCTACAGCTCACTTCATTGGATGCATCTTGTGTTAGTTTCACTACTCACTTTCCAATGTTACTGGTCTCTACTGAAATGCTGTTGTTTTTCACCCTAGTGAAACAGACTAGAAAATAGAATGTTAACTTTTCTCTGCTTGTTCACAGTCATTCATATTGGTCACAACCACACAGGGATATATGCTCCTTTAATGTTAGATTTAATTCAAATACAAGTGACAAGAGAGTAAAGTGTATCGGAAAACAAAACAAAACCCAAACCCCCAAATCCTCAGATTCAATGTGTGAATGGGAATGTGTTTTCACTAAGCTCATAATTATCTATCCTGCTCCAAATAGTGATCTGGACAACATGTCTCTCATATATAAATATAATATAAAAAATATAAAATGGCCAAGTCTAAATCACAGTAATAAGGAACATCATGCATTAAAACCACATTTTGAAACAACAGAGTCATATAAAGAGATTTTATGCCTTGGTCTCCTTTAAGTGAAATACATCAAAATTAAACAAATGCTCAAAACTTCAAAAGTGATTGTAAAAAAACAATGTGCATTTCAAACCCCACCACCTAAACAGCCATTATGTTTAAAGGAAATCTGTGATCTGCAACCAATTAGGAACAAAACGGTTGTAAAATGTTTAATTTGTGAGTAGCATTTTAAATTCAGTAACAGCTATAACAAAATGGGTAAGTAAATGACATTAATCACTCCTCATACTAAATTATCCCTATTTTGCTTCCAAGACAGGCATCAGACTGGGTGATGTTTCCTATTAGTTAAATACATCCATAGCCCTATGAAAGCCTAGGAGGTCATTTAACTAATGGGGATTCCAACATCTTTGTTGTTCTTTTATTTTGTGTAGTTTTTAAAGGTCATATAACTATTTGAAAGAGTCACCTCTTGGTTTTTCAGCAGAGGTAGTGAGCACTATTTTCCTGATAAGAGCTATTCCAGATAGGTAGGGCAATATTTCCCGCAGTGAAGACGAAATGTCAGGCTCATTTGAAATGATTTTAACAACTTCATGGCCTAAAGGAAAACTTTACACTCCAGGCTATAACAGCAAGATATATATTTTTTCTTTTTAAAGAAAATTAATTTTTGGGGGGGAGTGGGAGATATGTTGTGCTACCTGTGAAATAATAGAACACACATTGTTGCTTTCCATTGTACAGTTGTTTGTTTCAATGTATTGTAACTTATTTGGTTTGGACAAAACAATAATAAGTGTAACAAGTGGACTCAAGGGTAGAGTCCAAAAAGATGTCTATGGTCGTATTGTGATTCTTTGACCAGAGAGAGAGGGCCTGGTTCTCATTTGTACAATATCCCCTTTACCCCTCTCTGGGTGTGTAAAAGGACTATAATGTAAACAGGGATCAGACCCAGGACATTGTTTTGTGAAGGAAATGAAGCCATCTTTAAATCCCATTGCAATTCACAACCATCTCAGACTAGGTTCGGCTTCTGAAGATGAATTATTTCCTGCTTTTCTTTCCTGTAAATATCTTCCACCGCCAACCACCTTCTGCAGATAAAACTTCACCAATTAGTCATTTACAGACATGAACTCACAAGGCGAAAACCAGCCTTTGCAGCTCGAGTTCTCTTTGATGGTGGTGATGTTTACAAATGCTTTCTCTGCTGGGCTAGTAATGTGCACTTTGCCATTAACTTTCTGAAACTGTTCGACACACAAAATGTGCCTTTCGCTAGGGCAGAGGGTCAGAAAGATTGTTCCTTTTACTGCATGCAGGACTCTTATAAAATAAATAATGAGCGGGGGAGAATATACCTATTTCTTCAGCGTGCAGTAAGCTCTCTTGGAGTACAAAGTTATTTTATTGACTAAACAGGGCATTTGTATAAAAATCTGCCCTGTTGAGAATGCTATTGTCGTTCACGTGAAAGTAGTAGCTACAGGCAGATAGTAAGAGACAGGCCCTGCCCTGAAGAGCATGTGATCTAAATTTAAAACCTGTTTTCTCCACCAGCCTTCAGTACTTTGCCCCAATTTTCTCTACTGCCTATCCAAATGTGCACGTTCCCTCTTTCCTGAACAACAAGCCCTTGGTTCCTGATAACCCCATGAGAGAAAGAAAGGCAACTCTCTCTCTCTATTGCAATAATCAAATGTAATTTGATGGGAATATAGAATGCAAAAGGGGCAGATTCAGACTGCAGTCCAGAAGCAGATAAATGGATAATCTGAGTGGATGAAGTAAACTGGTCATTCTGAACTGCAGTGCCCAGCAGAGAGGGAGGAAAAGAATACTGGAGCCAACACAATCTGCATTTGTTCAGGAAAAAAGTACCAAGCTGGAAAAATTAGAGATCAGGCAGAGAAATACAATATTGTACAAAGAGCACGGACACTTCAGAAACAGAGTTGCTCATGTCCCTTCTTTTATTATTGCCAGTGTCCTTAACTAAACACCAAGATGGCCATTTGGAATCAGCCTGGCTTCACGTACAATTATATAAGGCAGAATAGAGCATAAGTTGTCTAGCTAGGCTCCTCCAGATCTCAAGACAAGACTTCAGCCTGGTTTGCCTCTTTCCTTTTCCTGAACTGTCACCAGTCTGCAATGGTTACTGCAGAGACCACTTTGAAGCTCAGGCCACGGGGTGTTTATCCCAACTCATCCATTTCTTACTTTATTGGCAACCAGGGTCCATACCGTGCATCAGCAGCACAGTGCAGGTTTCACTTGTCACGTGAGCCGTGTAGAATTTTAGAAACCAGAGATGAGAAAGACTTGCTGGTTTGCTGCTCCATTTCCTCGTCCGCAGAGAATCATCCTTTGCAGTGTATTTACTTACCAGAGCACCGCTGAGCTTTATATTAACTATCAAGGCTTGAGTTTCCATCCAAATATTCTAACAGCTAAGGTTGCAATTCAACAAGTGGAAGGTACTGGGAATAAATTCGATCAATTCTGCAACCTCACAGTGACAAAACTCTCTGTAAAGACTACTACGTACAGTGTAAGCCAAAAGGCATATAGGTAAATCGTGGGGCTAGGGCCAACATTAAAGAGGGTAAAAGGAGGAGATAAATGGGAAGAATGGTTGAAAACAGATTTAGCCAGACCAGTTTGAAAACCTTCAAGGAATTCAGTGGTGGGATAAGGGTCTGAATCACCCCTTAGGGAAGAAAAGGAAGGAATTCACAAGGCATTCTCCTGTCAGGGGGCATGGGGATGGTGGCCACGTGAAGGGGACCCTGGCTTGTCTCTTCCTATCTATGCAGAACTCATATGTCCATTGGAACCCAGGCCCCAGCCTCCTGGATAATGGGAGATCAGCATGGGTAAGCTTCTCTGAGCTGTCTTTTGTGGGAGCTAGTGTGGGAGCTGAGTCTGTGCTTACACACTGCCCTGCTTGGAGATGGGTAGGAACTGTGGCGTGGGAATTAATGCTGCTATGAGCACTATTAGCTCCCATGGATTTTCCACTGTAATGTTTGCTCATTTCCTAAGGTTGCTGCTGCCCAAAACAGCTGCCCTTTGGTTCTGCCCCTCACTCCCACCTTTCCTCACCCGCTGAGCTCGATTGTGTCATATCTTAATGTGGAGGAGCCTCTCCAGGCTCAGGGGCCGGGTGAGTGATACCACATGGGCTTCGCTGCTGCTTTTTGGCCAGGTTTGTGCGGTCCTTTCGCATGTTTCTGCCTTTCCACACCAGAAAAGGGCAGGGCGACACAGTTTACAGCCTGAGTCTGATGTGCATGCCTGTACGGGCACCAGCTCTGCACACCTGAGTCACACCAACAGTCCTGGTTAAACCCTGGGGACCTCTTGTGTGAGGAAGCGAGAGGATTTGCAGTTTGGGAATCCTTTTAAAAAATGCTTTCAAAGTATTTGACAGTGAGACCAAATAGAGTCTGAATGCTTAACGCGCTCCCCTATGCCATTGTCTCGGGAACCCACAATTCATGGCTTCCTGTTATACCTTCCCTCTTGTAACAGGAAAGACATCACTATAATATACACAGTATCTAGCCCCAGAGAGAACGGGTGGGGCTTTCAAAGGAGAACAGGCTACTAAGAGCAGCACAGTCCTGCAGTATCAGAGGCTAATGGGGCACGCATGAAGCTGTGGTTAAGTTCCCAGGGAAACGTGGCCTTAGAACTGTAACCATGGCCCACTGTGACACTGTAATTCCTCAGGGAAGAGGGAGGAATAGGCTCCAGGGGCACCTTTGGACTCGAATAGGGCACCATCAATCTTTTTAGTGATAGTTTTTCACGTCGCTTTTCCTGGCTTTCCATTGTTTCCACCACCCTCTTAGAAGTTAGAAAATAAAATCTTGGGTTGCAATCTAAGAGCCAGATTCTAGCCTCATTTACACTGGTGTTCATCCGTTCAGAGTAACTCCATTGGGCAGCCACTCTGGATTAGCGCTGACATGCGTTCCCCAACAGGAGAATTTGGTCCGAATTATAGATACTTGCTGCTGCTAGACAGCACCCAAGGGAGCCCACTAGCAAACTGATTTTTGAGCCCTCACCATACAAGCAACACAGGAATGGCCAGACCAGATCATCGGAGTGGCCAGTCTGCTCTGGTTGCTGTCTGAAACAGGATACCAATCTAATCCTAAAGACTAGAGATGGGGAGTTCATCTAATCCATCTCCAGCCCATGCTGTGTGTGGTGCCCCTTTATAGTAAGACACAGTGATTATTTTTATAAGTCTCTCAGCAGCAAAGCAGCAGATGAAAATGAAAGACATAGATTGTTTCACACTAGTTTACACTAGTTGTAAATTAGGTCAAATCTGGGACCTGAACAGATTGGCAGTAGCAGTTCACCACCAACTAAAACAAAACAAAAAGTGAAGCAATTCCCAGTTTATCATCTACTTACCAGTTTAGTACTCGTCTAGAAAGGATTTGCTTCAACAACATTTGTGAATTACTCCACACACCGTTTATTTTTCATGGTTTAGGAAGCCAAGGAGGACCAATGTTTTCCTGCATTTGAACAGGGAAGTAGCTGGTTAATTTCTAATTTGCCCATTTAATCACAGATTTATAGCTTGATCCCATTTGGACTCAATGGGAGTTTTGCTGATGACTTTAAATAGATATAGGCTTAAGCCATTAAATTGTGTTCGCTCCCTGGGACAAAATAAGAGGGCACATCTTTTCAAGAGATAGCCTCTAATCAAAGCCCAGATCTGAACTCTGGAGAACTTCCAGTTCCTCTCCAACCTCTGCAACTTCAGTCCACTTCAAGTCTCCGCTTTGGAGTAGGACAGGGATTTCAAATACTAAACATTGGCTTAGAAACCTAAGGGCCAACTTCTGCCTGTGGAGATAAGTGTATAGATCCCATTGACTTATATGAAAGCTCCATGTGCAGTCAGTGGAAGACTTTGGCCGGAAAGGCAGAAGCTGAAGTATCCCTTTCATTCTCCCAGCACAACCTGCATGTGATTGCACCAATGGTAGAGGGCTGGATTTCCCCTCAGAGAAGGACTTTCACAATGGAGCAAACTTGGAAACAAGCACATTTAGACCAGAAAGCTAGACCTGTCCTGTATTTTTCTATATTCCCGTTGCTGTTACTCCCATGCTTGTGTTTAATAAGGGACTAGCATCATGGCTCATCCTGGTAATTCTTTACACTTCAATAGCGCTTGACACTAGGTAAGACAGTCAATGTTGAAGCAACCCATTTCCCCTAGAGAACCTTCCTTAGTAACTGCCTCTTCCTACCCACCTCCCCACTACAGGGCTGCCTTCTTATAGGTGTTTTTTCCCAGCATGCCTTTCTGGACTGGGGAAGGTGTGGTCTTTTAAGTTTGGCAAAGCCAAGCTGCTGCAGCCTTACAGCGGCTATTTTGAAACTGGGTGCTGCTTGCTGGATTTACCTCCCTACCTGCTGGTGAGTACCTTTAGCTCATGTTCAGTTTCCCCTATTCCTGTTCCTGAGGAGATGGCCTTTCTCATAAGAAGCCCTCATCCAAGTTTCTGTGGGCACATAGCACTAATATAATAATACTTATTAGAATTAAAATAGCAGCTTTCAAAGCACTTTACAAAGGCAGGACTGTGTTATCCCCATTTTACAGATGGCAATCTTAAGGCACAGAGAGGTTAAGTTACCTGCGCTAGGTCGCCCAGAAAGTCAGTAACAGAGCCAGGAATAGAACACTTCAATGTCTACCCCCTTGGCCCTATTCCTTCTACTGACTGACTGTGCTGCAAACAGGCACAATCCTTCAAGTGTAGCAGCCTCATAGCACCCCTAATAGGAGCACTCGGTGATTTAATTCCCATTTTACAGATTGAGGAACTGATGCCCAACGAGACTGTTCGAGTTCACCCAGCATGTCTGTCGCAGAGTCAAGAACAGAACCCAGATTTTCTAACTGCCAGCCCTGTGCTTTTTTCATAAGAACATCCTTTTTCCTTCTTCTGCTTTGACCCTTCAGTGATTGATCCTGTATTTATTTATGTAATCACAGCCTCCTGCCATAGTAATTAGCATGTTGCCACAAATTCAGCTTTATGATGGCATTGTGCAACAGATAAAAGGAGAAACAGGGTTGTAGGAGAGCAACCGTATGCAAACACAAATTGCTTAACTAGCAAATAGCGTAAGGAAATGTAGCTGAAAGATAACAGAATTTTTGTTTTCCAATCCAATGTACTGGAGCCTCTTTTTTTGTCTGAAAGTTCTTCTCATCTCCTTCAGTTTCATGAGCAGAAAGGGACAATAACTGCTGCCTTTTTCCAAAGCATGAGCCAGACCCTGAAGTCCTACTTTACTATAAACTTTCATTGTTAACTGGGATTTTGTATGAATAAAGTCCCTAGGATTTTACAGTTGCTCAACACGGAATTCTAGGAATCACGTGGCAGCCCTTGTGCTATGTTATACCTCCAGTCTAGTGCATGAACATACTTACCTGAAGATTAAGTAGACCTTGCACTTACAAAAATGCGTACTCATCCTGAACGGAGACACAGACACAGGAACTCAAGCTATTTATTCGACTGTCCACCCTGGCAGGAGTTTTTCGGTTAAATATATAATTCCCCTTCTTTTTTCAAACAAGAGACCAGAGGGTGAAAGGGTTGAAGATTAAAATGTAAACAGCAAAATTTATTATAATTACAAGAGTGGTTCAAATTATTTCCTTAAACTGCAACATAATTTACCTCTAGTCAAGGTCTCTATTGGTGGTGAAAGAGGAAACTGCTTGACCTTGGAGTGACCTCTGACCCCAAGGGTCAGCACCCATGGAATGCACAGATGTCACGGTTCATAAGCAAGGACAGAAACTCTCAGGTTTCCCAGGCAGAGAGGCGCCAGATCTTGGATGGGGCCAACATGTGCACCTCCCTTTGAACCAGCCACTCATACCTGAAATAAAACTTAAAATAAGCACATTGGATCAGAGACAGTAAAAGCCCTGAATAGCTCTGGATGGGGGATCGTTCTAGGAGTGGACAGAAGTGGTGGACTATGAAAAGGAGAAATTGAAAATAAGTTCACTCAAAGTCCTAACATATGTGTTTCCCTGCCAGTTTTACTCAAGGAGTATTCTAAACAAATCAATGCAAAATCAAAATACATACAAAAGCGCAACTCTTTATTAGAATCAGTTGTTCAGAGAATATTTTACTGCAGCCAGCCCATGTCTTTTGTTGTTGTTGCAAAAACAAATGGCCACAATAGAAATTGTCATGTGAATATAAACAAATAATATGAGCAATGGAAAGACTGCGTTAAGTTAAGTTAACAAAAATTGAGCCAATGGAATGAATGATGCAGACTTCTCAAATTGTGATGGCGTTAATATTTGAACAAATCCTCACAGTAGCATATCATTTCTACTGCTCCAACATGGCTGTAATCTCTCCTGTGGCAGGTCGGATGCCATCTTTAATACTGCCTCTGTAAGAAAATAACTTGTACTGTCAACAGTTCTGTTTACATTTAGCAAAAAAAAGAACAATGTTCCAAAATCAGTGATGAAATAATTCAGAATATTGTTCTCACGAAAAGCAAATACATAAGGAAAGTAGGGCTTACGCTAAAACAAATTGCATAGGAAATGTTAATCCAAAGGGTAGAAAAATCAGACCAGTCGCAATATTCAAATAAGAAGCAGAATTTGGTGGGGGGACGGACGGACTCACCAGGTTAATTTTAACATTAAAATCATACATTATATATCAACATAAAATTTATATTAAAGGGAAATTGTGATTCTAATGGTTCCTTTCAACTATTTTCAGTCTACAAACCACAAGTTGTGCTAAGCATGATCAAAGTACTTCACAATTAGTTTGGTTTTAAATCACTATAATTGTCAGCATAGGTTGTAATCGGAGAAACATTGTTCTGAAGCAGCAGCAAACGGGCCCTGGTTGTAATCTTAGGGGAAATTAAAGAAAAATGCTGAACTGTGGTTGGTTAATAACAGTGTAGCATGGGGTCAGGGAAGCCAGGTTCATGTTAGGCATGTCAGCCATCAGGGAGAACATGACAAATCCATGAGATGGAGTCACCTCAGCCCCTTCCACTTTTTGAAAGAAAATCCTGCAGCCCATTTCAGCAATTTTCCCCCCACTCCCCCCAGATCATCTTTGTCTCCTCAGTGTGTCAGTTTCCCCATCTGTAAACTAGGGATAACAGTGGGTTTCACCTCAGAAGGTGTGTGGTAAGGCTTCATTCCTCAGTGTCATTAAGGTGCTGGGAGACACAGATATCAATGCTTAGTGTACTTCTGGAAGGTGCTCAGACATAGTCATGAGAGAAGAACCTGGTTAGAATAGAATGGAATAGAAGACGTGGATGGAAGATGATGCAGAAGTGCAGAGTATGCCTCTGATACATGTAAAAGGTTGTTAGTGGATTGTTCTTTGACTAACCTTGGCAGGGTATTATGGGGAAGTTGTGATGGGGCTTAGTAATATGTGTCTCAGAAGTTCCAGCTTCCAGTGACAACACCAACAATATAGCAGAACAGATTAGCTCAAATGTGGCAGTGTTTAATAATAAAGTGTCCTTCCTGCGTTAAAAAGAACTTTCCAGGACTACAGGAAATGAAGCTGGTCTTTGAAGGAACCATGATTTCTAGACACACAAAAGACAGAGGCTATCTGAGTCTGGACTCTGCTGTAGAGGAAAATGAAGGAAACCTCCCTAGGTGAAGCCATGTTCCTTTGCTCACTTGCACTGAAGGCTTAATTGACAATCCAAATGAAAAAGGACAATAATACTTTGCACATGTATCTCACCTTTCCTGGGCAGATCTCAAAGCACAACTCCTGGGAATGGGGCTAGGATGGGAAGAGGTGCAAAGTTTTCTACAGGAGCCTTTCAGAAGCTAACACCACTGTACCATGGTTGATCACAATAAGATTTCCACAAGACTTCCTGCACAAGGGGTGGGGAAAGGACAAGTGGTGTTTTGACAATATGAGAAGAGTCTCCAATCTTGACTTTTTTCTACAGGGATGCAGGAGATTAGGAGGCAATTTAGATGAGTCAGGAACCAGTTAAAAGATAAGTGAATTAAACTGACCAATCTGTTCCCTAGCACTACTGGCACTTTCCTTGGACTCAGCAAAAAAAGGAATTTAAAACATTTCTGAATGGTGGTCCCAAGGCTTCAAAAACTAGGGAAAAGGTTAGGAGCTGCAAAGAGGGAATATACTGGAAAAGAAGTGAAAAAAGGCAGAGCAGGCTATGCTCTGGTTTTGCAAAAATCTCATCAGTTATGTTTTGCAGAGCAAACCCCAAACTCGAGATGGGTTAATCCCAGAATCAGTGTATCTGAACCACTAGAGTTTAGGGGAGGAGCGGGGCGGGGGGGAGGTGGGGTTGGTTTGTTTGTTTGTTTATTAAAGAAGCTTTGGTTTTCTCCAGTCTCTGAAGAGGAATAGGAGATGTGATGGCTGGATGGTGGGCAACATGGAGTACAAGCACAGGAAAAAAAATCAGTGGGATATATTTTAGCCCTAAGGAGCAACACATAACCCAGCGGTTCATTTTTGGAAGGAAAATCATCTACCAAAGACGGGATGAACCCATCTGAGTTCACGGAATGTTGAGCAGAAAGGACCCCTGAGTCTGTTGCCTGAGATGGGGGCTAAATAACAAAGGAGAAGTAGGAACCTGCAAGAATGGTTATTTGTCTTGTGCTGTAGCAGAGGAATAGTGAGAACAGAAAGTCTTTCTGTGAGTCTCCGTTTGGAATGGAAAGGGCTGCTAGACAATTAGGGTAAGCTGGAAAATGAAAAAGCACTTTCACATCAAAAAAAACCCCCTGAAATATTGAAGTTGTTTAATTCTCAAACAGAACGATTTTGGTGGGGTTTATTCATTTTTTTCCACCAACATTTTTAGCAAAAACACTGTTGCAACGGTTATCAGCACGTGTTTGGCTTCCTGGGGGGGTGGGGGGGAGAACAAGCTTCTGGTAAATGAAAAATTCAGATAATGTGTTCAATAAAAATGTAGAGTAAAATGTTACACCTTCCCCTTCCCCCCCCCCCCCAAAAAAAAAAAAAAGAGATCGAGCAGAGAACACAATACTGTACAAAGAGCACGGACACCTCAGAAACAGAGTTGTTCATGTCCCTTCTTTTATTATTGCCAGGGTCCTAGGGGGTTATGCCACAGAAAAGGTTCTAAGTACAGTTTACAGAGGAGCTACATGAAGCTCAGTCTTCCAATATTCAAAAATGTGCAACACGCCTTGCTAGTGTGCATATAGGAGACATTGCGCGTGTGCAAGGTGTAATTGCTCTTGTGAATTTGGCTTCAAATGACTTGCCCCCCAGGCAGCTGGTACAAGTGCTGGAATATAACCCATGAGACCAGCGGGATGAGATTAACACATTAATAAAGGCGGGGAGAAGAGGATTCAGGCAAAAATACCAAAGAGAATAAAGCTTCCGTTATTCTTTCCTTTTGTTTGGTGACAGCTCTCTTTTCACGGACAGCTGAGGGAGATAGAAATATGGGGGTGGCGAAGAGAAGTGGGTGGGTCTTTGGTGTAAGTCTGGAGGGGAAGAAGCAGATGGAGGAGTCCTTTCTTTGTTGCTCTGTTTCAAGAGAGGAACATCCCAGTTCAGATGAGCAATCTGAGAGCAGTGAGCAAGGAGAGCAACATGGATGGGTTGCAATCCTGCCTTCACTCAACCGTGTGGGATCAGTTCGTCCATCAGCGAACTCTGGCCCTCCCTGATCCTAGTTATCCCTACCCTAACCCTCAAAACCATATTCCTGGCTTTTTTAGGGTTTGGTCCTACGTTTTGCTTGCTATTGGAATGGGCTAGAAGGGACGCAGGGGAAAAATTGTGGCACTGTTACAGCTGTGGGTAGAGATGGAGAGACACGGTGTAATTAGAGGCTTTTCATCCAGAGATTTAAAATGGTCGTGGATGCACCAGTTCTGATTCTGTTTTCTCAGAGGTGTAAATTCGGAGTAACTTAGCTGAAATCATTAGAGCTACACCAATTTTCCACAAGTGGACGTGAAAAGAGAATTGGGCCCGCAGTATGTCCATATATAAACAATGATATGGGTCTCATAGGGCTGAGAGCCTGTCATGTGATCAGCAAACCTTGGCAATGGGAGAATTGGGAGAAGGCATCTCATTAACTAACATCACTGCTAAGCATGACCTAGGCCTTGTGTTTAAAATCATGTCAGTTGGCTGTCATTAAGCCTAGAGCTACCATGGGGATGACCACAGCTTGTCCACACTGAGTGCTTACCATTATGTTAGCTACCATGCAATATGACAGCATCCGTTTTCCAAGAGGAGGAAATCTCCGGGCTCTGGGCAGGCAATGAAGCGCAGAATCCACAGGTTTCATGCAGAAATTCTCTGAAAACGTTGTCATGAATTGTGTCTCTCTCAGATGCCCCTGGGTTGCTCCAAGTGGATTTCAGCAGGCAGGGTTGGAATTGAAGAGGAGATGGTAGGAGTCAGCTGACTTTAGAGCAATTCATCTCCTCTCTGAAGTCTGCTTTAACCATCCCCACCTGTGATGACTTTTATCCACAGTTCATAAAGATACTCCTGAAGAGCCTTTGGAATGCACCAGACTGCACCAAATGGCAGGTACTTTCAAATCTCTTTCCCAGGGGATGGTGTCCCCTCCTTGACCCATCCAGGGAGTTTAATCCTCCCTCTGCCAAAATCACAGTTTGGATGCTGTCAGCAGGGGTCAGGGGAGAAGCTGGAGAAAGAGAGGGTGATGTTAGAGAGAAAGGATTGTCCAATGGTTAGAGCACTAGCCTGGGGCTTATAAGAAGAGGTTAATTTCCTGCCCCTCCATAGACTTCCTGTGTGACTTCGGGCATGTCACATTCTCTGGGCGCCTCAGTTCCACATCTGTACGGTGGAGATAATAGCACTGCCCTACCTCACAATGAAGGTTGGGAGGGTAAATACATGATTGTTAGGGGCTCAGAAACTATGGTAATGTGGTTCATATAAATACCTAAGATAGGCAGGTACTGTACGTTTGTCAGGCCAATATCTTAAGTCATGGTTTACCACGGGATGGCTTGAGTCAGGGTGACAGTCACCTTTGTATCCGTGGCAGTTCCAATATGAAAAACAAAACAAAAAAGTCCACTGCTGTGTATGGATTTATTTTGGAGCTGGGCATAAGTGGAATTGGGGTCTTGATGGATTTTTTGTATGAAGTTGAAGGAGAGATGCCAACTTGGTCAACATGCCATGTGGCTTATCGACAGCCACCCGCAAATACCCAAGCCAATGTCTTGTCAATAACCACGATGTCGCTAACTATTCTCAACACATTTGAACCAGCCGTTGCTACATCTCCGGTCGACTACAAGCGAAGACGAAAAGGAAAGATCTGAAAGGAGAGACATGGGAAAGGGTCTCAATTTAAGGCTTACCACAGACTGTATATGACATTCTTGTAACTAAACTGACAGTCTCCAGGTTTATAATAGCTAAACTCCTCAGTTTCCTTTATGTAAACATTTCACTCTAATGGAACATTATACTCAGGACTTTGCTTCTGCAGACATAGCCGTATATGAACTGCATAAAGATAGACCAATAGATAAATAGATATCTGGATTTAATAAACACTCACATTCTAACACTAATAGGCTGGTGAAGTCTCACAGAGAAAGACAGAGACTGCGGGGAAATGCAAAATACTGTCAAGAGTTTACAGATTGTAGGGGCCACAACTGGAATCACTCAGCATCAAAAGAATGAGGGGAGGGAGAAGACAGAGATGGAACAGTCTAATTCTACATTAATAATGCTTTCCAGTCTTGCTGTTATAGATGGTAAATGGGGCTAGTGAGCTCCTACATCGGTGATGTCTAGTCAAACAGCAGAATCCCCACTTACACTTCTGTAAAGTTTTATTTAGGATCCACAGAAGCAGATGACTTCAGGTAACATTTTCAAAAGCCTTAAACCATTTTCAAAAGTGACGTAGGCACTTGGGAGTCCAGACCACAGTGAAAGTCAGTGTGATTTAGGCTCCTGAGCAATCTAGGTGCTTTTGAAAATGTTACTGTTTGTCTTCTCTTAAAAGCATGAATGCTTGCACCAGAAGAGGGAGGCTTTCTTTTATATTTCCTTTAAAAAAAAAAAAAATTTCCCCACTAAAATACAGCTGCCTTACAAAACAAAAACAAACAAAAAAACCCATCCAACTTGCTAGCTATAGGTGGCCTGTGAACCAAAATTATGTAACAATGGCAGTGTCCTGTCAGAATGATGGCACATGACACCACTCATTCCCAAGCAGGTGGGATGAAAAACAAAAGCATTACAGGTCCAATGGGCCATTTACGGGAGAACAAACATTCAGGCTGAAATAATGCACATGACTTCAGAATTCAAGGAAGCCCTAAGCAAGCAGAAGAAGAAAAGATCCTTGAAAATAAGAGAGATGAGTCCAAACCAAAGCCCTGTGTCTGAACATAGGGGAAGTTTTTATCTTCAAATCCCATTTTTGCTGCATGGATCCATCTTTTAGATTAAACACACTTTTTAACCCACGTAAAACCAACCCAAATATGACCTCAACCCGACCCCTCTTTCCACTTTCCTTTAGAGTGGTTGGCATTTATTTTTCTTCCATTTATTTGGCTTTATACTGTGTCCTTGGTTAGTTGATTACCCTGACTGAACAAACTAAGGATGGGATTCTGGTTTCCACATCAGTAGTGGTTAACTGTGGCTGTGCACATTTAAATCCACATTTTCCCAAATGGCTTAATCTCTCGATTCACTCATCCTTCTACTATCACGTTGTTGAGATCTGCTCCATTTTGGGAAGCAGACCACCTCTAGCATCAAGCCAGATTGTGCAGGGATAATGCCGAGCTGCCAAGTCCCTTTTTAACTGGCTTTTTGTTCTAGGGTGGACTAGTGAACCCGTTTCTGTCCTCTGCAGAGGGCTGAAGTGCAGGGAGCCAAGCAGCCAGAAGAACAGTACACATGGCGCACCCCACACACAGGGACAGCGTACTCGCCCACCAGGGATCTTGGAAATCCTGCACGCATGAGTTGCGTTGCTGTCATTCTGTCAGGCCCGTTTACAAATCACAGCGCAGGGTTAATTCTGAAATCACTGCCCCCACCACCTATTCTTTGTCCTCTTATTTTTGCAGAAATGGATTTACAACGAAAGTATCCGAAAAGGAATAATTATCTATGTGAGCATCAGAAACACAATGCCCTCCGAATGGAGCTGGGGGCGGGGCAGGATCAGAAGAAAGGAATCCTTTCTATCTGATGTGATCAGAAAATACATATTTCAAGTCACAATTGTGAGGGGCTCTTTCCTACGTGCACCATGAGTTTGGCTTGTGTTTCTGATTGTGCTAAAAACCTACCTTTTGCAACCAACCCCCGCAAACAACCTGCCTTTTGATTGCATTTATTTTATATGATGTGATATTAACAGAGAAATTGACTATCAAAATCTCATCAAGATTCCATATAGAGTTTCAGCCTTTATTTATATTTCAAAAGGAGAGACAAAATCATTTATTGCCAGTGTGGCGCAGCCAGTTTTATGCTGTAGTGGACCTGAAGATAAAGCTTTTTCTATAGTCTCTGTCCATCCCTCAAGTGAATTGAATCCAGTCAAAGGTCACACTGGCCAGAGGCACTTTTATTGTCATGGTAACCATGACTTAATCAAACAATCCTGAGATTCCAGGTTTGTGGGAACAGGCAAAGATCTGAAGAGACTGGAATTAATCAATCAAAGGGGGCAGGGAAGAAAATCCTAAGATATATGACTTATCCTTCCAAATCTATTACTCTGTCCTTAAACACACAAGAATTATACCTTGGACAAAGCCTCTTTTCAGGCTGAATACCTCTGATTTTTGTTTTCTTGTTCTCTGCATCAAATTTCCTAACATACCTCTGTCCTACAGCAATCAAATCTCAGCCGAGATTTAACCAGCAAAAGAGAGAGCGGGAAATAGCAATTTAGGGAAGATGAAGCCTGTTTAACAATAAACTACTTAAAAACACCAAACAGACTTCCATTTGAAAATATATCCAAGCTCGTTGGTACCATCCCAGGGTAGAGCTACAGGCAGGAAATGAACCTGTGAAGACTGTTACCCTGCTATTTGGAGAGTTGTTTCTTCTTCCCATTTGCACCTCATGCTGGGTCTTGTTGGGACCCGAAAGCTATAACATTTGCTGTCATCTCGAACATTTTATCTATTCAGATATGGAGTCTGCTCTTGTGAATGACAGTCAGGAATGGCGCCAGGGTTTGACAACAACTTTGAGATGCCTATAAACACTGGTCCCAGCTAATCTGAAATGCAAGAAACTGTAGGTCCAAAGCTGTTCTTTTTAAGTGCATTTCATCTGCCTTTTATTTCCTTTCAGAAGCTGTTCATAGCTGTCACACCTCATGTATTTGCTTGTCTGGCTAGTGGATTGCATTTCATCTGGGTGGCAATGTTGGGCCTAGGGGAGTCCTACTCTCCCATGCCAAGTAACAAGGAGTCGTGCATTGTGTGGTACATTTCTTTAGGGACATGGCTGGCTGGAGGCTCTGCCCACATACAACTAAATCTGTGAACTACCACGAGCATTGGCTTCCAGTTAAATGAATCTGCTCTCTTGACCTTCCTGTGCCCAGAGACATTGGCATGTTAATTATAGTTGATAAAGAAGATGGTGAGCTGTAAAATGCAAAAATATCATACACAAGAGGAGGGAGATGGTAGGCAGCTTTGCTGATTGGTTAGTTACAGTAGTTTTTTACTGGTATAAGTGTGTGTGTATATCGTACATTACTCCAGTTTAATTCTTAGGAAAGAACCCAGCTAGAACCTTGGAATGACCGTATTGGAGGGCTCATTGAAGTTCTGTGCTACAGCGTGGGGATGAACACATTGTTCTGTAGTTTCATACTCCTGAGCTACACACCCTGTGATATACTGTCACAAAATCATTGACAAGACACTTTATTTCAGTAGTTACTCCGTAACAGAAGCTGGATGGCTTCATGGGATTAATGAGGTATAGAGCCATTCCCTTTTGTGCCCCTAGGTCAAATCTAGAGCAAGCACAGTGAGTCCTTATCTGGTGGCTATTCTGTTCTACGACAATTGCTATTAAACTTGTTAGTGTTAAGTGCATCCCGCACAGTAATGGTAATTACTTGCATACTCCAACTGTAAGGTATTAATGGCAATCGTATAAAAAGAACTAGAGGTCTTCACACAGTTCCTACTGGACAGGCATCCGTTCAACACAAGCCATCGTTACAACTGGCACCTTTGTCAGTGTTGTCAGTTCAGCACCTTTCACAAGCCCTTTAGAAACAAATGCAAAGAAGAGAACTGATAAAGACTAACGGTCTCCTTCTCCAGGGGTACTGAGCACCCACCTTTCCTGTCCATATTCATGGGATTAGCAGGCACTCAGCACCGCTGAGAAACAAGCCTCAAATCCTCTTTGCTTCTAATCTGTTGATCCCTGCAGCACAGGAATGAGGAAATTGGTGTTACAAGGTAGCCTGGGAGGGTTCTGCTGTAGGCAGACCTGTGCTGAAAGAAAACATCAGGTCCCAAAGGTGAGAGTCCCTTAGGCCTCCTACCCCTTTGCAAAAACACCCCCTGAATTAGCTTTAACACTTGAGTACCATGACTCCTGAATGCTGCCTTTTAAGGTTAAAGCATTTAAATGATAGGAAGAGCCAGGGGCAAAAAGAGGCCCATGTCAATTTGCTATGTTGAGGTCTATAGAAAGCCAGACTGGGGGGTCTTGGAGCTCTTTGTGTCTTCCTTTCCCTTGACATTCAGCATTTCAGAGGCTCTGAGGCCCCGGCTGTGCAATATTTTAGCATCTCTATTCTGGGTAATAAACTAGAAGTCTCCAAACAACTGAGGCAGTGGGGCATTTTCCATCCCAGAGACCATGAGCTACAGACCTTGCAGGAAAGAGGAAAATGGGTCAGAAAAGGCCACAAACATGTAGAGAAGAGAACTGTTTCTCTGCATGATGATTCCCCCTGCCCGCACAGAATGATGAATCCCTTTTCCATGAGCTTCTTGGGCCTGGGCCTGGGGTGCGATGGGCAAATTATGGGGGAGGGCCTGGATCTGGGAATCAGGAGCATGCCACCTGGATGACATGCTAGTTTCAGCGCCCTGAGGATTTCTGAGGGACAAGCCTTGCAAAGGTGCTGCCCCCTACTGTGGAGGAAGATTACAAATATGCGGTGGCAAGTGGTGATACCTCGCGTCTCAGATTTCCTTGACCTGTTTTAGTTTGGTTTTAGGCCCAGGGGACTGCACTGGTTTCACCGGTTGCTGATCTCCTTCTGGAGATGGATGAAGATCAAGTAGCCATGCTGAGTTTGTTAGAGCAAATGAGTTGCCTTTGATACTATTGACCACAAGGTGTTGACACAGCTGTGGACCCTGTCTGGGACAGCGAGAATTGTGCTTTAGCGGCTTTGTTCTTTTTTCTTTGAGAGGAACCCGGGGGCTTTGGGTGATTGCTCCTCTGTCCCTAGGACTCATTCACAGGGGATAACATGGAGTTATATTATCACCTCTCCTGTTCAGTTCATATGTGGGGCTGATGAGAGAGAGATTGTGATGGCCAGGAGCCGCAATGCCTGCAGAATGCTGATGACACTCAACTTTGTCTGTGTCATTATACCCAGACGGTGCCGGGGCTTGGGGCTTGGATGACAGCTATGCAGCTGAAACTCAACCCAGAAAAGACAGAGGTGATTCTGGTTGGTGAGGAAGAAGTAACCAGAAGAAACAGTGGAGATGCTACTGGCTCAGGGACAGTGCCCCCTTCCTATTCCTCAAGTTTGCAGCCTAAGGGATTTATTGAATCCCCGGCTGCCTCTGGATGTTCATATAGCAGCTGTGGCCAAGGATGCTTTTTTCCTACATTTGTTTGAACCTTCCTTTGTGGATGTGGGGACCTCAGCATAGTGATTCAGGGCTTTGTCACCTCCAGATAGGATCAGTGTAATATGCTCCACTTGGGGCTAGCCTGGAAGACCAAACTTCAGCCAGGCCCTGATTCAGGAAAGTCTCTTTATTCAGGAGAGCACTTGGGCACATGCTTAAAGTTCGGCATGTGCTCAGGGGCTGTCCTGAAGAGGGATGGACTTAAATACGTGCTTAAAAGTGCTTTCCTGAATCAGAGGTAGCAAAGCTACAGTGGCTGGTCTACACAGCAGTGGCTAGTGAACAGAACATGTTACATCTGTGCTCCGTAGACTGCACTGGTTGTCATTTCATTTCTGGGAGGTGCAAGGCAAAGTGGTGTTTTTGATGTATAAAGCCCTGTTTGGTTGGTTCCTGCTCATTTCCTCGCTCTTCGTGTTTTACCGCAGAAGCAGAGATTATATGGAATGCTCAATCTGAGGGTCCCTCCATTTGAGCATGTGAAGGCTGGGATCAGAGCATTCTTGGTAAAGGGTCCTTGACTCTGGAATTCGCTTCCTTCTTTGGTGTGACAGAGCCTGGGCTTGGTGACCTTCAGGGAACATTGCAAGGCTAACATATTTATCCAATGTCTTTCAGGGTGTGCATTGGGAGGGTAGGGGGGGAGGGGCTGTGTTGTTTTTGTGGGCAGGAATTCTGAGGTTTTTGTTTGTATGGTGGGGGACTTGTTTTGTCGGCACTGGTTAATAATGGTCTAGCTGCGGAATGATGTTTGTTAGATTTCATTGTTTAGTGTCATTGCATCAAAAGGCCTATTTTATAAGTGGCAAAAAGCAATTAAACAAACAACAGCATCATTTGCTCCCTCAGAGACTCCTCCACAATGTCTATGGTGCGGCCATTGGGGGTGGCATTGACTGGCTCCAGAGTGGGAGGAGGTGCCAAAAGACAATACAAAGAGGCAGGCCCTCCATACAGAAGCCTTGACATTTGCATTCTGGCTCCTTGGTGATTCTGGGGCTCTGTGTGGTTTGGGGGGGATGTTCCATAAAGGTGCAACTCCTCCCACTTTAAGGGGAACAAGAGCTCCAGATATCTGTGACTTCAGGGCTGAACCATTCTGACTTGTGTTTTCCATGTGGAATCCGATGTTTGAAAAGCCTGATGCTGGCTCTGGAATGAGCATAAAATCTACCTGGAGCTAGGTATTCATATGGCCAATCAATAAGAGAACCACTTCGGTATATGTTACATTCACAGCATACAAACAGAGAAATTGGATAAAAAACTAAAATACTCTTCTTGGAAGTATAGGTAACACAGATTTATTTCTTTAAGTCCAGAACCTTAATACACAAGAGCCAAAAACAGAGAGCAAGAAAGCAGGCTGCTCTCCAAAGCAGAGGCCCAACTTGCCCCACCTCACTCTAAACTGGCTCTTTGCAGATTAAGCAGCTCTTTGCTGCTAGATCCAGGTCGCATGCTTCTCTACAAGGCCCCCTAGCCTGCAAGCAGGAGCAGGAAACTCATTGACAATTTAAAGTGATAGCTTACAATGTTTATACAGTTTTCAATACACCATAGTATATTATACATCCTGGGGCATCTAAAGGATTAAAAACCAGTCAGTGCTTTTCCCTGTGAAACTTTTAAAAAGGGGCCACTCTGTTACTCATAGCCCACCTTCTCTTTGGATTTAGAAGCAGCTTAGTCCAGTGGTTAGCGCACTTGGCTTGAATTTAGGAGACCAAGGGTCTATCACTGACCTGCTGTGTGACCTGAGGCAATTCACTTCCCTCTCTCTGTCCCTGTTTCTTTTCTCTTTAGATTGTAAACTCTTTGGGAGCATGGACCGTCTCTTACTGTGTGTTTGTACAGCACCTGGCACAATGGGCCCCAGGCTTGGTTGAGGCCTCTAGGTGCTGCTGTCATACAATTAATCATGCTGGAGCACAATGACAGGTTAGCGTAGTCTGATGGAGATGGGAATATCCTGTGGAGCTCACCCTGCACTGTAATTCCAGGAGTACTAATTCAGTGTACTCTAGCCTGAGCCTTTCTGTGAGCTGCTGCCTTTTTAATGTGCTGTCTGGTATAATAGCAATACCATTAAGAGCAGAAATGTCCTGAGCAGGGAGCCAAGTGAGCCTTCAAAGAGGCTTCCATTGAGCTCTTTGGCTGGTTCACACAAGAAAGCACTCCCAGGTTTGCTGCAGCGATTAAAATTAATGGAGAACTGCAGTCATTTATCCTGCTTCATTATAAACAACAATATCTTCAGGTTGTCCCTCCGGTTCCACACTATGGAATGGGGCTGGAACTTTTGTGCACTAATGGAGACATAAACTAAGGTTCCATTCACTTTATATGAGAGAGAGAGAGGGGTTGAGGGCATGGAGGTTTAAAATCTTCACCCTAAGCCTTGCTCTCTGCCCACACAGGGTGACTTCTGTCATTGAATTTTCCTTTTCTCTTTACAGTAAATTGCCTTTAAAGTCTTTAAAAAAATGCAGTGAAAATGCAGGGAAGCCAAGAGACCAACAACAATCAACTTCCTGGTAAAGGTGGATCTCTAACTAAAGGCTAAACAAAATTTATGCTGGAAATTCTGAAGATGCTACACACTTACGGCTTCAGAAAAAGGGTTCCTTATTAGAACTGTCCCTTGATGACAGTCTTGTTTTTACCAAGGAGAGTTTTTGGGTGTTGAAAGGTTTAGCTTTTCAAAAAGTTTATAGGATCAGTAGAGTTGGCTTCCTTGTCACAATTATCCACGTGATCACACAGTCAGAACCCTGTTGATGTCACATGGTAGTGTTTCTGGTCCCTGATTGGATGACTGAAAATTTTTAAACAGGAGCACGATGAATGATGACTATCGAATAACACACTTTCCAGAACAAATTCCCAGATAAATCATCACTGGTGCCCAAATTCATATGGTAGGACTCATGAATGTTTTCGGGACTAACCCAGTGGTTGTTTAAATATTCACAAATGACTAAGAATGTGATTCCACCGGTAAAAGCAGATCAACCTTATTGCATTCACTCAAAAATATTCACCAGTCCCTTTCTTTACTACCTCAGACACACCTCAGAACGGCTGCATTGCCATGCTGAATTCTGTGAAAGAAAAAGCAAGCACTGAATCGAGTGTTTTGCATTGCACTTCTATTTTTAAACTTACCTGGCTGAAAATCAATAAGGCTTGTGTCTGTGAAGGGAGATGTCATCCAGAGAAGAGGACTAAAGGAAAAGGAAAGAAATTGTCAAAGCTGCCTAAGGGACTGGGCTGTTCAATTCCAACATAAACAATTAATATTTCCAAAATATTAAAATGCTTGATTTGAAAATATGAAAGTTAATGGTCAATGGATGTACAAATGGGTGTACAAATCTCCTAGGTGACTTTGAAAAGCCCACCTTCAGTGATCAGCAAGAGAAAAATAAAAACCAATCAAGCCAAACACCTTGGTCCTATTCTGCTACCCTTACACCATGTAGTAACTGACTCAAAAATTAATCTTAATGAGCATGTATGGCAGAATCTGACCCATATGGTTACATGTCTCTGACCTTGTGGTACTGAGGAGGACATGCTCATTTCCATGTACTATATCCCGGTAATCAGAATGCAGCTTTGAATTCCTTCCATTAAATAAACAATAGAGATGAGACCCAGGCACAAAATATAGATCTGGATCCAGGAACGCCTCAAAGTTCAAGGATGTCTAGAGGTTTGGTTCAGTACCGTCTCTCTCCAGCGCCTTAGCAATCAGTTATTTCACTTCTGTGAGAGTTTAATTCTGTACCATTAAGGTCCAGTGTGAGTTTTTTCCCCACTGGTTTCAACGGCAACAGGATCATACTCTGTCTGCACTCCTTTCTTCATCAATCTAATAATCTGATTCAACAATCCCAGAATCTGATGAACAGTACTGAGAACCATTTATTTTCCACACCAGCTTGTGCAAAATTTATCATTGCTTTTAATCATATTCTTCAAAGTCTCAGTGCATAGGGAAAATGTGCCATGAAGACGGGGAATGTTTTCTTTGAAAAAGTTAGTATCCAGAAGATGGGAGCACAGAATTTTTTGCACTGCAGCTTGAACTTTTCACAGAAGAATTAAATTGAGCCTTTTTAAGAATCTCTCTAGGTGATGGAAAGAGGAAGGTTGCAGCAGCTGACCTCCCTTAGCATTTGCATTTTGCATGCAAAGGTAGTATTAGAAAGCACCAGGTTTATTTCAACAAGAGGACAATGCCTGAGGACTGAATGCAAACCAGACCCTTGTCTACAAAAACACACCGTCTTGAATTTGCTTAGAGAATCAAAGTAATTCTACCTGCCTGTGTTTTTATTACAAAAAGCTCCCATTCCCATGAAACGAGAATTAAATTGCAGAATCAGAAGTGGAGAGCTCTATTCTGATCTCATTCACACTAATGCAAATCTGGAGTAACTCAGTTAAAGCTAATGAAATTACTCTGGTATAAAGTTTCAGAGTAGCAGCCATGTTAGTCTGTATCCGCAAAAAGAAAAGGAGGACTTGTGGCACCTTAGAGACTAACAAATTTATTTGAGCGTAAGCTTTCGTGAGCTACAGCTCACTTCATCGGATGCATCTTATATGAAAGTTAATGGTCAATGGATGTACAAATGGGTGTACAAATCTCCTAGGTTACTTTGAAAAGCCCACCTTCAGTGACCAGCAAGAGAAAAATAAAAACCAATCAAGCCAAACACCTTGGTCCTATTCTGCTACCCTTACACCGTGTAGTAACCGACTCAAAAATTAATCTTAATGAGCATGTATGGCAGAATCTGACCCATATGGTTACGTATGTCTCTGACCTTGTGGTACTGAGGAGGACATGCTCATTTCCATGTACTATATCCCAGTAATCAGAATGCAGCCTTGAATTCCTTCCATTAAATAAACAATAGAGATGAGACCCAGGCTCAAATAAACTTTAGTCTCTAAGGTGCCACAAGTACTCCTCTTCTTTTTTCCTGGTATAAAGTGTTAATTTACAGAGTAAATGAGTTCAGAATCAGACACCGCGGCATTAGGGAACCTCAAGACTGGAAGCCACATCAAGCTGCTTTTGAGGAAATCACACTTTTCAGATAAATATTGGTCAGCTGCAACCATTTTTCTCTCCATGATGTGTGTGCTCTCCCAATGGTTAGAGTAAAAATGCGGTGCAATGGATCAGGGAATATAGGTTTTCCCATAGTTGATTGCTTCAGCGTTAAAGCAGCATGATAATATTGGTGGTAGCCTTTAACATGAACTTTGTTCTATAACTTGCAGGCTTCAAAAACTAATGAGGAGCAAAACTGAAGGGAAAAAAAAATGTCTTCTGACAAGCTGGTGTTCAGCACCTTTTTAATGGATAACAGATTTCACCATCATCATGTATCACTTTGAATATATTATGACAAGCCATGCAGGCTAATAGAAAGAGTTGTCTACAAAGGCTAGTAATGGGTATATATTATTCAATGCATTTCTCCTAAATGTGCCGGAGGATTAATCAGTTACATGGGCATTCATATGATTTCCTACAAAGGGGCTACATGTATTATGGAGATATGTCCAGGATCCCCCACTGGTTACTGTGCTCTTCAGTACTTTGATATTCTTCTCTGTGTCTAGATAGCAAGCACTTTCTGATAGTTTACTACGTAACATGTAAAATACTCCATGAGCTTCTTTGACCTTACAAAGTGAAGTACCTAAATGCCAGATTTCCAAGTGCTCAGCACTTGCAATTTGGTCCCGATTTTCAAAAGAGCTCAGTTCCCATTTAGGCACCTAAATAACGAGCAGGTTGTCAAAAGTACTCTGCCCCCAACAATTCCCATTGTGACATTTTTGGCCAGACTTTCATCAGCTCTCAGCAGCCAATAGACACCAGCACACTGAAAGATTTTGGAAATCCAGCTACTTATTTTTGTGCCTGAATGGGAGCTGAGCTCTTTTGAAAGACTGGCCCTAAGTGGCATAGTGAGTCTGATGCACTTTCATTTCGACTATCCAGATCTAAATCATTTCAACCTACTTGCTCTTGGATGTCTGCCTTTTTCATTGGCATGGTTGGCTGTTTGAATTTGAGAGAGCCTGGAATGTCATCTGTAACACACCAAGTGGATCTCATGGTACATTGAGAGCAGGGTCATGAAAGAGTTGTAGATCTAAAACTGCCAAATGACAAGCCGTGAGCTATTAAAAGATGCATGCGCACACTCGCATGGAACAGTAAAACAAAGGTTTAGCCAACAGAACGAAATTAGATTGCTGAAACAATGACCACACGTGCCTCTTGGGTTGTTTCCCTAATCTTCTATTATTGAGCCTCCTTTTCCCATTAGGTTTATTCCTTCCGTATCTGTGAATATCAGATCGAGGACTGCATCCCCTCTGCTTGCTATATTTTTACCTTTTGAGTCCATCAATGGCATGCCACACGTTTTGAAGACATTTCTGAAGACTTGATGCTGACCTGCAAACTTCTCCCATCCAATCCATGGATTGCTGAAACTAGGAGCACTGACGCATTTGGGATTTTTTACTGTGTGTTCCACTTCTCCAAGCAATGATTTGTCCTTCTCAGCCTCTTGATTAGCTCTATAACACACTCAGACTAAAATGAGTTTGATTTTGTCTCTGCTACTTTTATCTGTAGTGTCTCATTGGCCTTGGTACCCTTGCAACGCCTCTTTAGTTCATTATTTGTATATGTATGTTTGACACATCAGCTGACAGCCCCCTCCTTTCTTCCGTTTCCCACCTCTTTTCTAAAACAGCAAAGCCATTTCTGTCGATACTCTAATACTGCAATTTCTTCCACTGCTACTAATAACATAATTGGATTATGAAGCACCTTCCTGAAGAGGCAATTTGTATAACGTAGTGGATACACATTAAAATAAGATAATACCCTCTTAAAATTCAGGAAGATGACAACAAACCAGGGAGTTGACCAGCCAGGTGTCCTTGTTGGGAGACCAAGAAGAACTGCACACGGTATTCGCAAGATGGTTTCAATAATCCCCTACGTGGTGTCAGAATAACTTCTGTTGGGTTTATAAACATTTCTCCTCATACATTCTAAAATGGTACGTGCTATCTTCTGCTTCGAAGCATTGGGCAGGTTTTGAAGCTTTAAGCTCCCGTTAGATCTTTGTCCTGTTCCAGGTAATGTAACTTCTGATTCTTGAGGGTATGATCCCTTCTCTTATTTAGCTATTTTTAATCCCTAAGGCCATTACCTAGTTTTGCTTTCTCTACATTCTACTGCACAAGTTGCTGCCTGCGAGTAATTCTGAAGTGTTATTGTCTTCCTTGTGCCTTTCACCGGAGGAACCCAATACGCTTCACAAACATCTCAGACTCTTATAAGCATTGTTTCTCCCGTCATGGAAATGCAGCCACCTCTGGGGCAGAATGCAGAAGCTACCTAACTGTGCACAGCTGCACTACTCAACAATGAGGCCAGGAAGTGAAGAATACCATATTCAACTGACACTGCAGTGTGGATTTCATTAAGTAAGCAGAATGAGCTCCCAATGTGGACTGAAATGGGGCTGAGACAGTGGGTTTAATGCCCCTACTCCTAAGGAAAAATGTCAGGGACTCTCTAATGGCCACAAGTGAGTTGGACCTCGATTGTGCATCTCCAAAGATGAATCTGCATTGACTAATTCCCTTTTCCCTGCACCCAAAACTTTTATCCTCAGCAGATTTTGTCACCTGGCTGCATGTTTCTTCTTCCTTTTAGGTCACTAATATACAGAGTAAATCAAACTTGTCCCATAACTCTCTTCCAGCAATCTCATTCCATTCTAACCTGCATCTACTGTACTAAGGGGCTTCATCACTTACCAATATAGGGTGACCAGATAGCTAGTATGAAACGTAAGGACAGCGAGGTGGCAAAATTTGCAGATGATACAAAATTACTAAAGATAGTTAAGACCCAAGCAGACTGCGAAGAGCTACAAAACAATCTCTCAAAACTGGGTGACTGGGCAACAAAATGGCAGATGAAATTTAATGTTGAAAAATGCAAAGTAATGCACATTTGAAAGCCTAATCCAACTATACATATAAAATGATGGGGTCTAAATTAGCTGTTACCACTCAAGAAAGAGATCTTGGAGTCATTGTGGATAGTTCTCTGAAAACATCCACTCAAAAAAGCGAACCGAATACTGGGAATTATTAAGAAAGGGATAGATAATAGGACAGCAAATATCATGTTGCCTCTAGATAAATCCATGGTACGCACACTTCTTGAATACTGTGTGCAGATGTGGTCGTCCCATGTCAAAAAAGATATATTGGAATTGGAAAAGGCAACAAAAATTATTAGGGGTATGGAATGGCTTCCGTATTCGGTAGGGTCACCAGACAACAAGTGTGAATAATCGGGACAGGAGGTGGGGAGAGGGGTAATAGAAGCCAATATAGGAAAAAGACCAAAAATCAGGACTGTCCCTAGAAAATCGGGACATCTGGTCACCCTAGTATGAGGAGAGATTAATAAGACTGGGACTTTTCAGCTTGGAAAAGAGACGGTTAAGGGGAGATATGATTAAGGTCTATAAAATCATGACTGGTGTAGCGAACGTAGTTAAGGAAACATTGTTTACTACTTCTCATAACACAAGAAGTAAGGGTCACCAAATGAAATTAATAGGCAGCAGGTTTAAAACAAATAAAAGGAAGTATTTCTTCACGCAACGCACAGTCAACCTGTGGAACTCCTTGCCAGAGGATGTTGTGAAGGCCAAGACCATAACAGGGTTAAAAAAAGAACTAGATAAATTCATGGAGGATAGGTCCATCAACGGCTATTAGCCAGGATGGGCACGAATGGTGTCCCTAGCCTCTGTTTGCCAGAATCTGGGAATGAGCGACAGGGGAATGATCACTTGATGATTACCTGTTCTGTTCATTCCCTCTGAGGCACCTGGCACTAGCCACTGTGGGAAGACAGGATACTGGGCTAGATGGACCTTTGGTCTGACCCAGTAGGGCCATTCTTATGTTCTTATGCTCTTATGGAAAGAGAACAATTTTAAAATATTACATTTTGGAAACATCCTGACAAATGGCAACCCAAAAAAGCCACCACATTTTGCACTAGGTTTTTTCTAGGAAATACACGGCACTAAATTAGGATTCTCTGGAACTGGGGAGAGGGCACAGAGAGCTCTGTCTCTACAATGCATCTCCCCAGGCACAGGTATAATCTGCCTTTCTGCACTGGGGAGTGGCAAGTGGGGTTTTCCAGCACTATCAGCATGTTGGCATGGCCTCACCCCACCCATTCACCAGGATGGTTACACTGAGGAGAGTTTTGTACATGTGAAACAAAAGATGCCTTTCCCCATATTTTCACTGGGTTTACAAAGACATTATGACTTTCAATATTACCTCCAGGCTCATTTTCTTCCCTGTGTATTTCTTCCCTCTACCCTGGCCAATTCTGACTCATAACTGAGTCCTTGATGTTATGGATATTTATTACTGGAGAAACTGATGAGACTGTAATACCTGTGTGAATGAATGCCAGGCAGATACAACAACTGATCTTAGTGCCTCCTCTTCTTGTTGGAGAAGAAATGTCTCCTCATTTTTTAAACACATTTGACTTCGCAGGAGCCCACAAAATATGAGCAGTTGTACCTCAGTGTCTCTTCATTGCTCCAACATAAACCGCTTGAAACTGTTTCTTAAATATATTGAATAACTGCAAAAAGATTAAGGCCCCCATCCAGCCAAGTACTTAGCCATGTGCATAACTTTAAACACACAAAGTAACCCCATTGACTTCATTCCCCAAGACTCTTGAGAAACATTTTCAGCTTTAATGGGAAATACGGCTGTAGACTTGCAGCACCGAGAGCAATTTTTACTTGTTTAAGTCACAGAACAGACGAGGCTGGAGAGTTAGAGGTGAACAATGGGAAAGCAAGAGAGACCACAAATGAGTTAGTGAAAACAGGACTGAAGTGAGAGCAGATGGAGTAAACCATGGTGAGTGTGAGCAGGGAAAAATATTACAAGACTGCAGGTCACATTGGGTGAAACCAAATAGCAAAAGGCACTGGGAAAATGCTGATAAGGGGAACTGTTTGAAACAAAAAATTAAATGTTTTCCCAAGGGATGTGTGGGCCATGGAACCACAAACAAATAAAAGGCCCTGATAGGAATAAAGACTAATGTGGATGAACAAGATGTGCAAAAAGGTGCTGGGTCCAAGGAAGAGGCATGTCTGAGAGCTGGAAAGGCTGCAGAAGCGAAGAAAGAATGTAAAGGCAGGACAAAGGCAGAGAACAGACAGGAGAAGGTAGATATTTAAACAAAGACGTTAAGAAATCATGAGAATCAAGGGGCTAGTGAAAATCACTCTGGCGTATCTTGGAGATAGTGCAGGGGAATAGTTTACTGTAGTAGTTCTTGCACTAAGACCGCTGGCCCACAGAAGGCTGACCTGTCATGCGGTGCTGCAGGTTTTCTTTGCTGCTAGCTGCTTCTGCAAGTGCCCAGGCTCTTCCTGGAAACCTATCAAAATAACTGGGGAAAAAAGAGGGAGAAGGAGTAAATCTAGCTGCTTTCCCCAGGAGTTCCTGCTACATAAGAGAACTGTTATGATTGAATGTAGTGAAGTAGAATGCTAGAAGGCAAATTTGGGGCAAGGACAAATTTTTTTCTTCTGTGTTTGTTCAGCGCCTAGCACCATGGGGGACTGGTCCATGATTGGGGCTCTGTCCATGATTGGGGCTCCTAGGTGCTACCACAATACAAATAATTAATAGCAATAATGGCCATCTCTTGTAATTCTATTATCTTTTTTACAAAAATCAAGTTCCTTTTTAAAATATACTGCAATTTCTTGTTGTTTAGTTTTTACTTTCCAGTGCTTACGATACCCAGAAGGGATGAAAATAATATTTCTTTTCCCACTGGTTTTATCCCTTTCTCACTGGCAGATACTGATTTCTTCTCATTTTCTTCTGGAGCATAAACCAACATGATTCTGCCTGGTTGATTTCCTTGTTGTTTATCCATAATAAAGTCAGCACACTTCCAGCACGTGGGTTTGTTCTACTGTAAGGATAAAGCTCCTCTGGGTAGGAGACAAAAGTTTTCTCCGGGGCTCGTCTGAAGCCTGTGGAACTAAGGACCTTCACGAATCTTATCACCACTAAACTACTTTCTGTTTATTCATGATCATATGCATTACAGTAGAACCTCAGAGTTATGGACACCAGAGTTACAAACTGACTAGTCAACCACACATCTCATCTGGAACCGGCAATGCACAATCAGGCAGCAGCAGAGACCAAAAACAAAGAAAAAAGCAAATACAGTACATTACTGTGTTTAACATAAACTACAAAAAACAAAAAGGGAAAGCAGCATTTTTCTTCTGTATAGTAAAGTTTCAAAGCTGTATTAAGTCAATGTTCAGCTGTAAACTTCTGAAAGAACAACCAGAACGTTTTGCTCAGCATTACGAACATTTCAGAGTTACGAACAACCTCCATTCCCCAGCTGTTCATAATTCCTAGGTTCTACTGTAGTCTATTCTATTGTAAGTAGGCTCCTACACCATCCTCATCACCATGGTATCTGAGCACCTCCTAGTTGTACGTTAAGCAAAGTGGCTAACATCTGGGGTTTGTTCTCTCTCCTCCTCCAGGGGGATAGTTGTGTGTGCAGGGTACTGTTTTGGGACGCTTCACCTGCAAGGCACGCTTCTTTGACCTTACCTTCTCTCACATAAACACAGCAGCACAGCCACTGAAAAACAAAACCCCATTAAAACAAACCCCTATGGGATCCCCTCTAGAAGGACTCCGTATTCTTGACAATATTTTTGGCTATAAGAAGAAATGCTGACCAGCCAGTGGAGTAGATAGAGGAAGGGTGCATGATGGACTCCACCTGTTTTATATGTGTAAAAAGGTAGGTGGCAGCATTCTGCACATGCGCGTTTGAAGTTTTACACATGCAACTGTTTCTCCTGTACAACTTCCATCAAGGGGAATGTTCATGCAGTGCCCTCCCTTAATTATTAAATTGTGGTAAAACGTAAGTGTTGTCTTTTTAAAGGATGCCTTCCCCACATAGACACAGATTCACATCATAAAAAGGAATGCAACCTTTCCGTGAACGCATTTCAGAAACCTTTTTTTGATCCCCCTTTTTTCTGTAAAATACACACACACACACACACACACACACACACACAGGATTTTTTTTTTTTTAATTTAAGCCTCTGCCATGGATTGGAATTTGTTTTTTCTTCTGCAGAGCAGAAACACTGTTATGACTGAAAAGCTGAAGGGCCCAATTAACCACTCCTGTGATGTTGTTTGTGAAGCAATTAGAAGAACTGACAAGAGTGTGATTAAAAACAAGAAGTTATCACTTTTTTTTTCTTAAAGCAGGAGGACAACTGCTTACAGACGAATACCCACCAAATCTACAATGGGAATAATTTCCTTACCAGCTATGTAATCTCCTCCACTTCATTACTAGCTGAATGTATATAGCCCTATAGTTTTTGCGCATGAATTAACACTTGTAGCTAATAGCAGTCAACTCACAAATGGACTATTACTTTTTATAGCCTTTTAGCGGAGTCAGCCTAATGGAGCAAAACTGTTAACAAATTAAGATACATTTGACAGGGCCTCAAGCAGGAATCATAACCCAAGAGTCACCATTTGAGACTCAAGCACATAGTTCTTTTCCTTTGAGTGGTGGCAAGTATTTAACCACAACACAAAAAGCCAGTCAAGACCACAGTTTTCTATTGCATACTGTCAAATTCTCAGGGCAAGGGACCTACCTCTTTCTATGTTTGAAAAGTGCCCGGCACATCTGGGGTGCTACCCAACACAAATAATAATAATAATTAATAAATCATTAATAACACAGCCATATTTGCAAAAAGAAAAGGAGTACTTGTGGCACCTCAGAGACTAACAAATTTATTTGAGCATAAGCTTTCGTGAGCTACAGCTCACTTCATCGGAAAGCCTTGAATAGTATTGTAACTCTATTAGGCATCCCATTGTCATATGGGTACCACAATCCTTCCAATCTATTCTGGCTGCTCTCTAAAACTACGCTGATTTACTGCCTATCTGAGCAGGAAATAAACTAGCAATTACATTAATTGGTCAAAAAGTTCAAAATTATGAGCTTTAAGTTATGAAGCTTTTAAGTTTTAAGTGATGAACTCCTACCCGCTTCAATGGGAGCCATGGATGCTCCTATGCAAATCTCTTTCTTTGGTAGCTCAGTACCAACCATGCTCACTATGGTTGCCTAGACCTGCTGCAGAAGTTGGGTGGATGTGAGGTCCAGAAATGTTTCATTCTGCTAAAGTGGAACTAATTCACCGTATTGCTGTTTGAATGGGGTTTCAGGGCCTCAGACTGCAACAAGGTCAGAATGACGTTAGTAAAGGCAGTGGTAAGTCTATGAGGCAAAAGGCAAATCTGCTGTGGTGTGCAATACCCAACCTAGTCCTTCAGGCACTCCTGCTGCCAGTCCAGCCAGTGCTCCATTTCTTAGGAATATCATGGAATAGGGGAAAGTCAATTTTTTTCATATCAAACCCCCTCTCTAAAAAAACCTTCCAGGATCTTTTATAACCCTTTCATTTTAGTGAAACTGTCAGTTTAGGGATCTCTCATCTGACACTGGTACCTTCTTTCTCCTCATCTTTCTTAAGCTCAGTGCTGCATTTGGTAACGAACAGTCATGATCTATGTCTCCAGCTGTCCAACACAGGCTGTATCTTACTGTTGTGACTTTGCTCCTTTCTGGCCAACTACTCTTTAGTTATGTTGACTGAACTCTTCTACCATAACACACTACTCCTTCACCCCACTGTCTATGCTATCACTCAGATTCAGTCCTTCACCTCCCTTTTTTGTGCCGCCACCTTTCTGCGTCCCATATTCATTAGCAATCTATGAAGTCCACGTTTATATAAGCTTCCCTGCTTTGTTTCTCCCCCCACCACCCCCCGCCACTTTCTGCCTCAAATCATCAACTCCCAGCTTTGCCATAACTTCATTCAGCTCAATACCAGGGATCCTAAAATGATATCTGACTAATATCTCATGATATCGTACACTACATCTCTGCTCTCATTACATTTTTCCCACAGATGCAAAATCTGTCTACATCAAGGGGCTCTTAAGAGGGCTTTAGTTATAATTCTAATGACACCACTATTCTGTTATGATTGTAACTATCCAGAGCCACCAGAACTCCTTGATCCCTCTTAGGCATCTGTTAAAATGTAATATGATACAAGGGCAGAACAACTTAGGCTCATTTAATCCCCTGCTTTACACCCTCTAGCAATATGTATTGGCCCATTAGAGTATCACACATCAAAAGCTCAATATATTTTTACACAATGGGAATAACGTCAAAAGAACACCATATAAAACCCATGCAGAAAAAGCACTACATATATACAAAAAGGAAAGCATGAAGCTAATATTAAATATACCACAACACTGTGAAAAGTAAGTTCTTGGCCAAGGAGTACAGCTAGAGAGACTACTGTGATGTACCACACCAAAGAGGTCTGTGGCAAGCAGACTATGCATTGAATCTCCTAGCAAGTAGTCTTTGGGCAGTATCTGGACTCCACTCCACCTCGGGCATTCCCAGAGAACTTTGCACTACCAATAAGCCTCTGCGGTTTATTGAGTCACCTCATGCCGTGGCTGATGTTCACTGATCCAATCCAATGTAAGGCTCTTACAAGAACGTCTTACATTCGACAGTGCACATAATAATCCAGCCAGCAGATACAAATGCATAAAGAATTAGCTGTTTCCAACACACAAAGCCAAATGGGTGTCTTGCTGCTCAGAATGTTTCAGTAAGTGAAGCATGAAACCAACTGTTCACTTTAGCTAAACTGTTCACTTAAGCTCGGATGATTAAACTTTCACCAGCAGCTGAAGTATCCTGCAGCCTTAACAGGGATAGGAACACATTAACATTTCACTGGCTTCACCTTTAATGAGCAATTTGCCCTATAGTCTTAAACCATTAACATTCTTGGGAACTGCAAAGGGTTCCAGTCTCGGAGTGGCTGGCAGATTTCAAATGTTTTCCAGTCTTAAAGAGCCCCCCCTCATTGCCCTTCCATGACAAAAAAATTTTAAAAAAAGGGAGGGGGAAAATAAAACCCCTCCAATTTTCCTAACATGACTGAACTTTCAAGGTATGGCTCAGATTTTGTGACTGGAGTTCACTTTTAATGAGATGAAAGATTGAGAGGAAGGATGGTCCAGGGGTTATGAGGCCGGCCAGGGTGTGTGTGTCAGGAAACCCAGGGTCAGTTCCCTGCACTGCAGTGGACTTCCTGTGTGTGACCCCAGGCAAACCACTTAGTTTCTGTGGCCCAGATCCTTGAAGGTGTTTAGATGCCTAACTTCCATTGATTTCAATACCCAAATAGCCTTGAGCATTTGGGGCTTAGTCTCTCCAGTGGCTCAGTTCCTTCTCCGTAAAATGGAAATAAAGGGACTTCCCTTCCTCACCACCTGGGTGTTGTGAAGGTAAGCACATTAACAATTATGAGGGGCTCAGATACTATAGTCATGGGGGCCAGGTAAACCTAAAATACTCAAAGGAAGAAAATGTACCTAGGGTCACAAGACTAGCCCCAGCATGCTCCTAAGAGCAGCCCGCATGTACTAGCTGAAAGATAGGAGCAATAATAGGAGCAATAATTTCACAAGTTGGCCATTACCTTTAAAAATTCTCCAGTGTGGCTTGTTAGGTCATTATTAGCCTGTGCTAATGTTTCACATAACGCTGCCCGCTCCCAGCTATATGGCTTATGTGATTTACATGGTATTTCATTTGTAAAGTTTTATTTACAGCTGGTTACATAAACGTATCCATTGTTGTCAGGCTGTGCTGATTGGCTGGTGGGCAGGACTACGCTGGCTTGGGCGGTTTGGTTAACGGGCAGAGGGAGGGGTTGGAATAGCACGGCATTGTGTTGACTCACTGCTGTGTGAGACATGAGCCAATCTTTAAAGTTTCCAGTGGTGCTTTCTCACCTGCAGTTTGTGGTTGCCATTTCTGTGTGTTTCCTGTGGTGTGGTGGTTTCTTCCTGTTGTACTTTGATACTTGTTATATCAGTGACCGTATTTCGCTCTACAAAGCCCTGTGTAGTTTGGGCCCTGACTTTATTAGCAACCACGGTCCCAATTCTGCGGTCACTCACACAGCTGACAAGCAGGACTCTAAGCAGGAGGAATTCTCACCCGGCTCTGCACACACTGGATATGGTCCAAACTTGACAGTGGGCTTGCCTTTAAGGTTAGCTCATATGACAACCACAAAACACAAACCTCAGCCTTAGGTGACTCCAGTGACGATTGCTTCACAGACTACACAGCAGTTAAAACACCAGCATCCATCTCTGCCCTAACTATATTAGCACTTCCACTGCTGTCATTGGTGGAGCTGCACCACTGGGAGAGAAACAGTGGGAGAATTTAAGATCAGTGCTGGAGCAGACAAAGCCTTATCTGCCAAGATTGTAGCTAACTGAAAACCCCTGAGCTAAGCTCAGAGTGACTTGGGATGTCTATCCTGTGATCAAGCCCCTGACAGAGTGGAAGAACCCTACATTTCTGTGCAAGGGCCTAGAATCTGTTACAAGCAATAACTCCACTGAAGTCAATAGGGTTGCATTAGTGTAAAACAAGAATATGGGAGGTCACCACCTTAAGAGGGGAGATTACCTGAGATGCACTTGCACACAGTTCTTAGACTTGAAAGGCTGCTGGGCTGCAGGAGGGTGGCCTTCTCCATTGGTGGCCTTCCTCTCTGGAATTCTCTTCCCGCATTGGTCAAGCTTGTGGACCTTCAGGGTTCACTGCAAGGCTGTCTATTCTCTCAGGGTTTTGTCCTAGATGGTATGTGGGGGTTTTTTGGGGCGGAGGAGGGGTTTATCTTGAAGAATTTCTTTCACTTGCCACATAGTCACTTCAGCTTCCTTTCAGTCTTAAATTGACCTATGTTTCAAGGAAATAAAAGACAATGGTACAATAAATTCAAGACAAAGCTTATTTGTATGGGACCATTAAACTGTTTTATTTGTAGTAGTGAAATACAGGGTAAAGTGCATCCTCAGGGCAGGACATGGGATTAGGTACCAACATGCCTGAAAATAAGGACTGGATAGGAGTGAAAGACATGGAGACTTCCAAAATGCCTGACAGTGTTGTTCTGGGCAGTGGGTAGGATACCTGTGGTTTGGGTTGCCTGCATCTTGGAGTGAGTGGGGTTCCGGGCTCTGTGGGGCAGAGCTGCTGTCGCCTGCTCAGGAATGGTTCATTTAAAAAAGTCCTGTTACTTTTCTCTATTTTTTTTCTTCTTCTCGAAAAAGGAGGCATGTTACGCACCAGCATGGATTTCATGTCACTTTATTTTTAGGATTTTTCTGTTTGTTGTTAGCGTGAGGGGGAGGGAAATTTATTGAAGGAGGAAAGAGAGAGGCTGCCTGTCTGAGAGCATGCAAAGACTCTGACACAGGCTCAGGTTCTTTCTGTCATCCATCTTGAACTAAATCTCTTACAGCGTGGCTAAGCCGTGGAATCTAATAACTATCTCCAGGTATCTGAAGAATATCAACTTCAAGGAGAAAGAGCAGTTCTGTAAGGTGGCCCAAGGAATTATAACTCTGAGGAATGAAATGAAATTTGGTAAAAGAAAATTAGGCTGGATATCAGGCACGCTCTTCTGATAGTGAGGACTATTACGTTGAGGAATAGACTCACAAGGGATAAAGTGGAATCCCACTATGTAATTTAAAACTTAATCAGTCACAACATTCATGAAAATTCAGCAGGTGGAGCTGGACGAGTCATTCATAACATTCAATTTATTAGGCTCTTTATTTGGCCTCTTTTTCTTGCAATTCTAGCACCCCTAGTTCCAGCACCTATGGCTTGGGCTGTAGGTCGGTCACAATTTATTACAAATATTTGGTACTCAAAATTCAAGCTGTTTGAATTAAACAATTCAGTCACATGTTACTGGGCTGATCTGGGAGCAAATTTTTCAACAGTGCCTAAGTGACTGAGGAGCCTCTGTCCCATTATACCCCTAAGTGCCGAAGTTGCTTTTTGAGTCTCCTTGAGCACTTTTAAAACACTTACCCAGGGCGAGTGTAACTCTTAGAATCAAGGTACTGGTGCAAAGACTCATGACTTGATTTGCAATTTTCATTCCTTGAATATTCTACAATATCCCCATAAAATATTTTAGCATACTGTCACCACTTAGTGAATAACAAATAATAACTAAACTGGTTTTTGCCGTGAACACTCTTGCCAGTGAATTCATTTGTTTGGATTTTTGCCAAAGGCAAACACAAGGAGAATGAACACAGGCTAATATTCAGAATTCAAATTATTTTCTTCAGTTTTTATCCATTTCTAAGTATCAGGAGTAACAGCACACTGATTGAGGCCCCAAATCGGCAGTCCATCCCTATTCAGCAAAGCACGCAAGCACATGCTTAACTCCCATTGACTGCAACGGGGCTTAAGAATGTACCTAAAGTTCAGCATGTTCTTAGTAGTGATGGACAAGATGAGGTGGTCTTCCATCTCTAACTTCTGTGATTTGGGGATTTATTTACCTATTTATTTATTTAATACATTTAAAACCAAGTTAGCATCACTTCTTCAAACTTCAGCAAGTTTAGCTGAGAAGCCATTTGAGTCCTGAGGAAAGTTCAGGTCACTTGTTTCATCCGATCTAGTTTGTGGGTCCCTAACTGTAACTGTACCCTGAATTTTTTGTTGGAAACCCTTCAGCATGAGCCAGCCGGGAAGAGCACTCTCTGAGCACAGTCAGTGTAGTATATATCCAGTGCATATTTGCATTAAAAGTTCTTAAGCAAGGTTGATTTTTGTGGAAAATGTATTTGGTGTTTGTGATTTACTGATCTTTAGAGATTGAAGGTGAGCACAAAGGGGCCACATGTAACAGGACAATAAATCTGGAATCTGCTAGATTTCATAAATGTGGCACGCAATGTTTCCCTTTCTGTAGTTGAGAAAATATTGATTTGATCCTTGTTAGGTGATGAATGCCCACAAATAAAGCCTTTTTTCTGGGATGATGATCGGGGGCAGATTAGAGCAGCTAGGTAAGAAATCAGTAAGTATTTATCAAAGGCCTCTAAGGCAGTGCAAACTATAGTGAGTTCAAAAGCAAGAAACTTTTAGTCTTCATACAACTGACAGGGTCATAACGTTTCAAGAATTCCAAGAATCCATGTGGCTGTTCCATTAAACACCCCTGATTAGTGAACGTGCTGATAAACTTCAAGAGTCAGAGGTCAACATTGTGAAGTCGAAGGTACCCCAGGTATCTGAAAGTGTCTTCAGAATTCGTACTTCTCTTGTTCAGTTAACCCTTCCTTCACTTTACAAACTGCTGCTGGAAATGCAAAAAAGAGAGAAAGAAACCATCTTTCAAATAATAGTTTCAACAGCATTCTGTGTAATTATGGAGGGCTCTTTTGAAAGCTATGCAAAAAATGACCTAAGATCATCATCTTGAAATTGACTTGGGTTGCTAATTGTTTTTGTATTTCAGACACATGCTAATGCAACAGTTTGAAGAACTAGTAAACGTGTTAAATACTGCATTTACCCTCCCAGCTCATCCAACCTCCTGATCACCCTCTCTATGTCCCTCCCCCACATACCCCATCACATACCTCAGATGATAAAATTATGGCAGCAGCCCATCCATTTAAATACCTTAACCTATCAAATTGCAAACTGAAATGGAATTTCAAAATACCTGACTGGGAGCAGTCACACAGCTCTGCCAACAAACAAAGCTCCCTGCTTTGTTAACAGTTTCACTGTAGTAGCTACTCTTGCTACGTGACTGTAATAAACAACAACCCACAAATGAGCTAAAAATGATTGGTAAGAACAGAGAATCACAGTTGCATGTAAGTGATATTTGCTCCTATACCATAGACACACTTATCAAAGGCTAGCAGATACCATGGCTTTCTTAGTGCAAGTGTTAAATTTTAACTATTCTCAGGCCATATCTGTATTAGGAAGTTTTTACAGGTAGTATTTGTGCCAACATACAGCTGCTGACACTGCAGTTTCACTCGCACTCATGCACGCTTGGCTGCCTTTCCTGCTGCAGCATGTGCTCACAGTGAGTTGTTGTACTGGCAAAAGACACATTGCGCTGTAGGTAGGCATCACAGTGCTCCCCGTGCCACCATTCCGTGAACTGCCTCTGGGACTTTTTGCAGTGCATTGTGGAATACCAGTGCTCCTCCCAGGGGATTATGGGAGTGCGGGGTGAAGCTCCCACAATTCCCTCTGTTCCAACCCCTAATCTTATCTTTCATGCCATTTTTTAAAAAATCCTACGGGTCCCTCTGGTCTGTCCCATAATTTACGGTTTTTCGCAACAATTTTCAGTCTCAGAACACACAACGCTTCAAACTACATTGTGTTTTTAGCCGCCTGGAGGGTAAAAAAAGGTCATCTCTTGCTCAGTTTAGGACCACAGCTTGGCTTACCAAGAAGTTTCTGTCAAAAACAATGTCAGAGAATGTGGGAAAACACAAATGGAGCAGGGAAAAGCCATCTCGGAGACAAGCAATGTACTGTAATGGCTATAATGATTTTGAAAAACACAGGGTCGCAGATAATTAGGAACCTAATTCTCCTTTGAAAGAATCTGTCAAGCTGCTTCCCTACCTCAAAATAATCGCTGATTGATGTTATTGCTGTGCTAACAAATTCATTGAAGATAATATCTATGTAGGTTGTAGTGCCCATGCTAACCAGATGAAGTTCAGTAATTACTGCCTTGCCTTGAAATAAGACCAAATGAAGATTTCCATTATTCTTCTAATGAAATAGTTATAACCGGGCCTGATTTTCAGAGGTGCTGAATGACTACAACTTCCAGTGAAGTCAAGCTGAGGTGCAGGTGCTCAGCACCTCTTAAAAACAGGCCAATGATTGTTTATGCCGGAAATATCCATGTGGCCAGGTACTTTGCAGGGCTACATCAGAGACTGAGTTCATTTTCTGAGAAAGTGAAAGAAATATTTGTCATGCAAATGTAATATAAAAGAGGAGGAAACAGGCCACGAGTAAAATTAATTTGTTCCAGTGTTCTGGTCACAGTTGGCTGGTTACTATGACAATATGTACTGTTTCTTTAAAACTCTACTGAGAAACCAGGTACAAGACGGGGCTGGTGAAGGTTTTAACACAAGCTTTTCAGTAAAAGAGAGAGTAAGATGGTGGGTCTGATCCTGGCACCCTGGGTAGTCATTTATACCTGTGCAAGGAGGATGGAAAATACCGAAACTCTTATCTGGTAGGATTTCACACCCACTTTGCACGGGTGTCAATGGCTATACATCCACACTGGGGCCAGTAATTTTGGGGATAATTTTTGTTTTTCCTTATTCTACAAAAGTTTTTTCTTCAGTGTTGGAAGAAAGTGACCTTTCTGTGATTTGACACCATTGCCACTTGGCACTTACAGTCCAACCTCTAACACCGTTTTTGGTGAGGTCCACAAATGGAACCACAATTCAGTTTACACCTAAAAAAGCACCTGGCAAAGAAGTAACATTTAAAGCATATGCACAGGCAAAAGAGAGAGGCTTGTTTCTTAGTTCATGGGGTCAAAAAAGTATCTGGCAATGGTAGAAATGGATTGGGCTACTATTAGCAAGAAGATCACTGCTCGCAACATGATGGGTGTTTCCCTGTTGTGACAGAAGCAGCTGCACAGACTTGAGCGGTTTGAGAACCATTGGAGTTGGATAAGAAAGCTACACTGTCAAAGCAGTAAAGAAGTAAATTGTTGTATACTAGTTATGCTGGGAATAGAAGGATGCTCTAAAGGTGGGGAGAGGAGTGGGTGGAGATGAATGTCTATTGTGAATTACAGCAAAGAAGTTTCATAATATTAGAAGCAAGTGGCTCAAAAGGAGAGACCACCTAAGTGAAACAGCAACTCCCTGACCACGTTGAGTCATAGGGTAAGGCCTGAGGAGCAGAGGAAGTAGAGGTATAACAGATGGGTGCCTTTGATCCAGGGAGAGTTTGGAAAACCAGGAGGTTAATAGTGAAATGAATTCTGAGAGAGTAATACTTTGCTAGATAGTAATGCAGCGTCCTTTCCTAATGATTTCTGAGCCCTTGATAAGCTATAGACAGCACCACTAAAATACAGCCAGCTCTCTGGTGGAGTGCCATGGCATAACAGTGCATGTGTGCACGCACATGGCTGGTGGTGGATTTTGACCAAAGAGGCAACCGAACACCTTACTCTTACGAAAAGTACCATGGAATATATAATGTCTGTGCAGAGCCAACGGGACCTCAGTTTTTAAGGTGTCATTCAAAACAGCCATTCAGCGTAAGCTATATAGATCTCACTGTTCCTTCCTAAGAAAGAGGAAAGGATGAGAAGATCCTGCTGGAATTTGATAATGTGGTTGTAAGCAGTCTAACAATTTCAAGTCTGATGCTTTGGCCACTAAGCCACCTCTTCCACCCGGATGGGATCCCAGCAGATGTGATAGAAGATGGGGGTGATATGGCTCTTGATGGAGTGGGGGAGCAGTTTAGCTGCAGTACGTTGGACACCTGAAACTTAGAGTTGGCTATAGGAAGACCATAGAGGAAGGGGTTTGCAATAATCAAGGGAAGAGCTAATAAAAGCATAGCTAAGGAGTATGGCAGAAGCAGGGTTTCTTTAAGGATGACGTCTGGCCATGTCCTGGAGTGAGAGGCAAGCTTAAAGCCAAGGGAGGAATGGGAGGCTAACATTGTATGCTGTTTTTTTTTATTTGTTAGAAGAAACACTGGACCAAATCCGCAACTGGCATATATTGGTATAGCTCCACTGAAGTCGCCAATTGACACCAGCTGAAAATCTAGTCTATTAATTCAATGCAGAAATTTTACATACAAGGTTTGTTCCAAAACAATCAAACGAACAAAAAATTGTTTCCCAAACCAGCTAAGATTGCTAAGTGACAGCCCAAAGTTATCTTACCCATAATTTACAGAATCCAAGCCTTTAAAAGCAAGGAAATGAATCATTAGGGTCATAATAAAACTTTTGCAAGCCACATAAGAAACAAACATATTTTCTTAAGTATAAAGAAGTATGTATTTCATCACACTACAATCTTAACTTTGACCGATGGATACTTTTAATGTACTGTTTTTGTCTTGAATTCAGTATCTACATTTTTTCTTTTCATGAATACTGTTAAATTGGAAATATCAGTTAATATATATAGCAATTAACAGCGGAAATATTTTTGTGACGTATTTATATTGACTATGTACAGTAGATGGAATTTACTATGAAATGTATAACACTGATTTATGGTGAAACTGTATGTGGACTTGCATTTGATGCTACTTACTATAAGATCACCATTCCTTATGCTTCTTGATTTCTCTCTCCAGCTGCTGTTGTTTACTCTGTAATTGTATTATTTACTGTAACTCCTTTGGAAATAGATTGTATGGAAGATGCTAAACAAAATTAAGTTGCACTGTATATTGTCCTATGAATGTCCAAACATCAAACAAAATGGAGACAACGTACTTATTCAGTTTTTCTTCCATACTTGTGGGCCTGTTTCTTCTTTACACTATAGCCCTTTTACATCTCTTTGGCAGCGTGTAAATGTAATTAATATAATGAGAATCAGGCCCTTATGTCTCCAAGTTCTTGCCTTCCTCATATTCTTTCCCATTAACTTTATTCTAGCACTTTTTTGTCCTCAAATAGTATTGCAGGCTACCACACGCGTATACAAGACTGGATGTATATAGGATTTGTAGCCTGGATGTCTTCTGGCATAGAAGCTTGTTTACCTGTTAACTTTTTTCTCTTCCCCTGGATAAAGGGCTAAAAATCTGAGAGAAAAGTACAAGCAAGATCAATCAGGTTGATTATCCTGTTTGGTTTGTTTTTTTCCAAGAGCAGCTAATAATATACTATCCCTGTCCTTGTCTGAGCATAATTGCTATTCAAAGGTTTTTATGTTTTGTAGAATGGAAGCTGATTATAATCTTTATCATACCTATGGCTCTCCAGCAAGATCCATTTCAGTGGATACTGTTTGTATCTATACAGTGGAATTCTGTCCGCTCACTCTGAAGGCACAAATACCATGCACATAGATTTCTTACTCTGAGTTCCAAGCACCTTTTTGTGGCTGCACAGTTCTTACATAGTTTTATAAAATTTTATGTTAACAATTTGACCTGCATTTTCCTCCTTTTAAATTTCTGAGGCTTCCTTCCAGATGTGTTTCTGCCTGCCTGACCCTGCTGTCAATATCTGTTAATTTCATGGCCATTTTGTGTGTGTGTGTTTGGAAACAAACAGGGAAAAGTAAATTTGAAGTCAAGAATGAGCCCAGTGCTTCTGACAAAGGGAACGTTATTAATCATCATCACCAACATCATGATCCTTCTATATCTTCTTCCAGCTGACAAAATCAATGTGCTTTACAAACATTAATTCTCAAAACATTCCTGTGAGGTAGAGGAGCAATAAGCCCCATCTTACAGATGAGAGCATTGGATGCACAAAGAGGTTGAGTGACCAAAGTTACACAGTGACTTGGTGGTACCAGAGGGACTAGAACACAGGAGTCCAGACTGCAGGTCCCGTTCTTTAACCACTAGATAAATCTGCCTCTTAGTAACTGTCAGAGAGATGAGACAGACATTTCACCTAGCAGGAGGACTTTAGTCTTTGAAATAATCAAGAATAGGAAGTTTGGTGTAGCTAGGAACTGAGCTGTAGCTCACGAAAGCTTACGCTCAAATAAATTTGTTAGTCTCTAAGGTGCCACAAGTCCTCCTTTTCTTTTTGAGATTATTTAGTTCAGTTTAAGCAGTTATCAAAAGGTCTAGCATCATAGATTAAATAATTAGGAGTAAGGCAGGTGAGTGTCTTATGCAATTCAGTGTAGGAAAAATAAGCTAAATATTTAAACTAGGAATGAAACGTCTTCCTCAGACAAGAAGGATGGGAAGGGGCTGCTTCCTTTTTTATAGCACTCCAATCAGACAGCTATAGAGTGGCATTTTTATGGCTTTCAGCTGCCCCAGACAGAGAGAGACTGGAGAGACAAGGACCAGTTGAAAGGATTGGGGTGGGGGTCAAGTTAGTATGGTCTAAAAATTGCACCTAGTACAAAGGTTACTGTTGGGGGCTGGGTAACTGAGATGAGGGCTGTAGTCCCAATCTAACATTCTGCTCCACTTTTCAAGAATATATCTGCTGTCTGGCTTTTAACTCTTGTGATGAGGAATGAACCCCCTTCCCTAATGGCCTGAACACTCCCCCGGAATGGTGATGGGCATCAGTATCAGAACAGAGATAGACAGATACTTTTCCTCCCATACCAAACTCATTCAACAGATGAACGGTCTAGTTCGTCCGACGTGGTAATAATTCTGTGATGCAGCACGAAGTAGCCCTTGTGAAAGGGCGAGGGTTCTGGATCTCCAGCCCTTTTCCCACTGCTGAGTCTGACTGTCTGTCACACATTTGGCAAAAGAGAGTTCTTCCTGTCATGGAGAGCGCATGGGCCGCAGTTCAGCTTTCCATGTGAGAGATGATACAACTGGGAAGGGAACAATGTGAATTTATAATGTCCTGGAGCCAGGCCCACTGTTACCGAGTGTCGCACTGAAGAAAGTAAGAACAATGCTGTAAAATGTGTGTCTCTGTGAAGTGTTAATCCCAGTTTGCTCACTCCTGCCATTGATCTAAGAGGAGTTTCCAAGATCCCCATTCCACGTTGTAACCAGCTGCCTGCCTGTCTCCTGCTACCAGCCAGAACCCAGAACCTGGCCAACAAATATGTTGCAGTGTCACTGCCCTCTAGTGGATGAATATGCTAGACCTACTCCAGTACAGCTAAATATCGGGAGCTCTGTGTGTAGTGCAGTGGTTTTCAACCTGTGGTCCGCCACCCCCTGCGGGTCCGCAGACTATGTCTAAGATTTCCAAAGGGGGTCATGCCGCCATTCAAAAATTTTTAGGGGTCTACAAATGGATGAAGTTTGAAACCCCCTGGTTTAGTGTATCACATAGATCAGTGGCTCTCAACCTTTCCAGATTACTGTACCCATTTCAGGAATCCAATTTGTCTTGTATACCCCCAAGTTACACCTCACTTAAAAACTCCTTGCTTACAAAATCAGACATAAAAATACAAGAGTGTCGCAGCATGCCATTACTGAAAAATTGCTTACTTTCTCATTTTTACCATATAATTATAAAATGAATCAATTGGAATATAAGTATTGTACTTACATTTCTGTATATAGTATTTAGAGCAGTACAAACAAGTCATTGTCTGTATGCAGTTTTAGTTTGTGCTGACTTTGCTAGTGCTTTTTATGTAGCCTATTGTAAAACTAGGCAAAATCTAGATCAGGGGATATACCCCCTGGAAGACCTCCGCGTACCCCCAGGGGTACACATACCGCTGGTTGAGAATCACTGGCCTAGATCTGGGGCCAGTCCAGCTTGCTGTGTGCTCTCTGGAGCACAGCAAGGCAATTTGCCCCAACCTGTGCAAAAGCTTTTGTGCTAGTTGTTTGTTGCCTGTGTTTCTATAGCACTGGTGCAATGATGCCGTTATCTTGGTGGGTGCCTCTAAGTGCTACTGGAATGCAAACTAAAAAATATTAATCATCCGCTCTCCTCCCCCAAGTACAAAGTGCCGCCCGCTTTCCTAGAAAGGGAACCTTAGTGGAGGCTCACCAGACACAGTCGGTGATCGACTACCATCGTTCAAGTTGCTGCCATCTCTCCCATTGCTATCCATGATGCACGGTAGCAAAGTCAGGCTTCACATCTTACTTATTCATTGGTTGATTTTGAAAGTGTCCCTCCTTGTAACGGTGTTTGAGATAATGTGTGCAAACCAGGAAAGGTAAATCAAACTGGGCCCAAATCCAGAGGGATCTGCATGCAAATAAACAGGGCTTAAAAATTAAACATCCTTCAAGAAAGAAAGATCAAGTGAAAATTTCGAGGCCAAGATGATCAAAGGTGGACTTTGAAGGTAGCCACTGATGGACTCCAGAAAATATCCTCAGGGGAGGTCTTAGATAAGGGCCCTGAACTGAGAAGCTGCTGTAGCCCAGTTCAGCTGGAAGCTGAGGACAGGGATCGAGGAATGCTTGTCAGCTCAAATTACTGGTTCAAGACAGCATTTCCTATTGACACAAAAGCAACTGCTATGAATACAAGAAACTAAAAAGGATGTGGGGGGGTTGTTTAACTTGTCATCTGGGTCTGCTCAGTGTTGTCACAGGAGGGTTGTGACACGGCGAGTAAGGCACTGAGGCCCTTATATGACAGAAGCCAGGTAATACCTAGATAGATAGAGGAGTTCAGTGACTTGCCTGGGCACAGTTGCCTAGTGCATTAGGCATTGGCTGTAGAATCAAAAGACCTTTATTCTAATCTTGGGTCTGACAATTTGCTATGTTAGTACAGTTAATGTTAGTACTTTTTACCACCATTTGCCTTGCACTCATAGACTTTAAGATCAGAAGGCACCATCATGATCATGTATTCTGACCTCCTGCACATATATGACTTAGATGCAGAGTCAATGTGTGTATCTTGTCAGTGTGCTTGAAATAAGACAGAATTGTGCTTGGATCATGACAAACTAACTAAGCTAGTACTACTCAAGCCTTTAATTGACCTGTCAGTGCTATTTATTTAAAACTTAGAACACTGTTCCCCAGATCCTAAGCTGCAGATGAGGAGCACTTAGCACATTTCAGGGGGTGTGGGTGCATATGGATTCCTCTAGTGCAAGTGCAACTTAGAGCAGCCCAAGGGCTGCCTAAGACTCCTACAGGGCATTCCAGTAGCTAAGATAAGCAAGTAGGGATGCCCTGGCTTACGCCCCTGCACCTCTATAGCAGAGTGACATTTGCCAACTATCCCCCTATGCTAGGGAAAATCCTCTGTACACTGTGTAAGGCAGTTTTAGCAGATCTTTGAGCAGGCAGACAAAGAGATGCTGTTCTTGAGTATATAGAATATGTATTTAGAGCATTAGTAAGTGTTCTTTAGTGCAAGGGGCCCAATTCTCAGGTCTAACTGAGCATAGTTTAGTGTAGTACCTGAGGAAAGGGGGAAAGGCAGCTGTATGCCATTTTTGTGGCTCCCTGAACCTGGTATTTTGTCCCCCTCTGCAAATTAGAGCAAACTCAAAGCTGGTCTAATTTGCACCCAGCTGCAAACAATCCAAAGGGGGATTGCCGAGAATCTCTGACACACCACACATGCTGGGATGGAAAGGGTTGGCATAGAGGTGGCTATGTCAGCTTTGTGCTAAGTTGGAATTCCTCCAGGGCTCATGCGGCCAGATAAGCCATCTGTACAATCCCTTGCACCATCAGAGTTGCACACACAAAGGGACCAGAGCAGGGCCAAGGATCAGGCCCAGGGTTTTTCAGCCACAAATTAGAGAGACACAACAGTACTTCCATAGTTAAGAAAGTGTCAATTTTTATGTTAAATTGGTCATTTAAAATGTTGTTTTTTACCACAGGAAATTGAAAATATGTATTTGACATATCTGAAGACCGTTTTAACTTGCATCCTGATTATTCCAGATGTTCTCCAGATGTCTGAGGGATAGACAGTTTGAAACAGCAGAATGTGTTGGCTTTAACAAGTCCCAACTTCAGAGCAGCCAAAGAACTAAGAACTTTTTGTTCATTTTGATTTTTCTTGTACAGGTAATTTCAATCACCAGTCAACAAAACTTACTTCCAATCAGTCAGATAAAGTGATTTGTTCCTATTTACTCTATTTCTACACAGAGAATGTGCATGGAGAGGTAAATTCTGTCCCAGCTGCTTCCCACTCTATTCTGTTTAGGTTTGTATGCTCCAGTCATCACTGCAGTATCTGAGTGCCTCCTCGCACAGAAGGCCCAATAAGCAGTGGAAATTATGTGGTTCCATTGTGCAGGGTTTGAGGTAGGGGCCTACTGGGCTCCTGCACAAAGGGTTTGCAAAACTTGCATATTTGAGGGCTATATTTTTCAGGAGTTTCCTCCACTCCAGCACACATGGGCACATCGGAGTTTAGAAGTTGATATGCAAATAAACTGATCCATTAACCAACACACCCAACCCCCTGTCAGAGCACAGCATCCTTCAAACTCAACAGCAGAAATGGAATGGCTCTGCTGCCCCTCTGTGGTGTGGGGAAAGTATTCCATTCTTACCTCCAACCCAGAAGAAATCTAACCCAACCAGTTCCAGGATCTGGCCCAGAATTTCCTGTCTTCTCCCTGCAGAGAGTACTGCAGTTGGAAAAGCACATTTCTAAGTCAGGCCTCATTTGTAAATAAATTGCAAGTGAACAATCAAAATCTGATTCATATTTTAATATTTATTCAATCCTTAGTGATCTTGCCAATAGCTTGACCTTCCGAGATAAAAGCCATTTCTATCTAATTCATTATGTGGGAGGAAATAAAGTGCTGTAGTTCTTAACACTCCATCTTTGTTCTTTTACATTCCAGAAGTCAGAGCAGTGAGAGAGGTCACCTAGTTTACTGTAAAATAGGACACTACATGATTCAAGTAATGAACTGGCTTGTACATGTCTACAACAGCCCTCTATTGGATTTAAACACAACTATTCAATTGCATATCATAAGGACTAATGTAAGGTATTTTCATTTCTTTTATTGTAGCAGAGGTTAATGTTTTGAGAAGCAACAGTAACTTCTGCTTTACAAAGTCTGCACTGTCCACTCCACATAGAGGTGCCTGAGAAACAGGTAGTGGCAGGAACTGCCCTGTGGAAGAGCCTCTAGAGAACAACTTAGTGGGCTGCTTTTATTGCCTTAGTATGGAGAAAATTACCAGCAAGGGAGTTAAGAATGAAATTCTCTTTCACCGTGTCCAATAACAGAGGCACGAGGAGGGCAGGGGGCAGCTATTGTTCATCCCTTTTCAACCTTTTCCCAACTTAAGCTCAGCCTGGACAATTTTCAGAAATGTCCCAACATTGCTCCCAATTCAGCTCCACTAGTGTCAGCAACATTGGGAGCCCTAGTGCCTGATTCTGTTGCCTTGAACCTTGTGTAGTTAGTGGGGGTGCAACACACACCTGCTTTTCCACTTGTGGTGGTGTAAACTGTGCAAGGAGCATGACAATGAAGAATCAGACCCCTGGTGTAGAGAGGGCTTCCATGGCTGCCCATGTCATAAGCGCTGTGTCCAAAAGATCTGCTTTGATCAATGTTAGACGACATGGGTCCTGATGCTCCATTGCCCTTCTGTAGTCATTTATTCCTGTGCAGTGAGTGCAAAACACTACCACATCAGAATAGTTGTGTTATTTACCCACATGCACTATTGCAAATGATTGCATAAGGTGCAGGCAGTTTTGACAATGCTCATGATTTTATTGTGACTCTCACAATATTTGGTGTTACTCTTAAAGCCCCAGCTCCCAGAGTCAGGTGATCTACTGAGACTTTCAACTTTTTTTTTTTAAAGGAGGTTTTTAGCCTTCATGGTTATGAACAAAAGCAGGAAAACATGAATCTTAAAGGCTCAAAAACCAGAATAAAAAGAACCCAACTGTATTAGTCTGGGTGTCTAAAATCTTGTAATTTTTCAGTGCTTAGGGTGGCAATACTGTGCACTGCCAGCGAGACTTGGACCTTCGGTGCTTCGAACGTAGGGTGGCCAGTTTTTGACCAGACACCCGAAGTGCGGTTACTGTGGGCAGGGGAGGTGCCGAGTCCTCACCCATGCCAGCCCCCACTCAGCCAAGGCCACCTCCTTCCTGCGTCAGGCGGCTGCACCTCCCAGCCCCGGCTCGGCAGGAGAGTCCCTCCTGACCCACGCAGGGAGGGTGGGACGGGGGGAAAGCAGAGAGCAATGGAGGGGGCGGGAAAGAGGAGCGACTGCGGGGGTCAGGGCAGGAGTGGGACCTGGGGGGAGAGGCAGGGCAGGGGTGGCTCCCAGCCAATGAGGGCCTGAGGGAGCGGCTGGTTCAAGCCCTGCTGCAGCCCTGACAAGGCCAGGCGGGGAGGGCCTGTGAGCATGGGCGGGGCCCCAGGAGCAGAGCGGAGCAAAGGGGGCACAGGGGGAGGGGGTTGCGCTCAGTGGAGGGGGGGAGGTGCATCTCCAGGAGAGGGGCAGGAGAGGCTGTCCCTGGGGGAGGGACCAATGGGGGGAGAGCATCTCCCTGAGGGCAGGCGGCGGAGCCAATGGGCGGAGAGCATCTCCGTGAAGGCGGGGCGGCGCGCGCTCTCTCTCTCTCTCCGTCTCGGAGCTGGGGGTGTCAGTGCCCCGCGGCTTCCGGCGCCGTGTGACCCGGCGGTGCATGCGGTGTCCATGGCGGCGTACGGCGGCTGTGGGGCCGGTGAGCGTGCCGCTATGGGGGGCGCCTTTTGGGTCAGGGGCTGGCGGGGCGACCCCGGTACCGCCCCGGCGGGACTCGGCCCGTCGAGCGCCGCTGCCGGGACCGGGGCACAGGGACCCTTCGCCTTGTCAGGGTGTCTCCGCGGGAGCGGCCGGGCGCTGCTGGGCCGAGCGGGTTGGGAGCGTACCCCGGGCGGGGGGCTGCCCCCTAGGGGCGGGCCGCGGCAGGGCCCCGCTCCTGCGGTGGGATCGGGCCGGGCCCAGCGCTCCCTGTGCGGCATCCCGGCGGCGGGATCGGGCCCGTGGCGCCCCCGGGGCCCCGGTGACCGCGGCCGTGAGCGCTGGTGTCACCACAGCGGTGCGATAGCAGCCTCCGCTGCCCTCGGGGACTGCGAGCCTCCCAGTCGCTTTACGATTAAGTGAAATCGGTTTCCTGTGGAATTGGCGTCGTGAAAATCCCGGCGTGGCTCAGGAGTTTCGGACGAGAGCAACCCAGAGCCGGGGGGGTCGGACTGTGGCTTAGATCAGGGGTTCTCAACCTTTTTCTTTCTGAGCCCCCCCTCCCCCCCCCCCCAACATGCTGTACAAACTCCACAGCCCACCTGTGCTACTGGCTTTCTGCATAGAAAAGTCAGGGCCTGCATTTGGGAGGAACAAGCAGTGCAATTGCCTGGGGCCCGATGCCACCGGGGGCCTGCACTAAGCAAAGTTGTTCAGGCCTTGGCTTCTGTCCTGGGTGGCAGGGGCCAGGACCCTGGGCTTCAGCCCCATGTAGCAGGGCTTCAGCTTTTTGCACCGGGCCCCAGTGAACCTAACACTGGTCCTGCTTGGTGGACCCCCGAAACCTGTTTGAGGCTTCCTGAAGGGGCCCTGGACCCCTGGTTGAGACCCACTGGTTTAGATAACATGGGAGAGGAGGATGGGGAATGAGAGAACTACTTAGTTTGTTTTGGACTTGAAAAAACAGTGTTTAAGAAAGCTAGTTCCCACTATGGATCATCCATCCTGGAGAGCTGTATTTGATGGGTGGAAAAAAAAAATCACAGAATTTTAAAGTAGGCTTCTGAAAATGGAAATATCTATTTTCTCCAGTCATGTAAAAGCGTCTGTAGCCCCCAAAGGAGTTCCTGGTTGGAAAACTATGGCAGCTTTCATCCTGGAGTGAATTCTTAGTCAAGCTATAAACCTCTGCATGTGAATAGAAATGCTGATACCACTGGTAAGTAACCAGAGGAGTACCTAAGGACAATCCTGGAGTAAAGGAATAGCTATTTGAAAATAATTAGGAACAGGAAAATGTGTATTGTTGGCACATTTCTGTATAGCATTTTTTCCACAAATGATTTCATTTAATTTAGAACTGTTGTGTTTTAGTTTGTTTGTTTGTTTGTTTTTAGATTGAAGGATAACACAGTGAGAACAAACTATAGTTTATGCTAGGCTAAAATCCCATGATTAAGGCCTGAAGCCCTTTGAATTCCTCAACTGAAAATGAAGACCGTGTTTATGGTTGCAGAGAAGCCTTCTCTGGCTCAGTCTATAGCCAAGATCCTCTCAAGAGGTAAGATGGAAAATGTGCTAATCTCTTCAGCCTTTTTTGTTTCTCTTTCTGACAAACAGTATATTTGTATTGTAGGGACTAAATCCATTAGAACATATAAGCGTATGGCTTTGCTTGGAAGTGAAGCAGTTTACTAATCGCTGCACGTTACAAAGACTACTAGACTTCAGGGAAGTTGGGAGCTAAAAAAAACCCTGGACCGCTAACTTGGATGCTGTTGGGCAGCTGTCACCTCCCAATGTTAATCTTGGCTGCCAGCTGCAGACAGCTGATCATGAGGAAGCAGCATGGTACTCAGAATTTAAAAGGTTGTTATAGAGCTCTTCTGCATCATTCCAGTTGCTCGTAACCTCAGACAACCATAAAATTGAAAAATAAAGTAGCAGCCTCTGTTACAGGAGTCTGCTTTTGTTATTTAATGTAGTATTTTTACTGTACATTGAGGCGTACTGTTGTTGAGAGATGCCAAATAAATAGCGGATCCTTTGCTCTGAGGTTTTTCTGCCTTAAAGGTATGAGCTGGTACAGTACAGATCATATATAGAGAGGAGTGTGTTCATTGTACTTATCTTGATCCCCAGGACAAGTTGAGCTTTCAGAAGGAATTTTTGAAAGAGGAGAGGAAGGAAGTTTGGGGTATGTTAAATAGAAGGGTGTTAATAAAGGCCCAAAGAGTGGGAGTTGGCAGGAGAGAAACTTGTTTAGAGAGTGGAAAAGGGTTTCAGGGAAATCTGAGTTGAGATACAGAGGGAAGAGTGAATTTCATGATGCAAGAAACAAGATTACTTTCAGTATTTTAGTGCCTGTTAATAATTATTATTTTTATTGTAACAGGAAACATGACCTCCCATAAAGGGCTGAATGGAGCATGCTCTGTACATGAGTACACTGGATCATTCATAGGGCAGAGTGTCCACTTCAAAATGACATCTGTGTGTGGTCATGTGATGACTCTGGATTTCATAGGTAGTGTCTATCTGTTGTCTGTTTGAATTTGAGCAGTTTTTGCACCAGTGTTGTTGTTGTTTTTTTAAATAGTTGCACAGTTAACTCTGACAGTAAAATCAGAGTAAGTGCTGCAGTGAAAATTGGATAAGAGAAGGGAGGGTAAAAGGAAGGATAGCCTTTGGGTTAAGACATGGGACTAGAGTCGGAAGCTCTAGGGTTCATGCGTGACACTGCAACAGACTGTGTGTGATCTAGGGCAAGTCACTTACCTTCTCTGTGCCTCCATTATTTTAATCTGTAAATGGGGAGATGAGAGGCTAAATTTGTTCAAGTTTGTAAAACACACTGAGATTCTTGAATGGAAGGTACTTTATAAACGTAATATTATTAAAAGGGCACTGTCTAATGTGTTATGGAATATTCAAGGCATTGTGTAGTGGCTTAAGTACATGACTGGAAACTAGGAACTCCTTGGTTTCTAATGTTCTCTCTGTCACTGACTCACTCTGTGACATTGGGATTGTCATTTGACAACTTTTTTCATCTGTAAAATGAAGATAATACTTAACTACCTCACAGGTGTTATGAGGATTAAATAGTTTGCACAGTGCTTTGAAGATGTACAGCACCATGTTAGTGCTAGAAATTACAATCAACAATGACTATGAGATATGGAAGATGAAACAAGCTAATGGGACCCAACTGACTATATAGGAGAAACAATGAAATTGTCTATGCATAAAGGACTGTTAAATGCTCAAAGTGAGTAAATTGCGGAAATAGAGAAAAATAGCCTTTTTTCTCCTCCCTCTAATCTTTCAGTTATAGCAATGTGTTACAAAACAAATTTCCCTTAGAAATGTGTTATTAGTTGATGTCCCTTTTAAAATATTACTGATCTTAATATAAATCAAAGTTAGAGGTCATTATGATACCTGGTGGAGGAGTATGAAGGACTGAACTTCCCTAAAGAATGCCATTTCTGAAGACAGCATGCTATGATACACTTTGAAGCCATGTGTTTGTACAATAAATGTTTCATTTAAGGTATTTAGAACACCCGAGACTACTCTTTCCCATTTCAGGAAAATATAACAATTGGGACAAAGTGGATCCAGCAGAACTTTTTAGCAAAGCCCCTACAGAAAAGAAAGAAGCTAACCCCAAATTGACTATGGTGAAATTTTTACAGGTACTCTTTATGAGATGTATTTTAAAGCTGTTTTTTTGTGGGGGGTGGAATTAAATGGTTAGTGTTCTCTCTGACTACAAGCATGACTAAATGTATGCATCTAGGAACAAAGAACATAGGCCTTACATCCACGATGTGAGGAGTCTCTCCTGGGAAACAGTGAATCTGAAAAAGATTTGAGGATCGCCGTGCATAATCAGCTCAACACGAGCTCCCATGTGATGCTGTGGCCTCAAGGGCAAATGCAATCCTTGCATACATAACCTCTCTACTCCTGCTTGAGATTCCCTTGTTATCTTGCTTCTTTATTTAGCCCTAGTGCAATTGCTGCTGGAATACTGTATCCAGTTGTGGTGTCCACAGTTAAAGAAGGATGTTGATAAATGGGAGAGGGTTCAGAGGAGAGCCACAAGCCTGATTAAGGGATTAGAAAACATGTCTTGTAGTGCTAGATTCAGGGAGCTCAATCTATTTAGTTTATCAATGAGAACGTTAAGGGGTGACTTGATTACAGTCTATAAGTACCTATATGGGGAACAAATATTTAATAATGGGCTCTTCAGTCTAGCAGATAAAGGTATAACATGATCCATTGGCTGGAAGTTGAACCTAGATAAATTCAGACTGGAAATAAGGTGTACATTTTTTAAAATTAATTAATTAAAAAATTAATTTTTTTAAAATTAATCATAGGAACAATTTACCAAACGACACGATGGATTCTCCATTGTGACAATTTTTAAATCAAGATTGGAAGTTTTTATAAAAGAGAGATACTGTAAGAAATAGTTTTGGGAAGTTTTATGGCCTGTGTTATACAGGAGGTCAGACTAGATCAGTGGTTTTCAAACTGCAGATCGCGACCCAGTAATGGGTCACAGAATGTAAGGCACTGGGTTATGGCGGCTCTGGTCAGCACTGCCGACCAGGCCATTAAAAGTCCTGTCGGTGATGCTGCCCGGCTAAGGCAGGCTAGTCCCTACCTGTTCTGACACTGCACTGTGCCCCAGAAGCAGCGAGCAACAGGTCTGGCTCCTAGGTAGCGGAGCCACAGGGCTCTGTGCGCTACCCCTGCCCCAAGCACTGGCTCCGCACTCCCATTAGCCGGGAGCTGCGGGGGCAGTGTCTGGGGGCGAGAGCTGTGCTGAGCTGCTTGTGCACCTCTGCCTAGGAACCAGACCTGCGTAACGAGGTCCGCAGTGCCAGGACAGTCAGGAAGCCTGCCTTAGCACCCCTGCTGCGCTGCTGATCAGGAGCCACCCAAGGTAAGCCAGCACCCCAATCCCACACTCCTGCCTCACCCCTGAGCCCCCCCAAACCCAGAACGCCCTCCTGCACCCCTAATCCACAGCCCAGAGCCCTGACCCGCTCCTGCACCCCAACCACCTGCCCCAACTCTGTTGGGTCGCAGGTATCAACAATTTTCTTCAGCTAGAAAAAAAAGTTTGAAAACCTCTGGACTAGATGGCCGCAGTGGTCCCTTCTTGCCCTGTAATCTATGAATCCAAGGCCACTGCTGCTAATTCCCATACACTTTTATTCCAGAGACTACCAGTCCCATCTTTCATGTTCCTCCTCATCCTCATTTCTAGAGGGCTATTTGCATAGTTTTCATCCTTTGGCAATGAAAGATGTTTTTCCCACCGCTAATTATCTTAACGTTTCGGGGGTTGAGGCTTGAACTGTAAATGTTTTGACTCAGGGTGCTCTTTTTTCTTTAATATTTTTGTTTTCTCCCCTTATTTATTAAACCGATTGAAATAGAAATGTGCTAATCCTTACACCCTAGAGTTATCGCTAAAGTCACAGTTTGTCCTCCATGTCAGCAAAGATTTAATAGCAGAGAGCTTATATGAGGTCTCGTATTACTAAATTTTTTTTTCCAAATCTTCTACAGAAGATTTACTAATGCGAAGAATAAAAAATTAAAACAGCATTTTGTGTTGCATTACCCTTGTTTTTCTGCTGTTCGCTGCCAGTTAATTAACAAAATTCCATATCTTTGTCTCCTGGCCATTAGTGTGAACTAGTGAGGTTCTACAATGCTTCATTTTAATAGTGGGAACTGAATCTGTCTACCCCCAACCATTTCCTTCTCCTTTTGGATTTTAGAAGGGTACCATGTCCTTTACAACACTGTAACATGTTCTCCAACTCTGTCCCCAGAAAGGCAGGTGGTTTCTCAAAGTCTGAAATATGTTACTACTTGAATTGTAGCCATCTGTAACGCTTTGGAGATCACCCAGACCAATAATGGTCTCTTTCACCCCCTGTGTTGTAAATTTGGATGTCTTAATGCTATGCTGTTATGGTTCAGCACTCTGACACCAGTAGCCAGCCTACAAGCATAATCCCACCCTGGCTTCCCCCAGCCTAATTACTTTGTGCAGGGTGACCTCAACAATCCCTTCTGATCCTGAGTACCCCCAAATGTCTTCTCGAGTTCTTCACTACCTGAAACTTGGACTTTTCCCTGCTGGTTTATCACCCAGAAGGTGTGAAACCTGCTCCCAATTCTCAGTTCACTTTGGCACATATCCTCCACACAATCTGCTTGAGGTAGAAATAAACAAAAAAATTATTTAATAGAAAAATCATAGATTCAAAGATGAAATAATAAGGAAAAGCAAATGCATACAAGTTACACAGAAAATAAACAATCTCCGGCTTAACCAATACTGTACAGAAGTGTAAAATTCCCTTTTCCTAATCCAAGTTACCTGTTTCCTCTGAACAGTTTCCCAGCATGCCCTCTGTCCATTGCTTCATAGACAGCACCTCGCTTAGATGTTTCCCTTCAGTTCCTGGATAGCCTTCACTTCAAATGCTTTGTAGTCTTTTTTTCCTTTTTCTCAGACGATGGTAATTCATGGTTATACAGGGGATGTGCGGGGGGTGTCTCAGACTGGGGGTTTCTTTTCAGTTTCAAGTTGTTTCAGGGTTTTCCCATTAACTTTAATGGTCTACTGTTGTCTCTTCCTGGCTGGACAATGCTAGGTGCTTGGAGCCTGCCCTGGGAGGTTCCCTCCCTGTGTGATTGCATCACCACACTGGTAGGAGGTGGTGCTGTAGTGCACTGTAGTTACAATTACAACTTTCTCCACAAGTTATGTATACAGGTTATGAATCTATGTATACATAGATCTCCTGGTGATCATCAAGTCTACAACATTACAAGCTTTCATAAAAGACCTTACTTGACATATTTTTATTCACAATAACATTGTATAGAACCAGTTGATTCAGTTGCTTATTCTTTGGGATTCAGACTCCCTGTCTTCCCCTTGGGGTGTCTAGACACCCTGACTGTCACACCATCTTCGCCACGTCCCATATCTTGGGAGTCGTGCCTTTCAGTGTGCTAGAATACCATCTGGGAAGAGATAGAGGAGTGTGCTCCCAACTCTGGGGCTATGGCTACACTGTAGGGCTTACAACAGCACAGCTGATGCAGATACATCGCTGTAGCGCTGCTAGTGCAGATGCTCTAAGCCAGGGGTCTCAAACACGCGGAGCTATTTCCTGCGGCCTGCCGTAGGCACCGACTCCCCCTCTGCTCCTCACCGCGCCGCCCAAGCACACCACGTCCCCGCTCCTCCGCCTACCTCCCAGCGCTTCCTGCCCCCAAACAGCTGTTTGGCGGTGCTTAGGACTTTCCAGGGGGGAGGAGGCGGAGAAGAGATGGGGCTGGGGATTTGGGGAAGGGGTTGGAATAGGGGCAGAGTTGGGGCAGGGACTTTGGGGAAGGGGTTGAAATGGGGGCGGGGAAGAGGTGGGGCAGGGCCTCATGGAAGGGATGGAGTAGGGGTGGGGCCTGAGGCAGAGGAGGGGGCTTTTGTAACTTTGTATGAAAAGATGTCAGTGATGCAGCACTCAGGCCAATGTACTAGTCCGCATGCGGCCCTCATGGTGATTTGAGTTTGAGATCCCTGTTCTAAGCCAATGGGAGAAAGCTCTCCGGTGGACTTAATTATTCCAGCCACTGCAAGCAGCAGTAGCTTTGTTGGCAGAAGAAGCTCTGCCACTGACAGCACTGTCCACACTGGTGCTTAGATTGGTGTAACTTAGGTCGCTAAGGGGGGTGGCTTATTCATGCCCTTAAGCAACATAACTTATACTGACATAAGCTGTAGCGTAGCCATAGCCAGGGTATGTCTACACTACAAAATTAGGTCGAATTTATAGAAGTCGAATTTTTAGAAAGCGATTTTATACAGTCGGTTGTGTGTGTCCCCACTTAAAACCATTAAGATCATTAAGTCGGCGGAGTGCGTCCACAGTACCGAGGCTAGCGTCGACTTCCGGAGCATTGCACTGTGGGTAGTTATCCCACAGTTCCCGCAGTCTCCGCCGCCCATTGGAATTCTGGGTTGAGATCCCAATACCTGATGGGGCAAAAAACATTGTCGCTTGTGGTTCTGGGTATATGTAGTCAGGCCCCCATTCCCTCCCTCCCTCCATGAAAGCAACGGCAGACAATCGTTTCGCGCCTTTTTTCATGGGTTACCCATGCAGATGCCATACCACGACAAGCATGGAGCCTGCCCAGCTCACCGTCGCCGTACGTCTCGTGGGTGCTGGCAGACGTGGGACTGCATTGCTACACAGCAGCAGCTCATTGCCTTGTGGCAGCAGACAGTGCAGTACGACTGGTAGCCGTCCTCATCGTCTCCTGGGTGCTCTGGACGGCCTTGGTCGGGGCACCGGGGCAGATGTGGGTGCTCCTGGCGGACCTCCAGTGAGGTCTGTAGGGGGCGCCTGCACATAAATGGGAGTGACTCAGGTCATTCTCTTCTTTAAGTTTTGTCTAATGGAGATTCAGTCCTGCCTGGAATATTGGCAGAGGGATAGCTCTCCCAGCCAGCAGCACCGTCTGCTGCCAGCCTACCCTTCCCTCCCTCCCTCCGTGAAAGCAACGGGCGACAATCGTTTCACGCCCTTTTCCGTGCGGGCGTCATATTGCTGTCAGCATCGTCATCCACCCGCCGCTTCCACTGCCACTCTGCTCTCCTGCTCACGCCATACCACGGCAAGCATGGAGCCCGCTCAGATCACCGCGGCACTTGTGACAGCTCTGAACACCACGTGCATTATCATGCAGTATATGCAGAACCAGAACCTGCAAAAGCAGGCGAGGAGGCGACTGCAGCATGGTGAGGAGAGTGGTGAGGACATGGACACAGACTTCTCTCAAAGTACAGGCCCCGGCAATTTGGCCATCCTGGTGCAATGGGGCAGGCTCATGCCGTGGAACGCCGATTCTGGGCCCGGGAAACAAGCACAGAGTGGTTGCACCACATAGTGTTGCAGGTCTGGGACAATTCCCAATGGCTGCAAAACTTTTGTATGCATAAGGGAACTTTCATGGAACTTTGTGACTTGCTTTCCCCTGCCCTGAAGCGCAAGAATACCAAGATGAGAACAGCCCTCACAGTTCACAAGCAAGTGGCGATAGCCCTCTGGAAGCTTGCAACGCCAGACAGCTACCAGTCAGTCAGGAATCAATTTGGAGTGGGCAACTCTACTGTGGAGGCTGCTGTGATGCAAGTAACCAACGCGATCATTAAGCTGCTGCTATCAAGGGTAGTGACTCTGGGAAATGTGCAGGTCATAGTGGATGGCTTTGCTGCAATGGGATTCCCTAACTGGTGGGGCGAAAGACGGAACGCATATCCCTATCTTGGGACCGGACCACCAAGGCAGCCAGTACATAAACCGAAAGGGGTACTTTTCAATGGTGCTGCAAGCACTGGTGGATCACAAGGGACGTTTCACCAACATCAACATGGGATGGCCAGGAAAGGTACATGACACTCGTATCTTTCAGAACTCTGATCTGTGGGAACGGCTGCAGCAAGGGACTTACTTTCCAGACCAGAAAATAACCGTTGGGGATGTTGAAATGCCTATAGTTATCCTTGGGGACCCTGCCTACCCCTTAATGCCATGGCTCATGAAGCCGTACACAGGCACCCTGGACAGTAGTCAGGAGCTGTTCAACTATAGGCTGAGCAAGTGCAGAATGGTGGTAGAATGTGCATTTGGATGTTTAAACGCGCGCTGGCGCAGTTTACTGACTTGGTTAGACCTCAGTGAAACCAATATTCCCATTGTTATTACTGCTTGCTGTGCACTCCACAATATCTGTGAGATACTTTCCTGTAAGCTAAGCACCCCCTCTTCCCGCGATTCGATCACTGCTTGCAGAGGCGATAAAGTCATTGTTGTTTCAAATTCATGCATTCTTTATTAATTCGTCACACAAATGGGGGATAACTGCCAAGGTAGCCTGGGAGGGGTGGGGGAGGAGGGGAGGACGGAAGGACAAGGCCACACTGCACTTCAAAACTTATTGAATGTCAGCTTTCTGTTGCTTGGGCAGTCCTGTGGGGTGGAGTGGTTGGGTGGTTGGAGGCCCCCCCCCCCCACTGCATTCTTGGGCGTCTGGGCGAGGAGGCTATGGAACTTGGGGAGGAGGGTGGTTGGTTACACAGGGGCTGCAGTGGCGGTCTGTGCTCCTGCTGCCTTTCCTGCACCTCAACGATATGCCGGAGAATATCAGTTTGATCGTCCAGTAGCCTCAACATTGCATCCTGCCGCCTCCTTCTCTCACTCATCCCTCCTATCCTCTCGCTCGTCCCTCTTGTCCTCGCATTCATTTTGTGCTTTCCTGGACTCTGACGTTGTCTCCCTCAACGCATTGTGCTGGGCTCTTCCAGCGTGGGAGGCCTGCATGAGCTCAGAGAACATTTCATCATGAGTGTGGTTTTTTTCGGCTTTTAATCTTTGATAGCCTCTGGGACGGAGATGATAGGGGGAGTGTTGAAACATTTGCAGCTGTGGGAGGGAAAAAGGGAGATTAGTCTTTTAAAAAGAGACACTTTAGAGAACAATGGGTAGACTCTTTCATGGTGAACCAAACTGTTAATATTACATAGCACGTGTGGTTTCTTTACAAGGTTGCATTTTGCCTCTTATATCGAGAGCCTGCTGGTTTGGTGTGAGAGGTCACACACACAGGGCCGGCAGGCAACAGAATTCGGCTTGCAGACAGACGTGGTAAGCCACAGTCTTTTGGCTTCTTTAACCTTCCTAACGTGTGGGAATGGTTTCAAACAGCAGCACGCTCATTTCACATACCAAGCACCCATTGGATTGGCCCTTTAAAATGGGTTGGCCATTGAAAAAGAGGGGCTGAGGTTTTTCGGGTTAACGTGCAGCACAAACCCAACTAACCCCCCCCCCACACACACACAGACACACACATACACAATTCTCTGGGATGATAGCTTCACCCCTCCCCTCACCACGTGGGTAACAACGGGGATGATTTCTGTTCAGCCACAGGCAAACAGCCCAGCAGGAACGGCCACCTCTGAATGTCCCCTTAGTAAAATTCCCCTATTTCAGCCAAGTGACCGTGAATGATATCACTCTCCTGAGCATAACACAGAGAGATAAAGAATGGATGTTCCTTGAATGCCAGCAAACACCGGGACCATACATTGCCATGCTTTGTTACGCAATGATTCCAGACTACATGCTGCTGGCCTGCCATGGTAAAATGTCCTACCATGGAGGACGGAATAAGGCTGCCCACCCCAGAAACCTTTTGCAAAGGTTTTGGGAGTACATCCAGGAGAGCTTCATTGAGATGTCTCTGGAGGATTTCCGCTCCATCCCCATACATGTTAACAGACTTTTCCAGTAGCTGTACTGGCCGCGAATGCATCCCAAGTCTTCAGGGCAAATTAATCATTAAACACGCTTGCTTTTAAACCGTGTATTATATTTACAAAGGTACACTCACCAGAGGTCCCTTCTCCACCTTCTAGGTCCAGGAGCCCGCCTTCAGTGAGTTGGGAGGTACTAGATCCAGGGTGAGAAACAGTTCCTGGCTGTCGGGGAAAACGGTTTCTCCGCTTGCTTGCTGTTCTTCAACCACCTCCTCTTCCTCTTCCTCGTAATCCGCATCCCTGTTGCGTGAGAGTCCATTGACGGAGTCCACGCACATGGTTTGGGTAGTTGTAGGGGCACCCCCTAGAATGGCATGCAGCTCATCATAGAAGTGGCATGTCTGGGGCTCTGACCTAGGGCAGCCATTTGCCTCTCTGGTTCTTTAGTAGGCTTGCCTGAGCTCCTTAAGTTTCACGCGGCACTGCTGCAGGTCCCTGTTATAGCCTCTGTCCTTCATGCCCTTGGAGATTTTTTTTCAAATATTTTGGCATTTCGTCTTTTGGAACGGAGTTCTGATAGCATGGATTCGTCTCCCCATACAGCGATCAGATCCAGTACCTCCCATTCGGTCCATGCTGGAGCTCTTTTGCGATTCTGGGACTGCATGGTCACCTGTGCTGATCAGCTCACCACGCTGGCCAAACAGGAAGTGAAATTCAAAAGTTTGTGGGGCTTTTCCTGTCTACCTGGCCAGTGTATCTGAGTTGAGAGTGCTGTCCAGAGCGGTCACAATGGAGAACTCTGGGATAGCTCCTGGAGGCCAAAACCATCGAATTGCATCCACACTAGCCCAAATTCGACCCAGTGAGGTCGATTTCAGCGCTAATCCACTCGTTGGGGAGGAGTACAGAAACCGGTTTTAAGAGCCCTTAAAGTCGGAAAAAATGGCTTCGTAGCGTGGACCGGTGCAGGGCTAAACCTATCTAACGCTGCTAAATCTAACTTATAGTGTAGACCAGGGCTCAGTTTTCCTCACTACAGGAAGCAGCTCTTTGTTAATCCACCAGGCCTTCTCTTTTATTGTTTGGTTAGTGCTAAATCCTTGCCCCACTGAATTCAATTTTGCCATTGCCTTTGGAATTTGACCCTTAATGTGTCACTTTTTACAATAGGCACAACAGGCACACAATTCATTCATTTCACAATTCACTTTATTTGTAGCGCACATAAGCCCTGGAAAGTGGGCTGTTTATTAAAACTAGTTATGTCCTTTATTTATCACTCCTCACAGATGCAGTCTCGAGAAGGCAGCTGTATTGCTGAATGTGCAGTGTGGGGGGTGGTTCCTTTTACAAAATAATACTTTTTGGAAATCCTATAATAACAATTTGCATTTCTGTCCTTCTGAGGATTGAGTGCATTTTCAAATGATGAATTAAGCTTTATGACTTCCTTGTGAGATAAGATAGTAGTATCCCAGTTTTAAAGATGTGGAAACAGGAAGGTTAAAGGACTAGCCCAAGGTTATACATGCTATCTGTGGCAGAGCCAGGAATAGAATCCAGATGCAATGAAGCTGTTGAGGTGTAGAGTCATTGAGAGATCCCAAATAAATAGTAGTTCTTTGCTCTGAGATTTTTCTAGTTTAAAGGCACAGTACAATCATACACCAGTGTGTGTTCATTATAACTATATTGATTCACAGAACAAGTTGGGGTTTTTCAGATGGATTTTTTGAAAAAGGGGAGGGAGGAAGGAAGGTGGAGAATATGGTCCCAGGTTTCTTGGCTCCCAGTTCCATGCTTTAGCCACTATACTCCTTCCCCTCTATTGTGGCCCTTCCCTCAAATAAAGTCCCTGTTTCATCACCAGTTTGGAATTTGAATTCACAAGTGTAGAAGATAAATATATTAACATTGAAAGAGTTAGGAGCAGAAGGAAGTTGCTTTTCAATTGTTGGAAAGCTTTAATTTCTTTTATAGGTGGAAGGAAGAGGCTGTGACTACATTGTTTTATGGTTGGATTGTGATAAGGAGGGGGAAAACATCTGTTTTGAGGTAAGATTTTCATTACTATTTTATTATAAAACCATAACATACGTAGGTTTTACTATACATTGTGTTACCAGGCATTTTACTCGTTTGTGGATATGTACTAAAGGCTACACAAATTAGACTAGTAGATTTTTTAAGGCATGGAATAACGTGGTGAAATACTCATGGATTTTCAACATCTAGGGCACTAATTGAAAATCATAAATCAGTCTTGTAGCTTTTGTTTATCTGTGGTGAAGGTCCTTCTACATCTCACAGCTGGAATAGTTGTTTTATTGTCTTTGTAAAAACTTGGCCACCACAGTGCTCTGTTAATTGGGAAGGTAGAAATTTTAGCTTGTAGAGGCCACATTAAAGTGCACGAGAGAGTTGGATTTGGTACACAATAGGTATAGAATTAAAATTAACAATTTTTCCACAAAAGGATATAATGTGTCGCTTTGTACAGCCTTACTTCTGTATCTATCCTGCAGCTCCGATTAACACTACATTAGTGGATTTTACTATGTTTTATTTAATAAAATTGTGTTCATCTGCAGCTTTATTTAGCCCTGTCATAATGACTGAATTGTCTTTGAGGCCTTAAAAGGTTGGTTCAGATTGAAGCTAGCAAACTTTTGCAGGGTGATACTGTGAACTCTGCCAAACAAAATCCCATGGGTACTTCTTTTTTGCACTTGTCTAGAAATAGTTCTTCACTTTCACTAGCTGCCGGTGTCTAGTAAATAGGTGCTTATGATGTGCTTATTCCTTAACGTGTTTCTAATGTATATATGAGCAATACTGCTCTTGCCAGCGTATTAATGGAAAAGCATGAAGTCTCATTGGTGGGAAGAAAGTGGTAAGATATTGGCTATTATTCTGTGTAATCTTTGTTATAGAGATGCACAGACACGAAAACTCTTGCCTCCTATGATTGTTAACACATGCTTCTATTTCCATTAGGTTCTTGATGCTGTTCTTCCTGTTATGAATAAACCTCGTGGCACTGAAAAGACAGTTTACAGAGCAAAGTTCAGTTCCATTACTGACACAGACATCTGCAATGCTATGAACTCCCTGGGAGAACCCAATCGAAATGAGGCTCTGTCAGTGGATGCCCGCCAGGAGCTGGATCTGAGAATTGGCTGCGCATTTACAAGGTAACAGAGAGGATTGTTCTTGTGCTGATCGTTGTTTACCTAGTTTATACATATAATATTTTTTTAATTAAAACCGTAACCCTAATTTTCTTTTTAATTTTAACTTTTTTGTGAAATTTGTTAATTCCGTTTTTATGAAAGAGAGCCACTGATTTGTCCATTGCAGTTCTGATATATATGTTCTCTAGCTAAGGAGTCTTCCTGAACCAGGCTCTAAAAATGTTGTATACCCTGACTTCTATCTCAATCTCCCTTCCCAGTCTCTTCAAGAGGTAGCAGGATCCTATGTGGAAGGATTATTTATTTATTTATTTATTACATTGACTATTAAAGATTTTGGTCACTCTTGAAAAAATATTCTAAGCTCTGTGTGTCGTTACATTGATATGTATCCATGTAAGTTTATGAAAATTTACCCTTTGAAGGGAATAAAATTTATTAACATGCAAAAAATTTTAAACAATTTTGTCAATATTTTCTCTTAGGTTTCAGACTAAATATTTTCAGGGGAAATACGGCAATTTAGACAGCTCACTCATCTCCTTTGGGCCATGTCAGACCCCGACACTTGGATTCTGTGTAGAAAGACATGATAAAATACAGTCTTTCAAACCTGAAACTTATTGGGTGCTGCAAGCCAAGGTAACTTTTTATGCCATTCATAGTTGTCTGTTTTGTTTGTATATGTGAAATTTAGTGCACATTTTATCAGTAAAATTCATTTTTATTTTTGTCTCTATGTATTAACTTATATATTTGTAACAGCTCTCTAGAATTCAGATTGCCTATAATTTACAGTCTAAAGAACTGATGGATTTTTATTCATTTTATATGCATGTGATCACTCTTCATAGAACAGATTCAAAGATGTCAGCTTTTAAATTAAAGTGATTATATGCACAGTTTATCAGCCTTCTTGAATCCTAGCAGTCTAAACTTAGATTCACCCAGAATGATTACTCAAAATGGGTTGCTTCAGGTAAGTAAGTCCCTGCACTGGTTTTCTTATAGTCAATACATGATTTAATTAGCCTGCCAAACACACAGTGCTGAGCCTGGGAGCTTTGAAGCAAGTGTAACACATGGTATACTAATTGCCAGGTGAGTCCTCTGAATACTTGGGTAGCGCACACCAGTTTCACTAGCCTTGCTGGTGCTGAAGCTCTGAGAGCTGACCAAAAAGTTGTGTTTGTGTGTACATTGACTTCTTTAAAAAGTAGCAGGATTATAAAAAGCTAATAATAGACTGCTATATCTTAAATGAAAAGATGAAAGCTAATGTGTCAGTTCTTGTTTCCAGTCCTGCATGATATGCTTCTCCTGAATGTCAACATCAAATGTTGATTTCTGTTCTCCGAGAGCCTAAGTTTATTAGCATCCTTACCAGGATGGTGCAGGTTGATACTTATTTTTATGATCAGGATTTTAAACCTGAATTGTATTAGTCATCTCTGTCTAAGATAATTACAAATGGAATAGTTATCTATATTTACAAACTATTTTGATTTATCTGCTGCCTATCCCATGTAATTTAAAACACCCACAATCACTAAAGAACTTTAAATCTGTTGTTCAATATTTCAGTTATTTGACTACTCTGCAAGAACGATGAAACTTATTAACCAGACCCTGAAACTCCAGCTAGGCCATCTACAACCCTGGCCCTAAGAATCCACATTTTTCTCAGAAGTCCATGCAAAAGGAGGCTTTAGACTGTGCCTGGAAGTTGTTAATGCTTGAGTGTGTCAGCTGTACTTAAATACAAAACGTTTAGATTTTTTATTTTTTTTTCCCTGTAGGTGAACCATGAAAAAGAAAGTTCTCTCACTTTGGAGTGGGATAGAGTCAGGGTGTTCGATCGGGAGATTGCTCAGATGTTCCTAAACATAACCAAGATGGCAAGAGAAGCAAAGGTAAGAACAGTAGTAAGTACGAGTAAAGCCATATATCATATGGCTTAAGTACTAAGTTTTATATATATAGATAGCTATATAGTACTTTTAATTCTGAAATGGAAAAGGTATTCAATAAAATGTCGTTTTTGTCTTGTTGTAGCTCCATTTAGTGTGCATGCAGAATGAAAGGTAGAAGAGTTATGATTGTGGGTCACGTCATTTTAATGTTACAGGCATGTAGTCGTCTTAGTGGAAGCCCCTGTCCAATGGCACCTAGCACAGTGGGGTCCTCATCCATGGACGGGACACCTAGGCGCTCGATAATACAAATAATAATGTTGACTTTGGGAGTTGGCATCACTCATGGTGGAAGGCGGCTTCCCTTAGAGAAGAAGTCTGTATTACTAAACCTACTGAGAAATACTGCTTTGTCCTTGCTGAATAGATTTCTTATTTCCCATGAGCTACTTTATAAATCGGAATTAAATTACTTATATGACAATATTCCTGTAGTGAAACGCTTGGTCGTGTGTAAGGTTAGGGCTTCTGTTTTGGGGGGTTTGTATTTAGCAATTTTTAAATTTTATATAGTTGTCCAAAAATTAGGGGTTTTCCTGGCTTTCTGTTTGTATATACTGTAAAGAGTAGTCTTTGTAAATCTTTCCTAGTATGCTTTAACAGAGTACTGTTTCAAACAGCACTATGTTAAAGCACCCGGGAACCTTTCACGTGCACCAGCAGAGCCTACACGAACCAATCAATGCATTTAAGAAATCACACCCCAGTAGTTCACATTATTGCGTAGACAAGCCCTTAGATACAAGTAATAATTTCTGGTATTTTTTGGAAAAATACCTGGAGGTTTTTGGTTGGGTTTTTTTTTTTTGGTTGAGTTTTTTTGGTATAGTGGGTTTTTATTGGTAAAACCTAAAACCAGAAGTCATACATACATAGTATGGTACGGTCTGTATAGCCAATTAACTGCCAATTCCATTCTATACAGTACTAGTTTGACAGTATATTTGGATTTATGTGCTTAAACCCAGCAAGGTTCCAAGAATGTGGATGAAGCCTTTAAAAATGTGGATTATAGTTAGAACTGATACTATACTTGGATTAAGGACTGAATCATCAGCTGATTGAAGTGACATGCAGCTGAGGGAGTGGGAGGTAAAGATGTCAGTAAGATACCTCTCTCCATCCCCTAACCTTGGGGCTAAACTGGCCTCTAGCACAAAGATACCTTAGGGCCAGGTTTTCAGCCTTTACTAAAACTTTCCCCAATCAAAGTTCCTTGAAATAAGAAATATTTTGGGACTTGGGGGACACAGAGCATAAAACAAAATAGATAATACAAACCTGTGTAGTGCTCTTAGACGAATTATGAAACTCATGCTAGTATCACGAATTAAACATGATCAGAACTTACTGGGGAAATGCTGTTCTGTTTTTTAAGGTGGAATCTGTGAGTAAGAAGGAGAAAGCAAAGCAAAGACCACTGGCGCTGAACACAGTAGAAATGTTACGAGTTGCCAGCGCTGCTTTGGGTATGTAGATAATGTGGAGATATAAACGTTTCAGTTTTAAAACTGTTCTCAAGAGAAAACGTGTTGGGTTCTGACTTGTCTCATGAAATAAAGGAAGCACATTTAGAACACATTGTTAGCAATGCAGGCAAGTGATTACTAGCTACAATGTAATATAAGATCATTGTGTTATAATTTTAGAGAATTTATCAGCAGTGAAGTGTAGGGTAAAGTAGCAGATTCTGGTCATGAAATGCTTTTGTAGAAAATACACACACCATAGTAGTGCATTTAAGACCTGTCATGGGGAAATGTTTGTTATGGCAGAGATTAATCTTCTGCATAGCTCTGATTATTTTTTTTTTTCTTCCAGGGATGGGTCCACAACATACTATGCAAATAGCAGAACGACTTTATACTCAGGGTTATATTAGCTACCCTCGAACAGAAACAACCCACTATCCAGAAAACTTTGACTTGAAAGAACCTTTGAGACAGCAGACTAATAACCCTTACTGGGCAGAAACAGTAAGTATATGAAACAAAATTTGAAATGCTTTACAAGTTCTTTCTTGGCCAGTGTTCTAGGGAAAACGGTATCAAGAAATCCATGCTCTCAAATAGCACAAGCATCTCTTAATGGTCTGTAGAGCTCAGTAGTCAGTATACAAATTTGTAACTGCATTTTCTGTGGTTTGTGATCTTATGGATTTGATCTGAAAAGCACATTAGTCTGTAGAGACTAGATGTGTTATCAACTTGTTTCTGCTTTCTCCTTTTCATTTTGTATAGGTAAAGGCATTGCTGTCAGAAGGTGTTAATCGTCCAAGGAAGGGCCATGATGCAGGAGACCATCCTCCAATTACTCCAATGAGAGCTGCAACAGAAGCAGAACTAGGTACACACAACTCTTACTATAAAAAAAACAGAGCTGTTTGCAAGAAGGTTGGGTACCTGAGGTCTTGGAGCTGGTTTGGAAACCCCAACTGGTATTTTCAGAAAAAACTGAGTCACTGACCCTTTTCTGGTATATAAACAAAAGAAAAAAGTAAAGTTAATGACTGCACCGGAACTCCTGAAAAGCTGAAATAGAAGTATGAGGAACAGTAGATTAATTTACAGAAAAATACATTATATTAATGTTGAAAATTGACTTAAACTCATAATGGCAAGCAAGTTCAGAGCTAAAGATGAAATACCATTCTTGTGCCTGTATATTACAGTACCTTTAAGATCAGTAGGCAATCAATGTACGCTGTAATACCAAAGCTCAACAGAGTGGATTTAAAAGAGAAAATAGGTGAACTTTTAGATTGTTTTACTTTAAGTGCCAGTTTTTCCTGTAAAGTTTTTATAGCAAACTTTTTTTAAACAAGTATTCTATAGTTCAACATAAGTTGGTTTTATGTGAGTAACAAGGTGTTGTATGTCTTCAGGTGGTGATGGATGGCGATTGTATGAATATATCACTAGACATTTCATTGCCACTCTCTGCGCTGATTGCAAATATCTCCAAACCACCATTTCTTTTATTATTGGCCCTGAACATTTTACCTGTGTAGGAAAGATGGTTATTTCACCAGGTAAGGAAAACATGGGAAAAACTGTTTGGTTAGTTACGACTTTCTTCTCCCTCTATCCCCAAATAAAAATTTGAAGAGAAATTAAAATAAAAGCAAGGGCTTTGAGAGCGGGGGAATTTAAAGCATTTTTTTGCAATATTAAAAAAACCACCATCAACTCTTGCTCTCATCCCCACACTTGGATTTCCCGGTGTGACCCATTTTAGGATTTCTGTTCCAGTTGTGCCCACAACATGCTAAGAAGTGCTGCCCCTGCATGCAGGGGGAGACTTGATCTGTTTCAGATTGTATGCTCTTCAGTCTTTTATTTATATTTGCTAAGGCAAACTCATTGTTGGTACTAAAAGGAAATAATTTAAGGCTTTGTGCTAATTTTGCCTAATCACACTTGGTATTTTAAAAAACCCTTCCTGCTCCTTTGAAGTTCGATCTCATGTCATTCTACTTCTAGCCAAGGAGGGCTGACTTTTGGGGCCTGCCAACAACATTCCAGAATCAGCACAGAGGGGTTGATGTTGGGTGGTGGAAGCAACTCCTTCTAGAGGTTCATTGTGTTATTTCCTTAATGATTCCGGCCTCATCTTAGTCTGGTATCCATGATCTTCTGTGTGGCAGTGCAAACTGCCATTAAGTCAGCTTCTCAGCCTTGACTTGTGTAGTACAGCTCCAGTTAGAATTAGAAAGAATTAGGAAGTTGTGGAACGGTTCAGTTTCCATTTATTTTTATTTACAGGGTTCACTGAGATTATGCCCTGGCAAAGCATCCCGTTAGAGGAGAGCCTCCCCAACTGCGAGAAGGGAGATGTTTTCCCAGTCAGTGAAGTAAAACTGCTGGAGAAACAAACCAATCCTCCTGATTACCTGACTGAAGCAGAACTCATCACTCTGATGGAGAAACATGGCATTGGTAGGAACATGTCTCCTTTACGTGATGTTGTAATACTCCTCCCAGAGGGCAAGGAATTGCTCTTCTGAAGTTGCTCTGTCAGAAATGGCCTACTAGTGTTCCTGTAAATATGTTCAATGATGGCTTATGTTTCCTCTCAAATCACAAAGTCCTTGGCATCTTTTAGGTGGCCTTCAAGAATTTGTCTGCACGTTTCTCCCTCCTTCTCTCCTATCCTCCTCTCATTTCATGTCTACTACTCTTTTATGCCCAAAGAGCACCAAACAATATTCCTTGCATAACCCCATCAGTGTTACTCCTCAATTAACCAGAGATTATATGTGCTCGCTCCATCCAGGGACTGACTTCCTGCCTTTACAGCATGCTTTGTACATGTTGGCTCTGGTATCTTAAGGTAGCATGTACATTTCAGCATTATAATATTTATTTTTTATCTAAACTGTTTCCTAAGTACAGTGAACTGCACACTGCTGAAAAGGCCTAGTTATCCCCCTTATTCTAGTGGAGTTTCATTCATTGTGTGTGTGTGTGTGTGTGTGTGTATGCCGACAACATAGAATGAGAGCTGTTGCCATAATAGCAGTCTCCCTGGAAGCAGCAGAAGAGTTAAAAGCAAAGTACGTGTTGCAGATTTCATGTAACTGAAAAGTCATTCCTGCAGATTTGAAAAGAACATACGAATTTTTAAGCAAAAAGGGAGGAAGTAGCTGAGAAATGGACAATGATGTGGAAAAGTGGGGAGAACTGGATGTTAGCCTTTGCCTAAGGCATGAGAAGAGAGTTAGTGTCTGACTTACAAACCAGGAAAGGGGAAGAGAGAATAGAATATTGAATGTAAAGTTGTAATTTGTGTTCAAGAAGGATGTTGTGTTTGTGTGTGACAGGAACTGATGCAAGTATCCCAGTTCACATTAACAATATCTGCCAGCGGAACTATGTCACAGTGGAGAGTGGTCGCAGATTAAAACCTACAAACCTTGGCATTGTTCTGGTTCATGGTTACTACAAAATAGGTCAGTTGCTGCTGTTTTATTTTCTGTCATTTTTCTTCTCATTTAACTATGTTCCTGGCCAACTCTGGACACCGCAGGATTTTAAGGATCATTCACTACCCCGAACTGCAGAGCTCATTCTTGTTGCAGAAGTATAGGATTTAGGCTGTGCGCAGTTTGTCCCCCCATCACATGTTGAGCTGCAGTGATGTCTGGAGACAGCCTCTTTTTCACCCCCCTGGGGAAGAGGAAAAGCACAGTGACTGCATCTCTAGGGACAGGAGGGTTTATAGAGAAGAAATCAGGTAGCAGACCTTAAAAAGCTACTGCAAACCCCTATCATTATCACTAAAAATTTGTCTTTTTTTCAGTTTGCTTTCTTTGCTCATTTGAGAGCTCTTTGTGGATGGTCAGTTTCACTGCCCCCCCTCCCACCGTGTTGTCTGCCAGTCTCCTTTCTTGTTTAATAGTTGCTTCCCCATTGTCTTTCTGACTTTGTTAGATGCCGAGCTGGTGCTTCCTACAATCCGCAGTGCAGTAGAGAAGCAACTCAACTTGATAGCTCAAGGGAAAGCAAACTATCAGCAGGTTCTGGAGCACACCCTTGATATCTTCAAAAGGAAGTTTCACTACTTTGTTGATTCTATTGCAGGTAAGGCTCCTTCACACCTGAAGTTCTCCAACTCTCTGGCTAATTGTTGGTAAGGAGTTGAGAGAATCCATAATTCCTCAGGAGACCTTTCAAGGGGCTAGGTACACAGAGAACTTGAATGAACAGCTGTTGACAGGGCAGTCATTCTGGAGTGCCTCTGAGTGTCAGGGTGCAGTGTCACCAAGTCCAAATGAACCCCTTCCAGGGTATTAGAGTCCAATAAACAAACAGTCTGTCTGCCCTTGCCTAAGGTCTTCAGCCCCAGCTCTGGGCCCTTTAAATTCAGCCCTTTATTCAGGCTCCCAAATAAGCTCCAGACCTTTCTTGGGATATATGCCACTTTACCTGTGGCTGGTTGGGAACCCAGGACCACCCACTGCTCTGGATTCCAACCCAAGGACCCTATAAACAACAGCCATGTACTTGTCAATTCTGTTAGTTGCTGCTTCTTTCCTGGGCCCTTTAGCTTCACCTTTTATCTCAGGATTAAGGTTCTAAGTCCCCTTTCTCCCTGCAAACCCAGCTTTGCAAAATGCATCCAGAAAATGAACTGTGGCTATTCCTTACATTCCTTTGGCTGGAGAGGAGTAACCTGCCTTGCCCCTCTGGTCCTACTCCTAGCCAGGAACTGAACTGCTAAGGTCAGACAGCTCCTTTTTATCTGGGCCAGCAGGGTCCTGATTGGCTGTTACTAGCCCTTCAAGCCTCCAAGGTCTCTGTGGTTTCCAAAATAGCCTCTTTGGAGAAGTCTCTGTAGACAAACTTGTTTCTTGGGGTGGGGTATAGTAGGACAGCAGGGCCCCCAGCTGGGAGCTGCTAAGACTTAATGCACCCCATCACAACAGCACACACAAAGTCACACTTGAAATCTGTAACCTGGATGCATGGTGGTGGGTATTAAGAAGCAAAACACTAAAACTGGCTGAAATATATTGTGTCTTATGCATACTTATTACAGCTCTTTTAGAAAACTTTTTTAGTACATATATTTGTTTTGCAAACAGAATGCACAGATATATCATGTTTGTCACTAAATATTTTGTCTGCTTCTGGCCCAGCAGACTCCTTTCTCAGACTTTTTGTGCAGAGAGATGGGTGACTTTCACCATGGAAAAGGTAGCAGTAGGGTTCCAACACCTATGCAATTTCTTTTCTGCAGGTATGGATGAATTGATGGAAGTGTCTTTTTCACCGTTAGCTGCCACAGGCAAACCTCTTTCTCGCTGTGGCAAATGCCATCGTTTTATGAAGTACATCCAGGTAAGGTAACCTAGAGATTGTGTTTGTACTTCAAAAGTTACTTTCTGAAGATCAATGGTTAAAAATATCTTTTGCCTTAATACATTTGGGTTCATCTGTATCTTGTCTCAGATGCCTCCCTGTAAAACATAAAAGAGCTTCTCAAAAGGCCCAAAGGGGGTTCTCCCCATGGAGCAGGCCAGGTGGCAATAACAGTTGCGTTACTGGAGGTTTTGAACCTTACAAAGTGGATCAGAGCTGTAGCTTATTTGCAGGTTTCAGAGTAGCAGCTGTGTTTGTCTGTATTCGCAAAAAGAAAAGGAGGACTAGTGGCACCTTAGAGACTAACCAATTTATTTGAGCATAAGCTTTCGTGAGCTACAGCTCACTTCATGGGGCGCGGGAAATGTGGCGTACAGAAGACCCCCTCCCCAGTGGCACTCTCGGGGGCCCAAGTCCTTCTGATCAAGGCACAGCCTGTGGACGGCGTGAGGCCAGTAATGGCCCCCGGAGCTGTAGCTCACGAAAGCTTATGCTCAAATAAATTGGTTAGCCTCTAAGGTGCCACTAGTACTCCTTTTCTTGTAGCTTATTTGGAGATTCTTATTCTATTTCCAGGCCAAGCCAAGCCGTCTGCACTGTTCTCACTGTGATGAAACATACAGCCTTCCCCAGAATGGCACCATCAAACTCTACAAAGAGCTGCGTTGCCCCCTGGATGACTTTGAGCTGGTGCTGTGGTCTTCCGGATCCAGAGGAAAGAGCTACCCACTATGTCCATACTGTTACAACCATCCACCCTTCAGGGACATGAAAAAAGGTAGAGCTTCCATTGAGATATAGAACGATCAACCACATTGTAACAATTTTAAAATCAATTATTTGTTTGGTCTTTTGTGGGGCATTTTTAGTAGATTCCCAGTCAGCGGTACAAACGTTAAAATGCTGTTCTGTTCAGCTAAATAACTTCAAAACCAAATCGTAAGAGTCTAGAACTGTTGCCTCCCAAAGGCTCCATATCAAAAATGCAGAGTTTAGAACTGAAAAAGTGCTTTTTCTAACCAAGTTCCTAAAAACAAGCTGGGGCCTTCTCTCTGCCCCTTCATCACCACTAACAAAGGTTCTGCAATTGGATCTTAGTTTAGTTAATGATGAATGAGGAATAGTAGAAACCAGTTTGTTCTTCCACAACTTTATTGGCTCTTCTGTGCTAAAAGGAATTCTTCAAAATTGTTCATCAGTGAGGTAAATGGCTATGACTTAAAGATACACAGGAACAGATCTGTTGAGTAGGAAGGTGCTATTTTTTTCAGTCACGTTTCTGGCTGTTCCTGAATTTAAGAATCTAACAGGATTTCCTTGATTAAAATCAATCCCTGCAGACAGGGATTTAACATCTGAACTAATCTTGAAACTTGCTGTGAATTTCCTTTAGGCTGAGAGAAGGTACTTGCTAGAGCTGGTAAAGCTGAGCTAAAGGCAGGGAAAATCAGGGATTAACTAATTTTAAAATTCTTTTTATTCACTAGCTTTTTAAAATTTGTTCATTATTAGCTCAACTCTAATGTTAAAAAAAAGTTATTTTTGACCATTTTACTTTGAAAAATTTCACCAAGTTCGTCTGCGTTGGCAAAATATTTGTCAAAGTTCCCCAAAATGAATAATTTATTTGAAAAATATCATATTTAGCAGTCTCATATTTGTCCAGTTATATTAAAAACAGAGCATTTTTCTAACACCCGTAATGTGGAGTGGGATGTTTTTTAATATGAAAACTCCTTTACTGTCGTTTGCAGGAATGTATTATTTTTCAGTTTATAAAGTGGGTACTCTGAGAATAGGATGGACAACTACAGCTGCTTTTATAAATCAAAATAAATTAGAAAGCAGCCTCTCTGCACATGCAGGGTATCCTTCATAACACTCAATGCAATGCATCTTATTGAGCATTCCAATTAGGATAACTTTCAAACTAATAGGCTAAGTTTCATTGATCTCATTGTGGCAGACGTGGAGCTGCTGTGTAACAATTTTATGAATTCTGTGTGTGACCTGATCAGTGAGATAATCACTGTGTAGTCATATTGGGTTACTGGGCCGTCCCATAGGAATGTATTGGTCTAGCTTAATAGGAGGCTATTGTAAAAGCAGGCAAGAAGGAAACAAAATGGCTGTAGATAAAAGATCCTCTGGAGAGGAAGGGAGTTGTCAATGAGCTGTCCCTGGAGAACACAGACTGACAGTTCTGGAGGATTGTTTGAAACAACTGGGGCCTTCCCTGGCTTCAAGGGAATGGTAAATTTAAGGGAAAGACAGGCATGTGTAGATTTGGTCAGCATCTTAAGATCTTTTTTCTTTGAAATGCTTTGGTTCTAAATAAACCATGCTTTTCTTTGAGAGGACCCTCTGGTCACTAGATGCCATTATTTATAGCTCCTGGAGGAAAGGGAACTGCAGGTACTGAATCTGAGTCAGCCTTGCAGAGGTAATCATGGTTGGTACACAAGAGACTGCAGCCCAGGGACAGGTCTGAGAGAGCGGGAATCGTGTGATTTTTTTTTTTTTTACCACAGGCAAAGTGGTGGCTCAAAGCCTGATACCTGAAAGAGGAGTGCACTCCAGGAGAGACAAGAAGGGGTCAGAGGTGTGTTTAGCCTGGGTACTGAGATGAGACTGACTTCTAGCTAAAACACCAGTTTTTTATTATCACAATTCTTGTTCGTATTAAGGTAGCACTTAGAGGCCTCAGTTGTGGATCAGGGCTCCATTGTGCTACGGTAATACAACACACTCACAATAAAAGGTGGTTCCCTGCTCCAAACCGCTTACAGTCTCCATATGAGACAACAGGTGGACATCATAAATCTGTTTTCAGTGGGACATGGAGAAATTTAGAATGAAAATACACTATTACTCTTCATTGTACAGTGATACTGAGAACTCTTCAGAGCAATCACGGCGGCAGTGCAGAGCAAGAGCTTTGCATGTCCTACTTCAGCTCCACCTTAGCTATGATTCACTGATACTGTAAGCTCCACTCTTGACTTCCATGGAGTAGTTCCACAGCAAACATCAGAATAGTAATGGGTTGATCGGAATCGGGTCTTACCTATTTAAGTCTTGGACCCAATTTTATATCATTGGGTGATTATTTTTTATTAAGCTGCAGGGGGAAGAGTGTCTTACTCCAGAACTAGTGAATTCTCCTTGTTTCCACAGCTAGACTTCTGGGCTGAGAAGACTGAGTTAAGCCTGAGACTCCATTCTTAACCCACTGTATTGTGTGTAGGGCTGTCAGGGTATATAGAGTACATTTAGCTCTGTTTAAATCCTACATCACATTTCCTGCAAAATGCAAAAATAGAACACAAAGTTTCTGATGATGTGGTTTTACTCTCTTCCCTAGGGATGGGCTGCAACGAGTGTACTCACCCAACATGCCAGCACTCGCTTAGCATGCTTGGAATCGGGCAGTGTGTGGAATGCGAGAACGGGGTTCTGGTGCTAGACCCAACGTCAGGTCCCAAGTGGAAGATGGCCTGCAACAAATGCAATGTGATTGTGCATTTCTTTGAGAATGCCCACAAGGTGCGAGTGTCGCCAGAGACCTGCGAGTCGTGTGATGCGGCCCTTGTGGATGTGGATTTTAATAAAGCTAAGTCTCCCCTCCCTGGTGACGAGACACAGCATTCAGGCTGTGTCTTCTGTGACCCTGTGTTCCAGGACCTGGTGGAGCTTAAGCACGCAGCCACGAGGCACCCTATGCACCGTGGAGGACAGGGGAAAAGGCAGGGTCGAGGAAGAGGAAAGGGCAGGAGACCTGGAGGGAGACCCAACCCGAAGAGACCCAAGGACAAAATGGCAGCTCTGGCTGCATACTTTGTATAATGCTCACACAACATCTATTAAAAATTAAAACTTGTATAAAATGTTGTTTTCTTCTCAGTGCATTTTAAAAACATCACTGATCATTTACATTTTGTCTTTTTTAGAAAAGTAAAACAGTTTGGATCTTTGTACAACCTTAATTGTTCTTCACACAAATGCAAATGCTAAAAAATGCCCCTAGGTGACCAGTCCTGACCAACTACATGCTTCTGAATTCTTTAAAATTTGAACTGGAGTTCATTTATCTGGGCACAGTGCATGGAGGGGAAGGAGGAAAATCCAGGAAACTTACCAATAAGAATTACCTGTACGTGGCAGAAAAAGAGACTTAAACTCTCCCTTTGTATCATTCTCTAGTAGCTTTTGTCAGAGCTACAAGAGCTGATTAAGATCATTGTCCCATTGTTGCAACCTTAAGATGAGGCTTTGAAAATGAGGATCATTTGTGTCTTTTAAGGATGGGTCTTTAAAAATGAGGAATGGTGATGGGCTGTTAAATTGTCAAATCATGACCTGCAATAGGAAGAAAGCAGCACTGATCACTGGTAAGAGGATTCTCGGCTCCAGCAATTCTGGACTGCAGAGCAGCTCATAGGCAGCCAGATAAAGCTGCTGTAAATTAGAGCAGTCCCTAAGAGCTGCACTGGCCTTCTGAGAGGCATAGTACAGAACCTGACCCTCATCATACATAATTTGCCATCATTGTTTCCTAGATTTTAGTTTCCTGTTGAGCTGATGATGAATAGGGTTTGTGCCATCTGTACCCCCCAAAGGCTTGCTTTAACAATGGTTAACTGAGTTCAAAAGCAGGGTGTCATCAGAATTTTATATGGAACACAGATGCAGAAGCCACAGGTGTCAGATAAATCTCTATGAATAAATGTTTATAAATATATTGGGTTTTTACCATAGCTCAAAATAGGCATTTGCTCTTGTATGTTTTAAAACTGAGAACTGCATTCCAGCATGAAATACGCACACAGCAGCTTGTTGCATGATTCGCTGGCAATAGAAGAATGACAAGCCGCAGCCAGTAGCACTGGAGAGCCGTGCTGTTTTTATTGGTCTTTATAATGCATTTTCTGAACCCTTGACCCCAAATAAGGGCTCTCCCGTCAGCATAATTATTCCACCTCCCTGAGCAGCAATAGCTATGTCAGCGGGAGAGCTTCTCCCACCAGCGTAGCATTGTCCACACCAGCGCTTAGGTTGGTGTAACTTACATCGCTCAGGGGGGTGGCTTTTTCACATGCCCGAGTGACTGAAGTTATATTGAAGTTAAGTGTCAGTGTGTATAAGCCCTAAGGCATGACGTCAGTCTAAAAAACCTGCCTCTTCCATAAATTGTTCTTTTTCTTCTATAAACACTAAATCTTAGTGGAATAAGAGCTTTAGAGCCTGAACATGGGATAGCTTCTTGTCAGGTCTTAAAGTTCAGTTTGCAGCAGTTTTTTCTCACCCCATAACAATTAAACTTTTATGTTTGTATCCATTGGGGAGCTCTCATTGACTCCATTCTAGTCTAATCCTCTGCTCTTCTGAGCTTCCTCCTGGAGCAGCATTCTAATGGGGCAGAATGAAAATGCTGATCCGCTTTAATAGATTCCACTGTCCATGTGCTAGCCTGGCAATTGGTGGTGATTTCGCGGTGATGTATGCTGTGATTGCCCCCAAAGTGTGAAACTCACATCCTCTTGGCAATCTGCCATTCCTCCTTGCTTTTGAACAAAGCCTGAGAGCCCTTCTGAAATTGCTTTTATTATAACTTCTGGCCACACATAAACAACCTTTCCCCTTCTGTCTATGCAGGGCGTCTTGGGGCCTGATCTTGCAAGGTGCTGTGCACTTTCCAGCAGCAGAGCGCCATCACTGCAACTGACATCACAGGAGTGGGCCTCTCGTTTGTAATTTTGAGGGTGGCTTTATTCAATTTTGCTTTTAAAATGTATTCATAGTTTGTTCAGACTCCCAAGTGCCTGTCTTTACAAATGCTCTTTCCTTTGAGCATATTGGCAGGGGTTGGTCCCTTATTGCTGCAGGATGGAAGTGGCCCAGCAGAGGGCAGCAAAAAATAACTAAAATGGCATGTTTGGTCCCAGGCTATGAGAGAGACAAGGTGGGTGAAGTAATACTTTTTATTGGACCAACTTCTGCTGGTGGAAGATACAAACTTGCAAACTGCACAAGCTCTTCTTCAGGTCTGGAGAAGGAAGCAGAGTGTCTGGTGGCATGGTTATCTTCGCTGTCCCTCGTCTGAGTGTGGTGAAGACTTGGCATGTCAAGCCATCGCTGGCAAGTGTCTCCCACAGAAGAGATGGCAAGAACAGGGAGGTGACTGGGAATTTTGAGTATGTATTTAAAACAGACTGGATGAAAGGCACATTCTGGGTTTTATTTTAAAAAGCACAAAAAGGGGAGAGAATTTTCAAATGGGTGAGGCCCTTGGAGATGCAGCTCTAACGTTCAGGTGAGCTTTGTATATCTCATGCTTGTGGATCTTCTTGTGAAAAGTCAGAACTGTCAAGTTACAGAGGAGCTATAGCTTATAAAATTGATCTCTTCTACCTTTGCATTACTTTCCTAGGGTAAACTCATTGTGAGGATAACTTGCGTCTATTATTTAAAACCTTTCTTTTAAAATGTGTTTTCACTCTCTTTTGGAAAAGGAGAGCGTGGTGGGAAAAAATGGCTGTGGCCAGCCATCAGTTGGCTCCTGTATGACGTGTAAGACAACAAAAAACGATGTGACTTATGGTTTTCAGCTGCAATTTTTGTCCCTGCCTGAGGAGGCACTTATGCACCCTACGGTCACAGCTGGAGTAACAATTAGGCTTCTTGGGAGCATGGGTGCTTTATAAGGTGGACGGGCAGTGAAGGAAAGAGGCTTAAGAGTAGTGAGAGTATCAGAATCTGGACTTCAAGGAAACAGGATAGGAGATGATTTTATCTGAAGGGAGAAGGGACGTGATCTCTGGATGGAAAGACAGATACAACGCAGAGGACAAAGATATAATTTAACAGGTGGTGGACGGGGTAATGTTAAGGCAAGCAGCAAGAGAGGACTAATTTATTCCGAGATTGGGCTCACTCATGTACATTGTTTTATATCTGGGTAATTCTTGCTCTTGAAAGAACATGTAATGTTTCTGGTGGAAGGTAGCTATAGTGTGCTCCATCCCCTACAGAGATTTAATTTGTTTGAAGTTGCCCACCTGATAGCCATCTTGGATGTAAATTCTATAACCTGAGAGGCTCTCTTCCAAAATGCTTTCAGGGTTTCAGGACTCATAAATGAAATGAAAAGCGAATAGACTATACCATGATTGAAACACATACAATATGTAGGAATAGAACTTGTTCTCACGACCTCTCACCCTCATACTTTTTCCAGAATAACTAGGGATGGGGCCAAACTGGGACCTATAATCTAAAATCTGTGCCTTCCCCTGCATTTTGGGGGGATTGAGAATGAAATCACCAGATTCAAACCTTAAAACATTGGGATTAGATCCAGACCTATGGAGAAGCCTGTTTTCCAAATCCCATTCAGCTGAGGCTCAAGATGACAGAAAATTGACAAGAACCCACTTTCACTTTCTTGGGCCCAAAGTGTGAGAAGAACATGACTATCTCTATGCAAGTACAAGGCTCTGCCCATGCAGGATCAGGGTCTTAGTTGCTAATGGCCTTTTCTCTTTTCAGTGTGTGTTTAAAAGCTGAGGGGGCAAGGTTAGAATGAACTTGGCCCTGCTGGCTAAAAAACATGGGAGTTGTCAGGATTCCCTCCCCACTCTGAACTCTAGGGTACAGATGTGGGGACCCGCATGAAAAACCCCCTAAGCTTATTTTTTACCAGCTTAGGTTAAAAACTTTCCCAAGGCACAAATTTCGCTTTGTCTTTGAACAGTATGCTGCCACCACCAAGTGATTTAGACAAAGAACAGGGAAAGGACCACTTAGAGTTCCTATTTCCCCAAAATATCCCCCCAAGCCCTTACACCCCCTTTCCTGGGGAGGCTTGAGAATAAACAAGATGAGCACAAACCAGCCTTGGATTTTTAAGAGCCAAAAACCCGCTCCAGATTTGAAAGTATCTTGTCCCCTCATTGTTCATTTTGGGTTAGGTGCCAGCCAGGTTACCTGAGCTGCTTAACTTTTTACAGGTAAAAGGACTTTGCTTCTGGTCAGGAGGGATTTTATAGCACTGTATACAGAAAGGTGGTTACCCTTCCCTTTATATATATGACCGGAGTAGAGAAGCCTTTAACACATGGCTAACTCAGGGCTTGATGCTGCGTTGTGTTGAGAAGAGCCCTAAACTCCCATTACCAGGAGCTTGGAGAGCTCAGCCCCTTGAAGAACTGAGCCCTGAACCATGTAATTTAAAGCCAGTGGTAAAGGTTATAATGATACGTGGCTCTTATGTAGCCCTTTATATTTTCAAATAACTTTACAAACTCCCTTATGAGTTACCCACATGTAACAGTGCACAGGGTTTTAACACAAAGACCCCCCCCCCATTTTGTTTCCAGAAATAGCTCTTGTTCCAAAATATTTGAATTTGTATGATTAGCTTTTGTGATGGGATGGGGAAGAAACAGGAACTTAAACTGTCTTGAATAGACATGTCTGGAACGAATGTTGGGGCGTGGGGGCGGGAAAAGACTCAGGGATTCAATGCATTGCAGCTACGTGCAGCAATACTGAAGTCATTGAGTTCTAGTTATTGCTGAACTTGCTTAATCTATAGTCAGCTAGAAATGCTACCCCAGCAGAGTTCCTTAATGGAGTCAATGGGCAGATAAACTGGTAACAATGGCCGACTCTTTTCTAAAGCTGGTCTAATTGGACTCAAGCCTCAATTTTTATGTTACACCAGCTGAGGATTTGGTCCATATTCTTGTCCTAAATGGTGTGGAGTTTAACAGCTGCCATGTTTCAACCCAGAGGTGACTGCATTTTAGTGGTGGATGAAGTGATTGCTATGTATATAATTATCAAGTTCCTTCTGGATGAGGATTGGTATATAAACAGAACAGTGAATTTGGTGGTCACTTTAGCAGGGTTTCTCAGTCATAGAATCCCTTCTAACTGTCTTTGAAACAATGGTTGTTAATGAGGCTGTGGGGAGACTCTCCCCATTGCAGAAAAATCATAGGGGGGAGGGGAGGACAAATTGTGAATTCTGGTAGGGTAACATAGTCCTGGAGAGCCAATATATTTCCCTTACGTGTTTGCTCACTTTTCCAGTTGGGACTTTGCAAAAGCCAATCAGTATAAATCAATGGAGCACAGACCGTATTTCCTATAGGATAGTCTTGCTTTGCTTTAGCTTCCTATGGTCCTGCTTTGGCTGAATTTTAAATGAAAATGATCAAGACTGTTTCTCCTGTTTTGTTGGAGGCTCCCCTAGATGGCCAGCTTCACACTTTGAGAATTGCTGGTGTAAGGAAACTCACCTTTCCGTGGCCTGGTTCTTGGGTATTGCACTCTACCCTGGCTTTCCAGCAGTCAGCTTCTTCTTCCTTCATCCTCCAAAATAGTAATTCTGTGTATAAATGGGTTACATCACTCCATTATTTTGGACTACATCACGAAGCTACTATAGTATTTGATTTATATAGTGGATTAATTAGTTATTGCACAGTTAGGAAGTGATAAGCATAGAATCTTTTTGAATCCCTCTTGTGCAAAGGTAGTATTTCCAACAGTTCTTGGGCTGAAATAATTGAATGAATTTGTCCTTGATGTCTATCAGAGCAAAATACTGGCCGTTGGATTTTAGTGATGTTTATTTTGGATTGGGAGGGGCTTGTGCTCTGGATACTGCACAACTTTCAAGGTGACTATGTCTAAGAGGTAGACAAGTATGGTGTTCTGACTTTTGAGCTAAGCTAGCAAACAGTGAAGCAGAAATGTCTGTGTTTAACCCACAGCTCTACAAGATAGAGGCCAAGAATCTGCAGGGAGTATTGATCCCTCTGTTAAATAGCACCCTAATACAGAGCAGCTTATATGAAAGGCACTAAGCCATGGCGAGTGTCGTCTAAAAGTGGAGTTGTTAAATGACAATCCAGGTTTCTCCTGCTGTAAATCAATAATTAGAACTCTCTGGACAGTTGGAACATTTGGCTTATGACAGCTTGTGATTCAGTGACTCAATATTCCTGGCACCCTGTTAGGTCAAACACGACACAGCACCATTCAGAACTTTATTTTGCATGCTGTGTGGTGTGCACTGGCTGTGCTATGCTCCTCTTGGAGCTATGCAATGCTCTTGCTCAAATTTTGCTTCTGCTTTTGTGCCTGTCACTTGAGGTTGTTTGTTTTTTGCTTTTAATGTAGAATTGTGGAAGGCAGTTTTGCAAGCGGGTGCTTGGCCCAACAAGAAAGTAAAACTGTTACTAGCAGGTTTCAGAGTAACAGCCGTGTTGGTCTGTATTCGCAAAAAGAAAAGGAGTACTAGTGGCACCTTAAAGACTAACCAATTTATCTGAGCATAAGCTTTCGTGAGCTACAGCTCACTTCAGCTCAAAGTGCCCACTGGAAACTGCTGTTGCCTATGGAGTCTGAAGATGGCTAAGGTGTGCATAGATGACAAGTTGCCTTTCCTGAGGTTGAGGAGGAGAGGAGAGACTATAACTAGGATTAAGGATTTTAAATTACGAAGAGGGAGTTTTAGGCAATTAGGTTTCATATCAGGGTAGACTTCCTGACAGAGCTGTTAGATTGTGCAATAGTCTCCAGAGGGAAGTGCTAAAAGGCCCATCTGTTGGGGCATTGAAAATTTAGACTAGAGAGAAAACTAGAAGACTAAAGAAATAGATTCAGTACCGCACTTGATAAAATAATAGATCTTTTCCATCTCTAGACTATATGGGTCAAATCAGAAGAATGGCATTGTAGCCTAGATGCATCTGGTACAACTCTTCTAGGTGGGTGCTTGTGATGGTTGCCAGGGTACCTAGGACCAAGTCACCTTCTTACCCTCGTCCCTAGCCTGAGGTGGACTTGCCCATGGTAGCTGGGTGTTGGCTCCCTAACTCCACCAACTTATTAGCCACTCAAGGGCACTCCTCTGGGCTATGCCAGTCCTGTCTTTGCCTTGCAAGTTAACAATAGGAGTACCTGAGTCCCTTTGAAGCATTTCCCTGTGATCCAGCTCCTGGTGTTGGCTATTCACAAAAATCCAAGGGTCCTCTGCCCCGAAAGGAGCTGTGTACCCTAGTTTACCAGTTTTCCATAAACCACCGCTCCTGTATAACACACAGTACTTGTGAGCACTTACAATAATACAAAAGTAGGTTTTTTAAAAGAATAAAGATTAAATTAGAAACAGAGTGATGGAAACAAATGGTTACAATACAAAATGAAATAATAAAATGCGAACTAGGGTCTACAGTTACAAATAGTAATCTTTTCTATCTAGTAAAGTAGGTTTTCCCCCAAAGTTCAGTATGGTGCAGGGCTGTCTGGCTTCATGGGAACCGGGATCCAACCTTTCATGGAAACACCCCCACTCTAATATCTCCTCAATGAATGAATCCAGAGTGCCTCTACCCACTCTGGGTTCTACTAGACAGTCTTTTGTTTTTATTCATAGACAGGGCCATCCCCTGTCTGTTACAATGTTCACTTTTTACCTCGAGCTGGTTTTGATTGTTGCTGTTCTCTTTGATGATTTTCCATTGACTGTCTTATGATGGGGCAATGGTAGACAATTGAGCCTTGCATTACATTGCTGGTTAACCAAGGAGGGGTGGCAACTCCCTCCTGCATAAATAGGCTATCACGAAGCAATGTTAAAAAATTATATAGTACACAGGTTAAGAGAAGAGTGTCTGTACATCTGGGTATAGTGCTTAGATTATCCACAAATACAAAGTTTGTTATTAAAGTCATAAGATACATGTAGTGCATAATCAGCAATAACCCAAATTTAGGTGTATAAATTTAAGAATACAGTTTAGATATTAGCATCCAAGTATTCAGGTACATCACTCATGAAAAGTTATACAGAGAGTTGGTTGTGGAAAGCAACTATAGCAATGAGTGAAGATTTGTCCCTCAGTAACCGAGAATTTAGGGTAGGTTGTCCATTTAGAAAATACAATCCATGAGGAAAGTATTTTAGTTACTTTCAAAATTGCGCTTCTCATCGGCACTCCAGTTCATCCCTTCTGGTATTGCTGAAGTCCAGTGATGTGTTCTATGTAGCTGTCCATCGACCACCTGATTGCATCCGACACCATGAGTTGCCACATCAGCCAAGCGTAGTGCTGACTTGATTCCAGGTTCTCTCAACGCTTGCTCATTACTGCGGTCCCATGTGGCCAGGGCTCTGACAATCAGCGCGTCTGAACCTGGTAACCGTTAGCTCTCAAGGTTTCCGCCAGAGGGGCATATTTCTCCACCTTTCGAACTCGAGTGTCGTGGAAGCCCAGGGTCCTGTTCTCGAAGGGCATTGTGACGTCCACTGTCATGATCATCTTCTGGTCCTTGTTTGTGATGATGATGTCCAGTCGCAGTTGGCTGTCGGTTCTGAGGATGGCAGAGTTCATGGCTACCTTCTATTACCTTCTGGTGATGCCTTTTAACTTTAAAACCATAAGGGCATAAACTTCAATATAGTTACATTATTCCTTAAATACTACCTGTATGCCCATCACGCCATGATTATGAACTCTGATAAGTTGCAAACTTTCAAAAGAGACTTTATATGTTTCCCTCTTTAGATCAATACTTTAAGCAACCTATCAGATGTAGTGAGTTTGGCAGGTCTGAGATGAGAGCTGTTTGCAAAGAACAGGGGCACCTTTGGAAAGGGGCCTTTGTGTCAGTGTTACATTGTTCTTTTGTAAGTTTTTTGTTTTGTTTTTTTCTGAAGGGGCCTAAAGGTATTATCAGTCTATTTCCTTTAGTCCTCTTTTAAGATCCCAACCTTGGACCTCAGAGGGATATTTCTGACTAGTTTAGAGAGAGATTATGACATTCCGTGGTACAATCCAGAGCAGTGAGGGGCTGCATCACCACCTGCCTCACGGCCTGGGTGCCTCACAAAACTTTGCTGCTGTAACTCCCAATGTGGGCGCCTCACAAACAGTAAAGTAGCATGCAGGTCACACCCTGAGTGTCTGTGTATAGCTGTAGCATGCCAGATTGCAATAGTGTGTCTGGAGTGAATACAGGGGTGCATTCGGTCACATAGATACTTCTCCATTTTTCTGTCAGAGGAGCTATTAGATGAGGATGAACTTCAAAGTAATGGTTGATGACAAGTCAACTGTATTAATTAATTAATTTAAAGCTGGTTCAGAAACAGGAGGGAAAAATCAAACTGTTGACACATGGCCAGAAAAGGTTAAACATCCTGCAAAATAAATAACCCTCAAAAGACATGTGGAGGGATAATGTTTGTGGTTTTGTATATTTACATATGTATGAGTAGGGTCGACAATGTAATCAACAGCCCCTGTCTATGCTGTATTCTGATAGTTTAGAGATCAAAAGAACATCCTAGCATTTAAATTTAATTGTAAACACGGGATATCTCGGTGTTCATCTCTTTTTGAAATATACTGTGAAAGGTGGAAGAACAAGCAAATTGCCTCATGTTAATTCTATAGCGAAGTACTAGTGATGGAGCGCCTTCAAAGTCATCCTAATTACCTTTTGTTCCCAGAGGACCTCCCAACTTGTCAAAGAGGACATGAAATTGTATAAAAGATCCTTGGGTTTCTGATTCTGATTCTGTCATCTCAGATCTGCTTGAGGCTTCGTACAGGGGAAGCTTAGCAAAAGGACTGAGATCCCAGTCCTAAGCTGGAACACCCTGCAATGACATTGGACTATAACCTAAAGACTATTTCTGAAATAACTCTTTGCAACTACAAAGCTCACCATCTCTGCTATGAATCTGAACCTCAATGAATTGAACTTGTCTGTATGTATATTGATCTTTTAACCATACTCTCTTTTGTTTTTTAATTTTTAGCTTAGTTAATAAGAATTGGCTGTAGTGTGTATTTGGGTAAGATCTGAAACATTCATTAACCTGGGAGGTGTAATGTGTCCAATCCTTTGGGATTGGTAAAACCTTTTCTTTTATATGATGAAATATAAAAGGAATCTTCATCATATTTGACATAGGTACCTGGATGGAGGCCTGAGGCTGGATCATTTTAAGGGAACTGTGTTGTTTGGACTTCTGAGTAACCAGTGAAGTAATTAAGAAGCTGTTTTATGCTGTCTTGGTAAGTCTACATATTGGAATATCCACCAGCTTTATGGGGATTGTCTGCCTCATTCTTTGCAGTTCACCCTAATTGAGTGACCACAGCTGTCCCCCACTGGGACCCCAGTCACACAAACCTTTTAAAAATAGTTTTACAAAAATAATTTCAAATGTTGAAAAAATTGATCACCTCAGTAGCTGATTTAAAAAAAACCCCACTACTGAATGATTAATTTTTCCTCTCTTTTTGTTCAAATTCTGATGTTTAAGTTGTTTGAAATTATTTATTATAGACTAGATCTGCTGCTGCCCCTTCTGTTGGACTATTTAATAGGATTTTGGAATAGGTTTAAAGTGTTCTACCTCCTAGTCACGCTGCCCTCATTAACATAGTAGGGGAGAGGATACAACTAAACCTGGAGACAGATGGCAGAAACATGGAAATACAGAGGATCACATGGTTCATTAATGGAATACATAGGATTGAGTTGCTTAAGCTCCAGTCTTGCGAAGACTTATGCACATGCTTACATTTATGTGGTGACTAGTTCCATTAAACTCCATGGAACTCATGCTTAAACAGCTGTGTAAGGCTGTCCAGCAGGGGTACCTTATTTCCTTGAAGATGTGGCAGATATCCATTTTGAAAAGAATCACTTGGGGGGGAAGGAACCTTCTATAGCTGAGAATGTGAGTGTTCGTAAGCTAATGTTTATCATTTCAGTGGGAATGGAAGCCAATGTTGGGATAGGAACATCAGGTCTTGAAAAATTTCCGAACACCTGGTGTGCCAATGACTAAGCCTAGGTGAAATATACCTATGTTGCCTCTATGCATCCCCCTGAGCCATACATGTCTTAACTCCCACTCCTAACCATTAGTCATTTCTGTCCCTGTAACCTGATGGATGTACCTGCCCATTACAGTGTGGTAGGGGTGAGGGCAAAGGGCTCTCTGCACCAGGCCCTGTGCTCGAGAGTTGGCTAGCCTGCTTTCCAGTGAAAAGTTTGATCCAGTCCTATGCTCTGTGCTGGAGGATCAGCGTTTTCCAGTGGAAAAGGGGCAGGCCGCCAGCCCCAGCAGCAGCCCGGGCCCAGACTGGCCATGAGGTGGTGTGAGGCATTTAAAAAAATCCTTTGCAATATTTTGTTTCTTTGATGGAAATATTGGGAAGGGGGGGGAAAAGGTTCTCGAGGTCAGCCTGCCCCCCCGCGCTCTCCCTGGTCCTTGGCCCCTGCTTAATTTGTAATGAGAGAGGTGCTGGGGCTCAAGCAATTTTTTACATTCATAGCTGGTGCAGCAAGCCCAGAGCCGGGTGTGTGTGGGGGGGGGGTGCTGTGAACAGCCCTGCCCAGAAGTGCCGGGGCTGATCCCTGGCAAGCCAGGCTGGCGCAGACTAAGCCCTGGCCTTGGCAGCGCTGCAGCGGGCCTGCTCCCTCTGTGTAAACGCCCCCCGCAGTGAAGCCAGAGCTCCCCTCCCACTTCGCGCCCATTCAGCTCGCGCTGCCCCTCCAACAGCTCCTGCCCTTCCCCCAGACACCAGTGACCCCCCCCGCCCCCGGCCGGGTGGCTTCTGGCCCCGCCCCCGGAGGCCCTGCCCCCTCCTCCGCCCGCCCCTTCCCTGTTGCCCTTAAAGCCGCCGTCACGGGCGGTTGGTGGCCTCGCTCCCCCCTCCCCCTCCGGCGGTGGCGCGTGGCGCGCCCCGCTCCAGGCAAGGCGCCCGCCGGGCCGTACCAACGCGGCTATGGCCTTGCCCGCGGAGGCGGCCCGGGGCGTCCTGGGCTCCCTCCTGCGGGACTTCCCGTCCCCGCTGGGCCCGGAGGATCCCCTGCCCTGGAGCGCGCAGGGCAGTGCCGCCCTCAGCAGGGCCGAGGCGCCGGGGGAGCTGGCCGAGTTGGCCAGGAGCTTCCTGGGCGGCAGGTGAGAGCGGGGGGCTGCCAGGGGCCTGTGCCTGTCAGCCGGGGCGGGGTGGGGCTGCCAGGGGCCTGTGCCTGTCAGCCGGGGCGGGCGGGGGGAGGGGAAGTGGGGCTGCAATGGGGCTGTGCCCGTCAGCTGTGGCAGGTGGGCGGGGGGGGGAGACAGTAGAGCTGGGGGGGGGGACTGTGCCTGTCAGCCGGTGCTGGGGGGGAAGACACTAGAGCTGGGGGGGGGCTGTGCCTGTCAGCTGGGGTTGGGGGGGGGAGACAGTAGAGCTGGGGGGACTGGTGGAGGGCTGTGCCTGTCAGCCAGGGCTGGGGGGTACAGTAGAGCTGGGGAGGCTGTGCCTGTTAGCTGGCGCTTGGAGGGCAGTAAAGCTGGGGGGAATGGGTGGTTGTGCCTGTCGGCTGGGAAGAACTGGAGGGGGCTGTGCCCATTAGCTGGGGCTGGGGCAGGGGGGACACAGTAGAGCTGGAGAGGGATGGGGAGGCTGTGCCTGCCAGCCAGGACGTGGTTGGGGGGACAAGGATGCCTGTGCCCATCAGCCGGGGATGAGAGGGGGCTGTGCCCACTGCACGGGAGGGGAAGGAAAGGAGGGTGTTGTGCCCACTGGAGTCAGGGGCTGTTAGTGGGGTTGGGGGTTTAAGTAATGTGGGTGTATGATTGGGTGGGTTGGCGCAGGAGAGCGAGGGGCTGTACCATGTCTCTTTTCTTATGCCCATGGGTTGGGGCACATGCTCTGTTTTCGGGAAGCACAGAGAAACTGGCTCTCTGCCCTATGCACTGCTGAAAGCTGAGCCATGTGTATTGCATGGACACTTCCAACTTTACATGGTAGGGTTGGGAGACCCTGTGTCCAGGGTGCCTGCGCAGGCTCGACAATGCCCCTTAAAGTCCTCTGGGGCATGAATCAGAAAGATAGTAACCCCATAGTAAGCAGTGAAACTGGTACAGGGTGACAAAGGTGTGCAGAGCTCCATTGGTGTAACTGCAGAGAGTGAAGCTCCATGCGTGGAAACGGAAGTAATGGCGAGTCTAGGATAGGAAAATGTTGCTATCACCTGTTGAGTTGCACTGGTGTTCACTTTAGGTTCACTTTAGGGAGCTTTAGGTGGACTGGCATGTGTGATTAGACTTGCTCTGAGCCAGGTTACATGACATAATACACCAGCATCCTATTTGCACTAGGATTCCTAGTGTTGCTAATGTCCGTGGAACTTAACAGATGTGCGGGATGGTAAGAAATCTTCAGAAAACATCTCTAACCTTGACAGGGTCCTTGCTATTGTTATTGTGCTATCTACTGCTTGAATTGGACTAAGTTTAAAGAGATGCTGTCTTGAAATCTAATTAGTATTAAAAAAACAAAACAAATGTAAACACCCCTGCCAACTTTTGTGATTTTTACAGTCTCATTTTCTTTTTAAAATGTTTTTCTTTTTCCTTTGTGACAGATGCACATAAATGGGGGAAACTAAAAGTCCCAATCCTCCAACTGGATTTAAGCGGGTGAGCCTGCGATTTCAGAGTGGGTCTCAGTGGGTGCTGTGTTCTACCCGTGTGTAGATCCACTTGCAGGATCAAGGCCTAAATGATTGACTCAGCATGGAACACAGCTCACTATGCACAAAGGGCTGTCAAATGCACAAAATAAACTGAAAAAACACAATTTTTCAGACTTACCCAAGCTGACTGCAGTTGAAGTATGATACTTCTAACTAGAATAGATACAAATATTTAGACAAAGTTGACATTGTCATTTTCAGCTTCCAAGATTGCAGTTCTTAACAGCTTGCCATTATAAACTTATGCTGCTTTGATGATCCTACATCACAATTTCAAGGGAAATATTTTTTTCACCTTGATTCTAATTGGTGGAGGCTCCTTCTCATAGACTCATAGATTTTTAAGGCTTGAAGGGCCTACCATGATCATACAGTCTGACCACCTGCACACTGCAGGAAACAGAACCTCACCCACTCACTCATGAAGGAGGCCCATTAACCTCTGGCTTTGTTGTTGCTTTATAATTTAATCAGTAAATGATGATTCTCTACCCAGCCAGAACAACCACATTATTTTATTGATGTAACCCTTTGACCTCTGATTCTCTTCCCTCCCATTGTCTGCCTGCCTGTTTGTTACATTCTGTCTCTGATAAGCACTTCAGAGTAGGGACCATATTTTATATGTTCTGCAAAGCACCTACCACAGTGTGTGCTTTATGGAAGGTAATAATTACAGGGGACTTGCAGAAGAATATTGTGGATTTATGTAGATCTTCACAGGTCTTCTAAATAAAAAGATGGCTTTATGCTGTCAAAGCAGCTAGGAATTAATGAAGTGAAGAATGAGAGAAAATTAAGATTGCTTCCATTTAGGTACACACACCTCCCTAACGTGTAAACTGTGTATCCAGTTTTCGGGTGGGTGTTTGGGGGTGGTGGGATGACATTGGGTAGGGTTTTCAAAAGCGTCCAGGTCATTTAGGAGTACCAGTCCTATTAACTTTCTTAGCAACTTTTGCTCCCAAGTCACCTAGGTGACTTTGAAATTCACACCTATTTGTTCAATGACATACCCAAGGCCCTAAAAGTAATCTGATTTGGGACTATCCTGGCCCCACTGTAGTGCTCTGACCTCTAGACCACATTTGTCTCTTTGACAAATGCAATGATTTTATTTTCAGCAGTTGAGTGCATAAAAAACATAGCCTTGAAAGGATGTAAGTTTTCTCTGCAAAAGTTAAACATTTTAACATAATCCTTTAACTGTTTTTTAAAAAATGCAACTACAATATATTCCTCTAATATCAGTGGCCTAAAAGCTGCAATTGTCAGGCTATTATGGCTGGTGTATTAGATTCATACTCTTGAGCTTTCCAACACCAAAAATGCAAATTAAGTCTCCGATTAAGGTCAGAAATGAAAAGTAGTGTAGTGATCTCAAGACAGTCCTCATTTATGAACTTGTAACTGAGCTGTCTTTGATCAGAGCACTGTTTAATGAAAGTGTTGTATTTTTAAGTTGGATCTGAAATACATGGTGTGTGGTGTGATTTCTAAACTGTTAGGAGATTAGAGTAGTTTTGGATGTGCACTTTATGGATCCCACCAATGCACGGTGGTGCATGTCTTGAACAAACACCCAGCCAACTAATCACCAAGTGAACCAAGATGATGTTCCTAAAAGGAATTCTATGCAGGAAAAAGGAGCTTTCTGTGTTTTGGTCACCTGAAAAAGAACTAACTTTTAGGAATTGGGGCTTCTGCTAGTTATAGCTGCAAATTCAGTACTGTTCTTGTGTGAATCAGTGAAAGTGGAGAGTCCATGCTGCTTTTGCAGTGCTTTCAACCTATCTGTCACTCATGCTGTTTACACAGAAAGGAGCTTTCCCTGTCAGTAGCAGAATTCTTCACATACCTGCCCTCCAGCCAGTTGTGATTACACAGCCTACGTCTGAGAGTTCCTTGAGTCCCACAACCTCATTCTAATATCCCCCCCCACCCCCAGGCTTATTTATTCCTGGTCTACTGCTAGAAAAAATACAGAATTATAACATTCAAAAAGCAGTCGGAGAACACTTCAGTCTCTTTGGTCACTCAGTTACAGACCTAAAAGTGGCAATTCTTCAACAAAAAAACTTCAAAAACAGACTCCAAAGAGAGACTGCTGAATTGGAATTAATTCGCAAACTGGATACAATTAACTTAGGCTTGAATAAAGACTGGGAGTGGATGGGTCATTACACAAAGTAAAACTATTTCCCCATTTTTATTTCCCCCCCCTCCCCCGCCCACCCAACCCTACTGTTCCTCTGACGTTCTTGTCAACTGCAGGAAATGGCCCACCTTGATTATCACTACAAAAGGTCTCTCCCCCCCCCCCCGCCTTGTTGGTAATAGCTCACCTTACCTGATCACTCTCGTTACAGTATGTATGGTAACACCCATTGTTTCATGTTCTCTGTGTATATAAATCTCCCCACTGTATTTTCCACTGAATGCATCCGATGAAGTGAGCTGTAGCTCATGAAAGCTTATGCTCAAATAAATTTGTTAGTCTCTAAGGTGCCACAAGTACTCCTTTTCTTTTTGCGGATACAGACTAACACGGCTGCTACTCCGAAACCAGAAAAATTCGGAGGGAGAGACAAGGCAGCTGTGTAACAAAGCAGAGTAGATAGAAATGGCATAGGGAGCCACAACACGCTTCTTCCTTGGGGAACACTCTGAAAAATCAGAAATAACTCTTTATTAAAGGACAGAGTCATTTCATTTTGTCCCCTGCCTTTCCGTAGAAGGCAAAAAAGTGAAGCTTGGAGTCTCATGCAGCATTGTTTAGGCACAATACAGATAAGTCTAAAATGCCAGATATTGGGGTCCCACTACAAAAAAAAGTTTTGCCATTCAGTTTGTGCTCTTGGAGTGGATGCAACTCTGGAACCAGAGGTGAAAAACATAACTCATTCCCAAAAGGGCTGCCATGTGGTGGAGGTGGTAGTCCAAATATTTGCATACAATGGCAGAGAAATGATTTTTGGGAAAGACAGAAGTTTGTGGACACAGGGCTCTATCAGAGGAAGATTCTGGCAGCGTGCAGCCTCATTTTTCGTAATCTAATCAAAGACCATAACTAAACTCTCTAGACTGATGGTTTCATACAGTCTCTCTCACTCCTCCTCCCCACCATATTGAGACTTTGCACAATAAATCATAATATAGTTTTAAAGGGTAAAGAATCACAATAAGATTTTCAAACTAAAAACCAGCAGAACAAATGGGGAAGACAAGGAAATGGCATGGGAGGAGATAGAAAGGGAAGGGCTCTAAAGGCCATAATTTAAAAAAGAGAAAAAGCTATTAGATGCATTAGGGTTTTTGTTTAAAAGTGGTGAAGGCTGTCTGTAGTCAAGGATGGGAGCAAGTTACGAACCTTAAGATCATCACAGCATAGATCCAGTCACTGGCTGCTGTAAGATGATTGTCAGTAGAGACGCTTATCAGGAATAGGCTCTAATAGAGCCAGACTGACCACTGTTAGACTTTAAGAAAACAGCAGGGTCAGTTTAAAGCTCTGTGGTCGTTCTTGTCTTCTAGTTTGAGCTAGAATTGTATGAGAAGGTTTTGTGTAGTGTCAAATTTTGGCACTACAATATCCAACTTCTGTGGTGAAGAAGGGTCTTCTAGGTGATCAGACTGCAGTTTGGAATGAAGCTCTGCATGTGATTATTTTAATAATCTCTGCTCTGTCAGTTACTTCATTTCCATCATAGCCAGCATTGGTGTGCAGGTCAACTCTCGATGAGTCTGAGGGCTTGTCTACGTGGTACTGGCAAAACACACCAGAAGGGTGTGATAGAATCATAGAATATCAGGGTTGGAAGGGACCTCAGGAGGTCATCTAGTCCAACCCCCTGCTCAAAGCAGGACCAATCCCCAGTCAAATCATCCCAGCCAGGGCTTTGTCAAGCCTGACCTTAAAAACTTCCAAGGAAGGAGAATCTACCACCTCCCTAGGTAACGCATTCCAGTGTTTCACCACCCTCCTAGTGAAAAAGTTTTTCCTAATATCCAACCTAAACCTCCCCCACTGCAACTTGAGACCATTACTCCTTGTCCTGTCCTCTTCTACCACTGAGAATAGTCTAGAACCATCCTCTCTGGAACCACCTCTCAGGTAGTTGAAAGCAGCTATCAAATCCCCCCTCATTCTTCTCTTCTGCAGACTAAACAATCCCAGTTCCCTCAGCCTCTCCTCATAAGTCATGTGTTCCAGACCCCTAATCATTTTTGTTGCCCTTTGCTGGACTCTCTCCAATTTATCCACATCCTTCTTGTAGTGTGGGGCCCAAACCTGGACACAGTACTCCAGATGAGGCCTCACCAATGTCGAATAGAGGGGAACGATCACGTCCCTCGATCTGCTCGCTATGCCCCTACTTATACATCCCAAAATGCCATTGGCCTTCTTGGCAACAAGGGCACACATCTGTAAAGTGTAATCTGTAAAGTGATCTGTAATCTGTACAGTGTGATCTGTGATCTGTAAAGTGCTCTAATGTTCTGCACTCTAACTGCCCTGTGTAGACTCTGCTAGTGCATTCTAAAATATCTAGATTGTATTAACATAGGAGTACATTAATACAAACTAGTTTCAGAGTAGCAGCCATGTTAGTCTGTATCTGCTAAAAAGAAAAGGAGTACTTGTGGCACCTTAGAGACTAACAAATTTATTTGAGCAAAGCTTTCATGAGCTACAGCTCACTTTGAGCTGTAGCTCACGAAAGCTTAAGCTCACATAAATTTGTTAGTCTCTAAGGTGCCACAAGTACTCCTTTTCTTAATACAAACTTGGTATCCTTTAGAGCGCACCAGCTGGATCTGCACACAGCAGTAGAGGACTTTACAGATCACACCTTTCTGGTGTGCTTTGGTGCACCACCTAGACAAGCCCAGAATTCATGGACTGGCAGCATCCTTGTTTCTTGAGATTGCGTCCAGTGTTGCTGTTTAGCAATCCAATGCAAGGAAAAACACTTGTTGCCTCTGGAGGGAGCCGTGTTCGGACATGCACCAGTAGGAGAAGGGTTTCTGTGGCACGGCTTTTGAGAGGAATGAGTGGAAAACTAAATGGGATTCTTCAGGTTCTGTAAGGGACTCAGGACCACCAGTTTTGCAATTTATGGTGAAGAAGCAGCTAGCTAGCTCAAGCCCAATCCAACTCTTGCTCTCAATACGCACTGTTGTCTTTATAGATGGCACTATGAATAATAACAGATTTCAGAGTAACAGCCGTGTTAGTCTGTATTCACAAAAAGAAAAGGAATATTTGTGGCACCTTAGAGACTAACCAATTTATTTGAGCTGTAGCTCACGAAAGCTTATGCTCAAATAAATTGGTTAGTCTCTAAGGTGCCACAAGTACTCCTTTTCTTTTTACTATGAATAATAGTTTTATATAGCTCTGTAGTTATACACATCAAATACTTTCCTTGTCTGAGAGATTGTGCAGTCTGAGGCATTGATCCTGTAAAGACTTGCATGTGGGTTTAACTTTATACACTGTGAGTAGTGTGATTTAAGTCAACAGGATTGTTTGCATTCTGCCAAGTTAAACACATTCCTAAGCATTTGCAGAATGAGGGCTTGTGAGAACTTAAATAATACTCTTATATTTTTTTGTAGAATTTTTATTTGAAAAATATTTCCAAGTAAAAGCCACCTGCCATGAAGACTTATAGAAAATGGGTCAATGCGTAAGGAATCCAGAAATGCTTTCCAGTAGCTTTAAAGGTTTTAATTAGTCTGAAACTTTTTTAATTTACACATACTAGAAAGTAAAGTGAAATGTGTCCCATCCTAGTATAGAAATGTTTCAGATTCCCTTTTCAAAGGAGCTGAAATTTATTAGAAGAAGGTGGCTCTTTGGTTACACACAATATAAAACACAAGCAGGCTTCCTGTTTGAAGAGATTCTACTACAATAATTGTTGTGAGACTCCTCCTAACTTCCTGTTTTGACTGTCTCCCCAACTGCCAATGCCTTTCTGACTGTTTTTTTGGTTTTGTTTGTTTGCCAGTACACATTCACCACCCTGTTGATGGTTTTCAATAAATGTCAAATATTTCTGTTCTCAATAAGTGTTTGTCCTCTCTCTTTTCCCTTCAGTTAATGTTACATTTCTTTTCCAGGCATTCTGGTTTCAGAAAAACACTTTTAAAAGGAAAATCTAAATTATTTAAATTTTGCTTCAAGATTAATTGTGACACCAGTTCCACTATTTCACAGTAACGCTCTGATCCAGCATTCCCGTTTTTCAAAGGGCGCGTTATGTGCTTTTTGTCTATTATTTCACCTTTTTCCCATTGCATCCCGATTTATCTTCCCTGACCGGGAGCCAAGTATTACTCAGAGATATGCATATTGTCTTCTGTGATTGTCTTCTTTTCCTTCTGAGAGGAAAAAATAGTGCTGCCATACATCTGGTACAGAGTACAGTTGCACTGGGGGAGAGAATAACTGGAAGTGCCTGGAATTATCTCAGAACTGGAAATAAGTCTTGGGGCAGGAAGGAAAATTATGCTTCTGACACTTGAAATCTTCAGTCCTTGTGCAATGTGAGCAAACTTTTCAAAAGCACCTAAGTTACACTGGGACTTAGGATAGGTGCTTTTGAAAATTTTACCCTATGTGTATAAATTGAAAGTCAATAAATAGGCTTCATTAGGCTTTTAAATACAAGATGGATCCTAGTCACTCTTGTGGTTTAGTCTTGATTAGCTTGTGATGTCTACAGATTCCTGGAATGTATTCCAGTGACATTATTTTTTAAACAAATTATATTTTAAATCCATAATAAAATCTGCTGCTCTAGGCCAGGCTGATGGAGCTGCCTATTAAAGTTGCCTGACATTTCCTGCTATAAGCAACTGACAACAGGGTCTTTCTTATAACTTTGCCAAATCTTAACCATTCGGGTTGAAGTTTTCCATGCTGGGTGTCTACCTCAGGATGGATGTTTTGGAAAACTTTAGCCAAAATGGTAAAGCAGTTTCCAAGAATGAGGCTAGGGAAAAATGTTTTCCCTATGTTAAGTCCAGAGACCTTTTTTTTGAAAAGCTGTAGCACCCCCCATTACTTGGTAGGAGGGACTTGCAATTGGGCAGGAGAGTGGTTTTTGTGTTTGGGCTTCTTGCTGTCCCCATGAAAATCTGCCCACATTTGGCCAAGTTATAAGCATGTGAAAAATTGCACGTGCTCTTTAGAGGTGACTTAGATTTTAGCAGTTAAATTCCCTAAAGAGCCAGTACACAGAACTCTAATGCACGGCAGAGCAGGACTTTTCCTGCAGTTGCAGCTCTGGGCTGCTGAGAGCCATATTGTGCCCCAGAACTGAGAGCAAAGATACTGTCTCTTTCTTGGGTTCTTAGGGCCAAACTGCACCCCCACCCCCCCAATGCTGGGCCCAGGTAATGTGGAGGAGGAAGCTACCTGATCTGAATGCAAAGAGGAGAAGAGTCACACCTATGCAGGGAGAGCAGATTGGGACAAGGAGCTTGAAGGGGAAGGGGGCTGTGAGCTGTGGGTGGGGGAGGGGAGGAATAACTGTGACTGTCTGGGAAAGGAAATGGACTTGGAATCAGGGAGAGAAATACGATCACAGTAGCTCTGGGAGCCAGTAGGAAAGGGAGGGCTGAGATGCACTGGCTGGGCAAAACGAGACTGGAGCTGAGAAGCATTTGGACAAGGGGAAGGAGGTGATAGATCTGATGAGGAGCCAAGGTGCAGAGAAGGAAGATTGTGATAAGGAGCTGGAAGGTTGAGAGGGGAACTTGGGATGCCTGGGCAAGGAGAGTGGGACAGGAATTCTGGACGAATGAGGCAAGGACTTGCTATGGTAAAAATAGTATGTTAAAAGAACATTATTCAGGTTGTAAGGCAAGCACTCAACAATTAGGAAATGTGAGAATTAAGGTTGTCAGTGTTTGCTTTTGTGTAATTATGTATATAAAGAGAAAATGATCTCTTGTCCCTATCCCTCCCCTGAATCCTCCTTAACGGCTCCTTCTCATACCTCCTTTTTTGGGTGATGCTGGTAACTTTTTTTTGACACAACCTCTGCTTTCAGTAGCACTGTGATCCAGTAGTTTCAGTATATGTGTGTGTGTGTGTGTGTGTGTGTGTGTGTGTATATATATATATATATATATACACACACACACACACACACACACACACACACACACACACACACACACACACACACACACACACTGCGACAAAGTTCCTGCTCTACCTTGGTGGGTCTTGCACTTATTGGCGGATTTGCTCACCTTGGAGCTTCATGGCAGCCCTCAGCTTGGCCATTTTTCTGAACCCACAGTCCAGGTCGACGACTCCTGTGTCTGACCAGGAGTTGGGAGGATTTGGGGGGAACCCGGGCCTGCCCTCTACTCCAGGTTCCAGCCCAGGGCCTGTGGAATGCAGTTGTCTAGAGTGCCTCCTGGAACAGCTGTGCAACAGCTACAACTCCCTGGGCTACTTCCCCATGGCCTCCTCCCAACACCTTCTTTATCCTCACTATAGGACCTTCCTCCTTGGTGTCTGATAATGCTTGTACACCTCAGTCCTCCAACAGTCCGTGTTCTCACTCTCAGCTCCTAGTGCCTCTTGCTCCCAGCTCCTCACACGCACACCACAAACTGAAGTGAGCTCCTTTTTAAAACCCAGGTGCCCTGATTAGCCTGCGTTAATTGATTCTAGCAGCTTCTTGATTGGCTGCAGGTGTTCTAATCAGCCTGTCTTAATTGTCTCCAGAAGGTTCCTGATTGTTCTGGAACCTTCCCTGTTACCTTACCCAGGGAAAAGGGACCTACTTAACCTGGGGCTAATATATCTGCCTTCTGTTACTCTCCTATAGCCATCTGTCCTGACCCTGTCACAACATATAGTACAGTAATGCAAAGTATTTAGCGACATTACAAATATCGTAATGGAATGTAGTGGGCGTACCAACATTGTTTTCACAGCAAGCCTTTAGAATAAGAGTGACTCATCCAGGAGTTACAGATTGTTGGTGATATCTCATGTGAAGCATGACTTTACAAACCATTCTTTCTGTATTTGGTGAGAACAGCTGTACTCTGTAGTAACATGATTGAAGGAAATCATGGGATTAACAGAAATGGCTGCCTCTTTTAGAAACCCCATTGTTCACACTAATCAATGGTATTGTTGGAATCAGAAGCATCTTTTTAGAGTCCTGCACACAAGATGAAAATGACATAAATGGTAATGTGATGTCATTTATTAACACAGCTTGCTAAAATAACCAGTGCATTTGCAGGTCTATACTACGGGGCTAAGTCGACCTAAGTTACATGAATAACGTAGCTGGAGTTGACGTACCTTAGGTCGACTTATTGCGGTGTCTACACCGTGCTGGGCTGAAGGGAGAAACTCTCCCATCAACTTACCTTGTGCTTCTCGTTCTGGTGGAGTACCGGTGACGATGGGAGAGTGTTTGCCAGTCAATCTAGCGGGTCTTCCCTAGACCCAAGCGTCGATGCCCCAGTAAGTGGAGACAAGCCCTAATAGTTGTTTGTGGCCAATGAAGCAGAATTTTGCCTTGGCTGCTTCCACTTCAGACTTGCAAAGTTAACTTTTTTTTATTGCAGATGATTCATCCATAATTCATATGTACTAAAATTCCTTTACCACCACAGCTGGGTTGGGATTAATACAGTTATAGTGAGTATATTCATATAAACCATTATTGTATTCCCTCTGTCATCTTTCAAACTGGTATCTTTGTCGTGATGGAAAAGTTCCACATCAGAACAGCTATGAGATTATCAGTTTTGCCAGAAGAAATGTTCAAAAGTCATTTAAGCCATGTTATGTTTTCCAGCTTTTCTCTGCAAACATGAGGACTAGAAACTTACTTCATTTTTTTAAATGGAAGTGGAGATCTCTGCTAATCGTATGCTTTCAGGGGATTTAAATATAACATCAAATATCATGAGACTCATGATCATGAGAGTTGGTAACACTGGATATTGCTTGGTTTGGAGCTCGTTTGGATTAAATCTGAACACGTGTTTGCATGATATCAGGAGATCAGCATCTAAATTGGAGACACTGTGCTGTTTTCTGTTGGGGACAAAAAAAAAATCTTAGGGTATTGGGATTGCCATCTTAGATCAGTGGCTTTATCATAGTCCAGCTTTCCCCCATTTCTCAGGAATAAGTTTAGCTGGTTTCTGCACCAGAGTTCTTTATGTACATTTGATGGCTGGCAGCAGATAGACTGAGCTGTGTAATATTTCCATTCTTGCCCCCACTCAGCTTTGGCCTGTGGAAGTTGAATAAGAATTTTGCCTCTGGTAATGCTGTGCTTGTGTTCATGTATTAAATAGAAATGCACAATAAATTATGAGTTGCATCCAGAGAAGAGCAGATTGCTAAAAAGGATCTCTGGTCTTGGCAGACACAATGTAATATAAATGCTGGTGCCATTGAGCCAAGTAAGTAGCTAAATTATATCAATTTTTCCATGTTTAGTTTGATTTCCTTTCTATTTTAAACACACAAAAATATAGACCATTTGTCCATCTCTTTAAATTTGGCATGTCTCAAGCTGTTGCTGTGCATGATGTGCTGACCACTTCTTCCCTAACTAGGAGCAGCTTTCCAGGCTAGCTGACGCCATGCTCAACAAGGCCTTTGGATATGGTCGTGGAAAACTGCAGAGTTCAGCTGCAGCTGTAATTTCTTGCCCCCTACCTAGACCCAAATGTTTGCCTGTGTCATCTTCTGAAACATGCTTAATGCTGAAGGAGTTGGTGGCAGGACAATACTATAGAACTTGATACTGACAAAATAATGCATAATTGAGCGCTCCGCACAGAGTAGCGCTCATCAATACAGGTAACTGGCTTCTGGCAAACTTGACCCATGGCAAGTAGAAAACAGAAAATAGACTAGACAGCTCACCTAAGAAGTGACCAATGCACTGTGAGATTCTGTGAACTGCCAGAAGTTGTGTAAAATAGATTGATTTATTTTGATCCTTGGAAAAACTAATTCAGTTTTCCACTTGTAGAATTTGCAGGCTCTGCTCCAGTAGTTTGTATGAAATTACTCTGCTTCTGTTGAAATCGTTGTTATCTTAATGTTATATTCCACTTCTGAACAGTGCCATTTAGTTCATAGCCATGGATGGGTGCCTGTCTTGGAGCAGGGCTTCTACTGCAGAGAAGTCTCTACATGCATCTGTCAGTTACAATTCTGAACATTCCCAAGGGGGAGGGGATGCTTCTAAGTTAAGAGAGCCAACCCCCATGTGACTCTTTAAAATGTTAATTGATACATAGCAATTCTGTGCCCCACACCACTTGCCTTAAGGCTTGGGCTTCACTTTATGGCTCACAGAGGGAAGGTTAATAACAGATGTTACTGGGTTGTTGTTTTTTTCCCCAGGGAGTTTTATAATCTCTCAACCCCTTACTGTGGTCAATAACCTGTCACCATCTAGGACTTGGAATCAGACTTCTTCAGTGAGAGCTGTATTCCCCTTGGAATTGACTCAGCAGAGAATGGATGAGGTGGGAAGGGCGGGGATTGTTTGTCCCCTCCTCCCCAACATGTTATGTGTGTGTGAGTTTTGTTGATCTTGCTCTTGGGAATGAAGAGGGAATGGTGGGCTATTCTTTAGTAGTATCTACTTTCTATAAGGCTGTTATCAAAATATAGATATTTCAGCCAGCAATAATAGAGATTCTGAAGATCAGACCCTGAAGTCTAGTCTTTGACAGTTTTGTCAGAAAAGAATCCTATGGTGATTGTTTTATTTTTCCAGCTGGATGAAAACCATTCTGAGAGAAGATGAAAATTCTATCTTTAAAATCCCTCATTCTCCTCCTTTCCCTGTGTGTTTTAAAGACCAGGAAAACATTGATCACAAAAGTCAACAAGTGGGCTGCTGAAATTGTGTAGTAATCATTTTCTGTCATCTAGGAACATTCAGCTGTTCTCTTTTTGACTGATGTTTGTATCTTGCCTAGTGCAATAGGGCTCCAACCTTAATTAGGGCATTTGGGTGTTACCACAATATAAATAGGTAATGACCATTAGATTCACTTGAATGAAAATGTTCTGGAGTTAATTACAAGGCAGGAGGGGGAGGAATATTTTATTAAAGACAGCTTTTGTTTCCTAGACGATTTCTGATCTGGAAATGCTGTCACTTTCCTTCCAAGCGGAGAATCCATCTACACTTTTTCAGACTGCCCCCGCCAATCTTCTGTTCTCTTAACAAAAACTTCTGTCTAATATGTTTAGACTTTTATACCATGCTCATCACAGCAGTATTAGTGTGACTCCATGTATTTGAACATCTAGAATAGCTCCATATGAGTTTCTTGGACTATGACAAGTGGCCAGCATACCATTCTCTGATATTTATGTCCATTAAATCAGTAGTTCTCAACCAGGGGTCTGGGGCCCTTAGGGGGTCTTGAGCAGGGCCAGCATTAGACTTGCTGGGGCCCAGGGCAGAAAGCTGAAGTCTCACTGCATGGGGCTGAAGCCCAGCCACCCAGGGTTGAAGCTGAGACCTGAGCAATGTAGCTTCATGGGGGCCCTGTGGCATGGGGCCACAGGCAATTGCCCTGCTTGCTACCACCTAACGCCACCCTGGCTCTGATAGGCAGAAAACCAGTTATTGCGGCACAGACGGGCTGTGGAGTTTTATAGCATGTTGGGGGGACCTCAGAAAGAAAAAGGTTGAGAACCCCTGCATTAAACTTCACAGGTACAATCGGGAGCCTCTTGTCTGTCTGGTCGTATAACAGAGATGATCTTCTGAAAGTATCACATGGGGCGATTGAGACAGGGAGGAAGAATCTAAACTAGATTTTTAAAAGAGCCAGGAGGACTTGGGGCTTTAGGTGTTGATCAGTCTTTGCAAGTCCTCATGCCACCACCTACCAAGTTATATAGAGCTTGTTTTTCCCTGCATAGCACACCAGAGAACAGCTGTTCAGGGTCTGCCATCTGTTGCACAATTCTCAGTTCTGAAGCAGCTGTAATCTGTGGGCACAGAGCACAACAGAAGGTCGGTATCGTGCTTTCAGAACCTTTCCGAAAGTGTCATAATTGGGGCAGTGACTCTGGAGAAGATAGTCTGCATACGATCAAGGATCCGCAATAATTATCTGTGGATATCCGCAGATTTGCAGGGCTCTACACTGGGGGCCATCCCCCCCCTGCCAGAGCCCAGTTGGGGACAGCCATGTGGGCAGCTGTGGGGAGCCTGTGCGGAGTCACAGACCCTCCACCTGCCCTCGGCTGGGCAGAGAGCCTGGAGGGCTGGGATACGGCTGGGGGATGCTCTCGGCTCCCCCCTCCCCTGCAGCTCCCCAGCTGGGCTCCATGCTGGTGAGGGCGAGGGGAGACATGTGGAGCTGCCCGGGGGGCTGCTTGGGCCCCCAACCCAGGGCAGGTGGAGGGTCTGTTGCGGGTCCCCACAGCTGCCCACCTGGCTCCTACCATGGCTGGGCTGCGGCTCTGAGCCGGCCGGAGCTGGTTTGGGGAGAGCCGCGCTGGCAGCTGTGGGGAGCTGCAGTGGACCCTCCACCCCCCCTGGGTGGGGGGCCCGAGCAGCCTGCTGCTTAGTGTCCCAGCCCCCTGCCCAGGGCAGGTGGAGGGACCCAGGCTCCACACAGCTGCCAGCGTGGCTCTCCTGGACCCAGCTCCAGCTGTGGGGCGGCTTGGAGTTGCAGCCCAGCCATGATAAGAGCTGTGGAGCCGCAGCAGATCCTCCAGCTGCCCTGGGTGGGGGGCCAAAGCAGCCACCTGCCCAGTGTCCCTGCTTCCCTGCCCCCCAGCCCCTCTGTCCAGGGTAGGTGGAGGGACCCAGGCTCCCCACAGCTGCCCGCGCGGCTCTTGCAGACCTGGCTGGGGGGGGGAGTGGCGCCAGCCATTTTAATAGCCGGGTGGGCAGCTGTGGGGAGCCGTGGCGGACCCTCCACCTGCCCTGGGCTTGGGGCCCGAGCAGCCCCCTGCCCAATGTCCATGCCCCCAAGACCCTCCGGCCAGCATTTTCTAGAAGACAAAACAAGACAGATACACATACAAGAGAGAAGAGAAAAGAACAGCAAAGATATAAAATGCAGCTTCTGTCTCTGGTGTTCTCTTGCAACTTCACTGCTGGAAAAACACTGGCACGCACATTTGTCTTATCAGCCACTCAGACTTGACACATTTGTACCAGCATTGGGCTGCTTGGGGCATTGCTGTTAGCTGCCTCTTTCGCAGGCTTACAGTGGTATTGCAAAATATGCAGGCTTGCCTGACTAAACCAGACACTAATTAGAAAGAAAGAAAAAGGAGAGAGAGAGAGGACACATTTGGGGACAAGGGAAGGAGACAGTCTCACATCCCAAGTTGTGTTCAGGATTTAGCCAGAGCCGGTGGATGAGGTGGTGTCATCTGGGTCCTTCTGTAGGGTCTGGTCTGGTCAGAATGTGTCTCAGGATTAGGATGAAGAAGGTCTGGGGTCCAGGAGATGGTGCGGGGTGGCAGTCTTGGTGGTGAAATGTGCTCCTTCTCCTTGTCTTGTCTTCCAGTCAGCCAGCATTGCAGTTTTCCCTTCTGCTAATTTTCATCCCCCAAAGTCTCTTTGCTTTTTAAAATTCCCAAAAGGGATGGGTGGAATAGCCAATCTCCTCATTATTTTGTCCACCAATAGGTCTAATTTCTGACATGCCAGTTTTGGTCAATTGATTTCCAGTGCTCTACTCCTCTTGTTTACCAGTCATACTACTCAAGAACAGTGTTAAGATTACCCGTAAAACCTTTTCAGTTTAAATTAATGGTCTTTCTATCTCCTTGCATCTTTTCTTAAACAATTTTATATAACAGGTCATTGTGACAACTTATGAACTGTCATTCACTTTTTACAGTTGAGCTTACAATTTAGGTAAATTGTAAACCGAGTTATCACAATAGTCCACCTCCTGTTAGACCTGCTGAATTAGTCATGGTTGTATCCAGGGATCTGTAGCCCAGGTTCTCCTGGTCTGAGTGTGTGTAAATTGCAAATTCCACCCTTAGCGGTAAAGGCCTGGGGCCTGGCCCTGTGGGGTGCACACAGAGAGAGCATCCCTGCAAAAAAAAACAGCAGGTGTAGCCTACCAAGGGACCGTGAACACAGGCACTGTTTCTGCTCCCAATTCCTCCTCTTCTAAATCAGCTCCTGTTCCTCCATACTATCTCTCTCCCATGAGAAGAGAGACTGATTGTAACTGTCCATTGCTCCCTTCCTCAGTTAACCAAATATATATAAATTTTTTGGTTAATCTTCTGCTTTGGAGCGGGTGGGGCTGGAGCCTGTTAATATCTAATTTGAATCTCAAACACCACTGCCATGCAGCTAACTTCATATGAGCTAAAGTAAAGAGGAGGCAAGGTAGATAGTCAGCTTCACCTTGATCGATTGGTTCGTGTTGTTGTAGCCAGTCCTTCAGCCACCCACTGGCTAGGCTGTCAGTGGCACTGGACACCTGATCAGCATAGTGCACCAAAGCCCAGAACAACCTTAGTGATCTATCAGCCTCCCAAATAGCCTGGATTACAGGCATGCGCCACTATGCCCGGTATGGTAGATAGTGCTGCTAGTAAAACCCTATAAAATGTAGCTCAGAACACCTAGGTTCGTTTCAGGTCTAAAAAGGACACTGCAAAGCTATTTTTTCCACATCTCACTTGGCAGTGTCCTGCTCTGCTTCCTGAAAATGCTAAGGAATCTTCAGTGAATTTCCTTTTGGGAGCTGAGTGGTAATTGGCAAGAATGGAAGGATGTGACATGATGGTTTGTAATTCTTTTCCTTTACTCGGAGGGCAGAATCTACCAAGAATGTTGCACGCTTCCTGTGATTAGAGGTCTCAGTGAGACTTGTGCATTACAGCATTTCCTGTGCTTTAAAGTTGGGTCTAGGGTCCAGCCCAACAAAAGCCTTGCCTGAAACCAAAGTATTGAATACTATTCTAATGTCAACTAGAAACCTGGTTTAGCTTTCAAATTCCATTCACAAGGCACCATAGGTAAGTCTAGAAAAGATCCTTAACTGTGGCTCTTAATGGCCATTAAAGTATACTGTGATTTCTCTTCTTGTTTCACCCATTTTCTTTCCTGCTGTTTTCCTCATAATATTTTCTGTTTCCATCTCTGGAGATAGAACTTATATTGACGCTTAATCATGGTACAAACACTTGCACCATTTCTAGGCTAAGATAAAAGGTGTGATGCTAGAATATCTTAGGTAACATGTTCTAACTAATACGTTTGAAATATCTAATGTAGACAAGCTGTCTGGCTGAATGAAAGCTCAGATGGGAGTATAGGCTTTAACTTGACCAGCCTAGCACAGGTTAATGTATATGCTACTTTGTCTAGACTAGACTTTTCGAACATGTTAGCACCTTTACATCATAGGCCTTGTCTACACTACCGCCTAAGTCGATATAAGTTATGTTGCTCAGAGGTGTGAACCCTCCCAGCCCACCCAGAGCAACATAACTTACATTGACTTAGCATGGTGTAGACACTGCTTGATGTCGGCGGGGGACACTCTCCTGGTCACATAGCTTCCACCTCTCGTTTACATGGAGTAAATTACATTGATGGGAGAGCGTTCTCCTGTCCATGTAATGTGTCTTCACTGGACATGCTAAATCGGTGCCGCTGCATGACTTCCTCATGCTATGCCTTGTTCTGCAATGCAGAGCTAGCTGTGCAGCTGACAGTTGCTGAAGCATTCTTGCACTCATGTTGTTTTGAATTCTCCTTCCTTCCTCCTTCCCCCCACAAAGATGCAGCAGCTCAAAAGGGGGAGAAGTAGAACATTTTCAGCTTAACACTTTCCTACTGCTGTTGCATTTCTACGTAGGTTGACTGCATTTCTCGTCTGCAAAGTGGTCTTGAAACTTCGAGTTGTCCATTTTGTCGGCGCAGTCATGCAAACATATTCCTAGTAAGCAGATGTGATTTGCTTTTGTCTGTTTAGATTGGATAGGAAAACAAAGACCTTTTCAGGCTTAACCATGCACTAAAAGAAATGGCAAAGTAGCTTCTGGTTTTGGCAAGAAAGCTTTGAAATGAAAGGAGGACTGCAAATATGCTTCTGTGTGTTTTTGGAGTACTGAAGTCACTCTCAAACTAAAGTAGGACATCGCTGCTACAGAACATTGCATAAAACAAGCTTCTATATTAGCAGCCAGCTGACCTGCATGAAGATTTGTTTGCAGTAGCAGGAGGCACACATGGCCATGAATACTTGACAAAGTCTGCTTTTCAGCAAGGATTTTTGAAATACAGTAAAAGCTGTTTTATCCGGCATGTTGGGTGAATGGGGGGTGCTGGTAAGTGAAAAATGCCAGCTATATAAGAGGAAGGAAGGTTGGGTGTGGGAGGGGGCCCAGGGTGCGGATCCAGGGGGTGCTCACTTCAGGCAGCTCCCCACAAGTGGCGACCTATCCTAACTGCTCCTAGGCAGAGACATGGCAGGCAGCGCTGCACACTGCCCCCGCCCCGAGCGCCAGCTCCGCTTCTCCCACTGGCCAGGAACCGCAGCCAATGGGAGCTGCGAGGGTGGCCCCTGCGGGCGGAGGCAGTGCACAGGTTGCTGCTTGTGGGGAGCCACCTGAGGTGAGCATCCCACAGATATGGGACCTCGCACCCCCCCCCCAAACCCCCCAACCCTTTGCTGGCCCCGTGCCAACCAGGCTATAAACTGGACTTTCAATGAAGATCAGAAGTGCTGGTTTATAGAGATTTCCGTTTGGTGAAGTGCTGGATGAAATCGCTTTTACTGTACATTTGAGCTCTTAGCACCACTAGGAACTATAAATGTTCTTTTAAGATTTGAAAACTGGGGTTTGAATGTTTATAGAGCATTTATTATGTTAAAGCCAGCTAATTTATGCAGGCCTTCCCAAACTCTTTCCAGGAAACCCCGCTCCCACCCAAACCTGTCCTTGACCTGTTCCAGATAGCTTACCATTTTACTTCTTTGGATGCAGTGTTAATATCCTGTCGATATCCAGAGACTCTCAGAGCCATGTTTGAAATCCTGTGTTCATGAACTTCTTCGTTCCCAGTAATGTTTTTATTTCACTGCCTCTCCTCCCAGCAGTGAATTCTTGATACCTGCTACACAGATATATTGCATATGAAATGATTATTTTGCAGTCACACAACTTTAAAGTTGGAACAGGCTTCCCTTGAATCTGCAAATTTATTATTTAAAGCCTTATCACAAGTCTCTTGTGTGTATCATATAAAACTCACTATGCATGTACTATATCTGTTTAAAGCCTAATCCCCAGTGGACACTCTTTTCAGTTCCATTCTGCACTGGTTTTGTGGAGCCTCCGCTCAGGAGAACCTGGGGACTGGAATGCTAGAGGCAAAACATTCCAACCTCTCTCTGACCTGTGCTGTGCTAAGATGTTACATTTTGCACAAAAATTCAGTCACCTTTCCCTTCACCTGTCCAAAGTGTATTGGAGCTCTGGATGCTATGTGTTTAGTGATGTGCACATACCATACACTGGGATTCTAATATGCTTTGTAATATCACAATGGATAATTATCCACATTTCAAGCAAGAAATCAGTAAAAACCCACCAAAAGAAATGAGTATTGGGGGTGGGAAGGTGAATAACTCCTATCATATCTGTTTAAAAATAAAGAAGACATGGCACACAGTGAGAGAAGCAGAGTGCCTGAGCTCAGTCCTAACAAGGCTCTGTAGGTAACAGTTCCCATCACAGAATGCAAGAGCACAAGATGCAGTCTGTGATTGAAAGAGTTAAAAATGAGGCAGCAGTTCGAAATCACACTTCATGCACCTCCTGCCCCTGCATTCTCAAGGGAACTGCTATCTTTGAATCTAAACTGAATTTAGAGACTTATAAAGGTCTTGGTATTACCAGTATTTGTAGTATACAAAAGTGTGACACTTGTTTTAATTATTGGTAGCTGCTGGGGCTTTCTAACTTTTTGAGCCATGAGGTTGCTGACTTCAGGAAGGCCACGGTTCAGTTTAAATTTAATACAATATATTTCTTTTTTTCTTTTCCTCGCATCAGGAATGCACCGCCTCTTCTTGCAGCATCTTTGATCCACGCTGCAATTGACAGAGTGCTACAGACTGATCTTTCTGTTTTTAAGAAGCAGACTGTGGAAGAGGAGAAAGAGGGAGACCAGAGGAAGTTCACCTGTAAGTATAATATCCCTCTGTGGATTTCCACAGGTTGTCTGCTGGAACACTTGTAATTTGAAATACTTCCTGGAATACCTGGTAGGATGTTTTGGCAAGCAAATAGGGAGCAGAGCGTTTATCACTCTTACAGAATGTGGGATGAAGGATGACTTTGTGGTCAAGGTGCAAGCATGGAGTCGAGACCTGGACCAAGACTTTCAAAACTGATTAGTGATTTGGGGTGTCCAATAAAGGGCCATGATTTTTCAGAAACTGCTAAGCTACCTACTTCCTGAAAATCAGTGTTGAGTCACATTGGAAGGAGTAACTGCACTCTAGCTCTTTTGTTGCTAAATGGAGAGACTTCTGTGAAGAGTTGATTGTCAGTCTTTCTTGAGGAGTTAACCGTTTGTAATTTTGAAGTACATTTGTTTCTTTACATGAGTAACCTTTTCAATGATTAGCTAATGGTAGTCCATTAATGTGCCTTTTCAGTCCACATTGGAATCAGTGGGGTCTCTACTACGCAGCTACATTAAACATCATAAATACAACCCATTTAAATCTTTGAGTATCTCTGCCCACATGCAGGGTCAAGATGACAGCACCTAGGGTCAGGCTTGAGCCTGCAAGTGTCAAAACCCCAGGCCCTTACATTTGGTGAAACAACTACCTGAAGGGGCGGGGGGTTCCAACGGGGATGGAGCTCAGCTGTTCTCAGTGGTGGCAGACAACAGAACAAGGAGCAATGGTCTCAAGTTGCAGTTTGGAAGATCTAGGCTGGATATTAGGAAACTCTATTTCACTAGGAGGGTGGTGAAGCACTGGAATGGGTTACCTAGGGAGGTGGTGGAATCTCCATCCTCAGAGGTTTTTAAGGCCTGGCTTGACAAAGCCCTGACTGGGATGATTTAGTTGAGGTTGGCCCTGCTTTGAGCAGGGGGTTGGACTAGATGACCTCCTGAGGTCTCTTCCAACCCTAATCTTCTATAAGATCATCAGTACTGTATGGACTACGTGATGATGAGTGGAGCACTGTTGGACCTTCTACCTGGTGCCTTCATTCCCTCACAACCAGCTGACGTTGGGTAGGGAACAGACAGTTGCGCACTGTTTGAGCACCGTGTAACAACCAGTTCCATCGCATTTATTCACTAGAATGTTTAACTTTAAGCCTTACCAAACCTCCGTTTACCATTTGATTTGGAGTTGGAGTGAGGGTCGGATGCTGCAGGAATCAGAAGCTAGAAATGGAAATAATCTCTTGGGTAATCTAGACCATCACAGACAATGAAACGTTATTTCCTGTTACACACGTTCTCCAATCTGTTTTTAAAAGCCCTGCAGGATGGGGCTTCCACTTCTTACCTTGCAAGACTAATCCACTGGCCGTTAGGTTTCATTGTCCAGAAATCTTTTCCAATATTCAGTTTAAATTTTCTTTCTTAATTTCATCCCATAACTATTGGCTGTATCCTTTACAGCACCCTAAATATTTTCTCTCCCTCCTTGATGTGTACAGCCTTCATGTGTTTGTAGACTGTTATCACGCCCCCTCTTTATATGCAAATAGCTGGTTTCAATCAAATTGGCCAAGGCCTAAATAGCGAGTGCTAGCTCTCCTCCTCCAGAGCATAGAAAAATTATGTGGTGGTAGACTTTAATAGAGAATGTGGGAAGGGAAGTGCAGGAAATATAAACAAAATTTGTTTTTAAACAGAGTCTTCTCAAGATATTTGGCAGCTCTTTAGTCCCACAGATTCAGGAAACATTTTTTCATTCATATGCCAATCCAGTTTGCTTTCTCAGAATTGAGCTGATAGTAAATTGGCTCCATCTCCTGGGACACTTGAAAACTGCAGGCCCTTATGGAAAGCTGAGCTACTTAGCATTGTGATGATCTCTCAAGAGCTGCAAGCATTTCTTTATGAAACTGGCTTGTTCATTCCCACAATACCCTAGATGACATTGTGGATGCCTCATAACCCTTTCATAAATTTTCAGTTTCATAGGCCTAGTGTCTGCCTTCCTTACTCACTTGAGTAATACCTTTCTCTGAGAGCAGTCCCACTGATTTAAATAGAACTGCTTTTAGAATACTCGATATGAGTAAGGATGGCAAAATAGCCCATGATGGACAAAGCACTAGTAATCATAAGTATTCACTCGCTGTATATAGATTGCTGCTGCTATCTGATTCATTGGATTTAATCCTTTGTATTCTGACTGTGCCAACAGAAGTTTGCCTAGAGGGAGACACGGTGGTGTAAACTTCCTATGCTTCCTGTTTTTTTGCGGGGAGGGGAGCAGAGTTGGCTGCTGCAGTTCCCAAAGTAGGTAGAACCAGTCGCTAAGAGATGGGACCAGCACTCTTCCCAGGCAGCGTCTGCCAGAGAGGTTCATATAGAGCCTGGCTGGAATTTAAACCTGCCTTCACTGGTTAGAATCCTCAGGGCAGTGTGGTCATGATACTGCTGATTACCACCATCCAGGATAATCTGCTTTCCAAAGCAACTGCCACACAGGGTTAAGGAGATGCAATTTGTGCCCTGGGTACTCAAGGTGAAAGTTTGGCTCAATATTTGTATCCCCTTGATTGGATTCTAGATGTGGATTTCTTTCTTTTGGGGGTAGGGTGTTTGGAGGTTAGAGTTCTGTAGCCAATGTGATTTCACCAGTGTAGTGCATGTCACTGTGTGGGAACCAGAGATCTATGTCAGTGTGGCCCTACGTAGTCTGGAAAAGCAAGCTTAAATGTTTTAAACAAGGATCATTCTTATGGCACTAAAATACATTCCAAAACCGGAAGGGCAAACCAACAAAACATACCTTTTTGAAGATGACCTTGCAAAAATTCCATTAGTCTGAGCAGTGTGGTGTAAGGTAGGAAATGGAGACACAAGTCCACTCAGTTTAGACTTAATCCGTTTTTGCCTTTTGTTTATAAATTTTTAGACAATCATTTATTTATAGTTTGACAGATAAGTAGGTAAGATGGAACAGCTGGGGGCCCGAATTACTGAGTTCCAGGGTTCTGGGTTGCTCTTAGCCACTTCATGGTGGTCTTCTCAGTGTGTGGTCCAGCATTCTCCTACTTGGTCCCTTGTTCGCTTGGTTTTTTTTGTTTTGTTTTTTTAATACCTTTCCACATGACCTATTCATTGCCTTTCTTCCAGTCAACATTGAGCATTGTATCTTCTGTAACCTGTGCAATACACATGTGCAAGCTTCAATTAACATAACTTCTGCTGTCTACACTATTTTTGTTATGTCTCCTTATCACCGTATTACTGTTTTTCCTCAACATAGGGATTTTTTTTAGCATTACATTTTATCTTCCTCTTGTATATACTCTCCAACACAATATGTTCCATGAACAAAAATGTATATCCTAAATTATTTATTAACATAACCTTTTCATTTAAGTAGAAAAGTTATGAAAAACTATCCTTAATGTCAGCATATTATCTTTTCCAAACATTGGTTTCCAGGTAACTTTTTACTCAAAATTTAGCTTGTAAATCATTAAAAAAAAAATGGTGTCAGCTTACCATGGCATGGAGTTCACAGACTGCTTAAAACTTACGTAAAGAATAAAAACAAGAATGGAAAAATATAAAGCAAAACCAGAACAAAAATCACAGAAAAGAGAAATGAGACCAGATACAAAGGGAAAGAGAAATAGGAGTTGTGGAAAGAATATGGACGGAAAGCAAAAAGGTTGCAAGCAACTATCCTAGAGTATGGGGGTGGGGAGGGGAATATAGCATTTGAAACCATCCAGCTATGCACATATCTGAACTATGTATGTGGCTTGTTTGTTTGTTTGTTTTATGGTTTCCCTTGCCCTACTTTTCAGTTGCTTATTAAACCCACTTGTCTTGCCTTAACTGTAGGGCAGGAGCCATCTTTCACTCTGTTTATACAGTACCTAGCACAATGGGGCCTCGCTCCTCACTGATTCCTATAAGTACTATTATAATACAAATAATAAATAACTTTGGTGATTTGCTAGGATATGTTTTAATCTTTTTAAAAAGAGAAATTTTTGTCTTGAGATGAGAGACTTGCCATTATAGACCAGAATACCATTGATCTTTCATGAAAATAGACTTCAAACTAATTTTAAAAACTTGGATTAGTGACACAATATCAGTATACTATTTAAATGCTTGGTTAAGGAAATCTGCCTCACAGGCATTATGCTGTGTAATGGTGTGCATATTTAGACTATATTTGATCTTCTCAATTTAAAAATAGCTGCATGTGTGGTGAGTGCACTTCTCAGAATTAAATATCTTGCCTATTTAAAATTTCTAAAAATAAGTAAATCAAAAGTGATTATATCACAGACTGACCACTTGCCAATATTTGGTGCATTAAACCAAAGCTCTTCATTCACCAGGTGCAAGAAAGTATCTGAAACTGGACATCCTGTGCTGTGGATGAGAGAACGTGCTTGAGAAACTGGAGTTAATGCTGAGACGTTCTTAGTGCTAGCAAGAGTTGCTATAGTATAGAAATTGAAAAGGTAGTTTACCCAGTAAAGAATTTCAGTGCTGTAAAGTAGAAAGATCTGTGATAGTTAATTGCTTTAGTTCTACTCACCCTTTAAGCAAGTTGATTTAGCATTGGGTGATAGTTTTTACTTGGACAGCAAACTTAAAATTGCAGCCTACTTGAGAGACCCTGCATTGCTAAGCTAGAAATGATCACAAATATCACAGTTTATTGCTCACCAGACTGAATGCTGGGATTAATGAAATTTGAGATGAGTCCAGGAAAGGATTTGAGTGTCTGGTTAGTACTTTTCCTTTTGCTCTCTATAGTGTTGTGATTCTGCTCTGTAATGGCAAAGCAGTAGTGTGGCAGAGATGGTCTTCTGTCCCTCATGCTTTTAACATTCGATAGTTCACTCTCTGTATGAAAATGATTGAAGAAGACAACAGTTTAAACATTTCTGCAGTCTGATAGTGCTGGGTTATTACCTAGCTGATCCATCACGTGATACATTCTGTGTATCCATTGTTTTCAGTGAATATAATTCAACTGCACTTAACCTAGATCTAACCCAGACTAATATTTGTGACCTGTGTCAAGACAACAAAAGCCCTGTGCAGTCTTTAGAGTTTTCTGATCTGCATCTAATTTTCTTTATAAACGGATACATTTCTGCCAGTATGCACAATACATTGCACTCACAATTCCCAGTACTGGATCATTTATGTCTAATCTACTAAACTGACTTTGGATCCTCATTGTGACCTTAAGCAGTCTATTGCCCTGGAGAACTGTCAGCCATTTGATAAGATGATGAACTTCAGAGGTAATAACTATTTAATAAACTGGTGACTGAAAGACCTGTTGTCCGTAATACTCTACTGTTGAGTCAGAACTTTTTGCCTGTGATTCTCAAGAGGGGTTTGACTCAGAAGTGTGTGGGCCAAGCATAATGATATATATTTGTTGCTCCTTTTTTCATAGTGTCCCAGTGGAGTGACTTTCGGAGGGAGTATTCTGTGTATCCATAGGCACTCATATGTCTAAAACCAGTGGATTAAAGGGAGGGACAGAACTCTGGCTCCAAGCCAGAGGCTAGTACAGGCAGAATATGTTGAGAGAATGCATTAGTCCTAGGGAAGAAAACTTGTAGGAAAAGACAAAAGACAAGTGAGGGGGTAAGTAGGAGAGAGGAGATTGGGTTTGAATATCATCATTTGTTTTCCTTCTCCTTTTCCCAAACATACAACTAAGTCACCTACTGTCTCTCTCCCATCAGTGCTGGATGGAGGCTCTTTGCAGCGCTGTTTCTTTAATAAGCTGCGAGACATCTGCTGTGAATGGCAGAAGCAACTGCCATCCCTGAAGTCACTGAAGTGCTTCCTGCTGATTTCCAGCCATGCCATCCGCAACGTCCGCCGGAAAATGGAGGACAGACATGTTTCTCTCCCAGAATTCAATCAGCTCTTTGGCTTGTCGGTAAGTCTCTGTGGCCAGGAGAGGTCAGTTCTAGCATTCATTCAAACACCCCTTGAAACACACTCATGTCCTAGTATCACAAAGTGAGCACTTTTGGGAGGTGCTACAAAGGATTTTCTGACAGCAGTCCTTTTATCAGGTCTGTACTGGAGCAGAGACCTACTGGATCTGTGTGTTTGGGTTAGCTATATAGCATTTTTTTGTGACATTGATATGCTCCCACCACAAGGGTGAGAGCGGGAAAATAACTCACTTTGGGGGCGCGGGGTGTTGCTATATTTTATGAGAGAATTGATGATGTAAAGGTGAAAAATAGCATTTTGGTTGAGGATTCAGGGATGCTTACTAAATATATAATGGAACCACACAACCTTCCAATCTGCCTTTTCAATTCCTATTCCTTTTCAAGAATCTGGTCAGTGATCAACAAGGAGCAAAGAAAAATAACACATACCCCTCATGCTTTGTGCGTATATAAAAAGATCTACACTTTCCACAGTATGCATCCAATGAAGTGAGCTGTAGCTCATGAAAGCTTATGCTCAAATAAATTGGTTAGTCTCTAAGGTGCCACAAGTACTCCTTTTCTTTTTGCGAATACAGACTAACACGGCTGTTACTCTGAAACATACCCCCATGAGATTCATATTCTATCTATTTTACACATTGGTAAACTGATGCAAATTACCTGAGGTTACACACAGTTAGTGGGAAAGCTCAGAGTAGAATACAGGTATCCTAATTCCTACTCTCCAAATCAGTTTGCTAGATCATGTCACCTTACTTTCCTTTCCCAGGGAAGATCATGGTGTTTGTGGCTCTCAGTGTATTTGCATAGTATTGTATCCGTGTACATGCTTGCACTCTCTCATACATATGTGTGCACATTCTTTCACTGAAATGCTTACATAAAATCTGGTAATTGACTTTTATTTCTGAACTCTTTGTATCTCCCTCCTGTCAAAAGGATGATGTTGATCGAGTATACTTTGCTGTATTTGATGGCCATGGTGGAGTGGATGCCGCCAATTATGCAGCGACTCATTTGCACGTAAATGTTGCATTACACAAGGAGATTCTTAAGAACCCAACTGAGGCCTTGAAAGGCTCTTTCCAGCAAACTGATGAAATGTTCCTTTTCAAAGCTGAAAGAGAGGTGAGTGCGTAGAGTAGGGTTGTCAACCCTCCAGGACTGTCCTGAAGTCTCCAGGAATTAAAGGTTAATCTTATATTTAATTAAAGATTGTCATGTGATGAAACCTCCAGGAATACATCCAATCAAAATTGGCAACCCTAACATAGAGCCAGATTCCATTATAGTTAAGCAGTTGGGAAATTGCTTGGGTGACAGTAAACAGGAATGGTGTTATGCAGAGAATTTTGTTCTCCTACAGTTAGACTTTGAATTCATTCTGATTCGTTTGCCAAGTATCCTAAGTGGAAAATATTTCACTGGTCACATTAAATTTTCCCTTCTCATCAGAACCAGTGCCTGCAAGTTCAGGGAGATGGAAACTTTGAAGTGAAGAGTTAGTGCTATTTCAGGATCCTCAATCTCAGGGAATATACAGGCAACAAAGAGTTGCTTCCTTGGAGAGAAGAAGAAGGGGAAAAAAAAAAAAAAAGACTAGCCCCAATTGTATCTGCATAATTTAATACAGGAAAGGCAAAGAAAATCTTTCTATTTATTTTCTTAAGGCTGGTTCCACTAGCACCATCACTGACCTTTCTCTTCCTCCTTTCCCCATATTTGGGAGAGTGAAGTTGGTGTATGGCAAGATAACTGGAGGATGAGAAATTTTAAAAATGAGTTAAACTAGGTTCTTGAGTTCAAAGTATTGTAAGGGAACTGAAGGTGGTAAAGGTCAAATGAAGGATACTCTTCCATCTTTATAGCAGCAGCATTGAAACTTGACCATTCAAAGTGTAACAAGGATGGCTTTTTATAATGGACTGTAATATAGCAGTGGAGAAATGCTTACCTTGAGAATATTTTTCACTGCCACTAGGAAGGCAGAGATAGGGTGGCTACATCTGTTTGTATGGGGAAGAAAAGTCACGTTCAGTACTGAAAGGTTCTTCCTGCTGAAGTTAAAATCAAACTGATTCCTCTGCTTTTCAGAAAAACCCAAGTAAACAAATGGTTCTGGGCCCTTTGAAGCTCATGCTGGAGTTAGTGAAGACAAGGGAAAGAGCATAACTATAGCAGTGTCAGACACTTGAAAGCTAGAATAGGGTTTCCTCTAAACCTGTGTTTTCTCTTATGTTTGTACCTTTTATTCAGTGGATTGCCAGTCACAAAGATCTAAATTACTGCATAGTTAACAAGCTTTAATTAACCCTAATTAAGGCTAAGTTTTTGTCATGGTTATTTTTAGTAAAAGTCACCGACAGGTCACGGGCAATAAACAAAAATTCAAGGAAGCTGTGACCTGTCGGTGACTTTTGCTGCTGCAGCTCCATGGTTTCCCCCGCCACCATGGTGGTTAGGAGCTATGGGGCCAGTTCCCCCTCTGCCCACGGCAGCTGAGCGCAGCAGGGTGACCATATTTCCCAAAGAGAAAATGGGACACCCAGCCTCTCTCCTGAGGCACCCCCCTCACCACCTAAGGCGGTCACCCATCACTGGAACCCTGACGAGGGCCCCCTCTAGGAGTCCGTCACATGTCAGTGGAACCTTGCAGGGGGCCACCTGTTGCTGGAACCCTGCCAAGACCCTGCTGGCTGCCAGCTCCAGAGTCCTGCAGCCCCTGGGGCTGAAGCAGAGACTGTCACGGAGGTCTCTGGAAGTCACGGATTCCGTGACTTCCATGACCTCCGTTACATAAATGTAGCCTTAACCCTAATTTACAATGTTATGATGTTAAACTGCAGTTTAACTTGCACTGCTCTGTTTTCCTTTGTAGAGGCTGCGGAGTGGTACAACAGGTGTATCTGCCTTAATTGTAGGGAACAGGTTACACATAGCCTGGGTTGGAGACTCCCAGGTAATGTTGGTGCAGCAGGGAAAAGCTGTGACCCTGATGGAACCTCACAAACCTGAAAGAGAAGTAAGCCTGTTTTCTTTGGCTCTCTCCTCTGATGGCTGTAATTAATTTACTTTTGGCTCACTGAATCTCTTTAAATGAAGATCTGGCCAACTACCAGCTGACATTGAACTGCTCTCTTTGTAGACAGATTATAAAAAAGGTCTCTAAGTAGCTTTGGAACTATTTGGAATCTCTAGAGTTCCTGGAGTCTGGCACATATGCCATATAACTAGAATGACAAACTGAGCTGATAGGTTTCAGAGTAGCAGCCGTGTTAGTCTGTATCCGCAAAAAGACCAGGAGTACTTGTGGTACCTTAGAGACTAACAAATCTATTAGAGCATAAGCTTTCGTGGGCTACAGCCCACTTCATCGGATGCATAGAATGGAACATCTAGTAAGAAGATATAAATACATACATACAGAGACGGTGGAAGTTGCCATACAAACTGTAAGAGGCTAATTAATTAAGATGAGCTGATGGTATTGGTGGCCAATCTCATCCTTGCAATGAATGAGGATACAGTCTGTTGGCAGTTTTTGATAAGTGGTCATGAATTACATCTATTAAATTTGAAGTCTCTAGCAGGACTAGATGGAGCCACTTTTCAGTGATTTCATCCCTTTTAAGTTGGACGGTTACGGAGCATAATTATGATGTGTCAGTCTTGCCTTTCTCCTGTCTAGGTGTGTGTTCTCAGTGCATGTTTTTCCAAAGGAAAAAAGGATTGTGCTGAAGAACAGATTTGATCTGTACTCTCAGTTGGGAATCCCCTTCGAAAAAATAAAAAGAACCTTGTGAATACTGTAGTACTATGGAACTTTGCATACAGGGCAACCATGAAAAATCTACAACTGCAAGCCTTTTATTAACAAAATTAACTGATTTTTTTTTTAAAGTTACCATTGAGTTAGTAAATTAATGTTTTAATTTCAGACCTGGCTTACATAATAGCATCATCCAAATGGCAATAATAGACTAGTATCATAACAGGCTTAATTAATCTTACATTTCTTTTTATTAAAATAGGTCAAATATAACTCAACTGACTTACGTACAAACTGAAAAGACAGTAGCAAGTTTTTAGAGGTGGCATTGCATGAACCTTCTCCTTTATAGTATGAATATTAAAGTTTTTGTAGGGCTTGAGGAGTATGGATTATATTAATAAAAATGAAATTTGCCTCTAAATACAGTTTTTATTTCTACATCTAAAAACCTTAACCTTACAATTATCCTTTTCTTCCTACTTCCATTCACAATCTTAAATATTTGCACAGTGATGGGGATATTGCCAGTTTGTTCCTATAGAAATGACTTAGATAGGGATTCTTCCCTTTAGTTTCATGAGCAAGCAATGATGCAGTCATAGGGAAGATGTCTTGTCTTGTTCATGTATATTCAACTTAACATTGCAATAAGACTGATTTTTCTTTTATTAAGCACATTTTTCTCTGAACACTATTGATTCCCATTTCTTTAATAATATAAAGCTGTTTGCATCCTACTATAAGTATACAAGTTGAAGGGATTTAAGATTTTTCTCTGCAACACTGGATAGTAGTGAATTTAGTAAGATATAGGATATGCTCTTAGTATAAAGAGTTGATGTGCTTCTTTCTTCTAGGATGAGAGAATGCGTATAGAAGCCCTAGGTGGCTGTGTGACCTACATGGACTGCTGGCGGGTCAATGGAACCCTTGCTGTTTCCAGGGCTATTGGTAAGTAACGCCATCTAAATTAGTCAAAATTGAATTATCCTTAAACACATAATCTAAAAAATCCTGGGGCTGAATAAGTAAACAACCATTTATTAATAAAGAGATTATAGTGTTTGCCCAGCTTGGGCCGAAGAGTAAATTGCTTCTATTATTGTAATTGCTTGAATAATGGAGTATTAAATTGCTTGGTCAGCACAACCCTTATCAGTTTTTGAAGGAAAAAATAAAATTAGTTCAATTCCTTCTTTGAAACACCTCTAATAACCTATCCTGTTGCAACTGAAAGCCCAACAAGCTTGCGGAGTATACTGTACATGACACTAGAGCAAATATTGGCTTCTGATCTGATAGATGTCTGAATATCTCCATATAAGGTAGGTGAGTTAATATCTTATTGGATCAACTTCTGTTAAATAAAGAGACAAGCTTTTGACCTTAGAGTTTATTTATCCATTTTAGTATCTACAAGTTGTTCTCTTCACTGTGTTTCAAAAGTCAAATTGTTGTGTCATCCTTCAAACTGCAAATAGCTAACATAAACATTGGCAGTGGACCATTTGCATTTAAATGATAATATTCCCAAATGCCGTGGAAAGAACTTTCTTGGATGCTTGCCACTTAAAGTAAAATTAGAAAAGACCCTAGGCAACAGCAGTTAATGAAGAATTGTAATGGCTGAACTGAAGCAAGTTATCATACATTTATACAGTATCTTTTTTTTTTTTTTTTAATTGAGAAGTGGTAAGCTTGTATCACTTGTGTTGAAATGAATGTGTACAGGTGGAACTGTTGAATTGAGTATTTGGGCACTATACTGCGTGCAAGGGGATGTTCTTATTCCTCTCATGTCATTATCGCTAATGAAAATAAGGTTCCTCCCTGGTGTTCCAAGGGTTTCACAAGATGCACACTTTCCCCTTGCGCCCCCCCCCCCCCAAAAAAAAACAAACAAACAAAACCCAAAGCATCCCAGCATTTCCTGAGGGAGGAAAATTTGATGTTTTCCTTGGTGAGCTCCTCATATCATTCTGCTCTAGAGGAGGGATATAATGAGCCATGGTACCATACCCAAAACACAGTAGATGCCCTTAAATCCATATGAATCACAGGGGATTGTTAGGAGTCGAAGGCCTTCTCCATTGGCTCTGTAGCCCCCATCCATCTCCTTCATGGGGCTCTGGGGTATGATCTGGCCCTAAAAGAAAGCATTGCAACGCTGGAGAATCATTGAAATGGTGGTTGAGGAGACAATGGTTCATATTAAAGCAATCAGATTTGTATCTTTTCTTGTTAGGTGATCTATATCAGAAGCCCTTTATCTCTGGAAATGCAGATGGCAATTCATTTGAGCTGACAGGTTCTGAAGATTACTTGCTCCTGGCCTGCGATGGATTCTTTGATGCCATCAGACCATATGACGTGGTGGATCTGGTCCTAGATCACTTAAAGCAAAACAAAGGAGATGGTCTCAAGGCAGCAGAGAGACTGGTGGCTGCAGCAAAGGAAAATGGATCCAGTGACAACATCACTGTCTTGGTGGTCTTCTTAAGGAACCCCCCAGACATCTTGGCAGACTGCTTGGGAGACCCTAAAAGCCTCAGTGCTGATGAGAGTGCAGAGGATTCACCCTTTAACTTTTTCAGCTCTGAGATGAACAATCAGAGCGACAGCCACACAACGATAAAATCTTAACTCTCATATGTTCCACTAAAGAAATTTTTCTTTCCATTAAAGAAGCTGCTAGGAGGATGGGTAAAACGTCAGGAATAAGGTGACCAAAATTCCACAAAGAAAATGTCAGAGCTCATCTTACTATATCCATTGTCCCCTCTTCCCCTGAAACAGCTGAGCAGGCTGGAAGACTTGTGCAGCTACTTCTTCCCTGGACATAGTTTTAAAGTGTTTGCCAGGTTGCCAGTTCATGTCCCTCTGTCCTGGAGGTGGTAAGGAATGTATAAGCTAATGGAGGAGAATACTTATTTGTATTATGCTTATTTGGGTTCTGCTTTAATTCAAAATAGTGCTTAAAAAGGAAAGCTAACATGCAGATAGTTTAATTGTAATGTTACCTATTTAGGGTGTGTGTGGGGGAGAGAAGCCATCATCAAATCGAAGCTTGTTACTGCATACTATCTCCATGAACAGGTTCAGTATTCTAGAGGATCAGGTGTCCAGGAACGAGATCTTGTGCTTTTCGTGTTATACCCTCAGAGACCTCTCAACTTCATCATTTCATACCAAAGACAACATTGTGAAAGACGGTGATATAATAGAAACCTCATCCTTTTAAAGAACCATTTGACTTTTCATAATTATGGGGAAAATACAACGGAACACTTAAGGAGGGAAACTAGGAAAATCCTAAACAGAAGAAGCAATCTGTAGTTAATTACTTTCTGGCATGGTCTGGTAATTAATTTAATTGACTGATATGGAAAGAATAACTTAAGAGTAAGGGTGAATTATTTCTGTGACACAAACACACTTTATTAGCTATTTGGTAACCTGAAAAGAGAGGACACTTGCTGACTGTGTTTGTAAGGGGTCCATAGAAATTGTGTGTTTATGCTCTGCCAGTTCAATAGGCCCTGTACTTGCCACATCGTTTTTTATGGTTTGCTATAAACAAAGTGAAGTATTTTATTTTTTTTCTTTTCATAAAGTTTTTGGGTATTTACTGAACGTTATGGTTGTGGGAACTTTTTTTGCAGTGTTACTGGATTTTTTTTTGTTTTTTTTATTTAAATAGGATTTTTAAAATGTACACTTTTGTTGTCTGGCTTTAAAAACTGGCCACCTTCAAGTGCCTTAAATGTTTCAGAAAAGGATGGGAAAGGTTAGTTTTCTATCAAATTCAGGTGACCATGTTCTAGTTCTGTTTTTAAAATTTAGTTTATTTCATTAATATAAATATTTTAATGCACTTACAGCTCTTTCATTTTTTTGTGAATGATTGAGCAGGAACTGTGTTCCAAGAACATTTTTGTTTTTCAGTGTTGCCAAACTCTGGTGTTTGTGAGACTCCTGATGTTTGGTGTTTGCTTAAAGGCCCCAGCTAGCTGGCCTCAGGTTATTTACCTGAGAATCTTCAATTTCATTTTAAAAAAAATTCTAACCCTCAGTTTTGTAGAGGGCAAACCCTATGTGCACCAATACCACTGTGCAGATTTTCAATAAAAAGAACTCCAAGTGTGTGTTTTTAAAAAAAAAAAAAAAAGTTGGGCCTGACTCACAATTGCTGGATGTTGACAATACTGCATTGATGATTCTATATATAGTTTGATACAGTAACTTTCTGAGGCGGTGAGAAGTTGAGATTATACTAGAGAACTATGTGACGTGTATATCATATGCATGGGTGCAAGCACGCAGTATGTGTGCATATATAATTGCATTGGTTAACAGATAGCAGACGCATGACAGTCACAATCAGTGCTGCTGGAGCCTCTAGTCTGATTCTGTCACTGTTCCCATCACCGGGAAACTTTCTGTATGAGCAGGATCTGAGAGCTATGTTGCCAATTTATTTTATAACTTTTGTATCTGAACAGGAAAAGCAGCCCATCAGGTGGTGAGAATGTAACATCACTTTTGACTTAGGCATACTGTTTTCATACAGCAGTCCTGTTGGTTAAAATGCCCTGAATATTTTAAATCGGAAATGTTTTAAGGGGAGTAAACGTCTATGGAAAATTGAGATTTGTCTTAGCTTGATCAGATAGCAGCCTTAAAATAATGAGGTGGGGTGAGGAGGCAGAGCAGCACTGATTGTGCTCGTGCTATGATAAGATATAAGCTAACATAAGATAATTCAATTATCCAAGTGATTTATTTGTCAGGTTACCCGCCAAAGATCGTACAATTCAACATAGTAACTCCATGAGTGGGGGGTGGGGGAATATTCCACCACCTAGTAACTCTGACAATGGCTCTGTTAATGTATTATGGAAAGGCGGTAACCTCTCCATAGTTAAGGTTGTAACCATTTTTCTATTATAAAGAGAAATTTTGCTACCCTTCTAAAATGCTTGGGTGAAGCTTTCTCTTACTGCAAGTGAGCTAGGTAAGGTGGAAGGTGAGAGGGAATTTTTTGTGCCAAATCTGGCTGTTCAAATTTGGAGACTTCCCTGATTATAAGAATAATTCAGTGAATCTTTGTCATATCCTACCTCTATAATGATGCAACCCAGAAACTTCAGCTTAGGTTTGTTTGCTGGGGTTTTGGTGACCTAGTGCATTTTGGCATCTTGAGGAGACAAGTCCCCATATTCAGAAATTGAGCATTCTATCTGTGTCTTATGGACTTCTCAGGTTCACTGTTACTTTTGTCAAAACCAGGATAGCTTTTGAGGTGGCGTAAGATTTGGAAGATTCATGAAGTTGCTGTTTTTGTTTCAGAACTCTGACAGCATTTCAAAGATATGGAGGGAAGCAGGCAGACTTTAAAAGCCAAGCCCTTTGTACCTACCTTTCTGTTATAATTGTCTGCCCGGTAATGCTGCCAAAATTAAACAAATCCACCTGAAACTTCTGACTGAGGCTCTTTGCCAGGTGAGAATATCTTAGCCAACTATCAAGTGGCTAAGACATGATATTTTTCAGATATGGGAGCTAAAATTAATATGCTTCAACTTAAAGCAGAAACCAATGAATGGCTTAGACTAGAAGAATCCATAGTTTGTGGGAAATACGGATACTTTGATTTGGAGTTATTTGCTGTGGATTTTTTTGAATCTTCATGGACTAATGGAGAATTTCTGGATGAAATCCTGGTCCTGCTGAAGCCGATGACAAAACTCTGATTGACTTCAGTGGGGCCAGAATGTCACCCTCTAAGCTTCACAGAGGCTCCTACAGGCTTTCAAAGGTCAGCAGCTCCTACAGATCTAAGCAGAACCAACCAGGCTAAAAAGTTAGCAGATTTTATGTACGTAGACAAGTATGTTATGACTGACACACTGTTGTCATCAAAGGTGCAACCTGTTGTACACAGTACTTACCTCTGAAACTACTTCTGCATCAATAGTTGTCCTTGATCAAGATTTGATAAATAAATTTTTATAAAAGAAAAACTTCAACCTGTAGCATTTAGTAAATATCAGGAATTTAAAAAGGAAGGTGGGGAGAGTGTCTCTTTGAGTGACATGCATAAAAAATATTGGAAACACAGGAAGCTTTAACCTATCCTTTGCTCTCTCTGTGTAAGTGGCACATTTTATCTTGATATAGGAGGCTTTGTATCTGTACGTATCCTAGTGCTGTATATGACACTTACATGATTGGTGGCATATGTACCCCTTATGGATCATGAGGAATGAGTTCCTTTGCTTATTCATCTACATTTAAAAAGTTCTACTTTTCCTGAGACCTGTCTATGGCCATGAAAAAGACACAGATCTTCATTCACTGTATAAGTCTTCTTTTTCTTTTTGATCCTGTGTATTATTGATTGATTACAATTATCATATAATTCTGGTTGTTCTCTGGGCAATGGGATAGGGAGTTAAGGTCATTTGATCTTAACTTTATTTCCATACATTCAAATGCTTGATCTTTTTACAAGTTTTCTCTTCAAAATTTCCTGGTTTTCTTTGCACTTACCATTCTCTTCATATTTGTTTCCCACCACCACCTCCTTAAATTATTGGTATGGCGCAGCTTAACCAAGGTTTGCTATTATCTGGGAATAGTCTCAAGTGTGTGAACGCTTTTAAAAATGCATATATTTTTATTTTGGGGGGGCGGGGGGGGGCAGGCTAAGTTGCCTTTATAGCTAACAGCAAGGACATGTCTTGGGTTCTCTTGTGGAGCTTAGCACATAAAACTGTTCATGATTCCAGACAATTTCTCAGTTTTAGACCCATAGGTTTGAGTTATAGGTAGGGCCCTGTGAATTCCTAGAGTGCAGAATTGTGCTTAAGAAAGTAAGCTTTTAAGTAAAACAAAATTAAAAACCCAGCCCTTAAGTTAATGCTTTTCTTTGAAACTCTGAATGCAAACCTTGACACTGGCTTCTTCCAGAGACAGCAGAAAGCCTGAAATGATCTGAGAAGTGTGACATTCCTTATTCATGTAACTGGGTTGGTAATGCTGAAACCTAATGATAGACCTTTAAATGTCAACATAAAATGATCAACTGCAAAATAGTTAAATGATTTAGCTAAAAGCTTTGATTATCCCACAACCCCAAACTACCCAGCTGTCAAAACCTGCAGCTTCACCCATGACAATGTCTAAGATGCAGTTGTACATCATTGATGTAAAAGAAATTGGCACGTTGAACATGTGGGAACAGCATCAAATTTAAACACAGGGAGTTACTCTCCCTGTTGTACTATTAATTTTCATATTTAAACTCCCTTTAAATGAAACTATTGCAGAATTCTTAGTCTGCCTCAACAAATGGCTGCAGAATCCCGGAATCTTTCTGTAGAATTTAAGTTCAGCTTACCAGGGACTAAACATGCTCTTGAAATAGAAATGGGTCTATCATCCATGAGTGTACTAGAAAACTAGTATAATCGTCTGATCAAGAGAAGTACTGGACATGACACACTTTAGATACTGGTAACAGAGTTCAAAGGGGCACCATCAAATTAAAAATCACATTTCTGCCTGAAATTTATTTGTTTACATTCTTGTGTTAAGGTTACTATAACCTGAGCAAGACGGGGGCAGGGGGAAGAATATAGTCTTTATTTTGTCAGTCTGTTTCTGCATATAAACAGCAATTTATATATAGTCAGTTTTACTGTTTCTTCTGTGTAGTCAGTCAGATTTCCCTGATTTTGGGGACTTTTACATAGCAATAGTAAAGGAGGGGAAAGTGATGTGAAACCACAAAAATTGGCTGAGGGACTCAGGGCAGATGTAGTACCTAAAACTACTTTTCATCTAAATAGATTTCAAGTTGGATTGTGTCCCTTTTTAAGAAGTAGCTTAGAGTAACCAAGCACTAAAATATAGTCTTTTAAAAACAATGCAACAGACACTTAAAAGCCTCATCTTCTGTTGGATGAAAACCTGCTTTTTTCATGATGCTTAGATATGGTACAAGTCTCCCTTGTGCTTGAACAGCTCAGTTCTAATCCTTTTTACTTTTATTCTTTAGTCCTTGAAAGAAATGTAAAATAAATTAATAAAACAAATGTTCTGGGTCTAACCTAAACAAAAGGACCAAAAATTCATAAATTCATTCATGATTGTAAACAAGGAGAGTTTTTCAAGGGAAAAGGACTCCTGTCACAGCCTGTTAATGTCTGTGTGACATGTTTTTTGTAGAACCTTTGAGAGCTAGAGAGAGATATAGAGACAGAGCAATTTTTAGAACAGTGCGGGAGGGGGAATTAAGTAAAATCTACCCTCTAACAGTGACAGAGGAATGAAAGAGAGCATGCAAGACAGGAACACGTTTAAGTGTTATTAGTGCCTATTTTAAAAAGGAAGTGGGCTGGAAAATAGAGCTACAAATGTCAGTTTCTTATGGAGAAATACCAAGTGCTGGAAGAAATTAAAAACACTTTTAAAATGGCAGAACTAGAGTGATCACCTTGTCTTATAATAGTGAGGAATGGGGTCAGAGTAAAGCATCCTAGGTGATTTCTGTGACCTTGCTCAGTATTGTTGTGTCCTTAGAGGTTCATGCTGATAAGTGGAATTCTAAACACATTGCATGCAAGGGAACTAGGCTGAGATATACAGTTCTGTGTACACAGGTTATTGGCTACCACACAGTTGCTGCTGTAAGTAAATGCCATGAAGTGTGTTAATGAATTGATATTGCGGGTTGGATCTGCTAGGATGAGTAATTGGCGTGGAGTTGTTTCAGCAGAGTTGGCAGTTGAATAGTGTTAATCATAGTGATGACTTTAATAGCATTTAATAGACACTTACTTGAATTCAGATCAGATGATATATTGCTTTAAAAAAAAAAAAAAAAAGCATTCCCAGGGCTATTAGCATTGTATGGTAAAAAGACACTAAAACTGCCAGAAGAAAGTTGTGGGGGTTTTTTTTCGTCCTCTGTTTGAGAAGTGCTTTCTTTCTGGGTTCTGGATATAGGTCTGCTGCGCTTTCCATTAGAAACCTGCGTTTTCACTTGATATTTTAGTAAAAGAATAGTTTTGAGCTGAAACGTAGCAGCCACCTCCCACAAATCCTAAAAGGAGCTTTCCAAAACAGAGATGCTATAAAAGACCACCAAGGAAATACAGGTGTTTTTTAAATATGTATTGGACAATAGGTCTTGGCTCCTAAGGTGTCACCAGAGAATTGCTTAAATCACATACAAGTCTATGAAGGGTATATATTGAAAGGTTGTTTCAGTTGAAACTTCCTAAGATTAAAAAAGCTATATTAAAAGAAAATTCAAGGTCTAACTTGACAGACAAAAGCTAGGAAAATTGGAGTCAATGTTGCTACTCCATTCTTAGCACTTAGATGCCACAGTGATGGGTGTTCTACAATTGCTGAAAGATTAATGGATCACTGTGCACAGTTTGAGGTTATGTATCGCCACGTGTTGTATTTGACTAAAAGCAAATGCTTCTGGGGATGTGTGGGGGAAAAATCAGCCTTAACGAATTTTTCTGATCCTTGTTAATCTAATACTTGAAGACTGCAGGTGGTTTTTATATATATAGATAGCTGTTAGTTAAATTTGGATTAAAACTTCCGTTCTTACTTACAGGTGCCTTTAGGCACTAGTGCAATATCCTAGCCACACTGTGCTAGGCAATATACTAGCACAGAATTAACAGCCTCTTTGCAGTTCTTCATAACTTTTGGACTAATTTCTTTTGGGTTGAAATTTCCCAGGCTTTATCTCGTCCAAAAATTAGTGTTTGGAAAATTAATGCAAAATCATCTAAACTGTCTGGAATAATTGATGGTTTTCCCCATGCATCTATTATGTATATATCTTTTCTAGTTTGGGTTGTGAACAGGAAGGGCGGTTGTGACCTCCCACCGCTTTCTTTCTGGTTTAGTGGAGGAGGTGGTTCCAAAAATGTCTGTTTTAACAAAGTCCTGGTCTGGAGAAGGGTGAAAACTACTGCGCTGAAGCACCCATTTGGTTTGCAGAATGCTACCATTGGAAGGTCTATGCTACAAAACCCAGAACCCCATTTCTACCAAAAGGGTTAGAACTTGTAGTATGGACAAGACTAGGTTAGTCCCATCCACACTATAAGCTCAAATTCTGGTTCAGTTTTAAAGTCCCTGTTTTCATGAGACCCTCTGAAAAGAGGAAAGCCATGTGAGCATCCTGAGTTGTTCTGCAGTTCTGGTTTTGTGTGGGTTTTCCAAGCTGTGCACATTCCTGCTGAGATTGTTTACTTTCCTGTGCACCAGCAACAAAAGACAGCTGTGTTGGCAGCATAGGAAATTTTGCAAAATGCAACGTTCCTCCAATAAAGGAGGACAAAATCAATAGAGAGAAAAAATGTTTTCAAGCTTCTTGGAATACAAACAATGGAATGCAAAAAATCCAAGCTAGAAGAAAGTTGGCAGTGCGCTGTCTGAATATATCTTAGTTAAGGAAACCACTGTTCTAAGCTAATGCATTTTGTCTGCTTTATTTTATTGACAAGCTTCCTACACCCAGGGGTTCGTGTCTTGTTGCTGATATGTACTTTTCAGCATGAAGAAACGAGACACCTATTTAACTTGCTGAGGACTGGGGATCTGTTTCTGCAGATTTCCCCTAGTTAAAACATGATTTACCAGAGCTTTCTGCTTTCACAAGTAATGAGCCATAGTGCACCAAATCTCAACAACACTTTAATATCACTAGTAGTGGCTTTTTTTTTTATGATAACTCATGCATTTGGCCAGCCTAGTGACACTGCTCTGTATTGTCATACTGACGACCCTAGTATCTCCTCCCCTGGTGGATTGATCTCCAAGGCCTAGCAAGATATGGGAAGTAATGCACTCAGCTCCTAGGGGTTTGTGTCATTCAGCAGTGACCTAGTTAAGGTGTGACTTTTGCCAGTTGTGAAGGGAGTATTATCCATTCCTTGGTCAAAAGGATGGTGTCCTTTAGGACTCAAGGATAAGGGAGACACAGCTAGAAAACAAGAGGAATCTTAAGGGCTTCTGAGAGGGATCCCCAATGCAATCCATTTCTGTAGTTGCCTCTGCATATTGTTCTTTTTGTCTAATGTGACTCTAGTTATTGCTAAGCTATTTATTAATTATGCTGTTTGCTCTAGGGTTTGAGCAGTATAGTATATAAAATGTCATTCTTATTTGCTAGAGATTCTCTGTGATGGGAGGAAATGTTATACTAGTATAAACAATGGGTTTCAGAGTAGCAGCCGTGTTAGTCTGTATTCGCAAAAAGAAAAGGAGGACTTGTTAGTCTCTGAGGTGCCAGAAGTACTCCTTTTAGTATAAACAATGCATCTATTTTTACCTTTAGTTCTAGAGATCTAAGTCTGCCTCTTATCCCCGCCTCATTTTTCCTTTTCTTCCCACTTCTCCCTTGCCGTTCCTTATCTAGAAAGGAAGAATGGTCTTCTTTTGGAACTAGCATCAAAGTTTGTGTGTAACTCTAGACAATAAACTCCATCTGAATTGGCTCAGTGCAGATGCCCTGTATAATTTTGTCCAGTTTGACTTAATTCCACTGTAAAAATACAGATCTGTGGTCCGATGCTGCAAATGAGCCTCTGGCATTGGGAACATAGGAAATGCCACACAGAGTACACAGGACTAGATGACCCACTGATTTGATGTAACTGACATTTTGCCAGTACCAGATGCTTCAGAGGAAGACCTTAATCTCCTGTTATGCCATAACCTGCCAATAGGGGATGCTTCATCTTAAATCCAGGCAGTTAGAGCTTCTTATGCCTGTAGCATGAGGGTTTATATTGCTTAACTTCTATCTTCGTCTGGGACACACCTTGCTATCACCCTGCCTGTAGAGGAATCACACTTGTTTCCAGCCATTTTACGCTGGTTTGAAAGGAGAATTATTTGCCTCTTCGGTTCTCCCTTTGCTCCCCACCCCAAGTGAACAAAAAAGAAAGACAATCTAATATGTATACTTCAAACTTCTCACCAAGACATTTCTCCAGTGTTAGGTACATAATATAATGTAAGCACAGTATCAGACATCTAGCAGCAATGTTAGACTTTTGTAACTACTTGTATTGATTAAAAATGCACATAATTACGATCAGTATTAAAATAGTTTTTGAGTACACAACTATTGCTTTATTCTGGCAACCTCCTCTTAGTATGTTGGCTAATGAACCTTGGGTGAAAACAAGAAGGACCGATTATTAGAAATATGGGATCTGTTAGTTGTGTCATTTAAACATAGTCCTCACTTATTTATTTTGACTGTTACTCTGCAGTTGCAGAGAGGCTGAGATACAGCAGGTTTTGTAAGCTGTGGCTTAAGCAGTTATCCAGTATTTTAAGACTTTTTCTTTCTTGTTTAGGCTGACTGGTTACTTGTGCATGAGCTGTAAACCTGTTATTAAACATGCTGTGCATATTGTATATTCACTTATGTGAATTGTTCTAACAGTGCTTGTGTGTGTTGTGTTATGATGCTACATTTCTTTATATATTTATGTGTATTGCATGTGGTTTAATTGTTTTTATATTGTCACTTTTGTATTCACATAGTGCCTGAAGTATCTATTTGCCTATTGCAAGGAATTTAAATTGTTTCAGAACAGTGATTGAGTAGCAAAGGGAGTAGGGGCAAGAGATTCCCTTACTGTAGGACGTGTTTTTGAAGTGTTAATAAATTGCAAGGATCCAAAGACTCTGTTATTCGTTTCTTCATTTTAATCACAGAAGTGCTTAAAAACACTTGGGCCATATGACTAACTTCCAAGATCATGTTTTTCCATTTCAGGCTGGCAAATACAGCTTCGTCTTGTCAGAATTTTTCAGTAGGCTTTCTACTGGAAAAGATTGCTGGAGCTCTGGAAGGAAAGAACCCTCGCAGTACCTAGAAGGAAAGAACAGGTTTGAAGGTGAAAATGGGAGGTGGAGGGGGAGAACGAAAACTTCCTTTAATGGGGGCATAGGATAGGAGCAGAAGTAAGGGGGAAATACTGAGATGAGATGGAGGGGCGCACAGCTGACTCCAGGCTGGGAAAAGGCATCCCAACAGTTGCTGCTGCTGTTCCTATGGCAGTGGAAGCTGGTGCCCTGTGGTCCTCAACCTCCCCTCAGCTACTTGTGCTTGTGCATGGATACACCCTGTCCTGTCCCCCACACCCCTTTAGCTGGTGCACGTGTTCCTGCCTCTTCCTGGGCCAAACATCTCTGCTGGAACTCGCAGTGGCTGGAAGCCTGGTCTGGACTGGACCAGGAAGTCTTACCTGCTCTCTGGCAACCAGCCTGATCTTGTGTCCTTTTGGATCCTTCTCTCATTTCCACATCCTTCTTCCCCCGCATCCTTATACATACAGGCATGGAAAGATAGCCAGGTCCCACTCTTTCTGCCCCCAAAATACCTTGCAGAGGTGAAACATGTATCTGCCCCCAATATTCCCATTGCGGGGTGATAGCCCCCTCAGTTCCACCACCTGTGAATGAAAGGACACTATTGTGAAGACCACCATAAAGTTGCCTTCAAAAATATAACAAGCAACCCTTTGACTCGAGAATAGTGGTTTTGAAAATCTCTTACAATGAACATGACTAATTAAAAAAAAATCCAATAATTTAATATGGTGCCTTTTTAAAATGTTTCATTACTGAGGGTACCCTAAAACCAAACAGTCAAACTTTGTCTTCAGATATATGCCATTCTATTCTAATTCATTGGCTCATTATGTGTTTCCTTTGCTTCTCTATACCCTGGACTTAGCAACACAAACTACACCCAGGATTGAGTTGGCCCAGTGACTAATGTTCTGCAGTGCCAGAGCAATGGGTAACTGTTTGAAAATGGCTGTCACTTTGTACAGCTTGGCGCATTCTAAAAGCAAAGTAATTGCTCTTCAGAAGTATTGTTGAGCTAGAAGTAAGACAGCCTTGGCGGGGGATGGCTTAGCGGTATCTAGAGGGATGGGGATACGTTGGCATTAACCCTTAGGAAACTGGCGAATACCCAGACCTAGATTGCCTAATTTCCTAAGGCAGAGATTCTCTAGTTTGTGATCCACTGAGCCTTTACCTGTGGTCTTAGAGAACTGACTGATCCTGCTTTTACAGGATCCAAGTAAATCCATAATCTAGAGCAGCGGCAGTTCGTTGACGGCTGCAGAAGGGATCGCTATTAGTAAAGAATCCATGTACAACTTGCATTCACTTTATATGTCCTGCGCATTCCCATTGCTCCCTGGCAATGGGTGTCCAAAGGGCCAATCTCCTCCCTCAGGACTTGAGTCCATTGCCACTGCAATCGGATACTGACTTCAAGGAGAGCAGGATTGCATCTTGGTACTGAAGTTCCATCCTGTCATTGTATTGGTCCTCCTCACTGGTACCTGGTTTCAGCTTTTCCAGAGTTTGTTGCTTTGCACCTGTGCAGAGTGAAACAGCAGCATCTGTTCTCAAGTCATCTACTAGAGTGCCCAAATTTCCCCATGAGCATCCCTTTCCATAGCTCCTCTTGGCCAAGTGTCTTCAGCTGACCTCTTCCCTCTGATACAGGGCAATGGCACAGCTAATCAGCTACAGCTGTGTACTGCTGGGGAACTCAAGCAAGAAGCAATGTTCAAAATAAAGTACTAGAGAATACAGTGGGTTTTGATCCAATATACATTAAGTAGGTGTAGCTGGATGTGGGTATCCCTGCTGACTAGCTCCAGCAAACCAAACAAAAGTTGACCAGGGTAATGGGCTAGTGGATAGTATTATACCTTGTCACATGTAAGATGTTTGTTTTCCTGCTTAGGGACGTTATACCGCAGCCAAGAGCCTGCCTCCCAGCCCAGTAGACAGACTTGAACTGCAGGGCTCAAGTTAGTGCACTAAAAATAGTGTGGATGTTGCAGCTTGAGCTGCAGCTAATGCTCTCAAGCCCACCCGACCAGCTCAAGTTCCATCCACACTAGTTTTCACGCACTAGCTCAAGCCCCACGAACGCAAGTCCATCTGTCCAGGCTGGGAGGCACTCTCCCAGCTGCAATGTAGGCATTCCCTTGAAGCAGTGGTTTTCAACCTTTTTTCATTTGCGGACCGCTACAAAATTTCAAATGGAGGTGCAGACTCCTTTGGAAGTCTTAGATAGAGGTCCACAGACCACAGGTTGAAAACCACTGTTCTAATAAGCCAGTGCGCTGAGCAGATGGGAGAGAGTTTAATTATCAATTAGAATGGGGAGAATGTTTTAAATGGGGCAGCAGCTATTTAAACATCAAATGAGAGAGAGCTCTTATAAATGTTTTGAATAAGTCTGGGAAAACATCAACGTGGTCATGTAATACAAGCATTTATGGTACATTTTTCCCCTTGAGGAGAGTCTTTCATTCGGAATAATCCAGAAAGAAATTATTCTAACTCCACTGTTTGTAATGGAGCAGATTAGCTACAATATTTGGGTATGAAGTTTGAGATTCTATTTTCCTGATCCTGAAATAGATTCTACTGTCATGTAAAGGGATGTACTTTCCAAATCACACTCTGGGCAGCATAGCAGATACCTCCAGGAAACTGTTACATAAGGTAACCTACACTCCTGTCACTTTCCAGTATTCAATATGATTTTTTTTTAAAGCAATAGGCAAAAGTTCTGAGTTTCTACTTCCCACTTAATGGAGTCAGATTTTTAATATCTGCCCTCTTTCTCTCTAGCAATCTTTTTAGTGGAGTAACAACACAAATGCTGGCTCAGAGTAAAATGCACTTATTTTCAAAGATTTCAAAACACTTTACAAGCATCAATGACTTAGGCTCCTGAATCCTGGCTATGAATGGCAAAACTCCCTTTCACTTCAATAGGGCTAGGATTTTACCTGGCGGGAGGGACTAAAGAAAAAATGCCAAGGAAATCATTTAATAGCAACGTTGACTGGGCTGATTAGGTGAAGTTTATTCTTAATGCCTGGTTTTCTTGACTTAATTACTTCTGTGTTCCTAACTGCAGCTGAAGAACAATCGTCATTAAAATCAAAAGGCTGACGGCAATGGAATAAATCAATAGTTTCCAGGGGCCTTGCAGAAGTCAATGGCAGCCATTTGTATCCTGAGGAACAAGGCCTCTGATATGCAGGAGAGACAGAGGCTGCAGGCATCTGTGCGTTCCTTTCCTTTAGGTTTATGAAGGGTCTGTTTATGTTTCCTGCCTCTAGAGGGCTCTCTGTTACCTTTTGGCAAAAGAGTTCTGAAAAAGGTTTTTGGTGGTGCCCGCTGGCACTATTAACAAAGAAACAGCCAATGTTGCATTCATGTTTTTTTGCCTTGTCTCTCGAAGCTTAAAATGTGAAATGTTTTCATAGTACATTAATACCTTCCTGCCTGTGTGGTTTATTATGCTAGGGATACTTGTGAGTGCAGTAAGCCTGCCACTGACATGATTTAAAAGAAAAAAGCATAGAAAGGCATGATCTAGTAGTTTGGACACTATCTTTAAATTAGGTTCTGTCATGCCTTAAAACCAAAAGGGCCATCCACTCCTGTTTCCCTCAGTGGCCAATACCAGTTGCTTCAGAGAAGTGGGCAAGAAACCCTACATTTCGAAGGGAGGGGATAACTTGTCCCAGGGAAAGTTTCTTCCTAATTCCCATTAATTAAAGGTTGGTTTAAGCCCTGAAGTACAAGGGTTATATCTCTCTGAAAATTCTTTTGTTGGTATTTTGTGCTTTCCCTGTAAACATGCATGTCCAGTGTTAATAGTAATATCTCATCTATTTTTGGGTCCTGCAGAGATACTGGTACCTGTGTGAGCAAGTGTTAGACTAGGCTCTTCTTTATTACGGAGGTGCTGGTTGCAGGTAAGGCTGAGCTTCATTTTGCAATTAAAGGGATTCAGTCTTTGTTTTGTATCAAAAATACAGCCTAGTGTCCCCCAAACTTACTCTTTGCGTGCAGAATATATTTTCTGAGCATTCATCATTAATTATTTTATGAAATGAAAAGTGGGTTCTTTAGGAAACTTAGCATCCTGTGTCAGTTTTTTTTTCTTTCCCCAAATACCTTACCAATGGAGTAACTGACACTTCAATATAATGAAAATTAGTTGAAATCTTGCACAGCACCTGCAGTTGAAGAAATTAGGTTTTAATTAAGCTAAATTAATGATTTTATCTAATCGTTTTGACGGTACAGGTTCTAGCCAGGCTCAGGTAACTTTTACATGGGGCCATTGTGACAGAGGAAATTCAACCAATCACCACCCTTTCTCTACAGGTATTTTGCAAGCAATTCTATGAGTTGTAATGACTCAGTGATATAAGGGAGACTGGACACTTGTCAAGAGTTTTTCATAGGTACATTAACAGGCCCAACTGTGTCTGCTTTTTAAAGGCTCACTGGCTGCATGCTAGCTCTGGCATCAGTGTTTGGAAAGATTCCCATGGCATTGCAGCTTCAGCTCTACTGCCCATTGGAACAGCGCTACGGGCAGAACTGAGGCAGCAGTGTTGGGAAAGCATTTGGCTCTCACTGCCTTCCTGCACATAGTGCCAGTCTTACTAACACAGCCCTCTAAACCAATAAGTCAACTGCAAATTTCAACTGCAAATTCACACCAAAGCAGCCATTGTAAGGTAGCATTCTCTTTAGGTTTCTTGTTTAGTGTTCAGGTGTGATATTTTTAAAAATTAAGGAAATTCCAAGACACCAAACTGTTAAAATGGAATTAAGGTTGAGGCGTAGTGGTCCACAGACTCTTACAAATGCTTTCATCATATAGTGTTGTTACAGGGAAGAGTTAAGGTACTTTGTGTGCCTTAATTCTGTATTTCTCTAATGTGTTTTTGATTTCTTGTAATGCTGGCTTTTGGGATAGTTACAGCATCCTTGTATTGGCTTTTATTGAAATTACTGATTATGTATTCCCAACCTTAACGCTGCCTTAACATCATTTTATTATTATTATTATTATTTATTATTGTTTTTATTTTATCTGGAAATAATAGAAAGGAAAGTGGCTATTAGATCAGAGGGTGCATCTGAAAAAGCAGCTAGCTTCTGGGGAGAGGGTAGCAGGGGGAGAGAAAGGGGGTTCAAGCAGTGTTGGAATCTTTATTTAAGTAGTCTAGGAAAAGGTTTAAAATAAATATTCAAAATATTAGTGAAAAGTTGTTCAGAAGTTCTGCCTGGTATTTTCTCCCGTGATCCCAAAAACTACTCTTTATACTGCAGCTGTGCTGCAGAAAATTGTTGTCGAACATCTTGTTTTTAATGAAATTTAAAATCAATGGGCTTTTCTCAGATAGCAGCAATAAGCCAAGCCAGGAGGCTCATTAGTAGGCTAGTGGTGAGTGTCCTACATGGCGGAGGGCCCTGTGTCTCTCAGCAACTTGCTAGGAGCACTGAAGCTAGGTCTGCCAAAGCACTCTAGTCCTCCTACTGGGAGACTACTCCACCAGCTAATAGGCTTCCTGACCATGAAACCTTTCTTGTTATTCCGCCTTAGTTTTGCTGTTCTTCATTTCTTCCCACTACAGTAGCCATAGCCCCTTGGAGCGCTCTGAACGCATATGCTTCATATTAGGGAGGGGAATCAAACTGCTTTTTTTTTTTTTACTCTGAGTTAAATACCTAGTAGTGACTCAATTTTCAGTGAATATTGAACAAGATTATTGGATGTCCTCTAGAGCTCCCAGAGCTGCTCTAGGGCAGTGAGATCTGGAGTGGGCTAGTTGTGTCCATCTACTAATAAATAAGACTGCTGGAGCTTGAAATCCATCAGTGATCCATGCAAGCGTCTGTGACAGGCACAAATGCCGGCAGCTAATGAAATGAAGCAGAGATTCCATGGGCTCACAGGGCCTGTGCAGATACACAAAGTCTTGGTTGAGATGTCCTGGGAGGACAGGGGCTGGGGGTGAGTAAGAGACCACTGGGGATGCTCCTTCTACTGAAATGGTTCTAGAATGGGGCAGCATAAAAACAGCTTGTGATGGTAATGGTTGCTATGAACTGTTAAACTCCCAGCAGCAACAGAGAGGGAGGTGCATGGGAAGTAGCCACAGTGTTTCACAAGGACCTGTTAGATCGCAACTGTGTTCCTGGCTGCAGACTATTGAAGGGGGGGGTTGGCCTTTGGGCTTTGCTTTCAGATGTTTTGCCTGATCTAATCTCAGTCTTCGACAGATACAAATACTTTAATAATGAGGTTCAACAAGGACAAGTGCAGAGTCCTGCACTTAGGACGGAAGAATCCCATGCACTGCTACGGACTAGGGACTGAATGGCTCGGCAGCAGTTCTGCAGAAAAGGACCTCGGGGTTGCAGTGGACGAGAAGCTGGATATGAGTTAACAGTGTGCCCTTGTTGCCAAGAAGGCCAATGGCATTTTGGGATGTATATGTAGGGGCATTGCCAGCAGATCGAGGGACGTGATCGTTCCCCTCTATTCGACATTGGTGAGGCCTCATCTGGAGTACTGTGTCCAGGTTTGGGCCCCACACTACAAGAAGGATGTGGATAAATTGGAAAGAGTCCAGCGGAGGGCAACAAAAATGATTAGGGGACTGGAACACATGACTTATGAGGAGAGGCTGAGGGAACTGGGATTGTTTAGTCTGCGGAAGAGAAGAATGAGGGGGGATTTGATAGCTGCTTTCAGTTACCTGAAAGGGGGTTCCAAAGAGGATGGATCTAGACTGTTCTCAGTGGTAGCAGATGACAGAACAAGGAGTAATGGTCTCAAGTTGCAGTGGGGGAGGTTTAGGTTGGATATTAGGAAAAACTTTTTCACTAGGAGGGTGGTGAAACACTGGAATGCGTTACCTAGGGAGGTGGTGGAATCTCCTTCCTTAGAAGTTTTTAAGGTCAGGCTTGACAAAGCCCTGGCTGGGATGATTTAGTTGGGGATTGGTCCTGCTTTGAGCAGGGGGTTGGACTAGATGACCTCCTGAGGTCCCTTCCAACCCTGATATTCTATGAAAGGCAGAAGTTTGGGGCAACTCAAAGAGTCGTCCCATCTCTACTTCAATTTGTAGGCTGTTGCAATCTCCTGACTCTCTCATTGCTCTGCTATGCTTGCTATACATATTAAGTCAACTTCTTCATTTTGCTAATATTTGTAAGTGTATTCAACCCACTTAAATTGCCCTGAAGCTTCAATTGGCTGCATATTTCACTTCCTGCACCTGACCCGCTGTGTAGTGTTGCTATATGCTTCTAAAGCTGCTGCAATGTTTTATCCAAGATGTACAGTAGCAGTAGTTAGAGAGGCTGTGTGGTCTAGTGGTAAACCAAGGAACTGGGAATCAGGACCCCTGGTTCTATCTCACTGGGTGATCCTGGCTAAAGCCCTTTGCCTATCTATCTAGGTTTCCCTGTGGTACCCTAGAATCCATTCAGAAGAACAGTATTCTTCTGCCTTTTGAAAGACACTGAATAAATGCCAAGTATTGCTTATTTCAGTGATATGGTTTGCCAATTTGTAATGCACTCCAAGGTGTGTATATTAAGGGTTACATAAATCAATAAATAACATAACATGTGAATAATAACTGCACAGACACCATGGTAATGAGTGCATATACAAATGTAGATAGCTAGATGCTATTTAATGACCAGTTCCTAATTGTACAGTATGTTTGCTTTGGTTTTTTTCTCAGTCTACATGAGCTGCTTGGAGCTCTATTATCAATACAAATTATTTACCACTCATTTGTATGCAATATGCTCCTGCTTTGAAAGTACTTTATAGATTTCAAGCTAAACTCATCCCTGCAACTCCACTTAAATCAACGTTTACATTTATGCAAGAGCTGTTGGTTCCCTTTATTTTAATGAGTTTGATGGGTTGTTTTTCTTTAGGGGAATGTGCTCTAGTGCAGCATTTCCCAAACATTATTGATACGTGTGTCACCTTCTTAAACGGACGTTTGAAGAACCATGTGCAAATTTCTCCTTTTTCTGCACATTTATTTTAGGCCACAATAGCTTAATTTACTACAAGTCTGTAAATACTTAATTTCATTGTGGAATGTATCTGATGGAGATCTGCCTGGGGGGAATTCGATGTGAAGGGAGTTAGGCTGGGGGAGTCAAAGTGGGAGGGGTAGAAGGCATGAGGTTTAGAGCTGGCTGGGAATTTTTCGGTGAAACTGAAAATGCTGATTTGTAGAAACTTACGTTTTCCAGGTTTTGACAAAACTTTCACTGGGAAGGTTTCTCAGGTTTAGGATAGAATTTCTAGTCAAAACGAGATAGACAAACACCTCAGAACAGCCTGGAGACAGGATGCTCACCTGGGATGCACAGACCAGGTACATAGTCCCTACTTGGCTTGATTCAGATGAGTGCCCTGCCCACCAGGCTATTGGCTATTCTAGGATGGGTTGATGGGTCTCTCTCTCTCTCTCTCTCTCTCTGATCTTTCATGACCATCTCTGAAAGGTCTCAGTTGTTTGTCCTGATGCAGAGTGGGATAATTCTTGAAATCATGAAAAGTTTCACAAAACAGGAAAACTCATTTTCCCACTCAGGTCTAACAAAGTTAGATTGGGAGCGGAGGGGGTGGGATTCTGGCTGAAGTGTGGGGAGGGCTTGGGGGGGAAGGGCAGAAAGGGTTCTGATGGGGTATGTGTAAAAACAGGGGGTGGGGGACAGAGAGCTTGCGGGAGGTTTGTTTGGAAGTGTGGGACTTCAACTCCAATTCACCCTTTTTTCTTTTTTCTCCTCAAGGCTTCATGTTCCTAGTTCCCTCTGAGCCAGGAAGCTGCGGCCCCTGACCGTTCTGGATTCTTTCCCTCGCGTCTCCTCCTGTCCCGGTCTCAGCATTCCTTCCTCTTGGTTAAGGGAGTCCACAGCCCTCCTGCACGGGGTTGTGAAATGATTCAAACAGGCTTCCCCAGCCCACCACTATTGAGGCTCCAACCCCATTCCATGGAGCCTCCCTTGGTCCTGAGACTCACATTTGCCCTCTGGATTCCAGGGCCCGCCAGCCACCCTCCTCGATGCTGGGCCATGATTCAGGAAGGCTTCCCCATCCCACCACTCTCCCTCCTGGTTCTGGTTCTCACCTTAGGGAGTCTCTCTCTCCTCACTGTTAGCCCTCTCCCTTTTAATCCTCCTAGAAGGCATCCAACAGCTGTATTTTTATCATGTTAAGGAGATAGCTCACTCCCTTGAATACCTTTTTCCTTCAAGAAGCCATGTCATGGAATGGGGTTGGGTAGCCACAGCCCCCACTACCCCTTAAAGGGGACAGAGAACCCTATTATAGCGCATCACTACCAACGAGCTCACATACCACTGTTTTTGGCAACTTATGCTCTAGTGTTTATAAACCCTTCTGCTCCTATTCACCCAGATCCTGCCCAACTCCTGTCCTTGTCTCTCTCCTTCCTCTCTTCTCTTGTTCTCCCCCACTGTACACCTGCTCTCCTCCCCCCAACTCCTATCCTCTTCCTTGTAACTGTCACCTTGCCACCCTGGGAAAAAAATATCCATTGATGAATGTGGCAAACTCACAGAAGAGTTCCGTGGCCTCCACCAAACTTTCTGTTTCTATAAAATCCCTCCAAAGATGGAGCCTTATCTACCTCGTTTTATGTTTTTCAGCACCGGGGTGGAAGAAGCCGCAGCAGGGGCAAATCAGCAAATGGGCCACGGAGCACTTTGAATGTGACCGGCGGTCTAACCACCCCCATTATATTGCAATATAAAAAGCAGATGCCAGACCTTCCACCTATGAATGTTGTGGCCCAGTGCATTCTGTGTCTGTGACCTTCTGTTTAGGTGGCACATGTGCATGCATAATAGTATTTACTCTTTGAGAAATGTTCTTCCAAGTAGCTCTCTGATTCAGCCACTCTTGGGATGGCTTTTACTAAGGCCTGGTCTACACACAAAACTTGGGTCAACCTAGCTACATCACGCAGGGCTGTGATAAAAATTTACACCCTGAGCACCATAGTTAGGTCGAACTATTCCCCAGGGTAGATGTGGCTAGGTCAAGAGAAGGATTCTTCCATTGATTTAGCTACCACCCATCGGAAGGCTGGCCTACTTGCATTGAGGGGAAAAAACCCTTTTTGTCACTGCTGGAAGCATCTACGCTACCGCAGCACAGCTGTAGTTAACCCAACTCACTACCTGCCTCTGGTCTACTTAAGATTTAAAATCAGAATGAGTGGCGCATAGGAAATTCGGGAGATAAAACCTCACCCAACATCTGGGAAAGCTTCACTTTTAATCATCACAAATAGCGAGATACGTTCAGATCGTTTATACAGGGGCTGGGGCTGGTTTCCATAACATGGTGTCTAGCCTGTGATGTATAAAGTCGTATGCTGTGTTGCACAAACCCTGTGGTGATGGGCACTCTTATAAGAACTGTAGAGTAGATACACACAACCCTATACACTACAGGTGGAGAGGTGATAGCTGTGTGATGAATTGCAAAGCCGTGTGATAAATAGTCAAAGATGCATAGGTCTATTTCACCTACCTTCTGTCCATGAGCTTCTCTCTCTATTTTAACATCCTCTTCAAGTAGCTGCCATTAGGGCCCCTTTTCAACAAGTGCAAGGGCCAGAGCAGTGTAAAGGGTCCTGAAAGCGTGTATCTGACTAGGGGGGAAATTTCCTGGTGCAGACACAGCCATAAAGCTGCCTTCTATGGACCACATTGCAAGATCTGGCATAAGGGGTGTGTCCACAGGATGCACCATTATGGAGATCCCTGGCAGGTCTGCAGGCTGATAGGGCAGCCTCCCTGGGGCTGTCCTAACTTGGACAAGCTGCTGGGATTGTCTTCTAAATTACAACAGGGGACGCCCCAGCCCCCCGAGCAGCCCAGGAGCAGGATGGCACAAAGGTGGCTTAAAGCCACCTTAGTTCCCCCTCCATTTGCCCTTGGTATGTAAAAATGTTGTCACTTTAAAGTCATTATATGCCCATTGGGTTAGAAATAGGAGCTTTTTCCCATGGGGAAGGAGGATTCCTAGCTTCTGAGGGGGACCCAGCACTTGCTTCTGTAACTGCAAGGATTTGGGACATTGAAGCATTTATGGGAGGATCCTTGATGCTCTGACATGGATGTGGAGCAGCCTTGAAGCAGCTGGGGCATTCTGGTTTGTCCTTTGTAACAAGTGCTCATGCTAACCATGTTGAAGCTGAACAAAAACCCTATTCGAGCAGAAACCAAAGTTGTTTTAATTAACATCTTACTTACACTAAGCCTTGGCCATCTGTTCCACCCCCTCAATGCGAATGCCACTGTCCCTGTTGATGACATAATTAAAAATGAAAATATATTTTGGTAGAATGCAGCAAAGGCATCTGTGGTGATTTTTCTTGTATTCCTGACCCATCCCTCCCCTTCAAAAAAAAAGAAAAAAAAATCCAGAGGGAAACTGCTTCAGCTTCCCTTCAACTCTGTAATGAAGCTGTTGTAGCAGTGTCACACTGAGCTTTCTTGGGCTGTCTAACTACTTTATTATATTCTATGTTGACACTGTTTTAAACCAGCCCACGACAAGTTTTTACTCTCGTCCAATTGCTGCCAGATTAGTTAATGTCTAAGCTTTATTTTTATTGTTGCAGTAACAAAAGGGAAAGGGAGGGAGGCATTTGAATCGTGCTTTGTTAGAACTACAGCTCCATGTGAAAGAACTTGAAACCTCTCCACTCTTAAACTAATCGGAAATCTGTTCGTAGCAGGAAGCTGCCCCCTCATCTCAAGGCTCTTTCAAGTTCCAAGAAGGGGTTAACTTGAATACAGAACAAGAAAGTTTAGTGAACAGAAGAGGAATGATATAATGACCGCTGAGATCAGCTGGGCTGCTCATGTTACAAACATGGGCCTAAGTTTTTCTGAGGCTGGGGGAGGAGGGGGGCAGCTTTCCTGTAACTGGGCTAGAGCAGTTACTCAGGTCTTTTACAGCAAATGAAGTCACCAGGGTGAGTCACATTCCCTTTTGCTCCTCTCTGCCAAGTTCTAAACACTGAGGGTTGGGGCGAACCCAAAAAGCAAAACCAACAGAAAGCAACAGAGCAGGAAAGTTGAACTGAGACAACCCTCCATCTAGATATTATCTGACATTTTAGGACTGATGGTGGGTAGAGATAAAAGGTCTATAAATATCCTGTTAGTGAATTTCACAACAATATCACCTGTCAACCCCTCAGCTGAACAAATAGGTTAACTTGTTCAAATAATACACTGCATAATTACAGATTACATTCTTGTGCCATATGGAATGAAGGACTGATCGCTGCAAAAGACGTTAACCTTTCCTGTTCAATTGAAAGATGCTCTAGCCTTGGGAAGGTAAATGGCACATGCAGCTGCTGTTGCTGAATCATTCGAGTCCCAAGACAGGACTGAGCAAAACACCAAGATGGTTAACTGATGCTAACCCGCTCAGCCAGCGGTATCTGTCAATGCTTTGGAAGCTCAGTCAGTGTTCAGCTCTATTTAATAAATTACCAGGGAGCTTTGCTCCAGGGCTCATAATGAAGTTCTGAGATTCTTATTCTTGTCAATTACCTGGTATCTTTATTTATTTTATTTTATTTATTTATTACAAATAGGAACATCAGTCCACAGAGTGTTTTTTAGAATGCTTGGAGGTCAGAGTGTCTCAGGAATGTTTTTTTTTGGTTTGTTTTTGCATCAGACTTTTTAGCACGTATCCTACCAACATTTTATAGATTTGATAGATTAAGGCCAGAAGGAGTTACCCAAGTGATCATCTAGTCTGACCTCCTGCATAACACAGGCCATAGAACTCCCCTCTCCCCCCAAATAATTCCTGATGTAGCTAGACCATATCTTTTAGGAAAAAATCCAATAGTGATTTAAAAAATGGCCCATGATAGAGAATCCTCCATGACCCTTGATCAATTCCAATGGTTAATTAACCTCACTGTTATAAAAAAAAATTACACCTTTTTATACAAAAAAAAAAAGGGTAACCACCTTTCTGTGTACAGTGCTATAAAATCCCTCCTGGCCAGAGGCAAAACCCTTTCACCTGTAAAGGGTTAAGAAGCTAAGGTAACCTAGCTGGCACCTGACCCAAAATGACCAATGAGAGGACAAGATACTTTTAAATCTGGAGTGGGGGGAACAAAGGGTCTGTCTTTCTGGGTGATGCTTTTGCCGGGAACAGATCAGAAATGCAAGCCGTCCAACTCCTGTTAAGTTAGTAAGTAATCTAGCTAGAAAATGCGTTAGATTTTCTTTTGTTTAATGGCTGGTAAAATAAACTGGTAAAATGGCTGGAGGGAATGTGTATTCCTGTTTTGTGTCTTTTTGTAACTTAAGGTTTTGCCTAGAGGGATTCTCTTTGTTTTGAATCTGATTACCCTGTAAGATATTTACCATCCTGATTTTACAGAGGTGATTCTTTTACCTTTTCTTTAATTAAAATTCTTCTTTTAAGAACCTGATTGATTTTTCATTGTTCTTAAGATCCAAGGGTTTGGGTCTGTGTTCACCTGTACCAATTGGTGAGGATTATTATCAAGCCTTCCCCAGGAAAGGGGGTGTAGGGCTTGGGGGATATTTTGGGGGAAGACGTCTCCAAGTGGGCTCTTTCCCTGTTCTTTGTTTAACATGGTTGGTGGTGGCAGCATACGGTTCAAGGACAAGGCAAAGTTTGTACCTTGGGGAAGTTTTTAACCTAAGCTGGTAAGAATAAGCTTAGGGGGTCTTTCATGCAGGTCCCCACATCTGTACCCTAGAGTTCAGAGTGGGGAAGGAACTTTGACAACCTTATTTCCAGTTTGAATTTTAGTTTCAACTTTCAGTCACTGGATCTTTGTGTCTTGTAGGACAATATCACACTTAACCATATTATCAGCAAGAGAAAAGCAAAGAATCACAGCTAGCAATGGATTCCACATGGCAGGTTTAAATATGTTATTTATATAATACTATAAATGTTCATGGTGCTTTAAAAACAAACAAAAGACAATATCCCTGTCTTTAAAAGCTTATGGTCAAAGGGCCAAATTCTGATCACTGTTACACGTATATCAAAAAATCCGTAGTCGCTCCACTCAGTGACTTTGGATTTGTACAGGTGTCAGTGATCAGAATCTGTCTTTAAGACATTGATGTGATGATGGATGGAAACAAGCATTGAAAGGCAGGGAAATAAGATACATGGGATTGTTTGGGTGAGTGCCTTCTTTTGCAGGTTATGTACAGTTTTGTTTGGTTGTGCTTTTTGGATACAAGTATTAAGAAGGTAAAACTAGTGTTTGTTTGTCTGCCTCAGTGCAGCAGTGTGTTTTTAAGGGAGAGATCTGAAGAAGCTAAAGCAGGGTGGGCTGGGTCAGGAAGCGTTTCCAGACATGGGTAACTGCATGGAATCAGGCATGACAAGGAAAGCAGGGAAAGGCAACAAAAGAGTGGTTGGTTGTGTGGCTTAGGCACCACTATGGGACTAAAGGCGTGGGGGAGAGAAGTAGGTTGGAGTAACCATTAAAGTATATGCATGGTAGATGAATTTTATTACTGCATTATGGCTAGATTGGAGAAGAGTGATGCAAGAGACAGAGAGATGTAGTTAGCAGTAGCCGAGATCATAGATGTAACCACCAGGGAGAGTATCAGGGATGTGTCCTCCCCCAACATTTTATTATTTGAGCGTAAGTGCAGATTTGGCACTTATTGCATTCCCACTCCTTGCCCTCCTCAACATTGTAGGTGGGTGCATCACTGATAGCAGAACCAGACAACAGCAGAACCAGACAATCAGCACCTGGACAGGGGGAGTTGGCAGTAGGAAGGGAGACTAATGGATGGGGTTTTGGAGACATTCCAGAAGGACTCTGTGTCAGTCCTCAGAGTGGAGAAGGGTTAAAAAATTACACTGGGGTTGTGGTCCAGTGAGACAGGGAGGATAGTAGTCTTGGCAACAGTAAGAGGAGGAAGGGAAGAAAGTGACTTCACGTGAACAGGCTGCTGCTAAGTGCACTTGAGTTGAACAGAGAAGCACTCTGTATGCAAGAATAATAGCCTGAGCTATCCAATCTAGCTATCTAATATTTTTATTATTATTAATCTATTACTGATTTTCATAAAGAAACAAACAATGAAAAGTACAAAAAGACAAATGACTTACAGCTGGTATATATTTCCAAATACTGCATGCTTTGTGATAGTGCCAATAGAATTATGCAATTTTACAACTTGCCAAAGTTACAAGACAATATTATGTAGACAGAACACGTTAGAGTGGCGGTAACTGATTTAAAATAGGAGAAGACCTATATGAATAGGGAGAGAAGGGAAGGAGAGTACTGGGGGTGGTGAGGGAATAAGAGGAGGGATTAGGTGGAATGAACTCTAGCATTCTTTGAGCCATCTCAGCACTTTTAGCCAAATGTATCTAGAACATGGTCCAAATTTCTTCAGATCCATTTAATTGCTTTCTCTGTTGATAAGCTATTCTTTCTTTGGCTGCTAATTCAGACAAGTCCAAATACCATGGCTCTATTCTGGGCATAAGCCTACTTTTTCATTTGTGTACAATCATGTGCTTGGTGATCATTGGTTCTTGGGGGCTGCAAAGTCTTTGTGATGGACTAAACCCAGTTGAGCAGGTAAACAAGCTAGGATAAAATTTTCAACTGAGATCTGGCTCCTTAAACTGAGCATGGTTTTAACTCTTGTACCCACCTCTTTCCACAGCTGCCTGACTGTTGGACAGCTTCACAGTATATGCATCAGGGTTCTTTTTGTTTCAGCACAAACAAATACCAGTAGATAAGGGCCTTATCTTGGACAGCTTTGATGGTGACCAATACATTTTGAATTGTATCAAACGGCCTGAGATCCATAGAAGTATTTTTAACATTCTGTAAAATGCTTTGCCATTGGGGTTCTTTTAAGGTCCCTGATAAATCTCCTTCCTGTACTTTCACAAAGAACTCCTCCTTGATATTCCCATGATGGATGCATTAGGAGTTAGTTTACGCCCATGAGGGGACTTCCCTAAACTTGAGATTTCATTTACAGGACAACTGCTGTATTTTTATTATCTGAGATAAGTTGCAGTAAAAGCTGTTCAGAGTCAGATGGGAATTTATTAGCATATTGGCATTTATCCAGCTGCACTTCATGAAAGTAATGGGAAATGGTGGTGGTACACTGCCCTTGTATAAAGTGTTTGATATGAAAATGGAGAACTTCGGAGATCTGTAAGAGGGCTGAGTGTACTCACTTTGCTCCTATTCATTTCTCATGGCACTCTTTCAGAGTCATCAATCCAAACAATTTGTAATTGATTAACTATTTGTATATGTTTACATCGTAGGGTCTAGTAGTTGCGGTACAGGCCTGAGCATCAGGCCATCTGCCTCCTGCTCTCCTACACTTACTATGTGATTTGGGACAAGACACTTGGAGGCGGGGTGTGTGTGTGTGTGTGTGTGTGTGTTTTCCTGTCTCTAAAATGGGGGTGATAACTCCTACCTGACAGGCGGTTTGTAATCTCCTCAAAGAAGGGCTGCCTTTATCGTAATAATAGAAAATACTTCTTGCTGCGCTAGTCCAAGGATTTCAAAGCTCTTTATGAATACTGAGTATGCTGCATGGCACCCCTGTAAGGCAACCACTGCATGTATTGATCAGGAAACTGATGCGCAGAGAGGCTACCTTGTTTGCACGAAGTTGCACAAGTCAGTGATAGAACTGAGACTAGAACTCCTGATTCCTGGTCTGTTGGTCTAAACACTCGACCATGATCCATCCCATGGAGGGAGGAGGAAGAAGGAGATGTAGTGTGTATGAATATATCTACATTACATATAGTGTAGTTATAGTTTCCATTTATCACACGGTCCTATCATCCTCTATGTACATCTGAAATAAAAAAAAAATACGAATGCAACCAGAGTAATTCTCCCACTGTTAGGTCTTCCAAAATCCAACAAGCCATATGTCTTTTTAATTAACTACAATGATGTTAACTAGATCCAAAAAACAAGAAAAATAAAGTACTAACTAAAATGAATGGAGCTGGCAGAATGGGTGGATCCTTATTGACAATATACATCCGCTCATTCCATTCTGGAATTCAGGCTCCAAACCATTCCAGCTGGCAAGATTTTTAATTCTAATACAGAGAATATTAGTCCTTTAAAGGAGCAATAATTATATCGAGTCAACCTCAGGTCTTAAACTTCCATCCACCACACTTACCAAACAAAAAGCCCCTGAACCCAGTTCAAACACTCCACTGAATGAAGTCTGGAGAAACAGATAAGTCTTGTAGGCTGCACTGAGGTCAACAAACCTACTTAGACGGGAAGCTCTTTGAGGCAGGGACCATTTTTTTTCATTGTATTTTATATTACCTAGCTCAATGCTAATTTCTTAGCTTCCTCTGTAATAGTTATGACTTGACCACAAGCACAGAGACCATCCTGCACCAGTTTCAAGATTTCAGCTTCATTTATTTCCCTGCCAAATATTTTTTATCTGCCACCAGGATAAGCTGCACTGTAAATTCAGTCTGTACTGCTGTAGAATTTGCACCCGTTTTTTACAAATCTACTGGTCTGGGCTAGTGTTAATTTAGCAAGACTAATTAACTGAGAAAACAAAGCTGTTGAGTGAGAGATCCACATAGCAAGTATGCATACTTCTGTATGTCTCTACATACTGTGTGTTTGATTCGCTCTTTGGACTGTTATGGATTGTTGTTTGAAACAAATCTTAATTAAATCTAAATGTTACTTGTGCCATTTCTAGATACTTTATCCTGTAATTATGCCGATTTAAATTCTCTGCACACAATTGTTGTATAAAACCCCACAAACATTAAATTAAAAAAACATTCACTTACTCAAAAGTCTTCCAACTCACATATAGAAACAAAGGCCTGGGCCAGAGGTTTAATTCTGCTCCCACTGAAATCAATGGGAGATTTGACATTGGTTTCAGGGGGAGTGGAATTGGCTCCCATTCAGTGCTTAATTTGTGCCAGGGCTGAGCCCCAGCACCACTAGGCTTGGCAGTTCATAGCCCCAGCACCTCTGGGCTCCTGGCCAGCAGCTGATTCTCTCTGGCTGCACAGCTCTGAAGGCAGCACCGCCCCCAGCAGCAGCGCAGAAGTAAGGGTGGCAATACACCATACCAGGCCACCCTTAGTAACTTCTGTGCCGCTGCCCTTCTGAGCTGGGTATCTGGCCAGAAGCCACTGCTCTCTGGCCACCCACCCAGTACTTAATGTTTTAATGCCTCTTTCGTTACAAATTAAGCACGGCTCCCATTCCATTCTTGTCTGTCTTGCACAAGTAATCCCTTTGACATGTGGCAGGAAAATCTCCTTTTGTTGATAAATACCATGGACACCACAGGCCATTTTGTGTTTGGATATTATTTTTCTTGTGCAGCATTTACTAACAAATGCTTGAAGCTTTTATAGTGTGATCAACGTTGTATCTCCTCACAATAGACAGGAAGCCTTATAATATACTTCATTACCAGTAGAGCACCACACGAATTCCAAAAGATAACAGCTCAAACTTTTTTTTCTTCAAAACTGTGTTATCACTTCCTCTAGGAAACCCATGTAACTTCTGCCAGGCTGCTCTCTGCTAAGCCTATGCAAAATTGCAAGTTGTTACTTTGAAAATGAACAGTGCATTATCAACTTTAGAGTGTAGAAACTGACATCTGTAATGCATGTAATATTTATATATAATGTGCTTATATACACTCTGAGGTATCAGCATAGTGGGTGTGGATTTAGTCCTGGTGCAAAGTGCTGGTTTGCCAGTAGAAGAGACTGATATTTTCTATTTATCCACAGAACTAGTGCAGCATGGAGAGCAGCAATATGCATCTCCCTGCAAGGACTTGCCAATGTCTTACGTTCAGAGCATACACACAAAGAAGTTAGATAAAAACATAAGTACTCATGTTGAAAGGTTGCAACATATCACAACTTTATTTCTTAGAATTCTGGTGCCAACAAGGAAACTGGTTGTGATGATGGTTTTTGTGATGTGGAAGCTTGTCTTCAAAGAACTGGTCTAAGCTCACCTACTCATTTCACATAGGTTACTAACCAGCTGTCAAGTGGCAGCTTTTGTCACTATATCACCATGAGCTGAATGTGAACCCCAATAACTTGTATGGGAAAAGCTGTGAATGCCATTACTGCAATATGTTAGAGAGGTAGCCGTGTAACTCTGTATCCACAAAAACAACGAGGAGTCCGGTCGCACCTTAAAGACTAACAGATTTATTTGGGCATAAGCTTTCGTGGGTTAAAAATCCCACTTCTGCAATATGTGCTTTCCTCATCCTGCTGTGTATATTCCTGAACAGGGAGTGCCTATCACTTTAGCCAGATATAACTGCAAGAGACAAGCACCATACACATCTCTGGCACTGTAGAGACAATAAAGTAACATTACTGATTTATGAGAGGCTCAGTTAATGGTGATAGCACCCTCTTTATCTTACTTGAAATCAAGTTCCAGTAAGTTATTTAAAAGTTTTAGCATTGAGACCCTGATCTTACAATTGGCTCCATGTAGATGGACTTGTGTGCACAGGCAAAGTGCTGCTGACTTCAAAGGGGCTTCACCCATACAGAGCCAGATGCAGGATTGGGGCCTTAGAGGTCCCAGTGACTGATGCCTTATGGTACACCATTAGTAACCATCCGGCAGCAGCCCTGAAGGAACCAGTCAGTAAATGGGAGCAGCAGCAACACAAGCAGTCCCCTCAACAAGCACTGAATATCCACCAAACCAGCAGCTTTCTAATGCAATCAGCTTCAGTAGTTATCTTCTCTCTTCCAGTATCATATTTGCTAATCTGTCATTGAGGCTAACAGCCTGGTCCTCCTCCTCCTCCCCCCTCCCCAACCACCACATCTCTGCTACTACCCTCTCTCACTCTCACCTGTCCCCCATTCAGCTTATCCCCACCAGGCTCAGCCTCTTCTCCCTCCACCCTCCTTTTTATTAACTCAGTCCCGCATTTCCCCCCTTTCAAGCCCAACAGCTACAAACAAGAAATATTTTTAAATGCAATGCACAGACAACCTGAAAAACCCAACGTTCGTGTTGCAATCCTTGCCCTGTACTCCCCCAACTTTGCTTGTGATCATCACTTGTCATGTCTACCTCTTGACTGACAACTGTCAGGGGATGGACTATGTCTTTTACTATATGTCTGTAACCCCCAGACCCTCAGTAGCATTGAGAAAATGAATAACAATAATTAAAAATACAAATCTAGAGCTTTTTCTCCTTTTTTGTATTGTATTGTTTGCCTAACAATGTTACAAGAAATAAACAGGGCGAGAGGTTGATTTTATACATTATATTATTTTAATGGAGGCTTTTTTCCTTTAAAATCTTGCTGCCTTCAAACGTATAACTCCAGTGCAGGAAAACTACACACACATACAAGATTCTTGGTTATATCAAGAGCCACTATGACATTTTACATACATATCGTTATGTTTTTTTTCTCTTTGGCCCTGTGTAATTATTTTTATCTGGCTGTTTCAATTCCTTTATCGGTTTCAGCTTGTTTACTGAATTTTCAGTCTCTAGATGAAGAAGGCTCATAAGGAGTCAGTTTGCAGAAGTTAGAAGATCTAGATAACATTAAAGACAAGCAAAACCTTCAACAATATTGAAATTACTCAGATAGTTATTGCAGCTGACTGAGACAGAGTGTGCTTTGAGGCTGGGAAATTTCCATTACTGAAGTACAGGACAATGCCTGAATGCTGTGGCTGCTACTGTTGTAAAATAAAAGCAGCTTAATTTTGTACAGATGGCAGCCAAATATCAGCATATTAATTACAAGGGTGAGACTTATGCAATAAGCTTTTAAGACTGCATTAAAATGGATCTTTTTAATATTTAAAATATAATTGTAAACCACTCACACAAAATTAGGAAATGTATCATTGACTTGCTAATGCAACCAAGCTCCCAAGCTGCAGTTTGATGGCTTATTTGTGAGCAGTGAGTCTGACAAAAATATGACTGTACAAGCTTGCTCCTAGAACAAGGAATAAAAGAATGATATACAGAATTCTATTAGGTAATTAAGACAAGGTTGCTATTGTCCATATAGTCCTATGATTGGTAATATTTTATGTTTTCCAACTTCTGTTTAGTCATTCAGTGAAAATAAAAAGAATCCAGAGTTTATATACGTTGTATTAACGTGCAGCTATGATTAATTTAAATATTTACCAAATTAGGTCCTGTTCCTGCCTTCCTTGTACAGCCTAACTTCCATTGAAGTCAATGGGCATTTTGGGTGGGCAAGGAAGACAAAAAAAAGATTTTTTTTTTTAAAAAAAAGGTATAATTAAATGCTGGGAAAACAGTAAATTAGATTTTTGTTTTCAGTTGGCTAGACTGAGTCAGGTTGTATATTGGTATTAACTGAATTACTGTATGAGAGGACAGGACGGCTATGGGGATTGGCTATATAGAGGACCTGAGTCTCATTTACACTAAGGCCACTTTACACTTGTCATATGGTGTAAAGTGACCTTAGTGTAAATGAAAGTCAGGCCCAGGGGTTTTCAGCTCTAGATTACCAGTTTAAATCAAGTCTAGTTTAGTAGTCTCTAGAAGTTGTTAGCATCTGATGCTCTTTAAGAGTATAAGGATAGTTCCCAGTGGACCAGTGTTCACATCTAATGTATTTAAGATTTAGATCACATTCATCACCATGGTATCTGAGTGCCTTACAAGTTAAAATATATCTTTTTAAAAGACTTCACATTTCTCTCCCTCCACACCCACACACAAATTTGGGGCTTTTTAAAATTACCAGGGGCAGGCTACGTTAAATATACGATATTTGCATTTCATTCTGAAGGTGTGGAGGTTCCTGGTCATTCTGAACTGCTCCAGCAAAAGTACCACACTCTTAGACAAGCTCTGTCCCATTGGCGCACGTGGAACTAAAACCTCCTTCCCAGTGATGGCAGGCTTAGGAGAGATGGCTATGGTTCTGAATGGGCACAGAGATTAAACTACCTTTCCACCTTTCCAGGCACGAGTGGGAAGATGCATGTTGCTGTTCAAGCTGCACCTGTTCTGTGGATAAGCAAACCATTTCAATCTCCAGGGCTCACAGGTACTTTCAATAGTACTGCACTTAACACAAAGTGAGCTGTTAAAATGGACGTGTCACACAGGACAAAGTTAAGGCTTTCCAGACCCAGCTTCTAGGATAAACCGATCCATGTGAGCTGCGAAATGGATATGGGGGAAAAGTTAGTCCAAACCGTAGCGTGTTTAACTTCACCATTATAATTATTAACCATTTCCCAGTGTCTTTTTAAAAAGATACAGCATCTTTGTATGGCTTTACTGTTCTTAATGGTGTTTTTGCAGCATATTATTGCATCTGTTCAGGGAGGTATTTTTCCTACTTCCAGGCACCAGTGGAGATTTTGCCATAAGTACCCCCCTTTAAGGCCTGAGCCCACAAAGATTTAGTCATGTATTTAACTTAAAGCACATGAATAGACTTCATGGGACTATCCATGTGCTTAAAGCACATATGTAAGCCTTTGCAGGGTCATGGCCTTCATGAAAGGAAAGACTCAGTATGAACTACTAGGTAATGAAAATAAATATATATGAAATGCTAATGATCCTATTTATATATATTGGCGTAGACATGCATTTGGACACGTGTTCAGGCTGAACATAGTTGCACCCTGTCAGGGGGGGTGGCTGACTTTCCACCACTTATTGGTCTGCCTTATTGGCATCATTTTTGATCTGACATATCCTAGGGAAGGGGGAAATATATTATATATACACTAGTTTTTAATCAAATTTTGCATTAAAACTGCTATTACTGGTTGGTTGTTAGATTTTTCCATAAGCATTTGTTTTACACTTGCTGATGACAGATTTATTTATGTATATATTCAGAACTGTAAGCATAATTTTGTTTTTTAAAGGTGTTAAGGGAACATTTTAAATCTTATTTTTATTTACTGAAACATTTATTCACATTTACAGATGTCTAAAATTTCTGAGAAAAATAATGCCGGGTTTCTGAAGTGGAAAAAATAGTGTGAAAAACAAAGAGTTTTAGATATGAGGAAAAAATAACTCATACAAAGCAATGTTAACTGTTCCACTTAAATACACATACAATAAACCATATGGCTGAATGAGTATTAAACACTGGCTTTTCATCATTAGATTATTCCAGTCACACACAACATTTCTCACTGTACTAAACTGACTGGAGGATTGTATTGCATCTGAAACCGGGACACCTGCTGTGCATTCTGGCATGGAAGGCGATCCATGGAAGTGCTGGGGTAGCAGAGTATGTACAGTTGCAACAGGGATATTCTTTTCCTCTTGACTGCTATTCAAACAGGGAGCTGAATGTTTTGCTTTAAGATGAGGAGGCCTGGCATGTTAGAATCCAAAGGTTCCACAGCAGTTGAGAGAGAGTGGCCACTGAGAATAACAGTTGGTCTGGGGGAGCTGATATGGGCTAGTCGGAATGAAAGTTGGTTTGGGGCAATTGGTGACAGGAGAAGGGTTGGACTTGGTATATGCAATGGCAAGACAATATAGGCAGTGGTGGGAGAGAGACAGAATTATCAAAGAAGTGCAGTGGCAGAAGCAGGGAGTCCCTTGAGGTGGAGAGGAGAGAGACAGCAATAGGCAGGGCAGGAATGCCAATAGGAAGCCAGGCAAAGTGGGTCAGAAGCGCTATTTTTCAAAGACTATATAACCAGCTGAGTCTCCGATAAAGATGAGACCCCAACTCGCCCATGTGCTGGCAAGCACTGGCTGAAGGGACACAGGGGCGGGGAGCGGGTCTGGGCATCAATTATTTGTTTTTAGTGTTTGTACGTAAAATAGGGAAGATGTATTCCGGAACTGAAGTCAGAAGGCCCATGTCCCCTGGAGGGACTGTTAATAATAGGACACCATGGTACATTGATGGAGTTGGCCTGGAAGCAACTCAGCCACATGGACAGAGCAGTGCACAGGGTTTAATAAAGTTCCATGTGTTCAGCTTACCCTGCATTCAGCTTCACTCTTTGCAAATGAAACATGGTGGCAGCACTGGAGCTGTGAGTTCTCTGAAGTGCCGCAGCTGGCTGCATGAGCCATGGAACTCGATCTGAAGTTCCCCGGAAACCTGGATTTTGCAGACACGCGGGTACCCCAGTGGTAGAGCTGGTGGATGGACCTGGCCATGCAGGAGGCTGATGACAGCAGTAAAGTAAAACTATTATCCTACCTTACTGGGGAACAATGCAGACAGATATGCACGACTCGGAAGTGTACCACTGCCTCGAGCCTCACAGCAGTCCTAGGAGTTATTGCTTCCCAAAGCAGAATGAAACTGTAACATGACACAGGCTTTTCCTAGAGACCAATCTGAAGGGGATGGGCTAGGCCCCTCTGCTATTGCCTTATGCACACTGGCTACAACATACAATTTTAGGGGAGTTGACAGGCTTCCTAATTTGGGGCAGAATAGTCTGCAGCATTGGGAACACAATCTGTAGGAGCGGCTGCTCCGAGAAGACGATCTCACGTTAGACAGATGCTTAGACATCTGTCACAAGACACCAGTCTCAAGAGAAAGGATGAAAGCTCTAGGAGGCACAACAGCCCCAGAAGGGCATGCAGTGAGACAGCAGCAAAGGAGAGCAGATAGCATGGGTTCCAGACCATGGTGAGATGCATTAAGTATGGAAGACAGCATGAGCAGGCAGAGGAGAAGTGCCCTGCACTAGCACAGCATTGTAAGGAATGTGGCAAGTTGAATCATTTTAGCAGTGCGTGCAAGAGCCGGGGAAAGTCTCAGAAAGTTTCAGTCAGACTTGTACAAGAGGGGGATGGGACGTCAGACAGCAGCGATGACATCATGATTCTCTCCTTAAGTCCGAGAGAATACTAGGTTCAGGCTGTTGGGACAGAAAAGCAACACGTGAAAATACCAACCTCCATGCATGCAACAATGTTAATAGGAAAATGCCCTGTGCAATCTCAACTGGATAGCAGGGCCTACTGTAATGTGATTCCTTGGGTTGAATTGGACTCAAAAACACCCATTACAAACAGCAGACACAATCTAAAAATGTAGAATGAGAGCATAATACAGCCCATAGGAAAATGTGACCTCATAGTAACTAGCCAAAAAATAACAGATAGTACCAACTGCAGTTTGTGGTGGTGGATAGTCTTAGGGTCTAAGGTGCTTACTGTATAAGGCATAGATCTGATTAGGGTACAGTGTCAGAATTTTATAGCTGCAGTGTAGGAAGCAAAAAGCAGAGTATATTTAAAAGCAATGCATATGGAAATCTTTTCAAAGGCTACAGGTGCCTCAAAGGAATGCTTCTCCTGAAAGTAGACCCCCCCCAAGGGGAACCTGTGTGCTTACCACAAAGGACAATTACAATGGGACTACATAATCAAATATGGAAGAGGCTCAAAAATCTGCAGAGTAGGGGTATTGTAGCACCTGTAGAGGCCAGTATAGCCTGCATAAGCAGCATGGTAGTGGTAAAGGCAAATTATGCATCTGCATAGACCCAAAGCCACTGAACCAGTCATTGAAAAGAAACCACTATCCACTGCCCACAATTGTTGACATCTTGCCAGAACTTTTCAGTCTGTGATGTGAGAAATGGGTTTTGCATAAAGAGTCCAGCATGCTAACATCCTTTGTAACACCATTTGGTCACTACAGATCGCTGAGTGTGCTGATGGGGATAAGCCCAGTACAAGAGGTGTTCAAGAGAAGATTCTCCCAAGTGAAGATGTGACAGAAAACTACAAGCTTTTCTACAGCAATGCAGGGACAAGAACAAAGAACTAAACCAAGAAAAAATGTAACTCAAATAACGTGAGGTGACATTAATTGGACCTCAGCTCACAGCAGAAGGACTGAGAGCAGATCCCAATAAGATTAAGGCTGCAAGAGACATGCTAACTCCAGTGCTTAGAGCGCTTCTTAAGAATGATAAATGTTCTGTCCACATCTGGCTTCAGAGCAGACCCCATAAGTCAGCTCACAAGGCAGGATGTTGGGTGGGACTGGACGGTTCCTCAAGAGCAAGCATTTGATACACTGAGACACATGAAGCACTTCCAGCCAGGAGAGACACTGACGCTCCAATGTGATGCATCAGAGAGAGGATTAGGTGTAGCTCTTTTTCAGAAGCAACCAGTTCCTTATGCCAGCAGAGTGCTGTCAGAAACTGAATAGAGGTATGCCCAAATAGAAAAAGAACAGCTGGCTGTGGTATTTGGAGTGGAGCAATTCCATCAGTACTCCTATGGTTATCCACTAATCGTGCACTCAGACCACAAACCCCTAGATACAATCATGACAAAGCCCCTTCTTAGTGCTCCAAAGAGGTGGCAGCGCATGCTGATGTGCCTCCAACACTACCAGGCAGAGATCGGACATTGTCCGGGAATGACGATTGGTGTTAGTTGACACCATGAGCAGGGCATATAGAGCCAGCATCGGGGGCTGGGGGAAGGGGATCAGGACACTGAATCCATGAACGTGCTGCACTATCTCTCGTTTCAACAGCGAAGCTGATGGGATCAAAGAGGCTCAAGAAAAGGACACCTAACTATAAGCAGTCAAGAGAACAATACTAGCAGGGTGGCCAGAAGACAAAAGCCAAGTATCACTAGGTGCAGAACCATATTTTCAAATTAAAGATGAGCTGATTATGCAGGTTGGAATCATATTTCGAAGACAGAGAGCTGTTGTTCCTACCTCCTTCCGTAAGGATGTCACGTAAAGACACATGCTTCACACCTGGGCCCTGACAGCTATCTCAGATAGGCTCAAGAGTCTTTACTGGCCAAGAATCGATACACAGCTCTGCTCCTTGACAGAAGGGTGGGACGTCTAGCGGTCAGGCAATAACCACCCGCCCAAGGAAATTCGGTTACTGCAAGAGCTCCCCACCCAACTAGGGGACACGGGCGGAGCAGACTTATCCACCTTCAGGGAAAAGCAGTAGGCGAGTACAGGGAATTACTATTCACATTGTGGGGCGGTCAATGCCCTAACCCTGCCTGATACAAGAAGCATGTCAGGGATTGGCCAACTGAAGGCCCCCTGTGTGAGAGGCACAGGCACCATCCCGGCCACTGTACTCACTGGCAGCGGACCCCAATTTGCCTCAGAAGAATTCAAGGCCCCAGTGTGCGGGGTCGCCCCGCTCTGGAGACGCAGCCCAGGGGCACTGACAAGGCGCGCGGCAGGTGGCGCCCCAGAGCAGCGCAGGCACCGGCCCATTGGCAGGCTGGCTTCCGTCACCGGACGCCGAATGGTGCTCTGCAGCAGCGCTTTCCCCGCTCAGCAGGCACGCAGGCCACGTGACCTACCCGGCCCCGCCCCTCTGTGGCGCTGCGGCTCTGAAGTTACCGCAGTCCCCTTAGCCCCGCCCCTCCTGTCCTTCTCGCGCCTGGTTTCCTCGCTCCTCCTCCTGCTGTGTGCGCGAGTCCTCCGCCCCCTCCTCCTCCCGTCTGTGCGCGCGCGCCCCCCTCAGCCTCTGTCTCCTCACAGCAGCGGCGAGCGGGCCTGGGAGCGGGCGGCAGCGGGTCCCTCTGGAGCGCAGCGGCCGCGCGGGCACCGGAGGCGACCACATCCCCCTTCCACAGCGGTTCCCGGCACGCAGAACATGGCGGCGGTACCGGGGGCTGGGGCTGCGGCCGGCTCGGCCAACGCCGGGGGTCCGGAGATGGTGCGGGGCCAGGTGTTCGATGTGGGGCCCCGCTACGTCAACCTCTCCTACATCGGGGAGGGGGCCTATGGCATGGTCTGGTGAGTACCGGCCGGGGAGCCGAGCCGAGCCGGGGTAGCGCCCTGCCCCGCCCGCCCGCCCGCCGAGCCTGGCCCGCAGCCTCTCCCGGGAACTAGGGAACAGCCCGCGGCCCCAGCCTCCTGGCCCTCCCGCAGGGGGCCGGGGCTTAAGCATCTCTGCATCCTGCTCCTCTTCCCTGCCCGCTGCTGCCTCGTACCCCCGCTTGCTTCCCCTGCCCTCTTCTCTGACTCCTAGCCCCAGTCGCTGCCCCTTCCTTCTCCAGTCCTGCTTCAAGGCTTAATTTTTTTTTTCCGTTTACTGTCTCTTAGGTTGGTTTAACTCTCTCCCCCCCCACCCCCTTCTTGGTGGTGTGTTTTTAAAATGGAAAAAGTAACCAAAATCATGACTATGACTGATTATAAGCACTAGGGCTCACCTTGTATGCCCCAAGACCACACTGGGTAAACAAAAAAAGAGACTCTGTGTGTAGGAATTATTACCCCCAAGTCTCTCTTCTTTGGTTGTGATTTGCCACCTCCAGTAATGGCAAGTCACTTTGTCTAGCCTAGTAAACCTCATAGATTGGTGACATTTTTCTTCGTTATAGTTGAAACTGTTTTGTATCAGAGACTTCCAGTGAAACACATTAAAACACAAACATGTATGCAAAGTGAATGTGTGCGCTCAACTATTTGATATCGTCTGTCTTAAAGGGGCTATAAGAATGATGCGAAATGCACAGATGTATTTGAGCAAGTTACGGTGTTTATCTCCTAGTAGTGTAGTGAGTTTGGGTTGAGCTGATGCATGTATGTGGGCGGTAGGATGGTCTAGTGGCTAGGATACAAGAGTATCTCTGCCGTGCTCTGTGACCTTGCTTAAATCATTTATCCCATTTGTGTCTGTCTTTCCATCTGTAAAGTGGATTAAAGAAATTTACCTCCTGAATTGATTTCAAGTCTGCAAATGAAACAGGATTAATAACTTTCCTTCAAACCCTATGCTGATTTTCCTTTGGAATGTACTTTGTCTTTCTATGACATTTCATTTTTAAAAGACCGGGTATGTTTTGAAATAAATTTGATTTATCACTTTTTTAGTTATATATTCAAAAAAATTTTTTTACAGCTATAACCTTTAATTCAGGGGTTGAATTATGCTGACTTTTGATGGCTCCATGAGAGGCAGTCACCTTGTATTCCAGAATTTAAGCTTTCATTTAGGCCTGGATTCTCCAAGGAGTTAATCGTATGCTTAAGTGCTTTTACTGGATTGTGACATTAGCCCTTTTAGTTGTGGTGATAACTTTCAAAATGTGATTTGAGGTCCTGTTTATATTTGTGTATATATATTTGTACCAGTGCAGCTACACTGGTGTAAATCACCAAGGTGGATGCACTGTACAGATTTTAATACGAGGCTTTTGTTAGTGCAGTTTACCTCAAAAACCAGAGTAAGCTTTACCAGTGCAAGCCTAGTTTTACACCTGTTCAGAACATCTACTTTGAGGGGTTTGGAGCAGTGTAGCTGCACAGGTACAAATACCTTGGTGTAGATAGACTCTGAATGTAAACCAACACATTGACGTTTGTCTGAGGTTGAAGATAGCCTCAAATAGTACTTCTAAGTACTTCTAAATGTATACTGCCCCATTTATCGAAGTGGGATGCTAACAATGGTGAAATTTAATTTAGCTTCAAACTTATCTATTTCACTGCTGATCAAAGGCTGCGAGAAATGTTACGAAGAGTACACAGTCTACTGGTAATAACATCCTATTTTGGCTTCACAGGTGAATGGGGTGTGGTTTGTGGGCAGGACTAGGGAGCATATCACTATTTTCCTCCCTCGACTGGATGTCTGGTTAGTGACTTGAGATAAAACCTTAAGTTTTCCATTTCACCTAAAACAATGTCTGTATAAGATAACCTTTTTATCTTAAAAACTCAACACATTAATACATTTTATATACAATTAATGACAAGTGTTTTTGGACTAAAATAAAAATGTTAGACCCTACTGTTCCAAATGCACTATGGTTTGTTGAGCTGTTGTATTCCCCCTATGGAGTTAAGAAGTTAAAGCATTCACTATATCAGGTATTAATTTCTTAATTGCTGTTGTTCAATACAGTCTCAAGTGTGAAGGGACATGAAACAAACATTATAAATTTGTATTGCATATTTAATAAGGAAAGTGTTGGATTGCATGTGTCCTAGTGAGATGTCATAGCAACTAATGTTTGTTAACATGTAGGAACACAAACTACTATGATTACATAAGATTACTTTCAAGCAACTGGAAGTATATTCGTGATGCAGATTGACACTTGATGTTTCATGCTTTGCCTTGCTTGCAAAGCTGTGTGTGCAATTCTTACACTATGGAGGCATTTTCATGGGGGTGAGGAGAAGATGTCGTCAGATTTTTTTTTGAAAGCTTCAGAAGTAGATTTTATAATTTTTTCAGTGAGATAAAATTAGTAAAGCTATGGTACTAAAGTCTTGCGACTCTAGACTAAGTTAATATATAACATTTGAGAGATCATATTTATCAGTATATAGTGCCATGGCTTCATAATGCAGAAATGTAAAAGACTGGAGAGTTTTGAAAACTACCTGGTGTGTTTTTCATAACCTCTCTTATTATATTTGTAAATTATCCAAGCTCTGAGTTCAATTAAACAAGCACGCTCTCATGGCCCACGTTAGTCTTTTAGCGAAATTAAATTGAAGCAACAACCACTTTAACCTTCCATGACAAGACAGCGATATTGTAAACAGAGGACTATGGCTTCACAGCTGGGTCAAGCAGAGAGAACTGAGTATGTTCAGGAGCGAAGCCTTAATCAATACAAAGCTGAAACAATAGTTAAGGAAAGAAAGGAAAATACTGGTCAAGTAAGCTGCTTGTATAAATGTTCTCACATTCAAATTTTCTCTAGTATGAAAAACTCTAGAGATAATAGTTAAATGCTTTCCTTTAACTCAGTCATCCATAGCCAGGTCAGGATTTAGAGTAAAAACAGAGTTATTAGAGCTGTATGTCAAGTAATATTTTATAGGTGTGCTTTTTCAATATTTTGGAGAGTAAAGGAGGATAAATTATATATTGATTTGAAGGGTAATATTAGAGGAAGCTGTGTCTTAACCTTATGCCCCTAAATTTAAACTCTGTAATTTTCAAAGGTTATATTTTTGCCAGCATAACACATTCTGTCTCAGTTGTCTCCAAGGGCTAGATTCCGTCCTTGTGCCTGTTTGATTCACGTTCAGATTGTGCTATCGGAGAACAGGACTGGAGCTTGACTGGCTCAGCCTAAGCATAGGGGAAATGTTTACCAAAGGATGGTTCTCCTCCCCAACAGTCAACCAGGGAAGTCAAGAGTGGAAGAAAGCTGAAAACTAGTCACCAGTTACAGCTCCCTGATTCTCTGCCCTGATCCTGGCACAGGTTAAAGGGGACTAGGGGCTGCCTCACTTTTGCCTGCTGGCTGTGGTCCCTAAGGGGCTGACTATAAGCTACTTGGAGATAACGAGAAACACTCCCACCGTTCCCACACTGTGGCCCCCTGGGGTTTTCTCTCCTTCTTCTGGGTATTCCTCCGTGCTGAAGGAATACTCGGCAGGAAAACTTGAAGGAGTTTTCTGTTCCCTTTGTGCCACCTACGTAGCACATAGGACAGAAGATGTATCCTAAACAATTGATTGTGGCCCCTGGACTGTTCTGAGATTACTTTGACCCTCTGGCTCAACAGAATGGACATCATCTGTCTACAGATACTGTCTTATGTCTAAAGCTATGTCTATACTACGGACCTTACAGTGGCACAGCTGTACCGCTGCAGCTGCGCTGTTGTAAGGTCTTCTGTGTAGCCACTCTGTGCCAGTGGGAGAGAGCTCTCCTGCCAGCGTAATTAAACCACCTCCAATGAACGGCGGTGGCTATGTCAGGTGGGAGACAAAAGCACAAAAGTGCTAGTGTAGACAGAGCCTAAGTTGACTTAAAGCTTCACACCATCCTAATAGGAAAAACATACTAGTATCTATCCATTTTCATCTTTTTAGAGAAAATACTTCTAATAGAAATCTTAAATCTGAAATCCTTTTATGAATCAACTTCTTCAAGAAAGAGGATGGATATTTTAAATGAAATGTATGACAGTTCTTCTCATAAAATTTCCCAGTGGGTCAATTCTAATGGGATTAATAGGAAACTTTTGTTCTAAACTGAGATTGTTGATAATCATTACTTCTCAACTAGAATATATGTTTTAAACATTTAACTTAATAATTGTTCCAACAGTTTATACGGTACTTAAACTATATGGTGTCAGCGACTCAAAGGTATGCATAGCAGTTGCAATCACAGCATGCTGTTCCCAAGCTTTTAGAACCAACAGATATGAGATCTGAACATTCTTTTAAATATTTATCCTTTATTCTCAATTACAAACATTTATATTTTAACTGACATAAAATATTTGTAGTTGTGGCAATACTTCATGCACACCGATGTTGGGGTAAATTTTGATGGGATGTAGAGGGCTTCCAAAAAACAAAACACAAAACCCTACACGCATTGCCACTAATCAGTCCTTTCCAAACATAAAAAAAAGAAGAATTTTAAACATTCAGTTAAACGATTATCTTGTCAGTTCCCATTGACAAAGTGGATAATGTGTAGTTCATATTCAAAAATTTAAAAAAGATACATTACAATGATCTGTCTTCACCAGTGTGTCTAAATGCTTGCAGGATCAGGGCCTGTGTGGGTAACAGTGAAACAGACTGTACATTTGACAATAATTTAAATAAGCTAGGAAAGATTTTCAGTAAAACTTTCATTTACAGTAAACTTAGGTAAAAAGAGTCAGACAGAAGTGTGACTTAAATTGACAGTGTCCCTTTACTAAAATTTAAAGGGACTATTAACTGGGATTGTTTTTTGTTTAAGATGAAGGGCATGTATGGCAACGAGGAAAAATGGACATAAAACAGTTCCATGTATGTTGAACTAATTAATGGTAACAATCATAAGAATGTACGATTACTTTACTCAAGGTTGTTTGAGAGTTACAGTCCTGAGAATTTATTATATAGAATTTTAGTTAATTGTTGCACTTTGGTAATTTGAACAACATATTCGTTGGCAATATTATCTTTGATTTTGGACCTTTTAGATATGAAACTGAAAAAAACAAATCAAACAAGAAAACTGAAGTGGGTACTCTGTTCTTACAGATCATTGCAAGAGCAGTAGAGTATAACATTTACAAGTATGTGCCATTCTAGAAATATGAGGGCAAATTCTGTTGTCCCTGGAGTTCCCACAGCCTGGTAGGGAAGCAGGCAAAGTTGCTACCAGAACTACTTTCCTCTGTCCCCTGTGTTGTAGCAGATGGACAGTGGGGAGCTGCTGAGGCAGGTGTAGCAGGGAAGGGACAGTAGCTATCTTTATTCACATCAGCGCACTCTGTCCACATCAGCGTTGCCCCCTAATGCTGCAGGAGAGGTGGTGGAAAGTAGCATCCCTTTCCACCTGTCCACAGTAAGAGAACAGGTCAAGCTCTTGAGTTTAAAAGTCAGGAGTGCAGCTCAGGGAATATGTTCTTGTTTCATAATCAAATATACATTTTCTTAATACACTTGCCCATGAGGGCCACAGGCTACCCTGCTGCTGTAGACCATTGTACCTTTTTTCAAGATGAGGAAGTGAAGCTTGTATAGAAAGAATTCATACCTCCTACTTATTTGAGTAGGAGTATAATTTTAATGTAAATTCGAAAATAGTGTCTTATCAACTTAGCACATAACGACACTTGTATACTGGTCCGCAGTCTCAGATTCTTCAACTGTGCTTTGTTGGAACTAGAATTCATTGATTATTTTCATAAAATTCTTTGTCACTACATCTTGCAGGTTGGCATTAAAGTTGGATGTTGCTGTCTTTAATTAGAAAATACTTGTTATTGAATATTGGCATTGAAAGGTGTCTTTATATCAAACAGATATTTGAATGGAGGGTATTTAAAATAACAAACATCTAAAAAGAGTATGCTAGTAAATAGTTATAGTTTTATTTATAGCAGCATTGTTCCTTCTAAGCTACCCAGTTAAAGAAAATGGAGAAACAAGGTTTTTGTTAGAGTATAAACTTTACTCACATCAACTCAAACTTGAACTATACCTGAAATGTAGTAGATGGCTGTTACAGTCCAAGGCAATTTCAACTTAGAATTTATATGAAAGCCACCAGTGAGTAGTACTATTCTATTGTTTTATTTGTCAAAAATGGAAGTTTATTATTTGTTTTATGGGAGTGACTAGAGGCCCCAATCAGTACTGGTGTTTCCTTGCTCTCAGTACTATATAACTACAGAGTGAAAAGTACACCCACTTCCAAAGAGGTTGCCATCTAAATAGACCAGATTCCACTCCCCCACCCTCACCCCATAGAGAGTAACTGATAGTCAAACAAAACCTAGGTAACAGATATGGAACTTGTTGGTTATATTTCACACGCCCTTTTCTTCTGAAGTTTATTTTGAATGAGAAATTGAGACTTTTACATTGGAAAGACCCAGGAAACATTTTTACCCTTCCACTGTGGCCCTTGTTGTTATTTGTTATCCCGTACCGTTATTACCTGTGTCTTCCTCTTATAGCTGGCAATGCACTAATTACCTTTGGCCAAGTGGGCCTTGTGTAGTGGGTTTTTTTGTTTTAATAATCAATGAGCTGCCTTATGGGTCAGCCAACAAAGAGCACTTTGCAAGATGTGGCTCACACACGCTTGCTCTCAGTTTCTGCCTTTTCTTAAGCAAAGACATGCCGTCATTTCTGTTTCTCCAGTATGACAGGAAGCCAAAGTTGTTGAATCAAATGCTTTTTGATTTCTTCAGTTCTTCTGGGATATTTATTTTCTGGTTATTTTAAAAATCAATTTCAGTGCAAGTTTTTTTTGTTAATAACTTACAATATTGACAAGTAACTTTCTCATTATATACTTGACTTTTTTTAAAATGTCATGGTCCAGTTTGCAGGCATTTTGGCTTTTTGCTTATCAAGTTATACAGCAGTTTTAACATATGTACTTAATGGATATTGGTGGTGGTGGTATAACTAAAACTGGAAGATGTTTGCTGGTGCAGGTTGTATTGCAAAGACAGAACCCCGACATGTATGTAGCTTTGTTAAAACCTAGCAGTTGTGTAGTTTGGGTATTAGTATTTGCTATTTCTGAAATACCATTATAGTTTCTGGTCACAGCTTGAGTTTTAGATTTAAAAAACCAAAATTTCCCAAAAGACTATGTAAGACATGCAACCTTGCATTCCCATATAATCTACAGTAAGCTTGGTGTTTGCGGGAAAACCTAGCCAGTAGGTCAAATGGGAGGAGAGTCCAGAAACTACACCTGCTGGAAAAATTAGGTGCGTGTATCTATCACCTGTGTTCTAAATGAGGTCAAGTTCAGGCTCAGGTGTATTTTTCCTGGACTGAATCCCAGGCTCAAGGGCTTTCTATTGAGAATTACCTGCCTCCAGATCTTGTTTGATAAAGGTGAAACTTACAACTAAAGTGGTGTAGTCAAAGTTAGTGTGGCTAGATATAGGAAAGGTTAAGGTATGTAGATGTTATTGTAGATGGTAATGTGCTATGTTAGCTGAAGCTTCTGAGTTATAGTCAAGATTATCCCTGGGTTCATTGCAGTATTCTGGCCTAGAGATAATGGGTGTGAAAGAATGTGTGAATACAACATCTGACAGTAGAGTATGTTTTGGGGGGTTTGGCTGATATTTAGTATGTTTTAGGCGTTGTCTACACCACAAAATTACTCCGATTTTACAGAAGTTGATTTTTGGGAACAGATTGTATAAAGTAGAGTGCATGCGTCCACACTAAGCACAGTAATTCGGCAGTGTGCATCCACAGTACAAGCGTCGACATTCCAAGCGGTGCACTGTGGGCAGCTTTCCCACAGTCCCCGCTGCCCATTGGAATTCTGGGCTGAGCTCCCAATGCCTGATGGGGCCAAAAATTTGTTGCGGGTGGTTATGGGTAAATGTTGTCAGTCAACCCTCCCTCCGTGAAAGCAACGGCAGACAATCATTTTGCGCCCTTTTCCCTGGATTGCCCGAGCAGATGCCATAGCACGGCAAGCATGGAGCCCGTTCAGCTCGCCGCAGCAGTTATGACCATTGTAAACACCTCGCGCATTATCGTGCAGTTTATGCAGAACCAGAACCTGAAAAACCAGGCAAGGAGGCGATGGCAGCGCGGTGACAAGAGTGATGAGGACATGGACACAGATTTCTCTAAAACCGCGGTCCCCGGCAATTTGGAGATCATGGTGTTACTGCGGCAGGCTCATGCCATGGAACGCCAATTCTGGGTCTGGGAAACAAGCACAGACTGGTGGGACCTCATCGTGTTGCAGGTTTTGGATGATTTCCAGTGGCTCCGAAACTTTCGCATGCGTAAGACCACTTTCATGGAAATTTGTGACGTGCTTTCCCCTGCCCTGAAGCGCAAGAATACCAAGATGAGAGCAGCCCTCACAGTTCACAAGCAAGTGGCGATAGCCCTCTGGAAACTTGCAATGCCAGACAGCTACTGGTCAGTCTGTGATCAATTTGGAGTGGGCAAATCTACTGTGGGGGTTGCTGTGATGCAAGTAGCCAACGCAATCATTGAGCTGCTGCTATCAAAGGTAGTGACTCTGGGAAATGTGCACGTCATAGTAGAGGGCTTTGCTGCAATGAGATTCCATAACTGTGGTGGGGCTATAGACGGAACGCATATCCCTATCTTGGGACTGGACCACCAGGGCAGCCAGTACATAAACCGCAAGGGGTACTTTTCAATGGTGCTGCAAGCACTGGTGGATCACAAGGGACATTTCACCAACATCAACGTGGGATGGCCGGGAAAGGTTCATGATGCGCGCATCTTCAGGAACTCTGGTCCGTTTAAACGGCTGCAGGAAGGGATTTACTTCCTAGACCAGAAAATAACTGTTGCGGATGTTGAAATGCCTATAGTTATCCTTGGGGGACCCAGCCTACCCCTTAATGCCCTGGCTCATGAAGCCGAACGCAGGCACCCTGGACAGCAGTAAGGAGCTGTTCAACTACAGGCTGAGCAAGTGCAGAATGGTGGTAGAATGTGCATTTGGACATTTAAAGGGTCACTAGCGCAGTTTACTGACTCGGTTAGACCTCAGCGAAACCAATATTCCCATTGTTATTGCTGCTTGCTGTGTGCTCCACAATCTCTGTGAGAGTAAGGGGGAGATGTTTATGGCGGGGTGGGAGGTTGAGGTAAATCACCTGGCCGCTGATTACACACAGCCAGACACCAGGGCGATTAGAAGAGTACAGGAGGGCGCGGTGCGCATCAGAGAAGCTTTGAAAACCAGTTGCAGGAATGGCAAGACTACGGCAAGGCTACGGTGTGTTTGTTTCTCCTTGATGGACACCCCTTCCCCCCCCCCCCCCCCCCCGGGTTCACTCTACTTTCCTGTAAGCTAAGCACCCTCCGTTCTCCCCCCCCCCCCCCCCGATCACCGCTTGCAGAGGCAATAAAGTCATTGTTGCTTCACGTTCATGCATTTTTTATTTATTAATCACACAGATAGGGAGATAACTGCCACGGTAGCCCGGGACGGGTGGTGGAGGAGGAGGGAAGCACTGGGTGGGGTGGTGGAGCAGGGAAGGACAAGGCCACACAGCACTTTCAAACTTATTGAATGCCAGTTTTCTGTTGCTTGGGCAATCCTCTGGGGTGGAGTTGCTGGATGGCCGGGGGGGGGGCCCCCCACATTCTTGGGCGTCTGGGCGTGGAGGCCATGGAACTTGGGGAGGAGGGCAGTTGGTTACACAGGGGCTATAGTGGAGGTCTGTGCTCCTGCTGCCTTTCCTGCAGCTCAACCATATGCTGGAGCATGAGAGTTTGATCCTCCAGCAGCCTGAGCATTGACTCTGCCTTCTTTCCGCAAGCTGACGCCACCTACCATCTTCAGCCCGCCACCTCTCCTTGCGGTCATATTGTGTTTTCCTGCACTCTGAAATTGTCTGCCTCCACGTATTTTGCTGTGCTCTGTCAGTGTGGGAGGACAGCATGAGGTCAGAGAACATTTCATCACGAGTACATTTTTTTCGCCTTCTAATCTTTGCTAGCCTCTGGGAAGGAGAAACATATGCAGCTGGTGGAGGGGAAAAAAAGGGAGAGTGGTAGTTAAAAAGACACATTTTATAGAACAATGGGTACGCTCTTTCACAGTAAACCTTGCTGTTAACATTACATAGCACATGTGCTTTCATTACAAGGTCGCATTTTGCCTCTTATTGAGGGTATGCCGGTTTGGCGTGAGAGATCACTCACGCAGGGCCGGGCAACAGAATTCGACTTGCAGGCAGCCATGGTAAGCCACAGTCTTTTGGCTTCTTTAACCTTCATAACCTGTGGGAATGGTTTCAAACAGCAGCGCCCTCATTTCCCATACAAAGTAGCCATTGGGTTGGCCATTAAAAATGGGTTGGCAATTTAAAAGGAGGGGCTGCAGTTTCCGGGTTCACGTGCAGCAGAAACCCAACTAACCCCCCCCAACACACACACAATTCTCTGGGATGATGGCTTCACCCTTCCCCCCCCCCCCCCCCCACATGGCTAACAGCAGGGAAGATTTCTGTTCAGCCACAGGCAAACAGCCCAGCAGGAACGGGCACCTCTGAATGTCCACTTACTAAAACCACCCTATTTCAACCAGGTGACCATGAATGATATCACTCTCCTGAGGATAACACAGAGAGATAAAGAATGGATGTTTTTTGAATGCCAGCGAACACCGGGACCATACGATGCAATGCTTTGTTCTGCAATAATTCCCGACTACGTGCTGCTGGCCTGGCGTGGTAAAGTGTCCTACCATGGAGGACGGAATAAGGCTGCCCTCCCCAGAAACCTTTTGCAAAGGCTTTGGGAGTACATCCAGGAGAACTTTATGGAGATGTCCCTGGAGGATTCAGTGCTAATTCCCTCGTCGGGGGTGGAGTAAAGAAATCGATTTTAAGAGCCCTTTAAGTCTCAAAAAAGGGCTTCGTTGTGTGGACAGGTGCAGGGTTAAATCGAAATAACGCTGCTAAATTCGACCTAAACTCATAGTGTAGACCAGCCCTTAGAGTACCTTCAGGAGAGCTTCATGGAGATGTCCCTGGAGGATTTCCGCTCGATCCCCAGACACATTAACAGACTTTTCCAGTAGCTGTACTGGCCACGAATGCATCCCAAGTCCTCAGGGCAAATTAATCATTAAAAAATGCTTGCTTTTAAAACATGTATTCTATTTAAAAAGGTACACTCACCAGAGGTCCCTTCTCCGGCTTGGTTGGGTTGGGAGGGTCTCTCAGTCAGGGTGATAAAAAGATCCTGGCTGTTGGGGAGAACGGTGTGCTGTGTGCTCTCCTCCAGCTCTTCCTTCTCCTTCTCATCTTCCCTTTCTACAAAATCCTCAGGCATGGTGGAGAGTACCCTAGAATTGCATGCAGCTCAGCGTCGAAGCGGCATGTCTGGGACTCTGTCCCGGAGCGTCTGTTCGATTCTTTGGTTTTCTGGTACGCTTGTCTGAGCTCTTTAAGTTTCACGCGGCACTGTGTTGCGTCCCTGCTTTAGCCTCTGTCCATCATGGCCTTGGAGGTTTTTTTTGAAATGTTTTGGCATTTTGTCTTTTGGAACGGAGTTCTGATAGCATGGATTCGTCTCCCCATACAGCGATGAGATCCAGTATCTCCCATTCGGTCCATGCTGGAGCTCTTTTGCAATTCTGAGACTGCATGGTCACCTGTGCTGATGAGCTTGCCTGACTAAACAGGAAATGAGATTCAAAAGTTCCCAGGGCTTTTTCTGTACACCTAGCCAGTGCATCTGAGTTCAGAGCGCTGTCCAGAGCGGTCACAATGGTGCACTGTGGGATAGCTCCCGGAAGCCAATACCATCGAATTGCATCCACACTAACTCTAATTCGAAATGGTGATGTTGTTTTCAGTGCTAATCCCCTCATCGGGGAGAAGTATAGAAATAGATTTTTAGAGCGCTCACACACTCCAACCATCAATTTTGTGAGCATTCATGGCCTGCCATACAATTTCCATACCCAGATGTGGCCCTCGGGCCAAAAAGTTTGCCCACTCCTGAGGTAGGGCCATATTTAAGAGAATAGTTGTGGACCTCAAGTTCTCAGAATTCTTCCTCTTCTGCTCAGCCTCACTTCAGTTAACCAAGGTGAGCATAAACCAACCATCTTTCATCCAGGTTTCTATCTCCGACATCCAAAGAGAAAGGGAACCACTTAGTGTGGTTGAGGTGAAAAGAAGATATAGCGCTGAGCTATCAGCATATTGATCCTCTTACATCTCTCAATCCCTAGTTATATATAAGCATTGAAGAAAGGAGGTTTCAAGATTGATTCTTGAGGTACATCATAACTTACAGCCTTCAGGCAGAAGGCCAGTTTTCCGCTCAGCAGTCGCTGGGATTTTTCTGTAAGGAATGAATGGAACAACTTTTAAAGCTGTTCTGTCTTTTGTCCCGTGGTCGTCAGTGTTCGTCATGTTCAACAATAAAGGCAGGCGTGGCATAATTTGTTTTTTGTTGGTTTTTTTGTTGTTTTTTGGAGGGTGTTCTTTTGTAATTTCAGTGGTTGATATCAATGTTTGTTTCTTTATATCAATTCAAATGTTTACAGTTGCAGGAAATTATGGGAAATCAGCTAATGACAGTAGACACCAAGATTCAAAAAATTTAAAACTTTATAACCATTAAAGCACACACTGGTAAATCACATGTCAAAATATACAAAGTATCCTTAATTCAAACTCTTTAAGTCCTCAAGCAGCATTTTTCTTACTTCGTCAATATGTAAATTTGTTATCGATGGAAATATTTTTTTCATCAGTTTGTTTCTGTACAGTGAAATCCTTCCAAGCCTAAATATAGGGTATGATTTTTTTTAGAAGTGTCTAAGTGACATAGGTGGGTAAGTCTCATTGTAAGTCAGCATGACTTGTGTTTCTGTATCAGTTAGGCCCTTTTGAAAATCCCATCCATAAAAAGCAGCTGAAAGATCTAGTAGTATGTGTAAAGAAGCCCGTTAATTGCCGCTAAAACTGATGCTGTTTCTCTGCTGTGGCCAGATCTAAAGTCTGTCTGGGATCCAAACGCTTGGAAGATTAAGATCTGTTGGATTTGGTCGGCCATCAGTTTCTCAGTGACCACTTCCAGAAAGAATAGGTCAGATCTTTGGTGATGATTGGCAAGAACACTAATAACAAAGAATAGTTCTTTGAGTACATGCCAAATGAAAGCATGTTTATTCACTGGAAACTTTATTATTGGGAGGGATAATTATGGCCTCCCTAGGGGAGATAAATTCAAACGTTCTTCACTGGCTTTCTCTGGCCTAACAGACTATAGCTCTAACTCGGATGTTTGGGTGGACTTTAGTGTCTCCACAGTTTCAAAATTGGATGATAGTAAGGGGTGGAAAGTGGTTTGTTTTTGTTTTTCTTTCCTTTGACATAGCTTCCCAGCTGGGGAGAGACTGTCCTTAAACAAATTGTTCTTGTTTCTGAGATATATTGAAAGCCCCTTGCTGTGAGAGAGTTTCAACTTGGACCTGGTGAAGACAACTGGAGTTAATCAGACTAATCCCATGGAATAGTTTCTCTTGTCAAGATTTTGTGGATGCAGTAATGGAGAAGCAAGACATCTTGTTCCTTGCGGCTCTGGCATAAGAATGTTCTGTTTCAGCTATTCATATTCCATGTTTGTACATCTGTCTACAACATTCCAGTGTCCTCTTATTTCTGTCTCAAGTTGCTGGTTAATAATGGTGGCCTGTGAGGCTTATGTGGAGAAAGGAGGCTCCTAAAGAATAAGAGCATGGGTGGTTTTGTGCAATAGATGATTGTAGTCCTCTACTATGCTGTTCATACTGATCCAGAGGCACTGTCATAAAACAGTTGCTGGGCTCTTCCTCAGAGCTTGCTGCACTTCAGTGGTAGATAAAATTATTTGTGTTTGTAGGTATAGCTTGTAATAGGACATTAATAGAATTTTCTTTTAGCAGATTTCAGATAGTCAAGTTTTAGAATTTTCCATGATAGCTTAAGATTATCTTCTTGTTCATTTGGAAACAAATAAAAAACGTATTCAAGTTTTTAGACTCAGTTGTTCAGTTGTACCAAAATCATATACAAATAATGTGTTTTTCTGGAATTTGTTAAATTCAGTCTACTTATTTTGATATTTTTCACAAAATATTGAAAAATACTTTGTTGCTGGTAAAGTAAATAGAATTGAGTTAGAATCTCTGTTGCATGGTAAAGTAATTCATCTGAGGTTTTTTTGTGGGTATATTTTAAGTACTGGCAACTTGCAATTAGATATGCAATGTACAATATGTAATTAGTTCATCTCCCAGTTTTCCCTTTTCTCTAAATTAGCAGCTGTCATTGCAGCACCTTGACTCCTGCTTAGTTGGAGGGCAAGTAGCTCCCTTTATGGCAGATAATGATGTAGTATCCTGAATTAAGTGCCATGAAGTAGATTGAGTACTGCAAATCAGCATGCCCAGTTTTCTCTGGAATTTAACAGCCCTGAATGTACCACATGACACAGTAAAACATTTCTTAAATATTGTATTTTGAATGTCTCTTCATATCTGCTGCTTTGAAACAGTGAAATATATAGTAAAAGGAAATAAGTTTTCTGCCAAAGATGAATGCTGAGAGATGCATTTTAAATACTATAGGCATTCTTGATTTTTGCAGGTGGAAGATTAGTGGCAGTTATTTCACAGCTAATTCAGTAATACACAGTTTTCTTTCCTGTCAGTGTAGATATGGCAGACTCATTCTTAGGCTGCATTCAGTGATGTCTAGCCTCTTACTCTGAGATAATGATAATGGGGTGAGGGGAAAGCCCAAGTACTCTCGTAAATTAAATTACTGAATGGAATTTTTTCATTATTCACAGAACACATATACTTGTGCTGTAATGTCATTTTGTATGGAATTGCTGTGAATATTTTTACACATAAATGTAAAAAGATTGTGTAATTATAGAATTAAGTTTTAAAAATTGCTATAGTAAGACTTTCTTGGATTTTAAATAGCACAATTCAGTTATGAGACCTAAATAAAATAGAATATACAAATTAATCTTGTCCCCTTTTTCTTTTGGACGCTCCAAAATGTGTGCGCTACCCCAAGGAGATGTTACAGTTGGGCTTGAAAATTTAGTAGACATATCAGCTGAAGAACTGTGCCTGTTAGCTGAAGGTAGATAGAAAAGATGATGGGGATTGTGCAAGAGGTGAAGAGCTCTACTACTCTAACCCTTTTTGTGTGTGGGCATCCTCCAAGTAACTCCAGTGCCTGCCCTTGATTCTGCTTGCAGCTTTTCCATGGGTATGGAATTATAGTTATGAAACTGACCAGTGACTTGATATCACTTTGCTCCAGTGCCTCTGCTGCTTTTCTTAGATCGGCCAAGTAGCAGAAATCTTTCCGCAGACTGAGGAAGTCAGCACTGCATTTCACATTTGGAAGGTTGTCTTTACAACTGTAATGGTGAGAAACTTAATTTCTTTTTTTCTTAATGGAAGCTTAATTTCTGCAGAAACTGATCGGCTTTCACTGAGGGATGAAATATAGTATTGTTATGTTTAACTTCATAACGGGGTCTTTAAAAAGAGGAAACCAGGCAAAAGGCCCTAAAATCAAATGTAAAGAAGTTGAAATCCTTAAGTTTGGCATAGGTACTACTCTAAGGAAGCAGTAATAGTGTCAGAAGGCATATAAACCTCTAAACAAAAAAGGCAATAAGTAAATCAGTATGGCTAAATAGAAAGGTTCAGGAGGTTAAAGCTAGGTATCCTTCAGAAAATGGAAAACCTAATGAAATCAGTTAAAAGGAGTATAAGCTACAGCAGACAAAAAGTAAGAAGGAATTTTAATAGCAAATAGCTAAAGGTATAGAAACAAATAAATTATTTATGTATGGGGCTGGAAGTTTGCATGAGAATTTGATGTGTCTCCTGGAGAAAGGAGATCAACTAAGAAAGAGACAAACGTTCTAGAGAAGCTAGCTGATTTCTTTGCATCAGTCTTCATAACAGAATGGTGAGGTGATATAACTCTTTTCTGGTAGCAGTGATAAGGCACATTCAGAGATCGAGATGTCAAAAAAAGGGAGTTTCTGGAACAAATGAACTGAAAGCAACGAGTCACCTGGTCCCAGACCCCCAATGTTAAGAAGGAATTTAAGAAGTAAATGCTTGAGCTACTAGTAAAAATGACTTCTCATTCAAATGAGCTGCTATCTCAGATGGTAGCCAGTATTGCACTTCTATTTTTAAAAAGTGCTAGGGGCAATCTGAGGAATTAGACCAGTAAGCTTTTTTCTGTAGTGGATAAATTGGTTAAAATAATAATCATAAATAGAATTCTAACAGCTAGAAGAGCCAGCTCTGATGGAGCCTAACAAACACAGCTTCTGTAAAGGAAAACCCTGCCTCCTGAATCTAGAATTCTTAGACTTTTTTGAACATGACAGTAAAATAGTGTATAAAAGACAACTTACTGACCCAATTTATATGGACTTTCAAAAGGGTTTTAATAAAATCCCTCACAAGAGGGTAAAGCAACTAAGTAGACATGGTGTGAAAGACAATATACAATAATGAATCAGAAACTGCCTAAAAGATGGAAAACAGAGTAAGGATAATTGGTCAATTCTATCATGAGAAAATGTCATCAGAAGGGTGTCAGAAGTTTCTACACTAGAACTGGTGTTTAATGATCTGGAAAAAGGGAAGACCAATGAAGTGGCAAAATTCGCAGATTATTTAGGTTAGTCCAGACTAGGAGAATATTGTGGAACTTCAGAAGGATCTAACAGAGCTAGGTGAATGGTCAACATAACGGCAGATGAAATTCAAAGTTGAGAAATTCAGAGTAATGCCCATTGTGGGGAAACTATTTGAACTGCTCACCTTAGTGGGTTCTGAATTATGTGCATCAACTCGGGGGGGTGGGGGGAGAGAAACAGGAATCATGCATCAGTAATCAATAAAATGAACAAAATGGTAGAATGTATAAGGAATGGGACGAAGAATAATACACCTGGACTAATGCATCAGTAATCAAATAAAATGAACAAAATGGATCAGTAATCAATAAAATGAACAAAATGGTAGAATGTATAAGGAATGGGACTAAGAATAAAATCACCTGGAATACTGTGTGCAGTTCTGGTCATCCTGTCTCAAAAAGGGTGCATCAGAAATTAAGGGGGTTTAGAGATGAACAACAAGAAGAATTAGGGGTATTGGGAAAACTCATGTGAAGAGAGTAAAATATTGGTACTGTTCTTGAGGAGACAAATAAGAGGGGACATGATAAAAGGATACAAAATAATGAATGATTTATCTGGGAACTTCTGTTTATTCTTTCTCCCAGTATAGGAACAGGTGGACATCAATGAAATTAGAAAGTGGTAAATTCAAAACTGATAAAAGGAAATACTGTTGCACATAATGCACAGTCAGACTGGAATTCCTTGCTTCAAGAAATCATTGAGGCAACAGTTTAGCGGGAATTTTTTTTAAAGGATTAGACATTTTTATAGATAACTAGCTATTCCTGTTGTAAGAGTAAATATTAAAAAGAGAGATTTGGAAGGGATATAAGTCCTCAAACTTTGGGGAGTAACCCAATCTCTAATTATTGGCAGTAACTCTCCCTGGGGGCAGATTATCACATTACTGCCTGCTGCAGAGTTTCTTCCTCTGAAGCAGCTGATACTGGTCACTGTTGGAGATAAGGTACTGGAATACATAGGCCACTGGTCTGATCCAGCATGGTAACTCCTATGCTCCACATTTGCAGGGAAAGCTTCACATTCACCACTGGCAAGTATCTTACAATAGGTGACAACTGGATGCCATAAGTGGATGAAAGAAATGGAGAGGAGGACAGGTGAGGGGCAAGGTAACGGTAAAACAACCATATCTTAGCACAGTGAACATTAGTTATGGCTTGTTACTTACCTACCTGTTGTCAGCTAGTACTGTTTTGTCCAGACAAATCCAGGGTAGAAGACACCTTTTCCGCAAAGGTGCCTAAGTTGTCTTTTTGGCAAAGACCCTGACTACTCTGGAGGAAGGGGAGGAATCTTCTACTGAGTCATATATTCCTTCTTCCTCTTAATTTTGTAGAACCATTGGATGCCTTATGGCAAAAGACTGCCCCAACTTTCAGATCTGAGCTCTCTGGGGAAAGCAGAGAGGCATGCCCAGAATTTGACAGTTGAGACCAACTACCCTAATGCCTCAAGAGGCAGGTCTCTTCCAACTCAGTCTGACTGTGACACCTGGTGCAGTTATGGGGGATGCCTGACAAACCCTGCTGGGGGAATAGTAAGCCCCACTACCTGCCTAAAATCACAGTAGTTTTGGAGCTTGGAAGAGGGGTGAGAAGGGCCTGGTCACTCTCTCTTAAACTCCAGGTCAGAATTCAGGAGGGTAACTGAGTCAGGGTTAACCAGGAGCTAAGTGTGAATACTTGTTTCTCCCCTCCCTCCCCAAATCAGAGGATACTCTGTTTTTGATCACTTTTCTCAGCTTCTGGTACTTCTTTATAGGATAGGCTGCCTGTCTGGGGAGGAGGACTTTTCTTTTGGGCATGTTTCTGACTTTTGAGGTTGAAAGTTGTATGGGACAAGCGGGGCCAGATTAGACTACCACAGAAGGGACCAGATCTGCTTTGCAGTTACTTTGAAGCTCTGTGTGCTACAGCTTTCCTTTGCTGCCATCATTGCAGCCGAAGTTCCTGTTTCACCCTGAAATAGCAGAAGATGGGTAGACTGCTGAATACCCAAAGACTAGCAATCTTCTGTGGGGTAGAGCTACCAGTGCAGTGAGAAACCTTGGCCCTGGTTGGGCACCGTGTAGGATAAGAGTTAAAATAAATCTTTGGCCCTTATCTTATTAAAATGTAAATACTTATTGTATTACTTCAAGTAGTGCATGGTAATTTGTATTTGTAGTAATGCAAAATTGCACAAAGACAAATGTTTGAATTAATAGATATGCTCAGGAGGGCCTATGGAATGTGCATTCATGTTTGTGCTGGCTCAGTATTGAAAACATTACTGCTGCAGGGCAGAAAATCTTACATACTTCATGATTGTGTGATTAAAAGCGAACTTTTTTTCTCCTCAAACACACTTTCATTTCGGAATGCATCCGATGAAGTGAGCTGTAGCTCACGAAAGCTTATGCTCAAATAAATTTGTTAGTCTCTAAGGTGCCACAAGTACTCCTTTTCTTTTTGTGAATACAGACTAACATGGCTGCTACTCTGAAAACTTTCATTTTAGAAATTCAAAAAGTATAATCACTTCTGTTAAAAAAAAAAGTATGGGGCTTGAACGTAGTCTGAATTTTAAGTACTCTCATGCTTCTAGTGTTTACTTCTCCAGCAAGAGCTAGTAAATATTCAGTATACGTTTTTCACTGGAATTAAAAAATCCAGTTTATATACTATTGGCTTTCAGTAACCTGTGTGGAGGATGGTGGAAGGAGGAGCTGCAATAATTACACACATCAATAGATGATTCAGGTATGCTGAATTATAATTTTTTTGATTTTGTATCCTCTGGAAGAAATGTAAAATTATGTGAGATGTATGTTCCTGTGGTTATGTAATATGTATATGTAATTGGACTAACTGGAGCCTCAAGCCTGAGATTTTTTTAGAAGCTAGTACTCTTCAATGGCTCTGTTTTCAGAGTTATTGATAAGCCTATTAGTATTTCCACGTGGTATGCCTAGATATCTGTTTCAAAGAGAGGAAGAAGCAGAACTGTATCAAATAACCAGTGCTCCAGTTCTAGAATATTTTTGTTTTTATACTTTCATATTTGCAATAAAAACATCAGCTTTGGTGGTGCTCTGTTGCTCTGGAGAAGTGAATGGTGCTAATACTAAATATACTATATTAAAAGTTTCTAGTTAATACTAGACTGCTAATGTTTTTATCTTTAGTCCGTTTTATTTTTGCTCTATAGTTACACAATTAATCCTGTTTCACAGGTGCTGAGCGCCTGTTGCTCTTCTTGAAGCTAATGAACTGAGAGTGCTTGGCACCTTTGAAAATTTATGCTCCAGATATATTTACTATGTAACTAAAACTGGAAGATGTTTGCTGGTGCAGGTTGTATTGCAAAGACAGAACCCCGACATGTATGTAGCTTTGTTAAAACCTAGCAGTTGTGTAGTTTGGGTATTAGTATTTGCTATTTCTGAAATACCATTATAGTTTCTGGTCACAGCTTGAGTTTTAGATTTAAAAAACCAAAATTTCCCAAAAGACTATGTAAGACATGCAACCTTGCATTCCCATATAATCTACAGTAAGCTTGGTGTTTGCGGGAAAACCTAGCCAGTAGGTCAAATGGGAGGAGAGTCCAGAAACTACACCTGCTGGAAAAATTAGGTGCGTGTATCTATCACCTGTGTTCTAAATGAGGTCAAGTTCAGGCTCAGGTGTATTTTTCCTGGACTGAATCCCAGGCTCAAGGGCTTTCTATTGAGAATTACCTGCCTCCAGATATATTTATGAAATAGTATTGAAAGTTTTTGCATTAATCTGGAAACAAATGTAAATATCTAAAGGTGAACTTTAAACTTGCTTCTCTAAATATGAATTTACTAACTTTTCTCTGCTGCTATCTGTTCGTCTCTTCCCTGTCCTTTCCCAACAGCTTTATATAAGGAATGGATAAAATGCAAACTTAAGTGAACACTGTGTGGCTGATGTCTATAAACTGAAGTCCATTTAAATGAGACAAGTTTATCTTAAATACAAACATTTTCAGACATTCCTTTCTTCTAAAGCAGACACTGATTCTATAAAGCAATGCTTATAAAAATGGTTTAAGTAATATAATCCTTCACATTGAAGTTTTATCTTCAAAGTTGATATGAACAGGTGGGAAATTAACATTAATTAACATTAGACATTTAGGGTTGTGGACAAAAAAGCACATTCAGTGATATGATGAAACTTTATTCAATTTTAGATAGAAAGTTTGCAAATACTCTTTCAGAAGTGTGAAATATTTTTTTCCATGACACTTTTGTCATCTTCCATTCATTACTCTCTGAGGAGGAAATATGTATACAGACAAATAATAAAAACTAGCTCCTTTTATAATAAATAAAATATTTTGAATAAGTGTAAAAGGCTGACAAATCTAAATTAAAAATTTTGAGTAACTTTTGTAGCAAATCCATGAAACAACTCTGTGTGGTACCATGGGTAGAATACAGTATTATTTTTTTTTCTTACAAGCAGAGTCTTAAGTTTAATCTTTTTACAGTGAAAGTTGGCCTAAATGTTAGTGTTGCAGAGATACCTAGGATTGAGTTAAATGAAGACTGAATCAAAAGGATAAATGTATTTGTAAAAGATCAATTTCCATTTTTCCCAAGAATGGCTTGACCCGCTGGAATTATTTTCAGTTTTCCTATCATAGTTATTAGCAGTGTCATTCTGTATTTCAGTGGGTTTCTTATCACTGGACATGCCCTTGGAGTCTTGTTGCCAAGGTAGCACTAGGCTACAGAAAAAACAGATCTTGCTCTAAACTCCCAATCAGCCGTTTATTTAGTTTTCTGTATAATTATTTAAATAAATGACAGGCTGATTGGGAGTTTAGAACAGTGTGTGTCACCTGTAGCTTTGTAGATAGTGTGTATATAACTTCTTAACTATCCGGGCTGCAAAACTCTCTGTGTGGGGTGAATATTCTTCCCACACCATCTTCCCTAAGGATCCAAGCTGGGCTGAAAGGCAAGGTGAGGTGAAGAAGAAGCTGGGGAAGGAGGACTGAGGGTGCTGACAGACTAGGCAGTTTATCTCTGGTTGTGGGAGGAAACAGCCTTCTGTATGGGTGAGACCACTGCCAGGAATTGGCTTCCTTCCCAGTGGCAGCTGCAACATGCTCTCACTTGTTCCAGTTCTGCTCCATAAGAAACACGTGAGGAGTAGAAATGGTGGGTGAACATGCTGCCACTGCTGGTGGTGGAAGGAGCTAAGTTTTAGTAGTAGGCCCATCCTACTTGAGCAGGAGTTGAATGAGGAATGGGGTACATGTCAGAGGCCCAGCTTAGTAGTGAGGATGCGTTCTGTCAGCCCCGCATGTGGAGCTGTGTATGCTTTTGCGCAGTACATTGTCAGAGGGGTGCCCTAAGGCTAGGCTTTTAAAAAAAAAAAGTTAAAGTAAAGGTTGTAAAAGGTGGAAAGTCTGTTTTTAAAAAATGGCATTATAAAACTACTTGGGTTATAAATATTACTTGTCTAACTGAAACTTGCTTCCTCAACTGAGATCAATATAGATTAGATATTTGCAAAATATTTAATACTCACCTTTTAAAAAAGATTCTAATATTAAGGAATGTAGTGTTAAATATATAAAGGTATTCAAATCCAACCAGAGCTGGAAATTGGAGTAACATTGTGTATAAAATTAGGAACATTGTTCAGTAGTTGCAAAATATCTGTATTTAAAATTACCATGCTACAGTTAAAGAGCACTCACAGCCATATGCTTGCATCAACTTGTAAAGCTGAACATTAACAGGAAAAAAAGGTTTGTTTATCTGTCATCTTTGAATGTGTTTAAAGAATTAATAAGTAGGTTCATTGAAACTATGAATAATACATACAAACTATTACAGGAAGGTTTGCACTACATGTAATGAAGATGAACTCTATTCCAGTTTACGAACAATGATAAACTATCTTAAGAACTCAAGGGTATAGACTAGTAGTTTCCACCTGAGAATCCCAAAAAAACTTTGAACACTTATTATTGCTCACAGAACCCTTGTGAGGATTGGTATGCTAAATATTGCCCCCATTTTGCAGGTAGGCATCCTAGTTTTTCCTGTGATGAAAGCTAGTGGTGGTCTACAAGTTCTCTTCTTCAGAAGGCAGTCACAGTAAATCTAGTCTGGAGAAAATGTAAACAGTTGATGATGGTGCTTTCTCACTGAAGAAGTGAGCTGCTGTGTGGAATTTTTTTGTCAATTTAATTAATACTTGTAGACTGTCATTTCTGAAGATAATGATCCTTATCCACTGAAACAGACAGCATGGGCATCATCAGCATAAGCTTCTTCACCAATTTGTGCCTAAGTAATGATCTGAGAGAGGAATGAGGTAGTTGTGGTAAGGGGTAGAGACCATCTTAAGAACTGAGGAGATGTTTCAGTCCTTGGCCTATTTTCTGAGACTCCCAACAAGAATTCCAACTATGGTAATTTTGTAATGTTTATGCTAGTCCACTGTGCAATGGACAGAGACCACCATCTTATTTCGCAGTAAGTATCCATTTCTACTTGAGCCAACCCAGGCTGTGTTTGAATCAGTTTAGAGGTGAAAGTCTCCAGGTGTTCAATCTAATGCCCCAAGATAGAGCTTTGTTTACTAGTATTAAGTTAATAACTTAAGTTGCAAGCTCTTTAAGGTAGGGACTCTGTCTTCTGTTGTATATGCTGACAAATAAGCTGTTGGTGAAAACATTAAGGGACTGGAAAATCCATGTACCTATTTCAACAATTTTAATATTAAAGTCCTTCATTGTCTTAGAATACATGTCTAGTAAAGAGGCTCTGGTATGTTCCTGTGTAAGTTCTGTGACTTTGTTTTGCAATAATCACTCAAAGGGGCCACATTTCTGTGTGAGAGACGTAGTATTAACTTGGCATTCAACAGATTCTCTGTGTAGCTACATTATTCACATTACTACCAATATGCTGCAGAGGCAAACGTGCACCCACTCATACAACTAGAGTAGTGTTATCACTCGGGTTGCCAATGTAAGAAAAAAATAAAAATAAAAAAATCCTGCTACACTGAATTGCACAGGGATGAAACAAAGTTTGAGACAATGTAACTGCTCACAAGTCAGTTTCCTTTATCACTAGCTTCCACTTCATTTGTGCTTTTGTGAGCTTACACAGGCTTTGTGGCAATAACAGAAATGAATAGTTAGTAATTACATTAGTGTGATGAGATCCTTTGATATGAAGGGAGAAAAATGACTATATGCAAGATGTACACTAAAGAGGAAACTGATTACATCTATACCACATATACCCTGCTTTTTCCACCCTGCCTTCATACAGTACATGGTAGTACTGTCTGAAAGGCAGAACTGTATTTTTACTTTTCTTTTTTTTTTTTTTAAATCTAATCTAAACTTCTTGCCCAACTTGCTAGGAAAATTTTCAAGAAATGTAAATGAAATTATTGAACTACAGCATATCAAAATTTGATATTTTGAATTGATAAAAATTAGTGATTCTGTGAAAGGAAAGAGGGAATTTCTGCTTTCTGGGAGAATAAATATCGTTATCCCATAAATAACTGACTTTGTGTTCATTTGAAAAAGCAAAAACATCAGTACTGTTTATTAAAGCTTGAGAATGAAACGTGTGTTTCATAAATAGAAAGTGTTATATATTTAAGCAACATCAGTTGCCTAATACTGGTCATGAAATATTCCTAAAACAATTTGCTTCCTCTTTCTCTGTCACATATCTGCCATCCATGAGCTGTGAAATAAGTGTAGGCTCTTTATTGTGAGAGAACAAATACAGAGGGGGAAGTAGGTGGTCTGTGTACAGTGATGAAATGAACCAGCCTAAGATTTCTTCTGTTCATTCCTAAATAGGCTCATTCAGTCTTCAAAATTTTTGGTTCAGTCTGATGTATTCACACAAGAGGGCTGAATTAAGGTTGTACTGGTAATGGTAACCTAAACTGAGTATCTTGTAAGTGCTTGATTTTTGCAAACATAATGTTCATTTCATGTAGTGTTTTATATGCAATAGTACTGTAGTGTCTGAAATGTGTTTCCCCCCCCCCCCCTCCAAGTAATCTCTCTTTGGGTAGGAGAGTGGTTCAAATAGCCAGCCATTTTCAGGAATTCCTTTTGAGGTCCTTTCTCCTGAGCATCTCCTCTATGTAGCTCTACTCTACCTGATCAAAAGATATTTAGGCCTCTCAGCAGAGTGGGCCAACTGATGAGAACCACAAGGAACTTTCTGATTGTTTATGAAAAATTTGTTGCGCCTATTGATTGGGTGGCCTAAATTTTAGCAGCTCTCTCTGATGTAACACAACTTGTTTAACCCCTCATTGTTTCAATTGGAATTAAAAACAAAACAAAAAACCCTACTGCGTAACCATTTCTGTTTGTCTTAGGGTTTTCAGAGGTTTTTACAAAATTAATTTTTGACCAAATTATGAGTTAACTGTCCCCCTTGATTACACATTTTCTTCACACAAAAATAACTGTAATAAGACACTTCTGGTTTTTGTCATTTTTTATAATAGGAGCATAGAAAGCATCCTGAAGTTCGTAAACGTATATCTTTTTGCAACGTAATATAAAACTGGGTTTTAGAAAATCATGGAAGTTTCATTGAGACTTCTTGTTTGCCATCTCAATACATAAAGCATAATTTGTAGACATTAGGCACTTTAAAAAGGAATACAGACAGTCTATATAGATACATCTCCGAATGAAGCTACATGCTCTCAAAAGCTCAGGCTGGTGTATTTACATCACATTACCTGTTTAGAAACATAGGTCACTGAACACATTACTGGGGTTCTCTGCTTCATGCTCTGGCTCTCTATTGAATGAAGTCCAAGAACTTTTTCCTCATACTCAGAGCCTTGTTTGGGATTATATCTTTCTGCGTGTGAAAACATCTTTCTCCTACAATCAAGACCTTCCATGACAGCTGCATTTCACTGGAACACTGAAAATTTTGATCAGTGAAAGAGGCTTGTGAGTGTGGGAGACTTTTTTTTTTTTTTTTTTACAGAAGTTGGACCTATGTTGTAAAACTCGTAACTGCTTCAAGAGAGAATTGCCATAGGCCTTTCCGTGTTCAGAACTAAATGCAAACCTCAACTCTTTGACAAATCTTTCTTTCAGTAAGATCTTTATGCTCACAAAATAAAATAACCCTAACCCTACTTTTCTTACAGGCTGATAAGAAAGAAAGATACTTCCTGGTGTTGATTATAATTTTAAATACATGGGAATAATTCAGATACTCTGTAAAAGCAGCAAGGACTCTTTGCCACTTTTACAGATCCAAACTAACACGGCTACCCCTCTGATATCAGATATTCTGGTGAGAGAACCCAGATTTATCTAACAGTTGCTGCAATACAACCAAGTATTTGTTGAAAAATTAAAATGCATGTCATATTGACCATCATACACTTCATGAATGTAAAAGGGATGTGCAGTCCCTAGATTCTGCAGAATTCTTATTCTTGCTTTGTGGACTAAGTGGATTTAATATTCTGTGCAATTTAATGTTGTGAATTTCTCTTCCAGTTCTGCCTATGATAACATCAACAAAGTTCGAGTAGCTATAAAGAAAATCAGCCCTTTTGAGCACCAGACGTATTGCCAGAGAACTCTGAGAGAGATCAAAATCCTCCTGCGCTTCAGACATGAGAATATTATTGGAATTAATGACATTATCAGAGCTCCAACTATTGAGCAAATGAAAGATGTGTATCCTTTAAAGGTGTAAGATGGTATAGATAATGATGGATTGCACTTTTTTCTCTTTGATAGTTCTGGTTCTCTGCTTTACATGTTGAGGCAGTTACACTTTATTTTTCATTCCTCCTTCATCATGCTATTAAATTGTGATAAGAATTTACCTGCTGTGCTCTGGTAAACTGAAAGGAAAGCTTTGTCACATTAGTAAAACTTGAGTTCTGTTTGCAATCTGTAATGACGTTATTACCAATATATATATCTCATCCTACAACCAATATAAAAATAGTTAAATACCTTCTGCAAGTTGACTTATTTATTCCAGTCTGTAGTGTTAGTGTGCCTCTGGCCAGGTTAGAGTATTTCAGAAAATGTCAAAATATCCAGCATTGCATTTTATATTTGATACTACACAGTAAGAAGTCTTCAAATAGTCTCTGGTTTCATTCCTAAGGGGAACACCAGCTTTTACATGAACAGGTCCAAAAATAGTGTTCCGATGGTTTTCCTCTAAATCCTAGATCAAGAGATTCTGGCATTGCCATCTGTCTTTAGTTTATCTAGCCACTTTATCTTAAAACTAGATTGAATGGTTCAACCCTTATTGATCCTAAAATAAAGCCTAGTACCTCTGGAACAGAAATGGCAAAGTAGCTGTATACTTTGTCGTGGGGAGAGTCCCCTGGGACCCCTGCCTTAAATGATCTAGACTGTTTCAAAGGTGAGCTGAAAAGATAAATCTGCAAAAATCCAGCTGTACTTGCTGTATATGAAAAATTCTGCATCTGTTCACAGGCAGTTAAATGTACCTGATATGTGCAACTGGATTTTGTTGTTTATACCCAGTTTGCCTCCCCTTGGAAAATTTGGCTTAATAATGTGTTTAGCATGAGGTGAAGCCAAAGTTGGAAGACTTACACATCAGTATAAAGTGTCTTCAGTTCTTCTCTAAGCAGTATAGAATGACAGTACTTTGAGTGCAGGTAGTGTTCCATCTGGGTCTGAGAATTCAAAGGGATATGTTGATTTAGGGAAAGAAAACTAACTATTGCTATTTGAGTTACCTTGACTGTTGTTTGTTGTAACACAAAGGCCAGTTTTTTGCACTGGGATTATGTGGTTCTGATCTACAAATCCAGGTATTTCTCTCTAAGAGGTACCTTAAGGGGGGATGAACTGGGAGCAGGTGAGATGCGATTCAGGTTGGGATGGAAGAATCTGCCTTGAAAATGCAGTACTAGGTGTAAAAGATGTGGTGTTTGATTTTGATCCAGCATGACAAATATACAATACAAGAGGGAACTTGGTTTCTGGACATGAGAAACCTAGGTCAGAAATTGGTATCTTCTAAGCTTTATTTCTTTGACATTTATTTAATACTGAATACAAACGTCTTTTTTTCCTCATAGTTTTATCACCTGTTAAACTAGAGTATTCACTTTTTGCCAGAGAGAAGAATCCTCTGAAGACACACAGTTTCTCATGTTCAGAGCCAAATAAAATAAACTTCTTATATGAAAGAGTTTTATTATGATTAGCTGACACATTATGTACCAGTTTCTTAATCCTGTAACAACAGAATCATTGAACAGATTGATCTGAACCAAATCTTAAAATCGAAAATCTCCAAATTGTTTTGTGATTGCTAAAGTGAAAATAAAGGAAACCGTGAGACAAAATTTGTGGCTTGGCAGTAATTTTAAATTCTGAAATTAAAAATGAGTAGTTCATATAGCACGTTACATGGATATCTAAAATGAGGTTATGGATTTGTTTGCTGCCTTACATCCAGTGGCTTACAGATACATTGTGCAAGATCTCATGGAAACAGATCTTTACAAGCTCTTAAAGACTCAACACCTCAGCAACGACCACATTTGTTATTTCCTTTACCAGATCCTGAGAGGGTTAAAATATATTCATTCAGCCAATGTGCTGCATCGTGACCTCAAACCCTCCAACTTGCTGCTTAACACCACTTGTGATCTCAAGGTTAGTTGGAACCTTCTTGCAAATTAGTCATTTTTCAGCCAAATTAAACTCCCTTGTACAATGACTTAATACAGTGGTTCTCATCCAGGGGTCTGAGGCCCCCTGGGGCACCGCGAGCAGGTTTCAGAGGGTCTGCCAACATGTTCAGCGCAAGACTCTTTAGGGCCCAGGACAGAAAGCTGAAGTCCTCCTGCGCAGGACTGCACCCTGGGGCTGAAGCAGAAGCCTCAGCAACTTAGCTTAGTGGTGCTCTCTGTGGTGTGGGGCCCCAGGCAGTTGCCCTGCTTGTTACTCCCTAATGCTGGCCCTGGCTTCTATATGCAGAAAAAAATTGTGACACAGCTGGGTTGTGGAGTTTTTATAGCATGTTGTGGGGGCCTCAGAAAGAAAAAGGTTGAGAACCCCTGACTTAATAAACTACCTGCTGTAGTCATGAAACTTTTGTTGTGAATAATGTGAGCTTTTCTTGATAACATTGCTAAACCAGCTTTTGTAAAAGACCAGTCTTTGTAAACTAGTACAAGACTTGGTTTTTGCATAATAGATTGTAACTTTCTCACCTGTGAATCGACTATCCTTTCCATAAACACATTCATTTTACTGTCAAGTAACCCCTATTAATTAGTGTAATCTTAAATGTGTCCTGTAATATATAGACAGAGATGCACTGATTTGTTTTTTCTCACCTCCCCTTAAAATTATCAAATGAAAACTGTGATAGCCACTTTCAAAGCATAGGATAATATAGAACCATAAGTAATGACTATATATTTAAGGCCAAAAAACTGTTGCCACCTTGAGGCAGATTTTTGACTCTCCCAGTAACTTCCTAAGGAACTCTTTTTTTTTTTTGGCACCTGAAACTCCTCATGAGTAGTCTGTGCCTAGAAAATAACTTCTCGGAAAGAGTTTAATTTAAAATGCCCTTTCCATCAAGAAGTATGGGAATATAGAAAAAATTAAGCCTCTATTTTGATGTTAAACTGTCGGTCTAATGTTACAATCTCTGCTCCACCTAATTAAGCTTTCTTTTGAAAATGTCTCTAGCTGTCTTATAAAGGCAGTCTTCAAATATAAGCCCAATAACTAGGCTTGTAACTTTGTCACAACTAGTTTTAGGAAGAATCATTCTGCCATTCAGCTGTGTACTTGCTCATCCCAAACACTGGTTACTGGAGTGCTTACCTTGAGTTCTTGCTTTTGTTAGCCGGTCCCTCCCAGTCCCATAATGCATGGGAGGCAAGTGATACTGGAATATTGGTCCTATGCCCGTGTCTTCTGACCCCCTGCTCTGGGGTTTCAGCAGCCCTTGGAGGCACCTTCTCCTTTAAGGAAGGAAACAGGCATTGGTAAAAATCTTCAGCCTCTTATAAGGTAGAGGTTGGCAGCAGTAGAAGAGTCCGTGTGTATGTGTATATCCTCAAGGGATAACAGGTGCCATTTTGACCCTAGAAAGAAAGTCACAGAAAAGAAAATCAAGAGGCATGAGCCAAGAGAAATACATGGAATGTGACTTTTGTGAGCACTAATCCTATTTATTCCCAGTGGTACTTGAGGCACTACAGGACTATTTAACTGTTATGTGCTTTCCAAACACCGAAGACAGTCCAGCTCCAAAGAGCATACTTCTGAACTAGAAGGGTGCTTTCATGTTTACAGTTACTATGAATATGGTTGAACAACAGGGCCGTGAAAGAAAACAACTATTTGGCAGCAGACTAGCAATGCATTACTAGATCCTAGCACAAGTGGCATGATCATGGGCATGACTGTTGGACAGTTTGACCCTTGGCCTATTTGTGTCTTTATATCTAAACATCTGTAAAATGATGGATTTAAATCATGGATAAAATGAAATAGAATAATTTTGCATTTTAAAAAATCAAACTTTTTTAGAGGAACAGTTCCCTCTAGGGTGGAGGGTATAAGGCATATAAGGTATCGCCTTTGGAGATAGCAGTGTTTGGATATTTTTGAATAGCGAAAGGAGGGAGAGACATCTTTAGTGGCTTCTCTCGGGAACTGGGGTTCTAGCAATGTGAAATGAAGCTTTTAGAGCAGTTACCATTTCTTCAGGTTATGCTGGCAAAGTAACTTCATTGAGCCCTTAAGTTCAATGGCATGAGTTAAACCATATTTAACTGCGGCTTTTTTCTCTTGGAGACAATCCTATTTATTTATTCTGTTTGCTCAAGCATCTTACCAAAGGCTCTCTAATCGATGAAAGTGAGACTTTCAATTGCTGCAACCATTCTTTTTTCCTATCAACTTTTTTACTTGAAAAACTCCTTTCTGTTTTTACTGCTGAGAACTTAGGGTCTGTATTGTGGTGCCACAATGCGTAATTTAATTTGTTTTTTGTAACTGACCATATATGATTCTCCTGACATACTTTACTATTTACTTCCAAATGTCACCAGCCTATTACAAACATTTGATATAATCCTAAAAGGAGAATTTTGTAGGTGATTACATTTAGAATTACATTTTAAAAAATCTAAATTGTCAAGAATCTGCCTCCATCAGAAAATGGAAAAGCAGAATAAAGGATAGAAGAAATACTCTTAGGATTATTGTTGACACTTTGCATCTGGTGAGGGAGATGTTTCTCCTTGATGAGGCCTCCTGAGTTTCTACATGATACTACATAATCTATTTTTGACTACAAGATATGAAGTAAGGAATTGCCATTTCCTTTTCTTGAATTCACAATTAAGTATACAGCATGATTATCCCTTTATAACAATTCTAGGGAAAAATCCCACTTCATTGTCTATATTTATCTTTATTTCATTATCCTACACGTTCTGTATCTTGGTAGTTTATCTGGGAGGAAATATTCTACCCATAGCCATAGGGTTTTCTGATGGAGAGAAAGTTCCTCTGTGATAAACTTCTTGTGTAGACTGTTCCATTTTGTAAACTGTTCTTCATGAAGGAGAAGTGAAAGCTTACTCATGTGGCTGAATCTCAAGTCACTCAATGAGCCAGCCGCTTGCCCAGTGAGATAATAGACATTAGCAGTTGGCCAGTTTCCCAGAGAACTGTCTGTCTCTAAATTTTCCATTTTCTTCCATATTCTCTTACAAAAACAAAGTGGCCCCTTCACTTTTTTTTCTTCTCCTCCCCTGCCTTGGAAAAGGGAAAAAGTCTGTAGCAAGCACCATCCTTTTCAAAATGTGCCTGGAATGACCTCCCCCATTCCTAAGGCTTGCCAGTCCCTCCATCAGCTAGAGCTCAACTTCCTACAGTGTCTTCACCAGAGGATAGACAAAAGCAATCTCCCGCTTTCTGCTGAATTTGCCAGTCTGGATAAGAATTGCTTCTCATTGTTGTGATCTAGGTGTGTCCAATACTTAATATGTCTTGAAAGAGGTACCAGGGCTCAAGCAATCTTTTTTTCCATCACTGATGTGGCAAGCCCAAAGGTGCCGGGGCTGTGAAATGCCAAGCCTAGAGGTACTGGAGCTTAGCCCTGGCACAAATTAAGCACTGGGTGTGTCTGCCCAAAGGGTTGATCATCTTTTTACAGCTTTTCTCTTCCTCAGCAGTTTACATTCTCCCCAGTCTACCGCTATCTCATGGCTCAGTAGTATCCCTCTGTTGCATTGACTGCATTGTGGTGGCAATAGTTTCTTAAAAGAGAAGTACTGAACTGTGCAGGGGAAGTAGTAGCAGTGTGCAGTAGATAGATCATAGAAAACCATTAATGAGCAGGAAGTGGTTTTGCTGATATCGAACTATTCTCTCTCTCCCAACCCAGCTACAAGATAAGAATAGGCCTGCACCTAAAATTCAGGAATTAATCAATTTCTGTTCTATTTATGGCTTTTCCACAGACTGGTTGTGTGACTTGAGCAAGAAATATTGAACATCTGTGCCTTGATTTCCTCATCTTCAAAATGGGGATACTTGCCTATCTCATACAAAAGTTATAAAGCTTAACTCAATTTTTATAAAGCACTTTGAAATCTTTTAATGACCGGGCAGCATGTGAATGCAAAATATTCATAATTTCTTTGTTTAGATTAGTTAAATTATGTTTTTAATCTATATATTTTTCTAGATATGGAGAAAACAAATTTACATGTTAAAATTACCCTATCATTGCATGGCTTACAGCTTTACAATGGCTTGAGGGAAGATAGTTTGGGTAGTAACCAAGGTGAATTATAACCTAAAATTTGTATTTCTAATACTGTTTTTTAAATTTAAAACCAGATTTGCGACTTTGGACTTGCTCGTGTCGCAGATCCAGATCATGATCACACAGGGTTCCTGACAGAATATGTAGCCACGCGTTGGTACAGAGCACCTGAAATTATGTTGAATTCTAAGGTAAGGACTGTAGATGGACCAACAAGAAAAGTATGCTACAAGATAGCCTAGATTTGTATTACAGTAGAGTTCCCTTTAAATCATATCGTTCATGTCATTGCTGGCTACTGAGCAACTTAAATAGTGGTTAAGATTTCTTCACCAAGAAGACTGCCAGAACCAATAGAAGATTTTAAATGTAAGGGGTTTGACTTGGTTGTTTGTGCAGGCTAGTAAACGCCTGCATGAATGTATACAGTACTGCTTTATATATGAAGTGCTTAAAGTCTATGTAGTTTAGTACACATTTTTTCTAGTTTTCCAAGAGGGGAGGTGGGAGTTTGTTAGAATTTTGGTATATCAGCAACAAGGCTGTAGGACTTCAGTTCCTTTTTGTTTTAAGTTCGAAAACCAAATATTTCAAATGATCACTTGCTCCTTTTATCCTTTTTACTGCTAGTCGAGGTTTCCCAGAATTGTATTAGCATGTGTCAGAGAGAACTTCAATTTAATAACAAGAGGATTACCAGATTCCAATTTAAATATGCGTATAGCACTTTTTCTTGGACATATTACATTCCTCATGGAATTTAATTGCTTAGCACATTAGTTACTTTACTCTATAGACAGAACCATGTTAAGTGTAACCAGGCTTTGATATGTTTGTCTGACAAGGTTACAGCTAACATGATTCAATATGTCTGTGCAGGAGGACTTTTCCTGGCACAACTATGTATCAACCATGGTGTACTGCCCACACCTCCTATGCTGCACAGCCATGTTTGTAACAGTGCAATCTGGGTGAGTCTGGGCTACCTCTTGTCCCATCTGCTTGTGCCAGAGGCACAGGGTTGTAGGTAGTCTTTCACATTTTTGTGGTGTCTTCCTAAGCAGACACCTGAGAGTTAGCTCTAACTAACCTGGTTAAGTCCTATATACACAGCAGAAGAAACATAACAAGCTTTCTAGAGCCTGGAAATCTGTCAAGATCACTAGCAAAGTAAACATGTGGTACACTTCCCTCGTGGCTCACAGCAGAAGTGAAGTAGCGATGTGTGAGTGGAACCTGTTCAGTGCCCTTCCCCCATGAGCTGAGGAGACCATGTCCCATATTACCTCTCCTGCACCAGTCCTAGCAGCCATCAAGGGCTGGTATTTCAAAACCCAAAATTCTCCAAGTGGCTCATAGAAGCAGGTAGTTCAACTGTAGCACAGCTTCAGAACAGCTGGACCCTTGCCGCTCACCATCCTGATATCAGCACCTCACAGGACACTTCAAGGCACAATAGCTGTCTGATTATCTGTTGCCATATCCTCCCAATTTCCTCTTGCCTCTCACGCCTCACCCTCCTAAAAGCCTGCTAATTGATTTTTAAATGGTGTAAGATATCTCACATGATTTCTTTACAAAATTCTGTATACCCAAAACATTTATACATGTTTGTATGTATATATGTAAATATACTATGGCGCTTATCCAGATATACGCTCTAAAGTAACCAGGTAAACTTATTTTTGTAACTTTTGTCTTTCCTTATTCTTTTTACCAACTCACATCCCAAAGGCTTGTTACTCTGAGTATTTTGTGGCCTAATACTTTGATTGTAGAAGCTTGGGGAAAGGACCGTGTGTGTGTGTGTATTTGAAGTATGCAACATGCTTCTGGGCACTATGGTTCTTACATTTCGATATGTAGTTGTGTAAGTTACTTACAATTTTGGTAAAATCAAACTTGGTACGATCTACTGATACAAGGTGTTCTATGACAGCTAAACATTATTAAAATCTATTATGTAGACAGGCCCTGAAATCAGTTTGAGAACTGTGAGTGTATTTTTGTGAATTCTCTGAATTGGCAACAGCTACAACTAAATTTAAAGAGAGAATCTCTTTGGATTAAGAAATATTGTGCATTTTTCTCCAAGTTAAAGCATTACTTGCACTCATATTTTTGACACACATCGCTTGATTATTCCTCGCTGCGCAAGAATAATTATATAACAGTATGATGTCTTAAGCATGACTCATCTAAATCACTAAATTACACTGGTGCCCTATCTTTCAAAACCACAGTACTTTAGCACATATAACCTGTTACTGTGTTAATTATACAATGAAATATCAAAAGGGCTTCTTTTCTCCTCCCCCTCAGGGTTATACCAAGTCTATTGATATCTGGTCTGTAGGATGTATTCTGGCAGAGATGCTCTCCAACAGACCCATCTTTCCAGGAAAACATTACCTTGATCAGCTGAACCATATCCTTGGTAAGCTTTTTATAAAAAGTAGTTTCTGTTTCCACAGTTGTCTCTTACCTCATTGGTGGGTCCCTACCAACAATACCAGGCTTGGCCATCCATTTATCCACCTTTCCAACAGCTGTCTCCATGCTTTCTTCCACTGTATTATATGTATAGAATACTCTTCCTGAAATGTTCTGCAAGACCACTACTCTCTCCATCTACATACTTCTGTTGTGATGCCTACTAGAAATGATCAACCTAGTTTGAAGGGCAGTTGAGGATAGCTAGATCTTACTTATATCGGAAAATACTTTTAACAGGTTTACAACCATAAAATTCTGCATGTTATAAGCCTATGTAAATGTGGGATATTTTTATTGTTACCCTTGTTCCCTCTCTCCCTTCCCTCCCATTATTTGTTATAATCACGTTGTGTATCTAGAGTAATGGGCCTCTAGCCTGATTGAATCCTCTCGATGCTATCACATATATAAATTAGTAATAATAATTATAAAGAAGGGTTCATACAGTATCGCTCTACTAGTGAACAGTCCAAGCCACTTGTTTAAGTCAAATAACTTTTCTGGAGAATGAAGAGATGATCTCTTCTTTATTGTATTGATGATGATACTAAATTGAATATTACAAAATAAAAAATGGGGTTAATTTTTAGTTGTTGAGAATCAAATGTAGCTCGTTTCATATTTGATAGTACCTATTTTTCTATAAGCTGATCAAAAATCAGTTCTCCATCACAGACTGATACAAGTCTAATATAAAAATATGTCTGTGGGTGATGATGAAACCTGGTCAGAATTGTTTGTGAAAGCTATTTATATCAAATTACTTCATCTATCACTTTTTTTTTTAAATAAATCTGAGCAGTAATATTAGAGTAAAAGCAGAAATCTTTTAGTCTTATCAAAAGCTTGTAATGTGGCTGTTTCAATGTACTTTCCATATGAATGAAATTCTTTTTGTATTTTTTAGGTATACTTGGATCTCCTTCTCAAGAAGACTTGAATTGTATTATCAATTTAAAGGCCAGAAACTACTTGCTTTCTCTGCCACACAAAAATAAGGTACCATGGAACAGGCTGTTTCCAAATGCAGACCCCAAAGGTATTTTATATTTTTGCTCCGTTACACTTGTCTTGATTTTTAAAGATGGAAAGCAGCACAAAAAGCAACCAATGGTGGGATTTTCAGAACTGCTTAGGGATTTGTACACCAGTTCTTAGTAAAGTTAATGAGAATTTGGCATCCAAATCTCTTAAACTGCTTTGAAAAAAATCTCATTTTAATGTTCTAGATAAGCATGACAAGTTTTTTTTATCGACTTTTACCTCCTTTTTAATCTTAAATTAGCAGCATCTATCCTGGCCCCTTTATTTACATCAGTCTGGGAAAAGGAAAAAGGAAATGGGGTCATAGTGAAGATACCAAAGAAAGGAACTCTGTGATTGTAATAACTGGCGTGGTATCACACTTGTATCTGTGCCAAGCAAAGTATTGTGTAAGATCATAGTCCAGCGTATATCAGAGGCAGTTGATAGCTTTCTCAGAAAAGAGCAAGCTGGTTTTCAGAAAGGGCGTGGATGCACAGACCAGATCTTCACTCTATGAGACATAATAGAACAGTGCTTAGAATGGCAATGGCAACTCTACATAAATTTCATAGACTTTGAAAAGGCTTTTGATAGCATTTACAGGACCAGCCTATGGTGCATTCTGCGGGCATATGGAATTGCTTTCCATATAATCAACATCATCAAAAGCTTCTATTTCAACTTTACATGCAGTGTTGATCACAGTGAGATCAGTTTTGAAGTCAAAACAGGAGTACGTCACAGGTGTGTCATGTCTGCCATCGACTGGGGAATGCAGTGTACAACAGAAGACATGCCAAGAGGCATTAAATGGACATGCTTCTCATCCCTTGAAGACCTGGATTTTGCAGATGATGTCACTCTCCTATCACCTACCCAACACCATATACAAGAAAAAACAACTCAACTCAACGCATTCAGCCAGCAAATTGGACTGAAAATCAACCACAATAAGACCAATATCATGACCTTTAATATTGCCTCACCATCACCACGGATAGAGGATTATGTTCTCACCAGTGTAGAAACATTCACGTACTTGGGCAGCACCATCAGCCAGGACGGTGGAACAAGCCAGGACATCCAGAACAAAACCAATAAAGCCAGGAACACCTTCAGGAAGTTAAATACAGTCTGGAAAGCATCAAAATACAACACCAAAACCAAACTCAAGGTTTATCAGAGCTGCGTACTTGCAATACTACTTTATAGTGCAGAATGCTGGGGAATGAGAAAGTATGACATGTCAAAACTGTCTTCATTCCATACAACCTGCCTCAGAAAAATCCTCTATCTTTTGGCCCAGAACAACCTCAAACCAAGATCAAGAGGATCTGAGCACCATCATTGCCAGGAGGCGTTGGAGATGGATCAGTCATGTGCTTCAGATGGAAACTGATTCCATCACCAGAGTAGCAATAAGATAGACACCTGAAGGCAAGCGAAATCGAGTCCACCCGAAAACAACATGGCGAAGAGCTGTGGAAGCCGAGCTGGAAAACCTGGGGCACAGCTGGGGAACCATTGAAAGATTTGCCAGAAACAGGCAGGAGTGGAGGAGCTTCAACGTTGCCCTAAACGCCAGAGGCGTAATAAGAACATGGTGATGATGATGATGATGACCTCTTTTTTAAACTCATTGGCTGTAGCAGTCCATATTTCCCAAAATTGGTTTCAATGAATTTGACTTCAGTATATAAAATTGAAATCCCAGTTTTCCATCACCAAGGAGTTAATATGCTAAAAATTGTTAGTTGTCTACGTGTTGGAATTGAATTTGAACCCAGAGACCCCAGTTCAAGAACTCACTGGAGGTCACAAATGAAAGGGATTTTGGTAATCTCATCTGGGTTCCTGTTGGATGTTTGTGTACATCACAAAATCATTGTACAGTTTGATAAGATTGGCAGATTTTGTCTGACCCAGAACTGCTTAGCTACCAAAGTGATAGGCATCTTAAAAATACCTTAAATATTGTTGTGTTTTGTGTTTCAAGATAGAGATACATTGTCAGAATGAAGTTTTCTTTTTCGAGTACTTACTCATGTCCATTCCATATTAGGTGTGTCTGCTTGCCACATGCACAGGTGCTGGAAGTTTTTCCCTCAGCATCCCTGAGTGTTTCTTCATTTGAAAAAACTGCATTGCTTCATTTTGACCTTTAGGATCCATCTTAAGAGCATCTGGAAAAAGGAATAGCTGCTTCGCTGCCAGTACACTCCTCTTCAGACTGGCCATCAGAGCAGCAGATTATGCAGTTTCCACTCCCAAATCTCAGTGAAAGAAAATGTAACAATGGGTGCTAAACTTGCACACGGGGGAGTCCATAGGAAGATACTCCTGTTCAAGAGTTGTGAAGCAGTCACAAGAACAATAGAATTAGAAACAGGATGGAGCTAGTGGCAGCAAGGCTCTATCATGATTTCAAGCGTACCTGACAACTTCAAGTAAACAGACAAGGAGAACAAGCCAGTTTCTAATGCAGGAAGCAGAAGAAACACTGTGTCCTAAAAGGCAGATTAAACGACAGAGCATATTAGTAGAGCAGATCAAGGGGACTGGGACTTGAATGAGACCTTACAAAGGATAATATCCATTCGAGAGGACCCCAAGATATACTCATTTTGCATCATCCCAAAACAGCAAACAAATAAATATTTACTTTAAATGAGGGAACACAGGCTCTGGCAGATCTGGGCTTAGCAACTGCTATCCAAGTCTCCACCAGTTTAAGAAGACTTAAAATGAAGAGAAGTTACACTTGTCTGACAATGACCAGGTAGGGTAGGTTCTGCTCCAAAAAAAAGTGTTTAATGGTAAATAACTTGATGGTCGTATTTACCACTGCTGAGAGCAGTTTGTCATCCAGACCCATTCTTCATAAGTTTAGCAGTCCAGCTACTTTAAAGGTAATGTTGAAAAGTCAAGGATTTTTGTTTAGACAGATAACTGACATGCTTCTAAAATTTGGAGGGCAAGGTAGGAAATAATCAATTGCATCCTTGTGGATATAGCTTAGATTCAGCATAAGTTCACAGAGTGCAGAATGAATCACCAAACCCTCCAGACCACAGATTCAAATTTCTATGGGACAGTGTCAGCAGACAGGAAACTGAGTTACCGTGGGTTACGATTAACAGCTCTGAATACAATAATCAGATGGTACAGGAAACGGCATTTTCCAGGCATCTGTGTAGGGCTAGTTTCCCAAAATGGAACACAGTGCAATAGCTAGTTGAGATTGTATCCATTTTAGAATTTAAGTCTGGGTTTACAAGTATGCGCCAATCCCCTATTTTAACTGTGAAGATGGAATCTAGCTCCCCTAACTTTTGCCAGAACGGTGTCTGAGTTAAATATTCTCAGTAGTGAATCAGGTATATTTCACAAGGACAATTATGCACACAGGAACTCTAGGAATGTTCTAGCCCAATATCCTAGTACAGCTCAGGAGGTTATGTTGGTCCAGTTAATCACATCCCCCCAAATTTTGGTAACCTGGATGTAGTATGGGCAATTGAACTTCAGTCTATCCAATTCACTCGGTGTAAAGGAAAGAAAGTAGCTAATGACACAGTGACCAGGTGAACTACAAAATATATGTATATGAGAGACATTCAATCAACAAGGAACTATCCTTCACTAGAGCTCAAAGCATGCTTCATAAGATTGCTGACATGCACTAATTATGGAAATAAGCAAAACTGCTACATGTTTCAATCCATATGTTTACCAAATATTAAGCTTGATTTATCTGACTCATTTGGTAAAGTCCTAAAATTAGTTTTGTAGAAAGACTACTTGATTCTTTCTCTCCCTATTGTTGAATCCTGCTAGTTACATCCCACATGTACATAATTGCCAGAGCAATTATGAAAAAAATTTGGTCATTACATGTACATTTTTTGTTGAACCAATGTTGGTCAATTCCTGGTTCACCCTCAAATCAGGAATCAGAACCATAGTCTTGAGAAGAGAACTGGTTAAGTGGAAAGCATGCTGGGCCTGTGTTACCAAAGGACTAGTATTTAGGTTATTAACCAGTTTTTATAGTGTCACCAGCTATTTAAGTTAATCTGAAATACAGTTGGTAGGAATTTCTAATGTTGCCTGCCATATAATTCAGTTCTAATTGCCTTAACATTCCTTCAGGGATAGGACCCACTTGCATACAGAATTCAGACATACTGTTTTACAGAAGAAATTTATAGTTAAAACCCAGGGGTTTTTATCCCTCTGTTTTGCATGTCCTCACAGTGGTTGTTCCACGTTCATTGGCTTTGCACTCCCTCTGAGTGGTACAGAATGTGCTAGGTTTGTAAAGTCCATAAAACCATTGATCTGTGCTTCTAAGACATTGGTGGGCAGAGAGGGGAAGACTTCAAGAATTCAGTGCTGAATAAAGTTGACTTCCTGAATCCCTAGAGACACATTCTTTATTCTAGTACTGGCCTGTGATGATATGAATATTGCAAACCTAATGCATTCTGAGACTTCTCAATGTGAACAGGAAGTCAGTGATCAGAGAATAGGAACTTGAGGATATGGAAAGGGTAATAAAATAAAAATATTGGCATTCCTGTTAACTACATTTGACTATTCTTCTGCTCCTGTTAAGGGTAAGCTGAAACATCTTCACACTACAATTAACATTTAAAACAAAGGGCAATATTTGTGTTACAATCACTGGCGTTTGGGATCTATTATTTTTAATATGATAGAACTTGCAGCATATGTTGACTTTTTGTTTAAAAAATTATTTCTCCTATTAGCACTTGATTTGTTGGATAAAATGTTGACCTTTAATCCTCACAAGAGAATTGAAGTGGAGCAAGCTTTGGCCCATCCATACCTGGAGCAGTATTATGATCCAAGTGATGAGGTAAAGGATTTTTTAGCATAAATACTGTAGATGATTGTACAAGAAATCAGAGAAGCCCTTTTAAGGATACAGTTTGTATAGTTGGATCTTGAAAAATTGCCAATAGTTAAATTATATAAATCAGTTCTATATTAAAAATTGTTATAATTGTGTGTGTACACTGTGTATATAAAAAAATCACAATGCTTATACCAGGAAATATTTGAATTGCAGTTTCCTTTGGGACTTTAGAACAAGCATATTTTGTTGTGGATAAATGGCGAGTAATGTAGAGTAAAATTTTACAGCGTGGGTACTTTAAATTGGGTATTTTTCTTTAGGGATCTTAGTATGGATTTAGTAGATTAGTTCTGGAAACCTAAATTTGAAAGCTTGTCAGAAATCTTTAAATACTACGTGAGTCTGGTCACACTTAGGCATGACTTTATTAGACAATGAAAAACACTGTCTGATAAATCAAACCCTAAACTTAAAATTATATTGGGCTTGTGTTAAAGTATAGTTACAGAAACAGAGCCTTAAATGACACTTAACTAAATCCCTTGCTATTTCATTGTTTAGGTGAGTACTTGCAAATTGAGTTTAAAGTTTACCCTTCAAGGTAGTGTCTGTATTTCTTTCTATCAAAACAAAACAAAATTAAAAGCAACAAAAGGACTGTTAGATTTTTGTTTTTCACTCATTTTACTCTCAATTGGATGGTGTCTTGGTAGTGAGCACATTCATAGTGTGTGTAGTATATTTGCAGATTTAATCTTGCTATAATGAAAGCAAATTTGCTTGTATTTAGAGAAATGTAGTATTACTAACTTTTCATTATGGAAGATCTACTTAACTTCAATCCTAATTTAGAACTTATATTTAATGCTTGGAAAAAGTTAGATTAACTTTTTTGCAATCTAATTTTTCTATGACTTTCCCACTTTCATTTATTTTAGCTTTTTTTCAGTTGTGTTGTCACATTCTCTAGATGTATTATGAAAAACATATTGGGTAGACAGTAGGAAAAAAGACCTAAGACCCCTACTATGAACTATTATCCCATAATGAACTACCATGCATCCAAGGGGTGGGAAACAAGGTAGCTGAGATTTGCCTTCGACTTTCCAGAAAAAACTCTACCTTGTCATAAGACCTTGCCAGTGAAATTTCAGAAAGATTAGCTTAGTTTTGGTGACGTAGGGGAGAGTGGAAGTCAAAATTAGGTTTATAATGGAAGGTTAAATGTCTCTCTGTAATTTGTCTTCAGGTAGCTACTCAGCTACAAGCTTTCACTTACTCAAATATTTCAATATGGTTTAAGTTTTGAATAGCTGTTCACTAAGAAATTATTTAAATCTTGGTAGAATCTGATATAAAAAATTAATTGAGTCAGTCTGTTGTGCTACCCACTTCAGACTAATTGCCGTCTTAACATTTTATTGACAATTTCTTGTTTTTTTTAAAAAAAATATTAATGTTTGTCTTTATTTCCTCTTTTTTTTTTTTTTTTTTTAAAGCCTGTAGCTGAAGCACCCTTCAAGTTTGACATGGAATTGGATGACTTGCCGAAGGAAAAACTGAAAGAACTAATTTTTGAGGAAACTGCTAGATTCCAGCCAGGATATCGATCTTAAATTGTGCATAGGTACATAAAGCCATAATCATAATGAACCATGTAAAAGAGATAAAGAGGAATGATAGAACTCCATGTAGTTATCATTAATGCAAAACTCGTAGCTTGTCATTTCATTACTATTGTAAAGCAACCCTTTAGCATCTAGTCATTGCTTTTAGAATACTGATTTGACCTCAGCCATACTGTTTTAAAGAAATGGGTTTAATTTTCTCTGCAATGTTAAAATGCCTACTGGGAATCCAAGCAATTTCTGACATGCTTTTTATTTAATTTGTAGATTACATTAGAAGAGTGACAGTAAAACTGAAATGGAGCTTGCTTGAACAAAAGCTATGGCAACACTGATATTCAAATGTTATTGAAAAGATCTCTTAAAACATATCAATGTAAACTTTAAAATATTTCAAAAATTTGTTCTAGATTGTTTCTATTTTAAAATAAACATTTAATGTTTCTATTGTAATATAATGTAAAGAGGAGACATTATTGACCTAAACACAACAAGACCGTTTTATTGATAGTCATCCCAGTTTGTTTAAAAATACCTCCAAAATATTTGAGTACGTTATTCAAAGACATCTAAAAGATTTTGTATTTTCATTTTGATTAAATGAAGACTGTATAAATCATTAAGATTAGTCCAAAGTACTTTTGTGCTGATTGCTATTCACTCTCTCCATTGATCGTTTTTAATAGCACATTAAACTTCCCCAAAACCACCCAAACTGAAATTTGCAGGAACAATCCACCTCATGTGTAACTTGTTTATAAAGTCTTGCCCACTCTCCTTTATCTACATCTTTCCTTGCTTGGACTTATTTTGTAATGGTCCTTTTTTTTTAAATAGTTTTACATTAATATACTTTAAACCTTTCTTTAGATACCCTGAAATTGGCAAGTCTCAATTTCCTGCAAAATTATTCAGATTTACTCAGAGAATCCTTGACTTAAATTTTTCTCTGATACTGATAATTTAAAGTACTTTTAAATAGGCCATTGAATGAAGATTTGGATTGTATCATGGAAGTGGAAATGAAACATAAACTTTTACCTCTGGATCAAACATGTGAATACAGCTCAAATTGTCTGTTCTGTGCTCCTGTGAGCGTATTGATTGATTAAAATTGAGTGTATTGATCTGAGTCCAGTTCAACAGCTGTCCACCACAACTGGCATCCTTGTTGGTAGCCTCAAAAAACAGTCCAAGGATTTATTGAGCCTGAGCACTATCCTTATCCATAGAGGGAGTCCCTGCTTGTCTGGGGCAGTGGCAATGAGAGAGGCATCTTTCCCTTACAGTTGTGTCTGTGCATCTGTTGCCAAGTGGTAAGGATGATTCAGAAAGACAAATCCAGTCCCATTGTTGTAATGTATGTGGTCTTGATGAGTCTAAATTTCTCTCTCAAGCCTACACTACTCCCTGAGATTCAAAATCTACTGTCTTGAGACTGGTCTCTGGCATTGACAGCCTATATAAAAGTAGCTGATATTCTTCAATTCACAAAAGAATGTACGTAGTTTGTTACTTGAAAAAATCTTCTTCCTGTGTAGTAGTCATTATCAACTTTTTTCTCTACTATACATGCTAGACTTCCTTGAGGAAGGTTTACCAAGGTGACTGTCCTGCAAATGTTAGGACATTCCACCAAGGCAATGGCTTGTTGAAAGAACTCGGCAGAACTATAGTTTCCCCATATTTGCCTTTTAACCAAGTACTGCAAGCTTGAATAGTTTTGCCTCCAGTTAGGTGATACATTTTAAGAACGTTGGTTCCTGTTGAACTCCCTCCCTGGGCTATTACCAGCAGGAGAGTGAGTTTGTTGGGGGGAGGGGCGGAGGGTGAGAAAACCTGGATTTGTGCTGGAAATGGCCCAACTTGATGATCACTTTAGATAAGCTATTACCAGCAGGAGAGTGGGGTGGGAGGAGGTATTGTTTCATGGTCTCTGTGTATATAATGTCTTCTGCAGTTTCCACAGTATGCATCCGATGAAGTGAGCTGTAGCTCACGAAAGCTCATGCTCAAATAAATTGGTTAGTCTCTAAGGTGCCACAAGTACTCCTTTTCTTTTTGCGAATACAGACTAACACGGCTGTTACTCTGAAACCTCCCTATTCTGTTTTTAGTACTGGTAGTAAGATTCCATCAGTTTGGATTGGTGGATCTGAGGGTACGGAAATATGATTCTCTTAATCTTTCATTATTTGTAAATATTTTTGCATCTCAGGTACAGCAATCTAGAACATCCTCCTGGTAGTTTATTATGTTTCCTGTGGGTAATAAATCAATTCATATTAGGAGTTCTGAAAATTTTCTCTCTTAGACAGTTTGTCTGAACCCCTGGAAAGCTTCTATAGAACAAGGGCAAAAGAGGGTGGGATTTGAAAATCTTACGAATATATTGGTACTGCTGCCTTTGACTTTTGTGATTAGCTGCAACTTGTCAGTCCGAATTCATGTGTGTGAGATACAGAAACACTGGTAATTTTTCTTATCTTTAAATTACAATTTCTTGTTCAGATCGCCTTCATTAAAACATGTTTTTTGTTTTGTTTTGTTTTGTTGTAGGACAAGGACTTAAAGGACTGGGCATGCTCAAACGTTGCTGTTCCTCTTCCCAGTTCTTGTATCCTTGGTCATGTCTTATGGCCTATCTCAGCTTATCCACTAACTCCTTTGAGCCATTCAGGAGGACAGTTACTGGTAGTTTTGGCTTTTTATGCTTTCAATTAATTCTTTAAGTCTGAAGAATTGTTATTGACAGTCCTATCCATAATGCCCATTGTTGACCTGTTGCAGTACTGTACGATAAGTGCACCCACTGCTGACCATACTTTAACTGCTTGCTTTCTGGTTTGAAAGATGCAGTAGTTCCTTTCACTCCTGTATCATTAACCAAGCAGATAACTCATTAACCCATAGAAGTTTGCACCATGAACTGTGTTTTTCTGATTTACTGAAGTCACTGGCATTTTTTAGGGAAAGCTACTATTCAGGGCACTTTAAGTCAGTGACATCCCAATTTTTTTGCACTTCACCTTTATACAGTAACCGTTTACTCACAATGGGAACTCATTCATATATACGCAATTACAGATTACAGCATAGGCCACATTTGCATTAATCTTGCTTATGCACTTATTTAGGTTTCTTATTCTGTACATAAATTCTGCACAGCATATTAGTGAATATCTAGGAATACAACTTAGTTAACAGAATTCATCTACCCATCTAGAACATTTTTTCCTATGTAGTGAAAAAAATCCTACATTTCCCCTGCCTTTTCTAAAAAGATCGTGGATACTTGTACCATTCTGGAGGTATAGTACTTCCAAAGTTCATGCTCTATGTAGTGTTTACGAGATTTATGCAAAAAGAATGAAAGTGGCAGCTCACTAATATATTTATTCACTGTGTGTTGAAAGATTAATAAAGAACACAATGGCATATTTACCTAATTATGAATGTTTTCCTTAGTAGAAGGCATCCATATGCATTAGTAAGCAGAGAAACCAAAATGTGCTGTTACTAAACTCAGTCTACTTACTATATATACCAATGTACTATATACACTTCAAATGAGGGTGATTAGTTTATATAACATTTGAATTTAATGAATAACATTCAGGGTTCTTGCTGAGAGAAACACTGCATCTTTAAATGAGAAAGTTTGAATTTACTTTTGCTACTACTGCACTTCACCATCTCAAGTTAATTTCTTGCAACCTACGTTATGATGATTTGTAATCAAGCCTCTGTGAGCTCGTGACGTGAAGTACTGTTCTCTTGTCAAGTACTATCAAACTTTTCTGATGCTGAGTTAGGACAGCCAAACAAAGCTAGCACTAAATCATGTTTAAAACTGTATACCTTTTAATGATATTTTCAAGTATTTGTTACTGAAATTGTATAATGTGGAGTTTCCTAGATGTTCTGTTCCAGTGCAGTGCCTCCTTTTCTTTCCCCACTGCTCTCTGTGGTGAGAAACTTGCCTTGTTTAAAATAATTACTGTGCCCTCGCATGACTGTTAAAGCTTTCTGTGCAAAGATGATTGTCTAAGTGCCACATGCCTATGATTGAAAAAAATCTATTGTTACCTCTGAATTGTGTTCAACTGAAATGCTATTCAACAAATAACTTAGGAAAACTAGTTCTATTTTTAGCTTTCCATTTCTCTGCTGTCTTTTCTCACTTTATTTTGGCAGCAGTGAAGAACGGATTGTATAAAGACTGCCTGCTAATATGAATAAAATGCACTTGTAATTCATGGAAATAAATTTAAATCTTACATCTTCATATTAATATTAAGAATTAGTTTTTGGTTTCCTTTTGGATAATGTGTTTGAATGGAAATCAGGTTCCGTTTGTTACTGTAGTATATAAGGATGCTTGCTGGTATATTATCCCAGGCTTCCTCATAGCACTTCTCTGTCTGCTTTTCAAGATAATTTAGAAAGCCTTTAACTTAGATTCTCAGTTTATAAGGGTGCTTACCAGATATAAAATTCTGAATTTTTATTTGTTGTAGGTGGTGGTAGTCTGCCAAAACTAATTTTTAATAAACAAGGATTCATCTTCAAAGGGCATTTTCTGTTAGAAAAATCCTGTGGTCCATGAATACAATATATAGTAGGAGCAGTATCAGAACACTGCGAAGTTGATCGTTGAATTGCTGGTATAGAGCCTATGCTAACAACTTTTCTACAATACTGCACTTGACTGTTGATACTAGTGTAAAAATCTCTTTTGACGTGTCTGCGCGTTATATCTTTACCAAAATACTTTCCTCACTCGGTTTCTAAAAGCTAAACTATATCTAGATTCTTGGACACTTGCATGATCATGGTCACTACAGGAGTTGATTTGGAAAAATATGGAAAGAAGACTGTTATTGAAACATTTAGTTTGTAACACCTCAACTTTAACTTATTAAGGAAGAGCTTTGGCAGCTTATTTCATGCACCCCTTTCTCATTTATCTTTTGACTATTTTCTTTTTAATATTAGATTTTTTTGTATTACAAATTTACCATCAAGTTGCATCCCTAAAAAAGAGAAGCCATAGGTTTGATTTACTAACATCTGGTGCTTTGGCTCTTTCTTCCTTAGCTATTACTGCTGAATCAGATTGGCATGAAACCACTAACTGCTTCATCAAAATGTCATTGGATGATGTTGAGTTGAACTCATTGTCTCAACTGCAGAAGCATGATTTTGTCAGGTTGGAGAATATTTTAAAAGAAGGTGCCTATAATAACACTGTTATGTGAATTATTTCATCATTTCATGCTTGATTTTTCTTGCCTATTCTGTGTATTTGTAGACTATATTTCTGGAAATTCCCATAGACTAGTAGAGAACCGAAAGGCATATTGTTATTGATGTGACACACATGATATGCCTATTAACAGTAAAGACATTTTTCGTATAAGGAATGTAAACGGAACTATCAAAAACATTCCAACCTTTATAGATAAAGAAATGCAAATACATAAACATGTAATTCAAGGAAATTCTGTTTTGGTGGCTCTGATGATAAACTTTTTGAGCTCTGCTTTCATGACTTTGGCATCAAAGTTCCTAATATCAATATTTTAGATAATATATAAAATTTGGAGTGTGCAATCCACAATACAGGGTGAACAGTGTAATGCACTATTTGCTTTCAGGAGTTGGGTATGATTACATGGCCAAATGAAACCATAGATGAGTTAAGCATGGTTATCCTTAGTGAATGAATGAGGGGAAACCCTGTTGTTGCTGCCACCGTAATGTGCTACAATATATTTATACCATGTCACAATCAATCTGCTGAATAACTATACCGTAGATATAAACTTTTATTAATATATTTGCTTATGTTAGTGTAGCTTGTGTAGACCGCTGATTATCAATAAACTTATTGATTTGATTTTACAGCCAGTGATATGGTATAAATATATGTCCTCGCAGACGCAGATACGCACATGATTTGGGTCCCTTGCATAGTACTTTTATATTTATACAACAGTGTCTTCGAGCAATCCCAAATTTTAGGGGAAATATTTTTGTAAATGCAGTGGCTTAAAAAAGGCACTGAACAATCCTTTTGCATAAGTTTTGAGCACATTGGTCTTTCAAATGGTTTAGTTGGTGGTGATTGAAATACATCACACTAAAATAATGACAAATTTACATTTAGTAAAATGAAGCTTACAGTGATACTTGTAGCATGTGCTGCGATCAAAACTATGTGATGCATTGGAAGAAATTTAAAAGTTGGAATATCTTTGTAAATCCAGAACAAATTTGTAAAGGTTCCAGGAGATTTACTTACTTTGTTGCCTTTTCTTGTGTTGTATCAGTGTAGAACACTCTTTAAAAAAAAAAAAAAAAAAAAAAAAAATACTCAAACTGCTTTGTATTTGTTTTGTACTGTTGGTGCCTTCTTAGTCATGTACCCCAAAAGTCCTGCATAGCTAACTTAGTTACAATGATACGTTAAAAGACACAACAAAGGAAAATTTTATAAAAATAATTTTCTGTATGTTCTTATTCATTATATTGTAACAATTAAACATTTATATTGTGACAGATTTGTGATTTGGTTAATCTGTATAGAACAATTGTAAGTAGCAAAGGTTTATATTTTGTCTTGATTCTTTTGATGTTGTAAACGTGCATAATTTTTTTTCAAAATCAGTTAACTGAATGTTCTGTTTGTTTCTGGCATCTGACTCTTGTAAAAACAAATGCAAAGAAAATCATTAAATTGCATCCCTGTATTACCAATGTAGCATAGTACTGTGCATATATAGAATGACTGGAATTTCACTTTTTAATACTAATTGTTACCTTTTTACAAACCACCAATACATGTTAACTTATTAGAATTTTATTATTTAAAAATTGACTTTATCAGTTTAACCCTTTAATTGATGACTGTAACCTACATTAATCAAATATTGCTTAAAAATATACAAGAAACTGATGTTTGGGTTTTTGGGGGCCCCCAATACAGAAGTACTATCTACCTGGTTGAAATGAGAACTTGTGACCATCCAAAAGTTGATAGGGTAAATTCCCCAGCAGTAGGCAGACCTTCATTTAATGCTTACAGCAATAGGGTTAAAAAGGCAACGGGGCTTTCAAGTAAATGTTGAATACATGGTGGTGCAAATAAATTCCAATGTATGAGGATTCTTTAGTCCTTTAGATACTTGATATTAATACATGATTTACACTTATATAAGAAAAGGAGTACTTGTGGCACCTTAGAGACTAACCAATTTATTTGAGCATGAGCTTTCGTGAGCTACAGCTCACTTCACATCGGATGAAGTGAGCTGTAGCTCATGAAAGCTCATGCTCAAATAAATTGGTTAGTCTCTAAGGTGCCACAAGTACTCCTTTTCTTTTTGCGAATACAGACTAACACGGCTGTTACTCTGAAACTTATATAAGAAACTCTGTTGAGGAATTCGTTGTTACATTCAACACCTAGCATTTTGGGGTGACAGTTATTCAAACTAGCTTTAGTTACAAGAAAAACAGATCCAGGTTACTTTTGCTTTCCACTCTTTGGCTTCCATGTAGAATTAGAGCCAGGCTTGTAATTCTGCTTGTGATCATGGACATGTTGCAAAGGAGTTGTAATTACATTCCAATTCCATTTTCCTTCAGATCTCTTATCTTTAGCCTGTTTTGGTTAACCTAATGCCTACGGCTTTATTTTTTAATCTTTCCTTGTTAATCATACGGTTTAACTTTATTAACATTAATATTTTTTAATGTTTTACCTGTGTAAAAGGGAGTTGAGTTGGGTCATGGTTTGAAATACATTGGTGAGGGCAGTGTGAACTTAGCTGCTTTAAATCGACATAATTCGGTAGTGCAGACCTGGCCTGCTGTACTGGCACAGTGTATTTTGTGATTACCTAGCAAAGGAATCTGCATGGAAGCTGCTCCTGGATCCCAGCTTTCACTTCTTGTTTTTTAGTTTGTTCAGATAACTTAGAAAACATGAGTATAAATATGCAGTTGTGCCTGACTGTCAGCAGAGAGCCTGAAACAAGACAATCTCCATAAGTAGTAGTTAGCTGAATTACCGTGCATGCTCCTTGTGCTGTTCCATGGAGCCAGACAGCAGGGGATCAGGGAGCGAAAGGTAAAGTCCCATTTGCAGTCAGGCAATGGGAAGAATTAGAAGTGTAGGCTGGTGAAATAGGCAGTATATTAATTAAATCAAATCTTAATTTATTGCTCTTTTCTGTATTAGCAAGATAATTAGATGAAAGACCCAAAGAATTATTTAAGATTCAGAGGTGCTCTATCTTTTCTGTAAATCTGATGTCCATAATCAGCACTTCAGATGGTTGAAATACCTAGAAGGGATTTCCTTCAGGACTGTTCAGCTTGCACAAGTTTTACTCATCAGGCATGCAGTAAGGGAGAGAACAAGCTCAGTTATCCTCTGAGGAAGCTTTATTGATTACCTTTTGATATCAGTAGGATCGGTGTCTTCAGTACAGTAGGATTCTGATCTGAAATCAAAGTATTTGAATTTGGTTATTTCCATTAAATCTCAAATCTTCTCTACAGTTGTCCTCTTCATTAAAAAGAGTATTTTGAAGTCTTTAGCCAATTTGACGGAGCATTCGTTATCCTGATCTATACATACAGAATTGGTCTTCATTATATGAAAAGGATTATAGACAAATCCTGATACACCCTAATGCACACAAACCCTTCAATGGGAAAGTTTGGTGCAAAGAGCCTCCCTGAGTTGCAAGCAGTTCAGATCCACAGTTCAATATTGGCATACTTATTGACCCAATAAGTTCAGGTAGGACACTTGGATCCAAAATCCATCTCTGTTCTGATAGAGAAACCAACTCAACAGATGAAGGTGATGTTTTGTAGGAATATTATGGAACCTTCTAACGTTTCTTGAGTTTGCAGCAGTCCTTGTATTCAGCACTCCTATTCACTGGGAGATTCCCCACTGCTGTTGGGAACTTTAGCCTCTGAGGAACTAGACTCTGAAAAAGCCTTCTGCTTCAAATGTTCCCCTTTCAAATCTTTGAGTAGCCTGTGTGTAATGGACAACTATGAAAATGGTAATAGCTGCTCATTTCCTAACCACCACCACCTCACTTTTCTCTGCATTTTCAAGACCCGTCTTCTCCCCCTTGTTTTTCCCCCTTCCGTGTGAGGTACTGGTATGACAAGTCAATTTACATGCAGTCCTTGTAGCTTTGCAAACAGTCCTTGCAGCTTCATATGTCAAGATGTGCAGAATTAGTTCGTGGTCACAAGAAGGTTGTATTTCCTTTTGGGGAAGCGTATTCTCCCCCACCCCAGATAAGGTGCCAGTAGCACCTAGCAATCATGATGACTGGTATTGCATGCATATCTTCATAGCTAGAACTGTGCTAATAAAAATTGATTAACATATTTATTGGAGAATTTTTACAGCTGCCACCTTACTTGCCAAAGGCAGGACTTTTAGATCATTCCAGAACAGGGTGAGCTTTCCCACTGGTATCCATCCAGAGCAAGAGCTTCACTACTGTCATGACAAAGGACAAATCTACTCATTAGGATTCGTGAACATTTCTCTTAATGGTAGAGCCAGATTGGGGGCTTATTTTGGAAGGGCAGTCCTGTTTCTATTCAGTTAAGCTCTCACCAGCAGTCCTCCAAAGGATTTCTACAATTTACCAATTTCTACAGCAGAGTTTGGTAGCGATAATTACACGGAAAAGAAAAGGTTACTTTGCAGTAACTAGTTCTGAGTTCTCTGCAGTGAGTTTTGTGAAGGCTCTCTGCAGAGCTACACTGACCTTTTTGTTCCATGCTCTTTCAGCATTTTAAGATTAAGGGTGAAAACCTGTCCCCACTCATTGTCTTCAGTGGGACTAGGATTTCACCCTAGACATCAAACAGACAAAGAGAAACTGAGGGCATTTGGGGCCACAGGCTATTATTGCTTCAGAATACTATGATATGCAGTTAGGACCCACAAGTGTATTGAATGATTCCAGGACTTGAGAGATGGCATGCAATTACTACAGTGGGGATCTGCAGAGATTTTGCATTGAGAACTCTAGCTAGATTGTTGGTAAGTAGTTTTCCTTTCTCCAAGTGCCAGAATAGCCTCTGCTCTAACACTTTTATAACCTCTGAATAGTGGTGAATTGTTTTCCACTACTACTGCATTAAAGACATTTTCATGGATTCCCTCTTCTGTTAAAGGGGGAATTTGTTATTTGATGGTTTGAGACTCATCTTGGTAAAGATAGTGGCTAAAGCTTTTACAAAATAGCTTTTCAGATTCCTCCTAGATCAAACAGTATGTCGCTGAAGAGCATAGTTAAAAACAGCATAATGTTCCTCTAGGTGTCACAAAGCTCTGAAATGGAGGCTTTGGGAAGCAAAGAATGCTTTGTGATCCATCAGTAATATGAAGAGACACAGCAGCATGCATGCTGAGTGACATTTGGGAACTTTCTTTGTTTGAAATTCTTAATGTGGTTAACATTCAAACTCTTATGCCCTACCATGCAAAAAGATATCATTGGCCCCAAGATCACTATTGTGTGTGTTTGTATGTATAAAAATACATTTTTTTTTAATATGTCTCTTCTACACCACTAGTCTGTTTTGATCACTCTTGAGAAATCACAATACTAGCATGGTCCAGACCATGCCATCACAGCTGCTTTAAATGGCGCTGTTGTAAAATTAATATTTTATTGTGTAGGTGAAAGAATGAATAGCCATAGAAACTTAAATAGCTTAAAGCTACTGCACTGAAAACGTGTCCCAGATAGAGGCAGCTTGATCTAGTGGACAGGTAGATCATAGGGATGGGAACATAGAATTTTGATTCTAGCTCTGCTCATAGAACTTGATGTGTAGGTTTGAGTAACTCACCTGCCCCTCTGTTCCTCATCTCTAAAATGGAAGTAAATACTACTAGTCCCGAGTATTACTGACAGTCGTTTCCACTGTACATCTGGTAAGATTGCCCTTTCTTTTGATGGTAGGTAGCTTTGGCTCTGTGTCAGGTGGCGGAGGGATTCTTTAGCATAGACATTTAATTGTACCTTATTTACTTGGTGGGGAATATGAGCTGCAGCTATCATTAATTTTATTAGAGCTAATGCTGGGCTTGTATTCAAGTCAGAGAGAAGACAGGTCAGTGCATTTCCTATCTAGCCACAATGTTTGATATATGACCTTTGATAACCATGCTTCTGTGGTAAAAAGGGAATATAAAAGCATGCAAAATATGTTAAAACTTGAATTTATGATCACTTAAAGAGTTGGCATATGCCTTTTTTGGTTCGTTGTGATGTATTAAGGCGTGAAAGATCCTTTTTTCCTACCTTTTAAAAAAAATATTAGAAAGTCAGACTCTGTCTAGGCTGGAGTATACTGACTTGAGAACTAGTGAAATAGACACACCACAAAAATGAGTTGAACAGTCAGGTGGTCACTGTTTTTAAAAAACTTTTTTTTTACCGACCCTTGTTTCGCTTCAGTGACTGACGCGTTTGGTAAAGGAAGTGTTGGTTAAAGCTCTAACTCATTTGCCTCTTCAGTTGAAGGTATTAAAACTAGCAAACATCTCTGAGACCTCTCGGATGTTCACCAGCAAAACAAAGGAAGGCCAAACTTGACGCTCCTAATGTTTCTAGGGTTTTTGAAGCAAAAACTTCAGCCTTTTTCTTAAAACATAAAAACCTTTCAGGCTTTCTTTAAATAAAGAAATAAAACAACTCATAAGCCAAACTTTTAAAAAATCCTTTGTAGGCCACTTTTTAAGCTTAAATATTTGGATGAGTTTTGCTAAATTCTGCTAGTATAAGTGGATAGCTTTCTGTTTTTACTTCAAGTAACTTGGCTATAAGTAGGTTGTTATGGAAAACATTATGAAGCTAAACATGAGGTCACAAGATGCTCCATATGGGGAAAGGGGAACTGTGACCAAATGTGGGGGAATAGAGTCAGGTCATAACTTTGAGTTCAGCTGCAAAAGTTTTTTTTTTTTCCTGTCATTGAAAAGAGTAGCTTGGTGAAGGTGGTATTTTAGGAGAACTGTATTAGACTATTTACAGTTGAATTGCTGACATGTTTCACTGCCACATTCCTTCAGGCATAATGTGGTGGTCTAGTGTTCCAAAGGTCTGCATGATTCAAGTGTGATAAACTTAATCACTGGTTTTCTCCTTGTGACAATAAGTGGTATGGTACCAAAAGCAAAAGCACAAAGATATTCTGCATGCAGTTAGTAGTGGAAATAATAATTACTGTGCAAATTCTGTTTTAAAAGTTGCCTTTCCATTGTTTTGTTGGTGTCACCAGTGCAGACTATGTTGGTTTGACAGTCTCTCCAGGCTATTACAGCTGTGGGAGAGTGTCCTCACTGTCATTTTTTTGTTTGGTTTTTAGGGAGCTACTACTCCCATTTAATAGTGTTTAACAGCACACAGTGGTGGCTTCTGGTGCTATCTTAAATTTGTTTCTCCTGGTATAACTGTCTTAAGGTAGCTACCAAACTTTATTAGTGGGTCTGTAGAGTTTCTCCACACCTGTACCTACCCATCTTTCCTCTGCAAGAAGGCCAGGCCCAGCATTGGTGGGCCTTGGATTTACTTTAAGAGGGGGGAATCTGCTCTTCTTTGGTTTGGGATTCCGCTTGCATTAAACATAGACTCCAAACCTATAGGTAGTGGGGCTATAAAAGGTCATGGGACATTGTAACAAGCTTGTAAACAATCTCAGTTGGACTGATACTGGAGGAAAATGCACAGGCAATATGGAGTGCTAGGAATTATTTCAAGTTCTGAGAGCCTAGAATTACCCAAAGGAATAATTTTATGTAGTAATTGTGAGTATTTATTTTGGTGATCAATGCCTGCACTTCTTTGTTTGAACCAATAAATAGCCCCTCATATAAAGAGCTTGAGCATCTGGTTTCCTGCGAATATGGAACATGACTCTCCGTCACAGGGGTGATGTTCTTTCAGCCAGGTAACTATTTGATTGTGTTTGTGACTTCTCTGTTGCTATATAATTCCACCCCTTTGTTTCCAGTTATTCCTGACTTGCTTCTGGCCATGTAGCAAGGCAGTCCTGTGTAATTTTCCTACATGATGGGTGGTTTTGTTTTCACTTTACGCCCTGCTCTAAAGGGAGAGAGAAAGAGATTGTATCTTCTCCCCACTTCCTACATCTTGTAATTCTGCCATTTGTATCAAAGGGTCAGTTCATGATCGTTTCTTTGCTATAGCAGCTTCTAGGGTGTGGAAATTGCTCCCCCTACACATCTGCCTCCGCACATCCTTCCTCACTATTTTTAAATGCATCTGAAAACTATTTTTGTAGAGAAATTTTTAGTTTTAACCAGTTAGCTTCCATAGAATCCACCGTGAGCCTGCCTACCTCCCTCTTTTCACCCCCACTTTTTTTTTCATATTTGCTGCTCATAGCATTTTAAATAGTGTAGTATTCCAAGTGCCTTGGAGTAGAGTTGTAAACCAAATTACCATATACATGGCCAAGTTATTGGTGATGTCAGTGAGACAATAAAGTCTGACACAAAGTACAGTGCTTTTTTGGGGACCCTGTTCATATCTGTCATTACTGGGACACTCCTAGCTCTCGCCACACTGTACCCTCTTGTTTGGGACGTGTACCTTGCTCTAAGAGATTTATATGAAGCATGAGGACTGTGCTCTTACAAAAAAAATCTTTCTATGACTGCTGCCTGTACAGCAGTCCAGTGCCAGTAATAGATTCCAGGCAGTCATCACACTGAAAACAATCACTTCTATAGCCAGTAATTTTGTAACGTAATTTGCTAGATGACGATGCAACACATCAAAACTAATGTCAAACTGGTCATCGATGTAGCAGTTGTACTTCTTTATTATTTATCTCCAGCTTTCTGTATAGAAAGAGAATATACTTCAACGTAGTTTATGGATGGAGGCTGCGGTTAGCAATCTGTTGCTGTGGTAGCATATTGTCCTTGGAACCTGGCAGCTGCAGCAGGGTATTGTTAGTTTTCTACACAGTTGAGGGATCAGGAGAAAAGAGAAAGGGGACGACCTGTGTAAAGAATTCAGAAAAATAAAACACTCCATTTTAGTTCAAATATAGCAGTGCTATTTTCCTTTTATCCTCTTCGGGGCTGCTATTGTGTACCCACAAGGGGACCCAGCCAGTGGAAGGTCTGGCTGCTGCTAGAGTTATGGTAGCAGGAAGAAAGGTGGGACCTGCAGAGAGGTGTCTACGGTCAAGATCACCTCTAACTCCAGAAAAAAACTGCATTAAGAACTAGCATAAGCCTAAAAAAGATTTTAAGCTCTTTGGGGCAGAGACTGGCTTCTGTATGTTTATAAGGCCTACTACAATAGCAGCCTTTCAGCACTACCACAGTACTAATAATTAATAATTCTAAGTTTCTGAGGGTGGTGCTTTGATGAGACAGGATTGCCTTGGGGAAGCTATGGAATATCTTAAATATGGTATTAGGCTAGGCTGAATTGTCTGTAGATTATCCACAGTGATGGAGGAAGGATAAACTGCATCCCACCCAAAGCTACCTGGACCTGGGATCTCCATGTGTGCATATATAGGGAGCACACTGACCCTCCGAACAGAAGCAGGTTCTCTTCACCATGAATTCATGAGACCCGGAGCGGAGGCTGTACTGTTCAAAATATGCAGTCCTTAAAACCTGACGTAGACACTTGCTAGTAGTGGCTTGACAGTCTTCACCTCTGTGCCCATGCAGCTACCTCCCATTGGTTTTTGTTTTGATGGGGAAAATTGCACCCTGTTTGACCAGAAGCAATCCCAATTAAAGTGGGTTTTTTCTTAAGTCTTGACCTACTACCCACAAATTCCCTTGGAGGCAGCCTCTCCTCCCGCTGTAGTTTTCAATTTAGGCTAGACTGGATAGAGGACTAGGCAACAGCAATGAAGTTTGTGGCACTTGTATAAATATTCATATCTGCAAATTGTCATACACTTCCTTGAAGAAAGATAGCAGCAATCAATTAACGAGTGGTGTCCATTTCAGCCTCTAAGGTGCCTTACTCAAAACATGCAAGTATTGCCTTGGCATTAGCTTCCTCCGAGGATGGATTCATGATGACATTTTTCTGTTAACTGAAATTTGGCATGTATGTAGTTTGTTTTTACTTAAACCCATGAATCACTCGAATAGCTAGTAATTTTCACAGTGAAAAGGAGCATGATTTGGTTTCGGTGAAAATACTTTGCACCTACTTGCTACCTCTACTTGCGCTCGAGAGAAATAGTGTTTAATTAAATAGATTTGCTCATGTTTGCCCCCTTTTAAGTTCCCCCCTTCAGCGTTCTGGGCACATGTGTCCTAAGAACAATAGATCTGTCAAATAAGCTAATAACAAATTATATTCCCCTCCAATAGCTTATCAGGTGTAATAAATATCTCACACCCCTTGAACCCACTTGTGTTCTCCATACCCCTTTCCTGTCTCAAAAGCCTGGGAAAATAAGTCTTGCAGTGTGCCTCTAAGGACAACAGTCTTGGTCTCTGTGTTGGACCAAGGAAGGAAGCAGGTTCCAAAATGGAAGAACCTTTCCTGAAAACATCCTGAGAGCCCATTGCAGCTATACCAAGGGCTTCTCAGCTTGTGTGTCTAAGATGATGATATCAACAGTAGTGTTGCTACATGAAGAGAGAAGCAGTCCTTCATCTTAGCAAGAAGATGATGAAGATCCTTGATTCCAGTTTGCTTTTCTACCTCCCACAGCTCTTCTTCAGAGGCCTGAAGCAAAAGGAGCTTGTATGGGAAATGGAGTTTCCTCAGAAACAGGGCAACTGAATGTCTCAGAAGGTTGGTAATAGGATCTATTCTAGACCCTTTTGCTTCTCTATCATCACTTCAAGTAAGCCTAGAGCTGTAGTGAGCAAAATTTGTTCCTACATGGTAGCTAGTCAGTGGTTGAGGTAGAGTGAATATGGTGGGTTCATTTTAGTTTGCATGGACAAATGACCATATATAAGTAGGCTAGGAAGGATTCAGTTTTTATGAGTGTCAGTAAACATTGATTTTGCCAGACACCCACAAACCAACGAAAAAATATTTCCATCGATAATAAAAATTTAGAGATAGGCAAAGTAAGAAAAATGCTGTTTGCTTAATAAAGGCTGTCATTAAATAATTGTCTAGCTTCCCCATAATATCCTGCAACTGTTAAAATGGGGAATAACACCCAAAATTTCATGCAACTGTGGAAAATGTACATTGATAAAAATAAAAAGTGCTTAAAAATAAACATTGATATCCATCAAAATCATTAAAAAAAATCCAGTTCTGCTAATCCTACATCAAAATCATCATTGCTCATTGGCAATCTGGTTAGCAATCTTGGCAGAGGGCCAGGGACTGAATGGGCAGGGAGACTGAATTTTTTTCTCCCTTTATGTTTTGATTCCGAACATATTTTCTTCCTTCCTCATTGGTTGTTTTCTCCCACCCTTCCTCACATTTTCTTTGCTGCAACTTCATTCTTGCAATCCTCCACCCATTCCATCTATCTTGTCATCCCTTCCAATTCTACGTTGCCCTTCTTTTTCCTGTGCCCATTGTTCTATTAACTCATTTCCCCTCTTTTCCCTTTCTGCATCTGATCTCCCACTGTGTAATTAAATATCTTCTTTTTAATGTGGAACTAACAACATGATAGTGGCCACCCATCATGCTGATCACTCTGATTGTGTTGCATCCTTCTCCCTTCTCTCTCACACCCCCTTTGTCTTTTGTCTGTGTATACTGTAAGTTTTTGGGGACAGACTCTATTTTATGGTATGTACAGTGTCTAGAGACAATGGGGCCCTGGTCCCAATGTGAGGCGTTTGGGTACTAGTGAAATACAAATAATATACTCCCATCTGTATAAGTAGTCCTTCCAGGAGTTGAGTACAATGGAGAAGCTGACACTCCCCCTGCTTATACTGTAGCTGCTCTGTGGCTAAGAGGATTTTTATTCTTCCAGGACTGTCCATCTACCACCTTTCACAAGCACTAAATTTCACATGCACTATAAAAAGAAACCAAGAAAATGTATGAAGACTGAGAGGTGCTTCATGTAGCACTTGCTGTTAGTTAATTTTGTCTGTAGACAATAGTTTTCATCAACAGATTCATGCAGCCCTCAAAGGGCAAAAGAACCCAGATTGGACCAGCTAAGCATATAATGAAGGCTTTTATTTAACTTCCCCCAAAAAATCTGAAAACACCTGTCAAAGGAAGGAAAATACTGTGTGTCCTATGGCTGTGATCAACAAATCTCTAGTGTATTCAATGATGTCAGAACTATTAGGAGAATTCATCTCAGTGTAGGTTGCAGTCTGTTACTATGCCATCTGCTGGTGAAAAGTTACAATTAATGCAATTTATTTAAACAGTAAAATGGCTGAATTAAGCTAATTAACAAAAATCACTTATATTTTTATTGCACCTTTCATGCAAATAGCTCCCAAAGGGTTCTGCAAAATGTTCTATAAACTAGAGCTCATCACTGAAATGCCACCACAACAATTTAGTGCAGGAAGTGAAGGATGCCATATTGAAACTTCAGGAGAAAGATTTGTTTACATGATTGTACTGAGTTTAGGAAGCAGACTGAGTGCACTTTGCACATATGAAGTAGGAGTAGCCAAGCTAGAAAGAAATAAGAATTATCCCAAACTTAAATCTTTGTTAGGTTTGGATTAGTTTCACTATGTGCCCCCTTTCCTTGCCCCAATCACCATTGCTGAGATCTTAAATAGGTTTTAGCAATTCCAACAGTCCCTGAGTACAGCACCCCACGCATTCTTCAAACCTTGCAAATTCACACAATGCAATCACATCTGGGGCTACTTTGTGGCAGAGCATGAGATTTGGCACATAGCCAAAAACTAACTGCAGAGCTAAGTGATCTTTTCACCTTATTCTTAAATGCATGTGAATCAAAGAGGCTAAACTCAGGCCTGGGGAGACTATTTGAACTAGGGAAAAGGAATTAAAAGTCTTGGGGCAGGGGTGAAGAGAGAGTTGGAGATGAGAGGGAAGAAAAATTACTGTATCTAACAGCAATGTGAAAGTTGGGGCAAATGTTTAAAGAACTCATAGAAAGTGAATAAAGATGCAGAGCTAACTTTGACTAGGGTGATCAGATGTCCCGATTTTATAGGGACAGTCCCAATATTTGGGGCTTTTTTTTAATATGGGCTCCTATTATCCCCCATCCCCTGTCCTGATTTTTCACACTTGATATCTGGTCACCCTAACTTTGAATCTGGGAATCTCCCACAGGCAAGTACATTGACAAAATGAGGAGGTGAAGAAAATATGATTAGAGGGGTGAGATAGCAGTTCTCGATATATAAATATTCTACCACCTACTGTATTTGTTTGGGAGAGAGCATGATTCAAGCTGGGGAATGGCAGTTAGGAGACCTGGGTTCTATTCCTGGCTCTACCCCTGACTAGTGGGTTGTTGAGCAAGTTCAGGGCATCAGCTTCCTCATCTGTAAAACAATGGGGATAACAATGACAACTCCTTGTGAAGTGATTTGAGATTCTTGGTTGGAAGCGGTATTTAAGTGTAAAGTATTACTGTGTTCTATACGTTCAGACATTTTTTCTTTAGCTTTAGCAATATTTAATCATATGACTACTTTCATTTTTAAAAACTGCAAAAACGTATATGCACAGTGGCTGTGTTATGCTCCAAATGTGGACCCACATATATGGGGAAATATGTATAGGCCTGCCTGAGCCAGGCTGTCATAGAATCCAGGATATGGGCTCTCTTGTGTGATTTCTGCAAATTTGCAATGACTTCTTCCTTTCCAGGATGAGATCATGTTTTGGTTTGTGGAGCCTTGGAATGGGACGGCTGGTGACAGTACTTCTCAGGGTGTGTCTGGGAGGGGGAGTTCTACAGCTGAAAGGGTAGCAATGCATGTTGGTGGTCTTTTTATTCTGTGAATCTTGATACTCTTCAGCATGATTTATATCTATTCTGTAACTTCCCAGAATTTTGTTTTTAGAGAAACAAATAAGCATTACCAAAATCAACCCTAGATCATTGTTCAGGTTTTGACAGTGTGTGACAATTTTCTTGATGTTAAAGTAGACGCCTTAGGCTCAATTCATTGGTGATATCAAGCCCCAGATTGGAACACTGGGGTTTTTGCAGGTTGGGATTAAGATACATTCACAGATCTGCCTTTGACTGGTTCCCTGCACTATGCTCATCTTAGCTTGTACAGCAATGGCCAGGGTGTGATGTGACTGAGGTAAAATTGATAGTAGTGTGTTGACGATTTGCACTAGGTTTGTCTTTTGCCAGTGTTGTCATCCCTTCATTACCAATAAAAATTCACGCCATTTTTTTAAAAGCAAGGATTTTTATTTATTTAATATTACTAAAGTCTATAGGGACTATAATAAGAATGTAAGGATCAGACCTAGTACTGAAAAGAGATTACAGATTCAGCCACAAGATGGAGCTAGAATAATGCTGTACACACCTTGTTAGAGGTGTGTTTCATTGATGAAACATTTTTACTACTGCACCTCTCTCTCTCTCTGGCATCCTCAAAAGGGATAGGGGTTTTGCGCTGATCACTAGTTTCTCCCCATTTATTAGGTCACATTCCCAAACCTACCTCAGACAAAGTATAGGCTAAAGCACGAAGGACAAAGAAATAGAGGAAATATCTTCTTACATTTGGAAATCCATTTTTCCTACAACTTCTGTATATAAATCTCACTATCCTACAAATGAAAACCTCTCAGATAATCAGATCACAAAGCTACTGTCCAGTGATGCTTCTTTCATAGCCTTCTATGTTTAGCTGGGTTTTGGGTTCTGCTCTGTTCACCAAGTTAAAAGTAGACTGAGTGGTCAAATTAGGAAGCAGAAGGGAAAGAGGAGGAGAGAAGAGAAAAAAGGGCTGATAATTAGGAAGGTTTGGTCAGCCTTAGAATCAGGTGGATCAGTATAAATGAGAGAGAACAGTAAAGAATCTGGTAGCAGTCTCAGAGGACAACAGTCAACAGAAATTATTGCCAGTGTAAAAGTCAAAGAGGACTATTTCAGGGCACTGGAACAGAGCAGAGTTGCTGTGGACCCTTCAGATGACAAAATGTAATTTACAAAACCTGCCATTTGTGGACTGCCTGAGGATCAAATCACATTTCTACCATTCAGTGTCTAGAGTGCTTGTGTGTTTGTTTTCCCATCTAGAAATTGGCTTAAGTCCTACTTAACTCAGAGTAATTGTACATAGATCTTATTTCTGTCTGTTCCTGCCAAAAGGAGGACAGGGAATGAGGAATTGGCAGAACATTCCACATACTAGCACCTTCTCTGGCCATGCCACACCAACGGGGAAAGTGATTATCATTACTATTATTATTTTTAACAAGATTAACACGAAAAATCCTAGCATAGACAGGGCACACTGTAGTTTTATCTTGATGTAACTGGTCAAAGTGAATCCATCAAGGTAAAATTACAATGTTTACCATCAATGGTAAAACTACCTTGTCTGCACTAGTGAATACATTGTAAAATCCTATGCTGTGTTAGCTATCTCTTTGTAAAAATACCCGTCATCTCTTTTTCCTAGTATAGAAGTTGTCTACAGCTATGCTAAGGAAACTCATGCATAAGCGAGCTGCATGAAGTAAATAAACTACCTTCCTGATAAGAAATCCACATGACCTGTTGGACATTCATGGCAGCTCGTCACTCATCGATTGGTTTAAAAAGCCAAAGCTGCTTTTGATGCCTACAGGTGGTGGATGAGCTTTTGACTGGTGTACTACACCAGGTGTAGGCATGTCTAGTAAGACATTTTTTGATGGCCAGCCAAATAGCTGCTGTTTTTTTTTCTTTTCCCCTTATCAAATTCTCATAGCAGTAGCCAGCATGAAAGTATTGGTGAATTTAGGAACAAACCAGTCACAGCTTGTACACTTTTTGCTGAGCTGGGAATGTATTCATTCTCTTTTTACATGTAATCTTACTGCATAACTGGTAACACTTTTAGGAAAAAGAATAGCTAAACAGGTTCTGTGAGGGTGGCTTTATCTTTCCAATACTGTTTATTCCTAATATTATTCAATTAGGAACAATGTAAACACACTTTATTTAAAATAAATACTGCCCGTGGGGTAGGTAGACTAAAGGAAAATAAATTTACTTAAACATTAGTGTCCTTCCAAATCTAACCTTTAATGTTTATGCAGCCAAAGAGGCCCTTGTGCATGTTTCATACATTACGTCAATAGAGACAGCATAACAATTCTTTTAAAAACTAGCGTGGCTTCTCTGACTTAAAAGATATGCTTGACCCAGGGGAGGCAACTCAGTCTCTCCAAGACTTCATTTTCATCTCCATTAACTTCTCCTTCACAACGCTCTCTCTTGTCTCTCCAATCCTTTAACTTTGGAGGTCTGTTTACTCAGACATAAAGGCAGGAAGATGAAAATATTCAACTCTTACAATATGAGTTTCACGTAAAATACTTCAATGCTTCCTCCTGGCCAGGACAGGATGCCGGGAAAGGTAACAAGTTTTTGTTCTAGGTTTTAAAATGACCAAGAAACACACCTTTTTCTGAGTTACTATTGAACAAAACTTGACTCCCCTGCCTTTAGCGTGTTGCTACGTATACCAGATATCTACCTGTGCACATATACTTGAGGCATGTTTATACAAGACACATGTCAACAGAAAATGAATACCAGTTTTATTCCATGTCTCTCAAACTGCAAGCCTAACTCTTTTAGCAAGCAATGGCAGGCTATAGCTGGAGAAAGAAGAGCAAGTCCCTATATAGTGTAATATTGATTATATAATGGGCATGTGTCTATTGTATATGCTGGGTTTTTTTCCTTTTCCTTTTGAACTAAAGTGCTTGGTTTCTGCTTTATGATTACTAAATACATTGTTAGTTTTAATACAGTGCATGCTGTAATCTGTTTATGTGCATTAAATATCATGGTCCTGCTATGGCCCAATTAGTGTGCACATGTTGTTGCTCTAGTTAATTGCATGTTGTCACTCAGTTATTTGCACACTATATTGAGGTCCAAATGCTCTTCTGTACAGTGAAATTACACTCTATAAGGGAATAATTGGAAAACTGGTGAGATTTTGTCCATTCTTGTCACGGTGAAGGGAGTTCTGATCCTTGCAGTGTCAGGGTTAGCTTATCATAGGGTTACAGAAAAAAATCTCCTTCCTCATTCTGAAGTTACACAGCCACTCCCAGGGCTTCAAAGCAACACTGCAGCTGGGAACAACATCCTCAAGTTCTGCATGAAGTCAGCTACTCCTCCAGGTGAGAGAGCACACAAACCTTGCAAGGGAAATTCCCTGAACTGCAAGACTTGGGCTCTAGCTCACACACACAGAAGATCAGGGTTGGAAGGGAACTCAGGAGATCATCTAGTCCAACCCCCTGCTCAAAGCAGGACCAATCCCCAATTTTTGCCCCAGATCCCTAAATGGCCCACTCAAGGATTGAACTCACAACCCTGCATTTAGTAGGCCAATGCTTAAACCACTGAGCTATCCCTCACCCCTCTGACAGATTAACCAAATCTGCACCTTTTAGTTAGGTTTCAGAGTAGCAGCCTTGTTAGTCTGTATTTGATGAAGTGAGCTGTAGCTCACGAAAGCTTATGCTCAAGTAAATTGGTTAGTCTCTAAGGTGCCACTAGTACACCTTTTAGTTAGTCCACCTCCTTTCTTTATGAGAGAGGACCTCCATTTTAAACACAAATTTGCTCCAATTCCAATGTTGTACTAACCCACATTCACAATTAAAATATTTACTTCCAAATTCTGAATTCTGAAATTAAGACCACAGAAAATGTGTTAAAAATGCTTAGCACTTACATGATGCTGTCCATGTTTAATATGCTTTAAAAAAAAACCCTAACTAATCTTCACAACAAACATGTATTTGGTAGATAAATATTTTTATTCTCATTTTATGGAGGGGGAAATCCAGGCAGAGAATGTGAGTGATTTGCTCAAGGATAGTCAGGATTAGGACTGGGAGTCAGGAACTCCAGAGTTCTATGTTCAGACTAGATCTCGTTCTAAATCTATAAAGCCAATTAAGATTGAAAAGCTTGTCAACTCTTAATTATTGCTTTGACAACTATTTTTGTTCCTGTATCTTATTTGCTAGCATTCTGAAGTGTATTAGAACTTTTTAACTTTTGGCCTTTACCTTTATTATGACTTAACATTTTTATCCTAGCTTTTTGTCTTCTATGAAAGTGAATCCTAGAGTACACATGGGTTTTAATCATACAAGGTTATGGGATACATATGACACAAGCGAAGTCCTGTCATAACTTCTCTTCTAGGAAAACAATTGCTGATAGCTTTCTTTCGTTAAGTAATGTCTGAATTATTCCTGTGTCCCTTGAAAGAATGTCTGGCATGCCAATGTCAACCAACAGGGAGGGCAGACAAATGATCAGCTGCAGGGCTTCCCACTTCTGCTCAGCCAGCCAGCCAGCCAGCTGCTTGTGGCTTCTGCACCTGTCCCGGGTTCTGAGGACAATTAGATCTTTATGGATCCATTTATCTCATTCTTTCCAAAGATCAGATATTAAGAGGCAAGTACCCACACCTTGCAGATGAACTCAAGGAACTAAGGCTGTCACCTGTCCTAATGATAGTACCCCCTCATTAATGTATTTAGATCAAAAAGACACAGGGAGGCAATTATTGCAGATATAAAGGGTTTGTTTTTGTTTTTTTGGTTTTTTTTACAGAAAGGCAACTACAGTATGTATCACAGTTCAGGGTAACTGCACCTAGATTCCTCCTCTGTGATTCTTCAAGGGCAATCTTGATTCTTGGATCTTCAGCCATTACTGTTTTAGGCAGAGACCACTGTCTGACTCCCTCTTCACCAGGGGCCTTCCTTGCCTACACTGTGATATCCTCAGAAAGCCAGACCACTTAAAAGGCAAGCACCTGCGCTTTGCTTTCTCTCCAGAGACTATGAATAGCATAAATATCCCATAGTTAAAAGTTAGCACCTCGTTCTTAATAAGCAAGCACATTTATTCTTAAGGTGAAAGCATTATAGAGAAAACATATTAAAAACATTTAAAGAACCTGCGTGCATGTTAAAAATCTTACTAGAAGTCACTCCACCTCCAACCATGAGCTCTGGTAGATGTCAGTCCTTCAAAACCCACAAATGGATTTTTACCAAGTTCACAACTATCTCATATTTAGAATCAGAACAACCATGAATAGTTTAGTCTTTCCTTTATACAGCTTGGGTCTTTGATCTTAGCTTTGTGATCAGCAGACAAAGGCCCATTCCTCAGGGTGTAGCTTCAAAAGGCTAGGTTTTCATTCATCACCCCCTAGATATTTCCCATGAAAGCCACTTAACACTTTTTGTTCCAAAAGTCCATTCTTAGCTGGCACGTTGTTAATAGTCCTTTGAACCCCCCAGGTCTCACATCTGTCACATCTCCCCCCGCCCCCCCTTGGAGGTTACATACAATGCTAGCCCACAATAATATATAAACAATTCATTTAATACAGTGGACCCCAAAGATACTTAAATTTAATTCACCAAGGTCTCCCAAAGATATTGCAGGAAGCTGTCATATCCCACTGTATATAACAAACATTCAGCTCTAATAAGTTGTTACCATTATCGGTCAGTGCAATGTCTAGATTTTTCTAGTTAAACTAGACATTTGGTAAGTGCTACAAAAACAAATTCAAGAGCCAAATTAGTTGATGTATGGAAAAAATTATAGTTAAGAAGCCTTTAAGCTGTCAACACATCTCTGTGTACAGGGCTGGTTAACTCTGGAGAACTTCTTTGCATTAGGTGGGATGTTTTCCCTTTCCAAAATTATTTTACATTTGCATGTATTTGTCAATTTGAATATCAAGAAAGTACAGTTTAAAATATGTTCTTGGTACTGCATAGCCTCAGACAGAGATAAAAGTAAAGTTACCAAAGAGTCACTTCATTGAATGACAAGCAAAATATTCAGTCACATTCAGCAGTATTTTAGTATATATAGTGTGGGTGTAAGGGCAGATGTGTATGTGTGCCCATTTAAAAGTCACCTTACAACATTCATTTGCTAGTTTTATAGCCAGCAAATGGATTTCTCTGCAAATATTTCACTACCCCATTTCAGTATAGCTGTGAGAACCCATCATATTTTCAGGACAGATTAGAATGACATTTAATGTTGCATTATGTTCTGGTCATATTCCCCATATGTAATGGCCATTGTGTTGGTTGGGGTATGTAAAGTCTTCATTCAGTATTATATGGTGCATTTTAAGATTTCTTTTCCTGATACATCAAGCTGAGGAAGAACTTCTTAAAAAATCATTCCTATCTAACGTGCTAAAATGTTGATCTACTGAGTCACCCTTAACATTACTTTACACACATTTTCAACTGAATAAAATGTGAGAAATGACATTTCAATTCATTTTTTTCATTTATCCCCTTCAAGGGAGAATAAACAGATTTACAATTAATGTACAAAGCCATTTTCTCTTTGTGATGTAATAAACAGTTTGATAACTCATTAGCTTCCTTCCCTCTATGACTACTGCCACTGTGAAGAACCAGTTGGTTTTGTTCCGCACACCCACTTAGAAACAAACACTATGCACGTGGCTTGTTGTGCACTGACTCCCCTCATATTGCTTCTCAAGGGACTTTTTTTTGTTGAAATACTCCATGAACAATATGAACTAGTGAGATTATAGCATCATAAATTTGAGCAAGTGAGCATGGGATTTTTTAGGCAGATGCTTTGTTTTTGTTAACACCTATTTAATACTAATGATTGACTAACATTTGGAGAAAAGTTCTTTTTGTTAAACATTCAAACAAACTCTCCCTCCTTTTTCAACAGTGGGCTAAGAAAGCTCTTACTCCAATTCTTTGGTCCTTCAAAGAGTCCTCTACCCATAACAGGGTAGACAAAATTTTATATTTGTAAAGTTAAAAAAAAAAAAGTAGAACTTTTAAAAATCCCAATATTTCTGAGACGCCTTCATATATCATAAAGAAGCAACAGAGGGTACAAGCCCAATTCTCTTCCCCTTGTAGGCCATCTTTAAAGTTCCTTTACATCCCTCCTCCTCACCACATTCTATTTATTATTATTCTTGTTTATAGAAGGACTTTCTATGCTTTTGGCTATAAATCACAAACCAGTGCTACTTCTAAAGTGTTATCCGCACTGCAGTGTAATGACTGCATGGCATCTCTCCAAGTCCTGCACCCACTGAATTTCAAGGCTGTAAACCACACCCTACTGCACTGATGAGAGTCCGGTAAAAATAAGAGACCCTCCTTCTCTAAACTTACCTTTAACAAGTTCTCTCACAATGCAGAGTCCATAATAAATATAGAGGCAGGAGCTGCCGCACTCTAGAAATCAATATTTGTCATTAAAACACTGAGTATTATCATAGCAAAGATAATAGGTGGCTGTGGTATAACTAGAGCATTACCACCGGAGTTTATTATTTTTGTTTTTTGGCAGTAGCACCTACTGTCTCCACTCAAGATCAGGGTCCCATTGTGCTAGGCACTGTACAAAAACATAGTAAGAGACAGACCTTGCCCTAAAGCCCTCATAGTCTAACTAGTATAGAAATGAATACTACTTAGAGTTTGGTCTCTTCCCTGTTTTCCATTTATTCAGACTATTTCCTGTCCATTGCCAAAGTCTCATTAGAAAATCCACAGTATTTTCAACCAAGTAATGTATCAAAACAGAAATGCAGGTCCATTCGTAAAAGCCTTAACTTACCATTGAAGGGAAAAACTGAGTGCATCCTTGACCTGTCCACATCTTAAAACAAAGGGGAATGGATGGCTATCCACCAGGGAAGCATGTCTGTGTTACCAGGGAAACAAACAGCAAAAATAAAGGAACCCTCAGTGTTCTTGTCATTTAGATTTTTTTCAGCTGGAAACAGGGCCTGCGTTAAAATAATGGAGACATTGTTCTGCCTTCAGGACTGTGTGCTGTCCTCACTGGATGACAGACATATCTTTCTCCCTATCATGTTGTCACTCATAAGGAGAGCCACTCAGTTACGTATTCAGAGGAGAACCATTGATATTTTCTAATCCTTGGGCAGTGTGCAATGCACCCATCTTCCAATGAATTCCAACGCCCCCAAACTGTGGACACGGTAAATGTCTCATATTAATCAGGGCCGAAGTTAGTAAGTATTTTTGGACACCGGTAAAGAGGAGTTGGACTTAAAATGAGTGCATGGTGGGCAGTAGGGGATACAAAGGAACTTTTAAAGGTGACCTGCAAAGGGAAGAAATTGGGCTTGTGCCCTCTTTTCCTTCTGTATGCTATATAAAAAGGGCTCAGGAGTTGGTGGTGATTCAGTATGTGTTATTCGTCCCTGTGAGTCAGTATTGGAAACATGCATCAGCTGGACGTTAGGAGGGGAGATGTTGTAATGTTGGAGATGCCATATTTCAAATGAGATGCAAAATTGGGACACTGTGTACTTGTTGTCAATGAAAGGTACTATGTAAGTGCAAGATTATCGTTCTAACTCAAGTATGTATGAAATATTGTGCCTTGTCCTTAAATTATGGCCCGTGATCCTGTACTGTCAAAGTCAATGGGAGCTTGGCTGCTCCTTTCAATGAACATAGGATGAAGTCCTGTGTGAACTAATTGTTCTCCCATCCAGATCACAACAATTACATGAAGAGATGGAGACAAAAGAGAGAAAGATTCATTGCAATTGGTATTTTTTCTGGGGTGTGTGTCTTCAGCCTCCTGATGGAACTTGATATTTGAAACAAACCCCCAATACCTAGCATCAGAACCATATTCTCCAAGATGAGGGCTGGATGGGACTTGCTTCAGAACTATTGATCAGTGTTGTACTTACTTGCTTTGTAATCTTGGACAAGTCACTTGATGTCTCTGCCTTGGTTTCCCAATCTGCAAAATTCTTATCTCACAGAGAAGTGTGTTAAGGATTAATGACTCAAGACTGGTAGAGTGGTTTGAATAGGTAAAGCACAACATAAGTGTTTAGTAGTATTAACAGGCAGAGAGGTCACTGCTGAGTAATGTGCATGTATGGAGTACACACTGAGGGATATTTTTTCACTCAACAGGATGTTTTGGGCAAATGTTGGAATATAAACTTTCCATGACAGTTGGTTTTGGGTAGTTCAGAGTGGCAGTTGAGTTTGAGTGGATGGAACATAGATCAGCCATAACCTATCAGAGCAATGATCCAGCTCATCCAGTATCCGACAGTTACTATGACAACCAGAAAATCTATGACATCTATCGGGCTGACAGTGGCCAGTATCAGATATGTCAGAGTAAAGTGCAAGAAACACGACATGGACAATTTACAATAACCATCCCATGGGAGGAAATGTCTTTCTACTGGTTCAGTTAGACCTGAAGCATGAGGATTTATATCTTATGATTTTTATTCTCCATATATAATGTCCATTTAAAAAAAATTAAATTTAAAATTAAAATTTAAAATTAATGGAAGATGTGTATCTAAATCCCTCAGACTGCTCTGAAAAAACAAATCAACCATAAGTCATTGCTGCTTTTTCTTTCCTGTGTCAAAATAAACTTCTCTGTTCCCACCCATTTTTCTCTATGCAAAATGTTGTAATTAGCATAATAATTATTGGGGCCACCTTAGAATTAGAATTTGGACTACTGATTACCTTGCCTTTTTCTTATCTCTCGCTGTCTATTGAAATGTAATTGTTTTCCTTTGTCTCCTTTAAACAATAGTGTGTACTAATCAGAAACAAAAACAGACAGGAAAAGGAAAGATTAAAAAAAATCCTGCCTGCGAGAAACCGTGCAGGGTGTTAGTTGGAGTGAGCTGGAGCTGTCCCCAGAAACGATAATTCAGGGGTCAGGCCATGGCAGGCACCAAGGGAGATGAGAAATGAAGGGGGCTAAGATCCCCTTTTCCTGGCACTAGCGGTGGCAGAATGCTTCTGTCCCCAAGAAGCTCAAGGGGCCCCGATGTACTCTTATCCCCAACCTACCCCTCATCTTATTGAATCTGGAAGTTTTAACAAGTGTTAGTATGGGGTAGGATGTATTTTGGGGGTTTGTGGAAACAACAATTAGTATTGTAGAGAGTCGGCGAGAGGCTCCCCAGGGAGGAGCCGCTGCGCGGCAGGGGGCCCTGTTGGGCAGCTCTTGTGTTCGCCCTCTTTCACTGAGCCCACTTCTCCCCCGTGCCCCGGAGAGCGCGGATTTCACTGTCGGGCTGCCGCGGGCTGCGGCCATTGGTCCTGGTCGCCGCCGTCCCTCCGGCGAGCCGAGCCTGCTACCACTGGCCCTCTCCGGGATCTCCCTGGGCGGACGGGGGTTTGCGGCGGTTACGTTCTCCTTGCGCCTAGGCCAAGCCCGCGCTCCGTGGCAATGGCCCGGGGCCCCAGTCCCTGTCTGCCCCCAGTCCCAGCCCGGCTCCGGCGGCCGCGGCAGACAGCGCTTGCGGCGGCAGCGCGGCTCTGCGCGCACCGCTAACCCCGCCGCCGCTCTATGAATGAAGTGGCTCGGGGGCGCAGACGCCAGCCGCCCAGCGACGCGAGCTGAGGTGGACACAGTGTAGCGAGGCGGAGTCCCCGGGCAGGGCTCGCGGTCGCCGGAGGACCCCGCACGCGCCGCCTATTATTTATAATCTCTGTCTGCCGGGCCAGACCGCGCGCAGCAGCCTCGCTCTGGCGCGAGGCCTCCATTCCCATTGGACACCCACAGCGTTCCACTTCTTTGCACGTAGGGAACGCAGGACGCAAACGGCTCGACCACGCGTTCCCTTGTCTCGCACTCTCCCCTTCCTCCCCCCCACCCCCCAAAGAGGAGGAGGGGGATTTGGCGTCGCGCGCTTTCCCGGGGGCTGACTGGTGGAGCGCGCTGGCTTTCACGCTCTTCCCCCTCCCGGCACACGCGTTCTGATTGGCCGCGGCCACCGTTCTTCGGGGACGGTTTAACTGCAGCAGCCCGGCAGCGAGGCTCAGGGAGAGGAAAACAAAACAAAGGAGCCTCGCGGCGCGGGATGCCTCGGCCACCTCTCGGTCCCGAGGGGAGGAGACTCGGGCCCGGCCCCCGGCTCCCCTGATGACCCTGGGCGCTGCAGCCGCCGCCGCGGGGAAGACGCCCCTGAGCCTGGGGAGGGGGACGGACACCCCCCCCCCGGCGCACGCAGAGCCGCCACCTGAGCGGGGCATGAGGGGCCACTGACACTAGACCCGCCCCTGGCCCCAGCGACGGAGGCTGCTCCTTCCCCGCGCCAAGCCAGCCCCCGCGGAGGGAGGGAAGGGGGGGCCCACAGCTGCGCGGAGCCCGCGGGGGTCCGGCCCGGGCAGCCGAGCCGCCGGTGAGTACCCAGCCCGCGCAGCGAACCCGGCAACCGCTCCCCCAACCCGAGGGACCCGCCACCGCCGCCCCGGTCCGTAGCCAGCCGTGGCCTTGCCTCCCCGCGCCTCGAGGACCCGGCGGCGGCTTTTGGTGCGTCGGCGAGGCGGGAAGCCGAGGCAACTTTCAGGGCTTGGCCCGGCGGGCTCGGGCTCTATTTATAGCGCCTGGAAGTGACGGCAGAGCTGCCCGACCGCCTGCAGCCGCCGTGTTACCGGGCGGATTGTGAGGCTTTGCGTTGCTGCGGGGGTAGCAGACCAGAGGGCGCCGCGGCTCCAGAGGGCGGCTCGCCCGTTCCCAGCCCGGGGGATTCCCGATAGTTCGCCTCTAGCTGTCCGAGCGCAGCGCCCGACCCGCCTCCCCGGCTGGAGCGGGCTAACTCGGCCAACCCCCGCGGGCAGGCGCCTGCCAGGCGCGGGGCTTTGTTTGTAAACAGTGGGGACGCTGCGAGCCCTTTCCATGGTCCTACGGTGCGATCCGAGGCAGGCCGCGGCGCACAGAGGCTGCAGGGATCGCCGCTGGGGCCGGAGGTCGCTTGGCCGGACTGCAGAGCCCTGACGGATCAGGGTCCCCCCCCAGCTTGCATGCAAAGCCCTGTGAAATCTCCCCCTCCCCCGGCTGCTGCTGCACAACCGTGCCCAGGGCTGAGGCGCGGGCAGGCTGAAGGGACTGGTCTCTGTTCCCTTCTTCGCTGCTGCGGCTTTTATGAAAAGTTACATTGTCCTGTAAGCCTTGTAGATACTGTTGCAAACGAAAAGCAGCACCATTTACACAGGTAACTTTGCGCGCTGATACTGAGGCTGAAAAGTCATTTGCAAAACGAGCTTGAAATGGGAACAGAAGAATAATCGCTTACTATTTAAAACTTTCCAGGGGGGAAACCAAGATCGATCTGTGGAGGTAACTTTCAGCTTAATTGTGTTTGTTTTAATTTATCTATACACTGGCTACTAAAAATCAGGAATGAGATTTAATAATTGTCGATGTGTGTTTTGCTTGAGCTGAAAACATGGAACCGTATCTGGTTAAATTGACTTTCGTGCGTTTCTTTTTTAAAAAGGAAGTGTACTCGAATGGCAGTTTGTGCATTTAAAACAAAAAACCCTGTCGGGCTTGTTGGTGCCAAACAAAACGTTCATTTCCCCCCTTCCCGCATTTTTGTATTGAATGGATTAGGAGAGAGGCCCCTTAAATAGTCAGGAGCCTTGAGTTAACTATTTTCTACTTTATTTTATTTTTGTCATTACAATTCCTGGTGTGAGTCTTGAGTTGAGCTTACTAAGAGTGGTGGGAAAACAGCCTAGACAGTCATTCAACTGAATTAACTACTAAGTTGTCAAGAAACCGATATATTTTGGTTGAATTAATATATCTAACTTAAGGACTGGGAATTTTAGTCTGTAGTTGCCTTGTTGCTGAGTTAGGTGCCAAACTTAAATACATTTCAAATCAGGAATAGGTTTGAGAAGTCTCTTGTTTTAAAGCATGAAAGGGGAGTCAAAGGTTTACACACAACTCTATAAGGTAACCTCTCCAAAAAATAAGCTGTTAGGAATAACAATGAGAAATGTTACGAAGATGGCATGTTTATTAAATGTTAAAAGCTTTGAGCTACAAGTCAGCTGCTATCCTTCTTAGACTAAAATGTTCAGTTACATAGCTCTGAAATTCCAGTACTAATGTCGGTTACCTGGTGGATAATCGTACTGTCCTTAGACTACATCTGCTTTAACATGCTTCCTCTCATTGTTTGTTTACACATCCGGGAGCATGGTTGGGGACTGCCCACTTCATTAGGATTGGCTGATACTTGGCTACCATATTTGGACATCCCATTCAGTGATGTCATGCTGCTAGATGGCAGCAGAACTGAAATTACATGATGAAATCTATGAATTGTAAGTTTCTTTGTTCAAATAGTTAGCATGTTTTAAGAATTGTAAACGTTGTCAGCCTCCAATAAGGGAGAGATCAAGGAGCAGTGTACCAAGGTGAAACTGAGAATTATCTTTAAAATGTTAGTTTCTGAAGCTCCATTTCCTACACCACACCCTCCAACATGCACTCTAATACGGAAATTTATTTTGTTTTTAATACTTTTGAATAGTAAGAATCATTCCTCTTAACTCTGAACCCTTTTGCAACTGGCCCTCTTATTTCTGTTGCCAGATGATTGTGCAAAGTTGAGATATTAACCCATAAGTAGACATTTAAAGTAAATTTGGATACTGTTGAGATTGTTTGACTGCTAGATTTTGTCATGGTGTTTGTATGTGCTCAACACGAAGCTAGTTTATGCATGGTATCTGAGTTGTAACTTTTGACACTGCAAGGAGGAAGGTAAAATGCTGAACATCTTTGATCCTGATGAATTTTATAAATATAATTATTAGTAACCTAGAATAAGCAACTAACTTTTGGAGTATCTTTAAGGCTAGTACTTCTTGAGTCATATATGCTATAGTTTAAAAGATGGTTAGACTGTACATATTTGCAGACTTATTTTCATGTATTATGCTTGTGGTTATTCTGTAATCTCTTGCTTTCCAATCAAGAAAAGAGGTTAAGTACTCCGATATGTTCTTGGATTATGTGCTTTTTGGGGGATTGGGAGCTGTTTTTTCTAATTTTCATAATGTGTCGTGGATACAATTTTATATTTTCTCATTATTATTTAGCGGCTTTTTTCTTTTTGACAGCAGTGAAATAGAGTGTGTTGATAGGTTTCAGAGTAACAGCCGTCTTAGTCTGTATTCGCAAAAAGAAAAGGAGTACTTGTGGCACCTTAGAGACTAACCAATTTATTTGAGCATAAGCTTTCGTGAGCTACAGCATCCGATGAAGTGAGCTGTAGCTCACGAAAGCTTATGCTCAGATAAATTGGTTAGTCTCTAAGGTGCCACAAGTACTCCTTTTCTTTTTAGAGTGTGTTGAGTTATTTCAACAGGGAAAAAATACACTGAAGTCATGTGGTTCCTGCATCTTGGCATCAGAGAAACAATTTCTATTTTAACTAGCAAATAAAAGGCTTTGCTCTGAGGGTTATTATTTAACTCTTCATCTTTTCCCAACATGATTTATATTTTGAAAACTAGTGATAGTAAAATTCAGAACTTTCTAAGTCACTCAGTTAATGCCTTCAGGGATACAGATAGTAAGCCTGTAACCTAATATTTGGTTCCCTTTTGGACAACAGTTAAAGGAGCTTGAGTTGGTAAAGTTCTTTTATGACACATCTTATAAAAGGAATCTGCCAATTTAAAAAAAATAAATTCCACCTAACACTGAAGTTATGAGCTGTGTATAATTTTTTAAATGAGGAAACCCAAAATAAATCAGGAGCAAATGGTATTCTTTACTAATCACATATTGAATGAGTGCCCTAAGGCTCCAGTCAGGATGTGGGGAGCACTGGGTCATGAATTGTACTAACATTCAAGAAGACCGTTCCTGCCTGGAAGGGCATACAGCCTAAAAGCCACAAGACCAGATAAATTGTTGGGGGGAGGGAGGAGGTTCAGGCTATATCATGATAGTTTACGTGCCTTTGCTACTTCTATGTGTTAGAGTGAGGGAGAATGGATGAGGGAAATAGATCAACAACACTCTTGAGGGTGAAGAGGAGGAGAGTGTGGTGTTATGGAGAGAGAAAGAAGGATGGCAGGGGAAATAAGGCTGTTAATATAGAGATAGTGAGGGAGGAGTTGGAAGGAGGAGAAGGCAAACAGCCAGTCAGAAGAGACTGAAAGTGCAGATCTGATGACATCACTGCTGTCCAGTAACTGAAAATGTATTGCTGCAGCTTCTGCTTCCCAGAGGCCTGCAAGTAGCAAGCCTTTCCATCAGAAGTTCCTGCTATTCCTTCCCTAAACTCATATTGCTGAAGGGAAGGGCACATAGAGGCTGGTATCTTGAATTGCACAATTTGGAATCTGTGTAAAACTTCTCATTTTTTGACTTCAGAATTTTGTGTAAATTCAGATTTTCAGGGCAACCTGTGGGTCATGGTCTTGGCTAGACATTTGTGGTCTAAGTAGCAATAATATGCAATTGTCATGGTTCTTGACAATCACTGCAGTTCAGAGCCCTGTGGGAGGCAGCTCTGGAAACTGACCCTAGACATGTTTGGTTTTTTACTTCTTAGCACAGTTATGGGCAGTAGTGCTTTTTATCTGGCACTTCTTATCTGCAGGCTTAGGGAGAGAAAATTGCATTGACTTAGTTCAGGTTTGGAAGCTTGCCTCCCTTCCCCCCCGCCCTCCCCCCCTTTTTTTTTTTTTTGAAGCAACATAGGAAGGACTGCTTTATGATGTGCAAAAACCTGTGGGGTCTCTCTCCTTGGAGATGAGGAGAATGTGGCTTTGCCAAAGGAGCTCTGGGAGGTCTTGGGAATGTTTGAGGTCAACACTTTTTAATTGAAGGGGTAAAAATGTCAAGTCTTTAACAAAAGACTTCCTTTACTCAAGTTTCCATCACTTGGATTTAAATGAAACTCAAACTAGAGTTTTAAACAATCTGACTTTAGAGTAGAAGGGATATTTTAAATTGGTTAACTTTCACTCGATTACCTCTTGTAATGTCATTATTTCACTAGTTCTTCAGTCATCATCCTAAGAGGCCTGATCCAAAGCCCTACAATTTCTGTGTGTATTTTTTACTTTAGAAACTAAGATCCTGTTTAGTCTTGGAGATTTGGGACCTGATACAAAGCCCAGACAGTGGTTTTGGATTAGGTCTAAAGTCTCCAAATCTGAGGGGGTAGGGATATGGACAACTTTCAGGGTTTCTTAAGAGGTCATAGAGAAATGAGAGAGTAGAAGCCCCCCTGCCCTCCATTTGCAGGTTACCAAATCTGCAGAAATTGGCTTGGTCCTCTCCCCGCTACCTGGGTAGTGGATTTTTCAAGCCCTGATGGATTTTTGAGGGGTGGTTTCTTTCTTTGCATATACATTGCATTTATCCATAGTAGTTTTCAAAAATATACTTCTAATACCTTAGATCTTAAAATGCAATGATATTTCATGATGGCTATGCCAAGAGAATATAATGATGCCATAGTGATGTGCATTGTAATTCATCCTGTATTGAAACTGACAGGAGTAGCAGCCTACAATAAAGAATTTTTTGACACACATCCTTGTCACTGGCAAGGATGGGGAAAGGAAATATAAAAATATATGACAACTTAATAGGTTTATAGTAAAACATTTTACATTGGGGTTAGGTCTACAATATTGGTGTTTATCCATGTGTCTTATTTGTCTAGATTTATTTCAAATGTACTATCTTGGGCTCTGGATGCATGTTCACTCTAAAATCCATGCATATTAGGTGAACATTCAAAAACTGTGAAATTAGTTACCTGCCAGATCCTTTCCATTCTTCATACTTCATCTTTCTCCACTCCTGCCCCCCCCCCCAAAAAAACTCTTGGGGAAAGCAGGTAGGCCTTTTTATGAACAGAGGACGTGCCCTTATTGGCAACATGTTCCCATTATTTAATTATTTTTTTAATGTACACATCCCTCTAAGTTTTAGTTGAGGACTGGTTCCTTACAGTAAATTATGTACTATACAAATAGAATTCTCTGAAGTTCTTTAATTTTTATAAAATATGCACCCATCCTTTTATTAGCTTGAGGTAAAAATTCAAAAACAGCTGATGCATGTGGTCTTTATGCCTCCTGAAGCAGGCATTATATGTTCATATGGTTGTTTCTCAAGACAGTCTGATTTGTGATGATTTACTTATAAATTGCTTCCTCAAAGCAATCAGTGGAATCCATGTAATTCAGGAGTGTACACTCATAGCTAAACTTATATTCTGTGGCAATATGAGAAGTAAATCACCTTTCTGCATTTTGAAGTGTTAACAGTACTTCAGGTGGTGCCTCTTTCTTCCAACTGTTGAATAAAGCAGTTGGAAAATAAAATGCAAAGTTATGTAAGGGTGGATGGCTTTAAATGGAAAGCACGTTGTCATGGTGGTCACGCGTGATTTATGCTTGATATCTTTTGTTTCATTGTTTTGTCAAACCAAATTTCATTTAGACCTATACAAAAATAGTTTGAGTTTTAGGTGGTGGTTGATTATTTCTTCCATATAGCAGCATTAAACTTTTTGTTTGGGTTTTTTTGGTTCATCAACTCAGATGAACAAATCAATTTTAGTTACCAGCTATACATAGGCTACTGCTTAACAGGAAAGAGTAGACTTTTTTTTTCTTTAACTCTCATATTATCTAGCTAGTAAACCGTACCTGTGCTTTTTATTCTCACTTTTCATAAAGCCAATAGAAAAGACCAGAAATACAGTGAACTATTACATTGGCACTTTTATTTCAATACTTCTGTTATTGATCCACCGTACCAGCCGCATAATGATTGGTGGCATAATAGGTGATCTTTTGTACAGTATCACTGAATTACTGTAGTAGTCTTCATGCTTGGATTGTTCAGTTGCTTTGAGTCATGTAATCTATTAAGTAATGTTTTAGTAAACAGATCTGTAGCATGCAGGTGCAAATTTGACTTTCAAGGTAGAAGATGATAGAAAAGTGTAGCCTTCATTTTTTGTATATTTATATAAAATGTCACAGTGTATGTAATATGTTATTTTCTCTAAGGAGATCTGAGGATCAAGAATGTGTACAGCATTTTGAACATAGAAAACAGAATTCTTAATATTTATGTGTAGGTTGTAGAATCTGTTCTCCACTACTGAAATTTGTTAGATATTAAGATTATTTTGGTAGAGTAAGGAGGGAAAAAATAGCTGAAAGAACTGATTAGTCAGGGTGGACAGGAGACTGGTCTAAAAAGCTTGAACTTTATAGCTGGGAAATAGTCTGATCTCAAAATAGTGCAAATTTTTGGTCAAGATTTTGTTGTGTGTATGTATCACATTTGACTTCCAAGTCCAGTGCTTGTGAAATGCCCTGGAAATTGAAAAATAGACACAACTCCCCACTGCCTGTGTGTTCTGGAGTTTAGCATGGGTTTATGAGTTTAGCAAGTGCAGGTTTCCCACACTATTTCCACTTCTTATTTTAGTGTCTACCAAAGTTGTTGAAAAGCTAGTTCAGTCTCCATTCCTTTTAATACTTTGCCTTTCTGCTGAGGCTGCTAAACAAAGATGTCTATTGTGATAATGGGTTGTGGAGTTTTTTGAAGGGGAGATGGAGGGAGGTTAAAGTTCTGAAATCCAAGAGAATAGTTGAATGTACTGTATTCCTGGCTTTTTAAAAGTTGTCTTCTCTGTTTACTTGCAGGTTGTGACTGTTTCTCTTGTGGCATCTGTGTGGAAAGTGCCACACACACTCCAGAACAACAACGGCTTTTGCTTGCATTTTCCAGTGTTTTTTTTGTCAGCGAGTTCAGCAAAGTTGTAATTCTTCAAGTGCCAGCCCTGAGCTGAGTGAGGAGCCACCAGCGGAGATGGTAAAAATGACAAAATCAAAAACGTTCCAGGCTTACCTGCCGAACTGTCACCGAACCTACAGCTGTATCCACTGCAGAGCCCACCTAGCCAATCATGATGAATTGATTTCCAAGGCAAGTGATTTGTTTAGAGACTTCATGTGGGGTTTTTTAACCAAAATTGTTGTCAGTACTTCCAATACATAAGTGGTATAAATCTGATGCATACTTCAAAGTATCTTCCCAAGAGCTCCATTCTTGGGTCATAGGTGCATTATACTGAGGAATGGATGTTTTCTGGAAACTTCGTGTAAAGCCCCATCTTCGTAACCCCCCACGAATAACAGGTAGGTGCTACTTTTGAGATGTGCCTGGTCTTTATCAGACCAGGACTAGATGTGATAAGCTTGCTAAGGAAGGAAACTGTCTGAGGGAAGTACAGAGCTCAGGATTGGGAAATTATTCTTGTTAAATTGATTAAAAAGATTCAACTAGTAGAGGTCACAAAATTAGCTTGTATTACACAATCCAGTGGATCAACATGGAGTCCATCACTACATTATCTAAACCCTTTCTTCTCTCTCATTATTTATATACCATCTGGTTAATTTGTGGAGCTTAAAAAATGGATTACTCTGAGGAATGTTCTAGCAGTCTCAAGTTTAAATTTCAAAAAGAAATTCTGAAGCTTTTGAAATGATCTAGCCCTGTCCTTTTATATCAATTGTGGAAAGAAACTAAGACTCCATAATCATTTATTAAAATCTAATATCCAGGGGAAAATATAAAGTGACAGTTGGTGCTTTAAGTCAAATTAGGTTCTGATGGAGCACCCTGTAAATATTTTCTAAGGAAAAAATGCAATTCAATTTTCAAACTTTGGGGTTTTTTGTTTTTAATGGGGGTGTGTGTTCGGGATGGGGGTAGAGTCGTTGAGCCAGAGAACAGCTTTCTTGGGGCCATCCCTTATTTATTTCCATCTTCTCTGTTCCCTGCCATCACCCTCTGTTGCTCCTGCCTGCTGGTATCTTTAGCAGCATTGAAGTAAAGCCGCTTCCTTGAGGAGTCCCAGGAAGTAAAGAAGCCACTCCTTTTAAGTACCTTCATTGTTCTCTAGTCCTGTGCAGAGGCCTGGGGAGTGAAGGAGGTTCCTTGGGCCACACACCCCTTAACTTTCACCTCAACCTTTTGTGTTCCTCATCTCCATGTACATCTCCTGGGAGGAGATGACACTTCTGGCTCCAGACACAAATGTCGGAAGTTTTGCTGCAGTATTGCTTGTAGACATCTTCTTGCAGGCCTATTCTTCTCTTCCCTTCTTCCTGTTCTTCTCCTCTCCTCCCCCCTCCCCCCCAAAAAAACCCAAAACAAAAGAAAGGGTGAGTGATGTGCTGTGCTAATGCACAAAGCAGGAAGTGTGACTGATCAAATGCAAAACATTGAAACTGACTATATACAAAGTGCCGTCAAAAGCATACGTTTATTAAATTCAGAAAAGATGCAAGCTCTTTAGTTCTAGTAATCATAAATATTGGTTTAAAAAAAAACTGTAGGAAAATACAGGCAGAAATGTGATTCAAATTTCTTTTAATCACAAAGAAAAATATTAAGGTAAGAATCACCTTTTCTTCAGCAACACTCCACTATAAATTTCAAGAAGGAGACATGACTTCATTATTCAACACACACTGTAAGTAAGTGGAAGGTTAGAATTGAATAATTGAGCGGGGGAATGTTTTCCAGACCTATGGAGTTACTGGGAATCGTATTTCATACTAAACAAATGGAGGAGGAATATGGAAAACTTTACCAGCAAAGTTCAGAAAGAAAGCTAGAACACTGAACTTTCAAGAAAAAAAATGAGATCCACCACATGTGGTTGGTATCTAACTTCTCATCCAGTAGACTTTTCTAGAGTAATCTAAATGTGATACAAGAAGCTCTTTAGTTTGACAGTATTAAGGTTTACCATAATTCCCAGACAGGCAGATATGTATAAAGGTTTCGAAAGAGGTCTTGATAATAAGAATATCTCTTGAATATATGCTCCAGTTGGATCATAGGTTCGTACTACAACTTTAAATTGTCTAGAAAGGATTAAAAACCTGAGACCGTAAAACTTTGAAGAGGGGTTACTGAGTGTATAGAGATTTTTTTTTTTAATAAAAGATCTAAGTCCCATGTGTTCAAATAAATTTAGCCTAAGCAATGTCCTCCAGCCAGGAAGGATTCAGGTATATAATATAAAGTCTCTTGTTTAATACTGGTTTCTTATTCTCCAGTGAAGTTTTCTCATAAAACAAGCTACCAAACTTTTAAATGTTTGCAGATTGGCAAGTCAGCAAAATCACATTTATGGCCAACATTCCGTGAACTCTGAGTTTCCTGCCTTTATGTTGTCATAATCTGTTGGTAAATGTTGTGTGTCCAATCTAGAAATGCATTAAATGTGAGGTGTATTTTTGCTTGTAAATAAAAATGTACTTGAGTCTTTGCTGCTTTCTGACCTACTGTACTGCTATAGTTGGGACCTGGGCAATAAAGGCAAATGAAAGGGAAAACGTTCAATTATTTAAAGCTCAGCATGTGTGAGAGAGAGACTTTGTAAGAGTGCATAGACAAATATAATGTTATGAGAACGCTTCTACATTTGGGGTGGGGGGTTTCTTTCAGCACAGAGTATTAATTCCTAATGTGGAATCTTGTAACCTACCTGTAAGCCTCTACGACACACAGTGCACCCACTGGGAAAACGAAGAGTTCACTACTAACTTTAAAAAACAAAAACAAACAAAAAAAAACCCCCTGTAATTGTACTGTTAGAATTTTAAACCTTCGATGCTATCTTAAAACAGACCATTAACATACTTGAATTATATATTTAGGCACTGTATTTAGAATTATACCCAAACATAATTGATAGTTATAATTCTGAATTTTCTTCTGTCATTCTTACAAACCGTCCCTCCTCTCCAATGTAGTCCCCCTTAAAACATGTATTCATTAAAATAATGGGAACATGAATATATCTGGTATGTGTGGCAACAGTGAAGATATTTTAAACAAAAAGTTATTTTAAATAATAAAAGGTAACGGGTGACACTGTACTCCAGAGGCTGTTGGTATACATTTGCCATCTGAAGAAAAAATATTTGACCTTGATTGTATAGAATTGCAATAAATAAATATGCTGTACTGCAGACTATGAATTGTCTTGAAGAATAGTACTTTGATTGAAATTCTAAGAAAAGCGTGCATGACTTAAAGGCCAACCATTAAAATTGTCACTTCCTCATTCATAGAAAACTAAATGTAAGCTATCATTTTATGAATACTACTCAGTTGTGGATATAACATAAGAGATGTTAGACTGTTTAGGTAGAAGGAATAGTAGTTTAACCCTTATACTGTCTACTCTAACATTTCTTTTCTGAGAATATATTTTAAAGGTGATCCATGGGAAACATGTAGATATTTGTGCTGTCTTAGGATGTATTAAAAAAAGACTGTAAATGAAACCTTGTAAACCCTCCCCTGCTGTTTTTTTGGTGTTGAAATTTTCTGGTTGTGACTTTCTGTTCTTCCTTAAGTACTAGAACTCATGGGATTATGATGCTTCAAGAGACTGAAACAAGGAAATTGGTGGTGGGGAGAAGATAAATTTTTTTTTTTCTTTTGAGACTTATTTTTAACTTTAGAGAAAAGCTAGCCTAGCAAGAGATTCTGTCTCCCTGGTGCTTCTTTTGAGGGCTACACAATCCTACTCCACATCGCTAGTTTTCCAAGGCTTCCTCAGTGAAAACAGGACAAGCGAGACTTGATAATGAAAACACAGTAATTTCTAAACTGCTATATGGTGCTGGTGGCTCTTGTTTCCAGCAGAGAGAAATACTTGAGAGGAGATTGTGAAATGTCTTGTTCTTTTTAAAAAATCAAATAGATTAAAGACAGCTATAGTTAAATTTCCTCTTACTCTTTCCTGGGTAATCAATTGTTATAGCTTCCACAGTTATGCTTCTTCATACAAAATGGGAGGGAAGGTGGTCCATGCTATGAAACAACTAGGGATCCCTACTCTAAGGTGTTAGAGTGCCATGTTGGTGGTGGTTGTAGTTTTGGTTTTTTGTTTTTAAATTCAGCCCTACTGTGATAGAAAAGCGAAAAGACCTAAACACTTTCCCTTCCTACAGTAATGAGTCCTTTCGCTATACTGTGGGTGTTGGAAACACACACAAACAAGGAAAATCTCTGCAAAGCCAAAGAAATCTAAAAACAAGTTAGACCACATTCTAGGTAATGTAGATATGACTGACTTGCTTTTTCAGTCAAGGACATGCTGATCTTCTCCAGGGATGATCTTCCAAAAGACTAGACTGACACAATAGAGAGGTCTTTCAAAACTTTAAGCTTCAGCTGTAGATTTTTAAACTTCAGTGGCTTCCACAAGATTAGTTACAGACCTTCTCACCTTGTCTAGTGATTTAAACTAAATGTGGAGATCAGTACCTAAATGCCATTTTGCAGACAATTGAGGAAAGGTGACTGAGTGCAAAGATGCTTTGTATAAAGCTTTATTGAGGAACTTTCTTATTGGTGTGGCTTTGAAAAGCTGATGTCCACACAAAATGGCTTCTAGCATGAGCTAAGATTATAGTAGGCAGAACTTTGGTGAAAACCTAGATGAAATTTAGGTAAGCATGTCTCACCATCATCAAATGGAGTAATCAAACCATACACCTAGCTCAGATCTTCCTGTCAGCCAGTGTGGCAAACAAATTACCACAAGCTACCTGGAGAACAGAAGTGACTAAAGGTTTTTCAAGCACTCTTCTAACCACTTCAGTAGGAAGACAAGAGACTAATTGGGCTGTCCTTGGCTTTCAATCTGTAGCTGTAGGAGCTGAGCTATCTGATTAACTTGCACAGTGAATTAAATTACATCAGACTAACAGATATTGGATGTAAAAGCTTACGTTAATGTTTTGTAATGATTAATACTCCAAGAATGAAGTTCCTGGAATCTCCAATTTCTTTTCCCACCCTTGTAAAACACTTTAAAATCTTTGCTGATGGAGGGCACAAGAATAAGAAATTCTGTGGGGTCATACGCTTTTGGAATTTCACATGTGATTTGGATTTCACACATGCACAAACAAAAGTGGAAGGCTCACTAGAAGCACGAAGAGGTACAAATTCCTGATGAAAATTTTGAGAGACAAGGTGGGTGAGGTAATATCTTTTATTGGACCAACTTTTGTTGGTGAAAGACAAACATTCGAGCTTAAACAGTTCTTCTTCAGGTCTCAGAAACGTACTCAGACTGTCACTCCTAAATGTAAGGTGGAACAGATTGTTTAGTATAAGTAGCACATATTTCAAGGGCTTGTTCAAGGTGAAGTGGCCTGTTAACACCCCTCCAGTCATCCTACAGTCTGTCTCCCTCATCTCTATCGATCCATAATCGTAGCAGACACTTATTGGTCCCCTAAGCAAAGATCATAGAAAACAGCTCCAGTATTTGTTCTGAATTTGGAAAAAAAGCTCCGTAACCCTAACCTATACTTTTAGCTTGGAATATTGATACATTTCGGAGAGGGGAAGGGCCTTCCTATCAATAGAAAGAATAGGAGCTGAAGGAATCTACAAGACCAGTCAGTCTCCTAGAGCCTCAATTTGGCCTTTCATAAGGTTTCTGAGAGTGATCATTATGGGGCTTTCTATAATTTTGTGGACCTTTCATAAACTGTTGCTATTATAGAACAGGTCATCTATGTGCTCTCTTGGATGGAGATATATATATGGGGAGTATTCTGAAGAGTTCTCCTGTTGTAGATCAAAGCAAGGATCATTAGCTCAACCAGTGCATTCTTATAGGGTGAGGAAGCTCATTGAAAGAGCTGTCCAGAAGATAGCAAGTGCCTATTTCCTTGAAACAAAATCAATAATTCATGGTCATTTTTATGACCATCCATTATGGTTTAAAAAACCAAAAACCTATAATGATAATATCCATTCACATACAACACTGGATGTATTGTCCAGTAGGAAGTATTTGGCTCTAGATCCTCAAGGTATTTAGACTCCAAACTTCTGTTGAAATCAATGGGAGTTAGGACCTTTGAGGATCTGGGCCTTAGAGCATTTGTCTACTGAAGGTGGCAAGTGTTCTAATTAAATAGGCAGCAATAAAATTCATCCATAAGGGCAGTACACATGTAAGGGAAGACCAACATAGTAGCAGACTGTTTAAGGAGGAGGACTATAATGTAAGGGAAATGTCCCAACAGACCACTATTAAATCAGATAGTTATTCTGTAGGAGAAACCTTAGGTAGACCTGTTTGATTAAAATGAAAATGTGATGAGTTTCTTAAGGACAAGTTATCACTGAAAAGGTCATGTCAACTTATGTATGCTTTTTCATTCATCCAGGAAGAAGGAGCTGAGGGTAACAATAGATTTCCACTTTCTTAAAAGATAAGACTTTCTGGGAAAATAGGACTTTTTTAGTAAAGCTGTTCAGGATGACTGACAGATGAAATCTACTCATGGAAGACCTAGTACTTCATCAGAAGCTAATCTTTCTCAAAATGATTGCATGGTTGTTGAAAGAGAGACAGTGGGGGCAGGGAAAAGCAAGATTATTCTGATTACATAATAGAAAATAACTTTGTTTCTAGAAAATCATCTACAATGCCAGAGTATACTAAGATTTGGAGATTTTGTTTTTCTGCCATAAAGACAAGCTTGATTGCTGTCAGATCAATTATCAGGCTGATAATTTTACATGATTCAAATGGGGCCTCAGTACTGTTCTGCTATGGGTTGAATGTTTTCCTTTTCTGTTCAAGACCAGCAAAGTTAAACAAAGATCCCCATGTGAAGCATTGCTGAAAGACTTAGTATAAAAGCCTTCAAAAGCTTTTTTGAGTACTCTGCTTGGAAGCTTAATTTTTGTTTTTAATCCTCCTAATTGTATCAGTTTGAGCTGATCAGCTCAGTTTTACTTTACCATCTGACTATCCAAACTGCCCTTTATGATTCTCTTTTTGCTCAGGTATGCTTTGCTCTTCCAGTTGGTTGAACATCATTGTTGCATAAGACACGACGACAAGACAGTGATATGTACGTTTCCAGGAATCAGTACATATTTCATTTACTTCAGTGGAAGTTACTTGCATCTTGTGTTGGGAAAATAGGGCCCCTGGATTTTATCCCAATGTGAATACAGAATTCAGTTCTTCCAAGGAATTAGTACTTCTACCCTACTATGGTTCATGAGAAGGAGAAGTGTTGGCATAAACTGGATGTCAGGAAAACAGTTTTATCCCAAGTTATTTTAAAAGGCTGCTTTCTTCATCCTTTGCATTTTGGCTGGTGGGGGTGGGAGGAGAATTTTCCCAATTCTACTATTACAAAGTAAATGTGACATTTTAGAATGTTCCAAGCCAGGAAGTTTATCTGTCCCCCTCCTTATGGTATAAGGAATATTCTAAAAGATAATTGGTCACCTTGTGGGCTGAAAAGACCTTTGCACCTACTGAAAAAATCCATAAAGGGCTCATTCAAAACGTTCTAAAATGGAATTTTCTCCCCGGATGCACTTTTTTGGGGGGAAAGGGAGACCGCTGTTTCTCAGAGGCATGACTTTAAATCCCCAAATCAATCTTTGATTTATTTCTTCAAGGATTTTTTTTTTTTTTGAAGGTTCGAGGCAGAGTTGTCATAGCTAATTCTGAAGACGCCAACATGTTTTAGCCTAAGAAGATAATTTTGTCTTGCCTATCAATTTGCCTACTTCTAGAAATACTGTCTGCCAACCCTGTGTACACTGATAGTTTTTAAGGGTGGACCTCTTCTAAAATTCATTTTTGCAAATTCAACTTTTCATTAGACTTTTTTAGTTCTCAGTGTAATTCCATCTACTGTTCTATTAAGCAATCATTAATCTTTGGAGTATATCCATTTGGTATGAAGTCCCGTGGTGAATCTGCCCTGAAAAGCAGCTAGAACAGAGCTATCTCCACTTGCCTCGATATAGTATGAAGAAAGAGTTATATCTAGAGAGTACTAGCAACTAATCTTTATAAGAGAATAAATTAACCAGTATGACACATTTTCCTTTTCCCTCATAACTCAAACAACTTGATTTATAGACTTTTAATACTTTTAATCCTCTGAGTAGTTTTCACTACTTCTGTGAAGTGCCAAGGAATCTTTAATATCCAAAAGTGATAAAGACCTCTGTTTTATAGCTTATCCAGAAGATACTGCTTCCAGGATCAGTCAGTTATTGGTCCAGTGCTGACTCAAAGGGAAGAGTACCACCCACTGAATTATCAAGTTTCATTTCTTGCAACACATGCTTTTTCTCTGGATTGTGTTGTATCAGAACATTGACTCTGCCTAGTTTAGTGGATCACCACCTAAAATAATGTGACAGATTAAAATTTTGCATTTCTTACCTGCCTGTTCTTTACAATTCTGCATAACAATTGAGGAACATGTACGTATGAATAACTAACAGTACACTGTTATCAGATAGTGCCACTATGTTTAATGACTTCCTCTGTCAAACTTCAGAATTGTTCATAATGCCTGCAGTAGTCCTTGGTAGGACGTGGTCGGCATCTGTCATTCCCCTAAAGTCATTTTCTATGCAGCCAAACTCTCTAGTCACATGACCTAGTCTAGTGTGTGGTGTCTGTGGAGCAATAACTAGCTTGATATGCTTTTTGCATCAGGATAAAGCCACTTGGTCTGCCTTGAGGGGTGTACATAAAATTGTTTGCTTAACTGCAATTTCCTTTTCTCCTGGGCAAAAATAGTTAACCTGATGCTACAACAGAGGTTATGTGACTTAGGAGTGCATCTCATACCTAATTCTGCATTCAAAGAGCTTCAGTTGAAGGTATGTACCTACCCTTCTTAAAGAGTGAAAACATTTAGAACTGCTTTATAACGTACTGACTATGTAGTGCAGTACTTACCAGTTGTATGACATGGCTACAACAAGCAGTTATATTAGACTGTAGTAGGCTTGCTAAATATATTTTAAAAATCTTACTATTGATTGAACATTTGTTTTTAATGGACATATCTTAGGCCTTCCAAATACTATGAAACAGGAAGAGAGAGGGAACTGAATGGAGTTACTGTGTGTGGAAATGTGCTCTTGTTGACTTTCTACAAAACATGAAAAAGCTTTGGCAGTATAGAATCATAGAAATGAAGGCCTGGAAGGGACCTTAAGAGGTCATCCCCCTGCACTGAGGCAGAACCAAGTACACCTGGACCATTCAGGATAGATGTTTATCTAACCTGCTCTTAAAAATCTACAATAACGGGTGTTCCACAATCTCCTTTGGAAGTACTCCAACTATAAATTTGGTTGTCATTGTCTAGGACCGTCAGAAAGCAGTGTTGCAATACATTTACACTGTAACCTTCAGTAATGTTTAAATAAAAACAGTTTCCCAGCTGCAAAGTAAATAGCTGACTTCTTTGGCAGGATTTTGAGTACTATCTCATAATTGATGGCACACTTTATCATGAATCTCTGCTCCCATCTATTCCTGCCACTTATAATCCATCTTTTCTGAATAAATCAGAAGCTGAACATGCCAACATGACCATTCTGAACAGGATATACTGTAGTTGTTTATAATAGCATATGTATGGTACTTAACATCGTGAAAGTGCTGAACAAGCATTACGGACTATATGTTTACAGTGCTCTGATACAGTATCCTCCATAGAGTGAGGTTTATATACTGATTAATGCTGGAGATTAGTCATTTACAGGTATAGATTTAGTTCTGCCACTGAAGTGTCATTTCTCTCTGCCTGGGCAAGTTACTTCAGTTCCTTCCATCTCAGCTTCCCAGTCTGTAAAATTGTTGTATATTTGAAATAGAAACATGAAAAAAGATAACACAATAGAGAATAAAATTAATGGTGTTATGCATAATGAAATTACTATCTGTGAGCAAACACACTAATTGCTAAAGTTGTAATTTATCTGCAGTTTCAGTGCTAAAATAAGCTGCTCTTTGAGTGTCCTCTGCATATTCCCACTCATGGGATGTGCTGGGAGGTGCAGCTCTGATGATGGAGCCGTCTCGTAGCGATGGTTGTTGGAGTATTGTGTGCCCCTCCCACACTTTACCTCTCAGGTCCTGAATATTCTTAGTGTGAGGCTATAAAAGAGGGCTTGGTACCCCAGCTGCCTCAGTTCTTTCCAGCAGCAGCAGATGGCCATAAACCGGACTAGATCCATCAGATCTAGATCTTCTCTCTGAGAGAGCCATTGCCATAGCTTAATATTCTTAGGTGTTAGTTCTGGTGTTAAGGTTAGTTAGTCTAGTTCTTGTTTGTTTCTAAAAGTTTAATATTTTAGTTCATATCTTTGGTTCCGCTCCCCAGATCCATGGTGGGATATGATAGCTAAAAGACCTGATTTCAAGAGGTGCGCCTCTTGTCCATCACCCTTCTAATGGTGATGGCTTGTTTAGTAATAAAACAGATGGAAAACTAAAGATGCAAGATCATTAGGTGTCTCCCAACCCGCAAGAAGAAGGACCTCAGGATCTGTCTTCAGGTATCATAATAGATCCTTATGATTCCTTGTCTCACTTTTCCCAAAGGCATGAGTTTCAACAACAGTAACCACCTCCTTCACAGCCACAGAAGAGGAGAAAGTATTTTAAACCCAGAATGAAAGGGAAGGAACTTTCAGCTTAGTCTTCAGGATTGAAGGTCAACCCTCAAGTTTTGTGAGGTTGGGGAGCTTTAGCTAACCCTCGTCTCCACCTTTCCCACTTTGTCAACACTTGGCGTTTCAGCACATCAGACAAATAGATTCTGGTGCTAATAAAAGATGGATATGTCATTCAATTCAATTCCCTCCTCCACCTAACCCTCCTCCTTCCCCTCTCACAAGACCTTTTTAAGATTGGAGGTTCACTCCCTTTTGGAAGCAGGAGGCATAGAGAAAGTGCCAAGGGAATTCAGAGGTCAAAGTTCATTCTTCCATATCAGAAAACATTTGGAAGGCTTTATCCCATATTAGATCCATAGAAGCACATTTTCTTTATCAGAAAGTTCCAATTCTGAATGTTGACACTAGTATCCATTATACTTTCGCTAACTACCCAAGATTGTTTTCAGCTTGTGAGCTGAAAGATGCATACTTCCATATCTCCTTCAGACCCAGGCACCACAAGCACCTTCATTTTCTGATTGAACAAGACCATTTCCAGTACAAAGGTATTTCCTTTTGACATTTTTGCTGCTCCCTGGGTATTTACAAAGTTCCTATCCATAGTAGCAGCTCATTTAAGATGCCACGGTATATCTGTTTACGCTTATTTAGACAACTGGCTGATCAAAGCCTAATCAGAAGAAGGCCTTTCCAAACGCATAGCTTATACCTGTTCCCTTCTCAAGATGTTAATAGCTTATTAAAAAAAAAATTCTGCTGCCTACTCAAAGGATTCACTTTCTAGGATCAGTTCTAGGGTAGGCAGAGCCTTTCTGCCAGAAGACCGATTTCTGAAGCTTCAATGCATTATAGCAGTGCATTACCAGAATCCTACTCCAAAAAAAAATATTTTTATTTTTTTTATTTTTTTATTTACAGTTCTCATGGGCCTTATGGCTTCAATCACTTGTGATAACTTCTTACTCTCAGCTCAGGATGAGAAGTCTTCAACGTTAAATTACAGATCAAACGCAGCATTAAATTACAGACCAAACGCAGACAACATATATACGTCATTGACCATCCCATAAAAGATATTTCAGTTCTTGATATGACATGGTGGACTTGGTGTTGCAACAGTCTAAGAGGGGTGGCTTTAAACCCGCCATCCCCGTTAGAAAATTGCCTCAGGTGCTTCCAACCAGGGATAGCCGCACATTTCAACAAATTAACAGCTGTAGCCAGCCATTGGAATTCTCAAGAAAAGTTACTGCATATGAATATCTTTGAGTTGAAAGCAATCTATTGTGCCCTCAAATCTTTTCTACCTCAGATCCAAAATAAGGCAGTGCACATCTTCATAGACAATATAATGGCAATATGTTACATGAACAAACAGGGAGAGATTGACCCTTCCTACCTGTGCCTGAGACAACAGCCTGGTGGACCAACTGAGCAAGTGTGAGGATCCATAGGTCTGGAGCCTGGGTCCGCATTGCCACTTGACAGCCCCGGTGAAGTGGTAAACAATGGTCTGTGCCCCTTGTGTGCTCAAGCACTGCTGGGTGTCCTACCCATGGAGATCATGATGAACTGGTCCCTACTGCATTCTCTGATTACATAAGAACAGCCATACTGGGTCAAATCAAAGGTCCATCTAGCCCAGTATCCTGTCTTCCAACAGTGGCCAATATCAGGTGCCCCAGAGGGAATGAACAGAACAGATAATCATCAAGTGATCCATCCCCTGTCATCCACTCCCAGCTTCTGGCAAACAGAGGCTAGGGACACCATCCCTGCCCATCCTGGCTAATAGCCATTGATGGACCTATCGTCCATGAACTTACCTAGTTCTTTTTTGAACCCTCTTATAGTCTTGGCAAGAAGTTCCACAGGTTGACTGTGTGTTGTGTGAAAAAATACATCCTATTGTTTGATTTTAAACCTGCTGCCTATTCATTTCATTTGGTGACCCCCTAGATCTTGTGTTATGAGAAGGCATAAATAACACTTCCTTATTTACTTTCTCCATACCAGTCATCTATCATATCCCCCCTTAGTCATCTCTTTTCCAAGCTGAAAAGTCCCAGTCTTATTAATCTCTCCTCATATAGCAGCTGTTCCGTACCCCTAATCATTTTTGTTGCCCTTTTCTGAACCTTTTCCAATTCCAATATATCTCTTCTGAGATGGGGCAACCACATCTGCACGTATTATTCAAGATGTGGGCATACCAGGGATTTATATGGATGCAATATGATATTTTCTGTCTTATTATCTACCTCTTTCTTAATAATTCCCAACATTCTGTTTGCTTTTTTGACTGCTGCCGTGTAGTTTTGTATCATATGCAGATTTTGCCCCCTTACTGTTTTACCCCTTTTTCCAGATCATTTATGAATGTTTTTAACCCATTCACGCTACAGTAGAACCTCTAAGATGCGAACACCAGAATTACGGACTGACTGGTCAACTGGACACATGGCAATCAGGCAGCAGCAAAGACAAAAAAAAAAAAAAAACACCCAAAACCAGCAAGTACTGTACTGTATGTGTATTGCGTCTTCAAGGTAGGCACATCTGAGCTGACTGTCCTCACCCCCACCCTCTACTTGCCACTCGTGGGGCAGCCACTTACAGGTAGGAGGTGATGATGCTGAGGTTCACAGGCACAGCTGTGAGCCCCCGAGCAGAAGCAGCACTGGGGTCTGTGCCGCTTTCCTGCACTGGGAAGGGGATAAGCTTACAAGCTCAGTCCGAGTCCGGGAAAGAAACTTCCCCAGCCCAGCTGTTGATGCTGCAAGGAAGCTGCCAGTGCTGGGGTGGGAGCTGCTACTGGAACCTGGCCTGGAGTGTGATCTGCTAGAGCCAGAGCTTGAGCTCCTGCCTGTGTATTGCGCTCTCGAGGAGTGGCTCATTTTTAAAGGGCTATAGCCTGCACTGTGTGACTATTGACGCTGCAGTGCCCCAGGATGCCTCACTCATCACCCTTGCAGCCAGGGGGCTAGAACCGGCTGCCTGTCCCCATCCCCACTTGCTGGGCAGCCACAATCAGGTAGGAGGGGAAGATGCTAAGGTTTGCAGGCACAGCTGTGAGCCCCACTCTGAGCAGTCTACCCTGAGGAGTATCCCATAATGACTTGCTTAGAGTGACAAACAGCCTTCATTCCCAAGGTGTCCGTAACTCTGAGATTCTACTGTATTTAAAGCCTAGGGAAATCACCTGGAGGCTGTGTGTACAGTTAGGCAGATCCCCAGCTTGCTGCTGAAGACGGACCCTGCTGCCCTGTTCCTGATACCTTGCCTTGCTCCTGATCCCACTTCATGTTTTCCTAGACCCCACTCTCCTCCTGACACCTCTCCTGGCCTCTGTTCCACTAACCCTACCTTGGTTGATTAATTTGGCTCCACTCCGAAGCAGCTCATTGACCTTCACTCTGATCTGATCCTCTTGCATGACACTAGTATAGGCTGCTGCTTCTGGTCTTGACCATCTAGACTGAACTCAGACTACATTGAGTCCCCTGCAACTCAGATCCCAGCCTCTACCCATGCCCCATACCCAGGATCCTGATAGCAGGGATGTAATAGAACTGAATGAATGGTCATTAAAGAAATCAGTGATAGATAAGCTCTTCACTGTGTGGGGGTATCTGGATGTAATTTTGAGAAATCTTGCCTATTAGAAGTGCAGCAAATATTGATTAATTGTACAAAACAGTCAACTCGAAAGTGCTATGATCTCAAATGGAGTAGGCCTTGTAAAGTGGGCAAATGATATATTTAGAGATCCATCATTTGTACCAGTTCAATCTATTCTTTAATACTTACTTCAGTTAAAGCTATTAGAAATGTCTATTTCCTCTTTGAAAAATCTACCTAGCAGCTATTGCTGCACACTATGCATTGGTAGATAAGTCAAGTCGTTGTGCATGATACAGTAAAGAAATTTATTAAAGGACTTGTCAATATGTATCCACTGATAAAGGATCCAGTACCATCACAAGATCTCAATTTAGTCCTTTATGCAGTTAATGAAATCTCTTTGAGAGTGTTCTTTGTTTTACGTGTCTATTAAAACTGCTTTCATCATAGCCATCCATAGTAGATGAATGACTGAACTACATGCTTCATTGCTCATGCTTCATTCAATGTCTTTCACAAATATAAAGTACTGCTTCATCCTAATCCTAAATTCCTCCCCAAGATGGTATCTGATTTAATCGTAATCAAACTATTAATCTGCCAGTATTTTTCCCCAACACCTCATGCTCTTATGGGTGAGTCAAAGCTGCATACTTTAAATGAATGTTAAAGGAGATTTGGCTCACTCACTATCCTAACAGAACCAAGGAATGTTGCAAGTCTCCTAATCTCTTTATTTCATATGCAGACAACCATAAGGGGGACACAGTCACTGCACAGACACTCTCTAGATGGGTTAGACGGTCCATAGAGCAGTGGTTCTCAAAGCCGGTCCACCGCTTGTGCAGGGAAAGCCCCCTGGCGGGGCAGGCTGGTTTGTTTACCTGCCGCTTCCTCAGGTTCGGCTGTTCACGGCTCCCACTGGCTGCAGTTCACTGCTCCAGGCCAATGGGGACTGCAGAAAGGGGTGCAGGCCGAGGAACATGCTGGCCGCCCTTCCCACAGCCCCCATTGGCCTGGAGCGGTGAACCGCGGCCAGTGGGAGCCGCGATCGGCCGAACCTGTGGACGCAGCAGGTAAACAAACCAGCCTGGCCTGCCATGGGACTTTCCCTGAACAAGTGGCGGTCCGGCTTTGAGAACCACTGCCATAGAGGAAAGCTATAAAGTAGCATTTATTCCACAACTTGTAGGGGTTAAGTCATGCTCTGTTAAATCAATGGCAACTCCACAGCATGTCTTTAGACTTGGGCTGTCAATTAATCACAGTTAACTCACGCGATTAACTCAAAAAAAGAATCACGATTCATCGCCGTTTTAGTTGCATAGTTAAACAATTGAAATGTATTAAATATTTTTGGATGTTTTTCTACATTTTCAAATATATTGATTTCAGTTACAACACAGAATATGAAGTGTACTGTGCTCATTTTATATTTTTTATTACAAATATTTGCACCGTAAAAATGATAAACAAAAGAAATAGTATTTTTTCAGTTCACCTCATACAAGTACTGTAGTGCAATCTCATTATTGTGAAAGTGCAATTTACAAATGTAGATTTTTATTTATTTTTTGGTTACATAGCTGCACTCAAAAACAAAATGCAAAACTTTAGAGCCCACAAGTCCACTCAGTCCTATTTCTTGTTCAGCCAATCGCTAACACAAACAAGTATGTTTACATTTACGGGAGATAATGCTGCCTGCTTCTTATTTACAGTGTCACCTGAAAGTGAGAACAAGCATTTGCATGGCACTTTTGTAGCCAGCATTGCAAGGTATTTGCGTGCCAGATATGCTAAACATTTGTACGCCCCTTCATGCTTTGGCCACCATTCCAGAAGACATGCTTCCATGCTGATGATTAATTAAATTTTGTGATTGAACTCCTTGGGAGAGAATTGTATGTCTCCTGCTCTGTTTTACCCGCAATCTGCCATATGTCTCATATTACAGCAGTCTGAGATGACGACCCCAGCACATGTTGTTCGTTTTAAGAATACTTTCACTGCAGATTTGACAAAACGCAAAGAAGGTACCAATGTGCGATTTCTAAAGATAGCTACATCACTCAATCCCAGGTTTTAGAATCTGAAGTGCCTTCCAAAATCTGAGAGGGACGAGGTGTGGAGCACGCTTTCAGAAGCCTTAAAAGAGCAACACTCCAGTGCAGAATCTACAGAACCCAAACCACCAAAAAAGAAAATCAACCTTCTGCTGGTGGCATCTGACCCAAATGATGAAAATGAACATGCATCAGTCCACACTGCTTTGGATTGTTATTGAGCAAAAGCTGTCATCAGCATGGACGCATGTCCTCTGGAATGGTGGTTGAAGCATGAAGGGACAAATGAATATTTAGCGCATCTGGCACTTAAGTATCTTGCGACACCAGCTACAACAGTGCCATGCGAACACCTGTTCTCACTTTCAAGTGACATTGTAAACAAGAAGCGGGAAGCATTATCTCCTGTAAATGCAAACAAACTTGTTTGTCTGAGTGATTGGCTGAACAAGAAGTAGGGCTGAGTGGACTTGTAGGGTCTAAAGTTTTACATTGTTTTATTTTTGAATTCAGTTATATTTGTGCATAATTCTACGTTTGTAAGTTCAACTTTCATGATAAAGAGATTGCACTATAGTACTTGTATTGGTGAACTGAAAAATACTATTTCTATTTTTACAGTTCAAATATTTGTAATCAAAAATAAATATAAAGTGAGCACTGTACACTTTGTATTCTGTTATTGAAATCACTCTATTTGAAAATGTAGAAAACATCCAAAAATATTTAAATAAATGGTATTCTATTATTGTTTAACAGCATAATTAATTTTTTGATCGCTTGACAGGCCTACTTTAGACATTTTCCTATTTTAGAAGTCTGTAGAGCTGCTACTTGGAGCTCTATATGTACATTTACAAAACATTACTCCCTAGACCTAGTGTCCAAATCAGGCCCTCAGTTTGCTAGAGCAATAATTCAAACCTTACTCAGTCAGGACTCTGAGCTCTACCTTCTTTACATAAGGTACTGCTTATCAAACTATCCCAGGAGTGGCAGTAAACAAAAGAGAGAAGGAATTAAGGGTACTTACCTGTAATCAGAATTTTTCAAGATGGACTCTGCACATTCATGCTGCCAACCCAGTCTTCCCTTCTTCCTCATAGTCCTAATGAAATCCTAGGCCTGAGAAAAGAGTGGAAGGAACAAAAGCAACCAGGAGTGCCACATACCCCTTTTATAACCTTGCCATCACAATTTTCAGGGAGACGGCAGAGTAGGGAGAGGCACAAGTGCTCCCATAGGCATTGCTGTGAGAAAATTTCACTGTCAGAGCTGCATGTGCTGGCACATCCAATGAGTGGGAATATGCAGAGTCCTTTTCAATGAACTCCAGTTGTAGGTAAGTAAACTTCATTTTCTGGAACTCTGCTTTCAAAATATATCCAAGCACTTTGATGGGGCTTACAGTTTTGCAGCAGAATATTTCTTAAATATATGGTAGTTTGAGGCTGTTACTTTTGGGAAATAAATCAATTGTAAGATAGTACTGTTTTAAGGGACCTTGCAACTCCCATTCTCTGGTTATTAAAAACTAGTCAAACATTAAGAATCAGGTAACAATCTACAAGTTATGTCTGTGGTACAGTACTTGCCACATAGGTAGTTCATAAATGTTGCCATGTCTTGATCTCAAGAAAGCTGCTACATCATCTGGGGAAAAGGCCTAATTGCAGTTAGGTTGAGGGTGATGACAGACTGCTATCATTGGATGAAGAGGTTGGCAACTGCTTATCTCAGTTGTCTGAACTTCTCTGCTATAAGGAGGAAAGAGAAGAGTAGGAACTTTAAGAGTGAGTTCCAGAATAGGTAAAATTTCCTGAACAACGTTTATATGAAATTGCTTGTTTCACCCTTTCGGTTTAAATCTAGCTTAGTTATTTTTTAAAATAATTTCAGCAAAATCTGTTCATGGAAAAGATGACATAGTTTAGTTAATTTGCCATGGAACTAGAAGTTAGTAATTGATGTGTTCCAATCCCAGCTTTGCCATTGTCTTTTTGTGTGGCTTGGGTAAGTAATGACATCTCTTTCCTCACCCATATAATAATGTCTTAACCTGCCAAACATGGTGGTATGAGGCTTAATTACATAATGTTTGCATGCTGTTTTGAAGCTGTAATGCACTATGTAAATGCTAGAGATTATCAATAAATGGATTCTTTAAATACAAGTGTTAGTCTATTTATTTGACTTTGATGCAGTAATACTTATCTACTTAAGTTGTACCTTTCTTGCTAAAGTCTTATGAAATTTAGCTTTAAAATGACTGACACATGATTGAGTATATAGGATAAATTAGCAGAATTTATGAAATCCACATTTGGAGATTGTGCCTAGATCCTTTCCTTCTGTAGAAATCCTAGATCCTCTCCTGCTGTAGAAAAATGGCGAGAACTTCTGAGTTACCACTACCACACAAAGGGTTTTTCGATAATGGAGAGTAGAGGCTACTTCAAACTAAAGAGTCTAAGGATCTCTGTGGTAACAGGGTCCCAACACCAGAACACTCATTAAACTTTGGGGAGCATCTCTGGGGATGCCTGCCCTCAGCATGGTCAGTATGGCTATGCTGCCATCCACCCTGCTGCTGTCAGTTGTGCCTTACCCTCATATCTAGGAGGAAGGGGGACATGGTCATGCCCTGAGAAATATAGCCTAGACATATCCAGTACAAATGTACTAGAAGATCTGGAAGATGGGGCTAGCTAGAAACCCACTTATGTTTTGCCATCCTGGATTAATGTTTGTGGGCTTCACAAAAGAAACGAGTTTTTTAAAGAGAGATTTGAATGACCTGTGGGATGACTGGTACAGGAATGAGTGCAAGGTACAGGGAGCAGCGTGAAGAGAGGAAGAATAAAGTTTTTGAGAGGAAAGATGCAGAGCTTAGTTTTCACCATATCGGGCTTAAGCTGTGACACAGCAATACAGCATCCTGTGTCAGAAATACAGTAGGTGATAATTAAGAGGTAGGTTTTTAGAAACAGACTAAAATGGTGATAGAAGTTCTGCTATTAGGTTACAAGGAAAAGAGAGACCAAAGATAGAGCCTTGAGAAACATTTATGGAGATGGAAGGAGGAGGGACCACTGAAAGACAATGAAGGGTTTGTTGGAGGGAAGAAAAGAACCAGGGAAGGTCAGAGTTGATGAGGGAATGAGACAATCTGTTAAAGAAGGGGAAAAGATCAAGGAGGTTAGAGAAAAGGCCCTGAAATGTGTCTATGATGAGTCATTTGGAGGCCTTGGTGAGGACAGTTTTGATGAAGCATAAAGAATGAAAGCTAAGTGGAAAGAGAATCCAGTAGAGAAGTAGAAGCAACGGTTGTATACAGGATTCAAGAAACTTACTGATCGGAGATGGGACTGTTCTTACTGAAGTCAAGGGTCATTTTTGAAGGATAGGGATATTAAAACATGCATGAATGCTGAAGAGACAGCCAGGAATGGGAGGTGGTGGTGTCAAAATTACTCAAATCACACAACCTGTTCTAGTCCATTTCACTGTGAAGCTAAGTACAGAGGTAGAGCATCTTAGTACCAGTGCTGCATCAATACGGCTAAAAATCATTCCAATGTCTTGAGGTGATACTTATGTTTGTCAAAGTATAGTGGCAACTATGGGCAAGCAGGAAAAATAACTAATTTTCAGAGACAAAAAATACCCTTTTAATGAATTATTATCCATTGTGCATTTCTTGTTGAATTTTCCACACAATTCTAAATCACAAAATTGTAAGCACAACTGCAATTTTTGAAATGGGGGAAAATGCATGCAATGCTTTCCCTTTTTAATATGAGAATTTTTTTAAAATGTACTTAGCTCTTAAATGCTTTCATGGTAATTTAAAAAATACTATTTTGCATGGTGTGATTTAATAATAGTCTTCCTCCTCAGACTGAGGCTTTGTGACTGCTGTGGGTTGACTTGGGGTTAGACTTGCAGCTGCTACTAGAAGATCAAACAGCAGCAATAGCCAGGTAGTTATTTTTTTAAATCTACTTACAGCCGGGCTCATGACTGTTTCTTTTGGATGTGGATCTTGCCACTATTGGCCATGCTTTTTGTCACTTTAGGACTGGAGTACTGCAATGCACTTTAAATAGGGCTGGTACAGTATTTGGCAACCATTTCTTAAGTATTGTTTCCTTTTGTGAATACATTATACTCTTTTATCTTCACTACGTATTTTTTGTTTCTGGGTTGTAAGGTATTGGTTTTAACTTAAAAAGCCCTGGGATCATCATGCCCCATTACAAAGAGACAACCCCTCTCTGTTTCTATATTGCTGTAGGTCTGGTCAGCAGAGGTACCTAGTAAGTTGGAGTCCAATTAGTACAAAAGAGGGAGAGCTCTCTGTTAGGCCCCCAGACCTTTTTGGAACACTCCTCTCCATGGTATGTAATGGCTTGAGTTTGCTAACCTTCACTGTATGCTCTAAGGCCCAGCCTCTCTCCCTCTGTCATGAGGAGTAGTGAGATATGTGATGCTGGCTAGTGGCAGGGTATTCAGATGTTTTTTTGTTGTTGGAGCGCTCATCTTTCTTTCCATATCTTTGGTATTCGTGGTCTGGGATAAAATGAGCCTTTTTATTCCTTGTATGTAGTGTATGTTTTTAAAAGGAGTTGCTTTGGTGCGCCTTTTGATTGACAGTATAAATCTAAATAAATGGCAAAAAGTTGCTAAGGATAGGAGGATTTTTGTTTTGTAAGCAAACCTTTGTTACCAAAGTCACCTTATATTAAAAAACAGTATTTTTAAAATCTAATTTCCTTTCAGTATTTTGTGATGATTAGTTTTACATCTACTTCAGTTTGGATTGTTTTCTGACATGGCTTCTCATCCTTGCCTCTCTAATGTGCTCTGTAATCTGTCCCTGCAACCATGGGAGCAGGTATAAACAGGCCTACTGTCCATAGTGTTCCAAAGTGGCAGATTTCTCCTTTCATATTGCTAGGTGGCCACAATTGCATCCCAAATCACTGGCCGTTCCTGGTCAAAATGGTATAATTCACATTTACCTTTTCCTTTGACTGACATCCTAGTTTGCCAACTGTATTTTAATGAACATACATATACTACGTTGACTTCGTCATTGGCTTCTGCTCTTTCACAGTATATAGAGGTGTCAACTTTAGATCGAGTGCATAACAATTTGTATGGAAAAAGTCTCAACGTTACTGCACATAATTTAGAACTTTCATGACAAACTCTCTGTCTTAAGCCTTAATGATACAGGAAATGCCATGAGTTATTAGGGTTGGGGGAGGGGCTGGGAGACATTGTGTCTGTGATGCCTATAATTCAAATGGTTTCAGATTATAAAAAGTAAATAATCTGTACTGCAAATTTCTGTGAAAAGATCCTGTGTAACAGGAAATCCTTTCAATGGTGTTATGTATAATCTACATGAACGTAGTCTTTCAAAGAAAATATTTACAGTGGGATTTTTCAAATGCACTCTGACCTAATTCTGCTCTCACTGAGTTCAGTGGGAGTTTTGCCATTGATTCAGTCAGAGCAAAGTTAAGTCAGTGCTGAGTATTCTTAAAAATCCCTCCCTTAATCTGCAAACAAATTGCACTGCCTTTTCTGCATGATTATGATTCATTTTCTTTTGAAGTAATATATGTAAGGGAAAATGAGGATAATTTAACAAAAATATCCAACTTGTTTCAATAACTGACGAAATCTCTACTATTACAATATTTATCCCTATCCATATTTCTCAAGATGGCCCATAAAACCTGATAACGTAATTGATTTAGCAGTTTTAAAAAGTGGAAAAATGCATTTCCATCTGAGCATTTTGAATACTTTCATTGTACACTGAATGATGGGTTGCCATAAAACAGTTTTCAAGGAATAATAAAAAGTACTCAAGTTTTCAGGTAAAACCTTTCATGAGAATGCTTTTTTTGTTGTTGTTGTGGGGGGAAAAAATGATGATTGTAGCCATACCATCTTGGGCTGTAATCTTGTGAACTACATAGTGTTGGATCTATTCTATTCAAGTTTTTATAGTGCATTAGCGCCGTAGTATCTGAGCACTATCCCAAAGTGCAGTAAGTGATCTGAATAGCATCTGTCCTGTGGTTCTTTCCTTCTTTTTCTCTTCTCCCCCTTGGGGGGATAGGGATAGGAATTGTATATGGAATTTTGTTGAAGTTAGTGGGTGGGGGTGGATTTGGTATGTATGATGTGCTATGGGTTTATATGAGCAAAGTCAAAAGAATTATTTCCTGCATTTGAAATAGAAAGTGGTGAGAGAGTTGGTTGTTTTTTGGCTAGACCCCAAGAAAACACAGAGTACCCAGAAGGCTGTGCTGGTCATACTTGAATGAGTGCTGAATAGATGCTCCCCAATAGTGTAAGAGGGATGTGTGCACTGTACTTTTGGAAGTACTGTTTTTTATGAGATTTAAAATCAAGATCCTGAGTACGGTAGTCATTTTTGTCCTTTTCCCAAGAAAAGGAAATTTGGTCAGGACATTGGGGATAACAACATCCAACCTGGATTATTACATTCTCAATTCTAAGTTCCCTCTATACTTTCACTTGAATATGATATTCTTCAGTTCCTTATCTAAACAGAGCAATAGCATTGCTGTTGCTGTTAAACTCTGTCTCATTCTTTGACCAATGTGGCTGCATTTCATTAGTAGGTGACCTGACCATAAAGGTATATCTAATATATATTACATCCAAAAACCTGTTAAGTTTGCATGCCTCTTAGTGTGTCTACAGTCTTTGTAGGATTTTATACTGTTTCTCAAAAGCGTTGCATACGTTTTTCCCTACAAACAGATATACAAATGTACAGTGTAGTCTATTACTTTATATATCAAAGGGAAGCAATGAAGCGTGTGTGTGTGTGTGTGTGATGCACCTTGTTCACTGCCCATCGTGTAAAAGGTACTTTAAAAGGCTGTAGAAAAAACTGCAAAATCACATGATGATGATTGAGAAATGGCATGTAACTGCATAACGAAAGACTGAATTGTAATGCATACACACAAGGGGACAAAGTTAAGGGTTGTGCGTGCAACCTTAATTCTGATAATTTTAGACTTTTGAGTGCTTAACCATGCAATCTTAACATCTTCTTAACATAGTTTTTATGCAGGAATTTCTTCTGTGACAGGCATGCTTGGGGAATAACATGGAGATTAGCCTGATACATTTCTCAGCCTCTGACAGTCCCTACCCAGGGATGGTTGGGGAAGGAAACCTGCTTCTGCTAGACTTTTCTACCTTCTGTTTAAGGGGTCATATTCTACACTTTTGATGGGAAACTCACAATGACATCAGTGAGACATTTCCTTTGGGTCAAGTGTAGCATATGGCCCTAACATAGGCCAGTCTATGGACCCTAACAAAAATTGTAATTTGGCCCACTCCATGGAACTTGGTTAAATACATTTTATGGACATTTAAGGGGATTTCTAGCCAATACATTATACAACCCTTTCAATTTTAAAAAAATGTAAGATGGAAAATGTGACGTTTGGAGAGAAAATTGTTTTTTTCAAACTGAGGCCTTTACGGTAAAGCTTTTTTATTTGTTTCCTTGTTCTTTGCTGGTACAAAATATTTCATTATTTTCATACTATATACAGATGTGATTAAAAGTTGTTGTGCATAACAACAACTCTGTATAAACCTTAATGTCTTAAAAGGCAACACTGTATTATTTTATGATTTATAATACATCACTTCTGAAACTGTTTTATTTTAAAGGTTATATTTTTCTCTTTCTTACAGTCTTTTCAGGGAAGCCAGGGAAGAGCCTACCTCTTTAATTCTGTGTAAGTATGACTACAATTACATACTTTCTATGAAGTATCATCTTTTGGTATGTTCCTCAAATGGGCAAAATACTCAACATTAGTAAGAGTCACACTTTCATCTGCTCTTTCAAATTCTTTTCTTAATGGACTACGGCCTTATACTGGCAATCCCTGTTGATAAGTGTGACTGGAATGACTGGCCTTTCTCAGGAGAATGTTACTATTGTGCAACTTGTAGTCTGAGCCTTCCTTACAGTTATTTAGGAAATCCTATCATTAGTCACATTTAACTCTTAATTAGAAATAAAACTTTCAACTGCATCTGATTCTAACTGAATTGAGGCAAGTGACACTAAACTGTTTTATTCCAGAAAACCATGTAAGGTTTGACATTCAAGTAAATTATGTTACTGTAACTTTACTCTGGTGGACATCATCACTATAGCCCAAAGCAAAGCCATTATTTTTTCAGGTTAACCTTTAGGATGCTTGAATATTGGCCTTGAAAATTGCAGATTTGTCAAAAGCAAGAAGCCAGACTTATCTCAAGAGGGTCCAATGTTTGCAGTAGCCCCTTAACACTGCAGTCCTACATACATGCTTGTTACCTTGCTTTTATAGATCGTGAACTAATTTTGATTTTGTAATATGCTGTCATTGGATTGCATCTCTATTTTTAACTAGCTGAATTGCTCAGAGCAATTCATAAGTAGAATGCAAGTCAGATATGTCTGTTTTTTATTTTTATAGGCAAGGTAATTATGGTGAAGATTGAAAGATGTGACTCTACCTTTTACAGATATCTTTATTCTTTTATCTGTAGTTGCTTCATGTAGAATTGAGATGCCAGGCATAGTCAAGAGTACCACAGATCTGGGTAGTATAACAGGTTTAACCAAATATTGCCTGATTTTCCTAGAATGACTATTTGACTAGTCTTTTAGGCATATGTTTTTACTTGGGAAAGTTTCCTTTTGGAGCAGTACTCCATAGCTAGATATGCAAGAGGCATTCCATTGTTTTTTAATATTCACCTTCAGTGATTATTGTATTTTAACCTATGGTCTATAGCATAGAAATATTGCTAAAGCCTTTCCTACATTAATGTAGTCGCATTGTTACAGATCCCTAGCGTAGAAAAGGAAAGCTGTAATTGGCACTGGTGGAGCTTACCCCTGTTTGAAAGCAGCTAATTCCCAGCATAGGCAAGGCCTAAATTATTAGCCATCTGTCACTTTTATTAATATATTGTTTTAAGTACTGTTAAATAGTTTCCCATTTATCGTGCTTTGTTTTATGTTACTCGATGACATGGGTGATAGTTAACTCATGCTAGAAATGACACCATTTCATGGTAGAAAATGAAAAACAAAATGATTACACTTTTTTCCTCTTGACTCTTTAAGTATAACCCTAAAACTTAATTTCACAAATGTTTGACTAAAAATAGTGGCATATATATCTTGGAGACTTGGTCTCAGATTTCATCTCCAGGAGGAAAGTAGGATGTTGTCAAACAAAAAGCAAGATCTGTCTTGTGGTTTAAGATACTACTATTTCTGTTGTTTGTTATAGGGTAAATGTGGGCTGTGGTCCAGCAGAGGAGAGAGTTCTTTTGACAGGTTTACATGCTGTAGCAGATATCTATTGTGAAAACTGTAAAACCACTCTTGGATGGAAATATGTAAGTAATGTATATAATAATTTATTTCTTGGTCAAACATTCATATATGTAGCAATCCACAGAAGTTGTCCTTAATCTACTGAGGCACCATTCATTTTTGTGACAATGAGTGACTCTTAATCCATTATATCTACATCCAGCGGAAAAAAAATACTGTGTTTATAACTAGTGTGTGTAATACAAACAAAACTATATTACTTGAATGTTATAGCAGGTTCAATGTCTCACATTTTGAGAATAATAAAGCCAGTGTAAGCTGTAGGCCCCATTATAGTAGTGTGGGTTTTTTTCCTATAGTGCCTATTACCTTGGTATTTAAGTGCCACACACATTTTGGTATTAAAACTTTGGATGTCAAGTTTTCAGATTTCTTTATTTTCTTCTTTTTCTTAAAATGCCAGATAATTACAGTGATAAATGGTGAATATATTGTACTCTATGCTACAAATAATCACAATAATTAACTCAATTTTGTGGCTGAAAAGTAATCCAGACTGCTAACATGCTACAGTTTTCGCACTGTAAAAATGTTAAATTCTTCTTTGAGGTGACCTTTGCATATTTCCACTTGTAGGATGTACTCGGTTCAGCTGAATTTCACAATCTTCTGGAAAACAGCTGCATGTGTTCCCTCTCATAGTAATAATGAACATCCAGAGCTGAGGTTGTAAAAGGACGATTTTCTTTGTCCAGTCATGGAATGAAAGAAACCAAACAGCTACATTAGAAGGTTTTATTTCCAGATACTAACTTTGGTTTCTGTCATTCCTTCTCTTACCATGCAAGACTGGTTTGGAACTCAGAAAAACCTAAGATATTCTGATAAACACACTTCACACTCTTTAAAGTAATGAAAACCAACACCTGTCCAAAATTTTAAGTTGCTTCTAGGAAATCACCTACAATTAAGCTGTGGCTTAACAAAATACAAAAAAATGGCAAAAATCACAGTCTGAATCCAGCAATCTCAAGGGTAGTTTGAGGAAAGATTGGCCTTAGCAGACCTGTAGTTGACAATATGTAAAAGAACAGATGGACACGCGTGCGCGCGCGCGCACACACACACACACAATCTTGGCTCTGAAATAAAGTACCAGCATGATAATCCTGGCATTCCATAGAAATGAGTCATGTTAAATGTCTAATGTACCTTGAGAGCTGCTCAAGATATTGTACTGATGGAGGTCATAGTAATATCTAGGTAAATAGATATATGTATGTACTAATAAATGTTGAATTATAGTTTTATGCATAGGCATGTGCAATTTTATATTAACATTTTAGTGTGGATTTTATGTAAAGGACATCATATATGCTAAAAATTAGATATTTCAAGCAGGAAAGAGAAAACATCCATACAAATAAAATATCACCAGAAAGCCTTAATAGATGTTACAGATGTTAATTATCCATTAATTTTTATTTGCATGTGAAAATTGGTAATGAAATAATGTGAAAAACTAACTCTAACTCAGTATTTTAAATATTTTTATTTTCTTGTTTCTAGGAACATGCTTTTGAGAGCAGTCAGAAATACAAAGAAGGAAAATTTATCATTGAACTTGCCCATATGATCAAAGACAATGGCTGGGAGTAAATTAAAAGCATTTTTTCACTCTGTTTGGACAACATTCTGTGGAACATGCTTTATACAGACTAATGCAAATGAAAGGAGGATTTTGGCTGAGGTGGCTCTGAGAATATCACTGAACTTTGCAACCTCACAAATGAATAGTGTAGTTTATGTGGCTCTTTCAGGCCATGTTTGCCTTTTTCTCCTTGTGTAAGTTCCCTCTTTTTGTATATGTATTCTTGTGTGAACAGTTGTTTTGGAACATTTTGGATGACCTTTTTCTAAACTCTCAAATTCTAGAGAAACAGTTCACTAACTGCAAATGAATTTTACTGGTTTAACATCTTTATTTGACCTATGCCTTTAATGCTACCTTTGCTGTGCATGCTTCTTGCCTAAACACCTACACCAAATCTAGCAGAAGACTGATATGAGTAGTCCTGAAGAATGTATGGGCTGGGGGTGTCTTTTTATATGTAGCAATTTCTGATATCTCTGGCAGTAAAAGGGATGCAGTATTAGAGTATTCATTAATTGCTTTTTAAAATTTGGGAGTACCATAATCTGTGTACATCTTGCAGGCAAGTAAATTAAAGATAAGTGCTCATTTAGAAATCTTTCAGTTGCACTGACTCAATTTAGTAGATCTTAAGTTTTGCAAAAATGAATACATTAATAGTTCAATATTTTTAGTGCAACTCATTTACAAGGATACTAAGGCAGTGATACTGTAGAATATATTTAATCAACATAATTGCATTCCTTACCCAGCAAACTTGTCTTGAAGGGAGAAGTTGATAATATTACAGCCTGCAAGATCAAAGGGCACAAAAATATATGCATCTTGTATTTATAAAAAATTAGTGTAAACAAGTTTTTGGTACTGCACCTTTTAACAGTAACAGGGACTTGTGCATCAGTGAAGTTTTATGGCTGGTTCCATGTAGCTGTGTAGTCTAATGCACTGGACAAAGAGGTTGTTATAAAGAAAATTCATTGAAATATTCTGCTTTTGCTACACTTTAACAAAAATATAGTTATTTTTTGTGTGACAAGAGGCCAGAGCTTATGAGATGGAAGTCAGTAACAGTACCTGCAGAAGAGTGGGGGTTGGTAGATGGGCAGGAAAGTGTGAAGTTGACTTCATTTCTTCATAAAATAGAATAGCAAGATAATTTTTACAATAAAAAAAATAAAAAGGGGTTTGTTGGTTTGCTGGATAAATCATCCCCAGAGACATTTTCATAATAAAATTTATATAAAGCTCGCATCCTTTCTGTTTTTTGTTTTTTTCCAGCTGCTTCTTAACTGGAGTGACTTAGTAAGAAAGCTTTCTGTAGATGTGTATTCACAAAATTTACTATTGGGTTTTGTGCATGCACTTTCAGAGAAATTTAAAAAAAATTAATCTTGTCTCTTGTATTCATTGCTAACTTTGTTATCAAATGAAAAGTATTTGTGGAGGACCTTTTGTACTTAGCTCCCTTAATGCTTGAGGACAAAATGGTTGGCAGCGTCTTTTACATTAACACTACATAAGTACTATGATGGAATGAACAATATGAAAGCCTTACAATAGAATAGAGGTTAGTTTTCTTTTAATAACTATTTTAACATGGCATTTGTGAAGTTTGCAATGTGTGCCATTGCTGCTGCTGTTACATTTTGGGTAAATCTCTGACAGGCTTTCAAAACTCTACTGCACTTTATTACCAGACATCATTCATTTACAAGCATGCCAATGACTAGGAGCGATACAGAAGCTGTCCATCAGGAGCTGTGATAATGAACCTACAGAAGTTTAAATTTTAAAAAGTAGAAACAGGAAAAACCATTGGGCTTAAGTCCAAAGAACTGGTCTAGTACAACTGGGTCCAATATGGATTTTGTGGGGTGGCTTATATTGCTCCTCCAAAATCAAGAATTAGATTGGACCCAGGAGTCCCCTTTATCTGAATGTCATTGGCACAAGATGGTCATCTGTTGCTGCCATCTGTTCAATCTGAAAGAACCTGGAATTCTGTTTTGTTTGGGCTATTTTTCAATTTTCCTCTAGTATAATGTCCATTGCCAACAATGAAAGCACCAAAACAGCCATCAACAAGGGGTTTGTGTTGGCTTCAAAGCCTAAATGTAACACCCATGGAGATGTCTATAGAAAATGTATATTTTCTTTGTCTGGCTACAGACTCAAGAAGAATTACACTGAGTTGAAGGAAAAAACACCATGACCCTTCACTATAAAAATGAGAGTACAAATTTAAGGTTAATGTTTTCTTTTTACAAGAGAGAAAAATCTGTAGTAATATTTTAAATAGTGGATTTGGATGTTTCATATCAATGAGCTTTTTTTTAAAAAAAAAAAAAAACTAGAAAAGATATTCTTATTTAGATGCTCAACCTCTTTTTTCAGTGCATTATTTATTTGTATTTCAAACTGGACATTTTCACCAAAACCTTAATTACCCTTGATGCCAAAGGTTGGGATTTCATTAAGTGCTTAGCACCTAAAACTTCAGCTACTGGCATAAGGAGTTGATGTGAGTTATGTATAATGTTATGGCTTTTAAGAGAACCAAATAAAGCAATATTCTTATTAGTCTTTTGAGGGGGGGTAAAAGGGAGTAGAGAAGGAGCTATAACTAATACAAAATTCTTACTGCACACTACTATGTAATAATTCTTTATGCTTGCTATGATATCTCGGAGTATGTGAACCTTTTTTTCTTATTGCTTGACTTGAGCAGTGATTCTTTGAAACAATTCTCCCATTGTAAAGATGTGGAGAATTACGCCTAATGGTTTTGGTGAAAGTTGGTTCCAGATATTAATGGCTGCTGGTTGATGTGAAGAGGTCAGTCTGGTCACTGAACCTTCCAGCAGTACATTAAAAAGAAAAACTTACTTGAAGAGAATTCTACAAAACATTTTCCCTCTAACCTTTTTTTTTTAATATATTAAGATTATATTTAAAGGTTTTGTGTGTTCATTCTGGGCAAGTTTACTTCCTCTCCCACTTGAGCACTTTTGTTACTTGTACTGGTTATTTTTATTGTTGGTCTTAACATTTATTTTGTATTTTTTTTTTTTTTTTATAAAGTGTAACAAAAAGCTTTTGTGAACTTTTGTTTCATGCTAGCTCTTTCTTGGACCAAATGAACCAACTACGAGCTGGCTTCTTGGAAAGAATGTTCATTGGGATACATAAGAATATGCTAGCAAAAAATATACATGTATTGAAAGGATTTTCTTTTGAACCCATAAAAGCAATGGCTGTCCAAAAATAATTAAGCATCATAATTTGACATGATTTTGGAATCTGGTGACACATTCTTCATTGTCTAGGCCCTAAATAGTGGCTGTAACACTGGTGTTACAATATTGAGAGTCTGCTTCAAATGCCAATATTCTTTCCTTGGTTTATAACTATGGACACCTTTTTAACCAATGAAAGGCAATACTGTCATTTACAAAATGTTAAGTTGTAAAAGTTCCTGTAAACTGTCTGACAGAAGTAGGGAGGGCTTGCTGACACATTAGCCTTACCACTTTTGCTGTTTTGGATTTTATTTCTTTCTTTCGCTGTGTTGCCATTTTAATATACAGTATTTCATTACCCTCCTAACAATCCATAACCTCTTCTGACTAGTTTCTGCCTGCTGTTCAATGCGGCTGGAATATGTGAACTTTTTCATTATCTATAAACTATATAGTGATGTAGGTTGAATTGTAACAGTACTAATGTAACAGGGTACTAATAAAGTCCTGATGCCCTATTGCAAACTAAATATTTGGCAAGTTTAAAAATAATCAGCAGCCTCTCTGTAACTGGCTTAATTTTCATGCATCTAATCTTATAGCAGCTTGTGGAAGACATGAATTGAAATTAATTTTATTTCAAGTGAACGATACCTCAAAGTAACAAACAGAAGCAATTAATCCTTTGATTATGGAATAGTAATATATCCATATTGCTCCCTAATGTAAACTACGTTTGTGCTAACGTAGGGTGCTTGGTACCATTTCCAATGGACTTGAACATTTTCCTTTATATATTGCTTTCTCAGATTTTTTTTTTTTTCCAGATAAGAGGATCATACAGTCAGATTGCAAGACCTGTATCTAGATTGAGGTAACAGAGTGCCACAAAGAGAGACAAATTTTAGCATCCCAGTTGTATGATAATGGGACAAGAGTGGAAGGAAGCCGTCAAATTATTGTTAAACTTGTAGGATATTGTATTGTACTTCATTTAGCACTAGTGTAAGCCAATCAGCAGTATCTATTGTAAAGGAACAGGAATTTCAGAGGTAATTTTGAAAAGGACTGTTATAAATCATTTAAGGCCTAAAGTATGAGTCATAAATGGCAACTGAGTTGTGCCTCATATTGTTTCTTAAACACTTTAAAATGCTTTCTTTTACAGATGACAGGCTGCTTTGCTGTTTTGTCCTAGCAATACTGTATATCATTTGTTGTTTCACTATATTGTATCTGAAGTATCACAATAAAAGTTTTAATGGTTTTGTTGAGTTACTTTTTAACTTTGTGCTATTTGTGGTCATGGGAATTGTGTTACGCTATGTGAATACATATTTTAGTTATAACGTCAAGCTAAACGTTTGCTTTTTCTTCATAAAAATATATTTTCTAAAGATAAGTTAGGATATGTCCCTAGTCAGTGGGTCTCAAACCTCTTGCTCACAACAGTGGAGAGTGCTTAATGGCACTTTCAGAAGCTAAAAGCATAACAAACTTATTTTCAAAAGATTCTGCATAGGAATTGCCTTCTTTTTGAAGGAAGATAATTTGGGGATCTAAACAGATTGGATGATGCCTCTTTATTTTATTTAGTAAATTTGGCCAGCCTGACACAGCAGTCATGAATTTCAGGGAAGTGCAGTAAACACAGACACTTTCTTCTGTATTTCTTCTTTGGTCAGGAGGAGCTTTTGTGATTCCTCTTTAATCAGAAAAGTTTTTAAATAGTAAACATTAATTTAGACAGCAGCTGAAAACACCTCTGAAGGAGTTCACATGTCTCTGCACTTAATCATTGGAGTGGAGTCACTTTTTTATATATACATTACACAAAATCTCAACTTTGAGTCAGTAACGGGTATGATGGAGTTCTGTGAAATGCAACTCAGACTTCTCCATCTGAGGGCTTATGCCATCATAGACTTTGTGGAAAGTATAAATCTAAGCTAGCATGTATGTACAAGGAACTTGAAAAGTATGCTGCATCTCCTAGTAATGAAGGACTCTGAAGCATTAATGCCATTAACTGCTAATCTCATTCCCTAGACCTCCACAGGTGCTGGCAGGACACCCTTCACCATCTCTTCTGGGGTGCCTGAGATGGTTGATGATTACTTTTTCAGGAGCTCCAGCAGAAAAGTTGTTTGAACAAAGAGGAAGTTTTGACCACACAACTGGAGAGGAAGATGTGGTCTTGTGATGAAATAAATTCATTTAGAACTCAGGTGATCTGGCTTCAGCTCCTGGCTTATCCACAGGCTGCCTTTATAATTTGGGTAAGTCACTCTCTCAGTTTCTCTTCTATAAAATGAGACCTCACGGGGTGCTGTCAGCATAAATTCAATTAACATATCTGAGGCACTCTTATTCTGTGGTAAAGGGGCTATACCAGTGACTAGATAGATCCTGGCTTCTGTTTTGAGAATATGCCCTGGCAGTGTCTGAGCTTCTTAGGGATTTATAGGAGTTTGATCCCAAACATCATTCAGAGTTTCCCATCAGTCATTGTTTATGGGTTCTATGGAAGAAGTATTCAGAGATTATTTTAATAGTTGATTAGAATGCCATATGTAGATTATAATCTAGATGTGTAGATGTAGATTATAATCTGACACTCATCAAACCCCTATTTCTCCTTCACAGGAAAATTTTAGGAGTTTAAAATAGGACCTGCAGGGTGGTCTGGAGGTCAGCTGATCTTGTTTAGGTTTTGGCAAACTGTTAAGGAAAACAAATTAATTATCTGAGGACACCAACAGAAAGTGTCCAGCTTCTTATCCCCTCATAATTAAACTGACCCTGGTTAGCTCCATCATCTCAATGGCTACCACAAAAGCAAATATAGAAACCAGGACCCCACCCATTTGAGGCTTTATTGGTTAAAATCAACACCTTAATTGAAATAAGTAGTATGTATTCATCAAAATCAGCCTGTCACAGAGGCCCAGATCCTCAAAGGTATTTAAGTATGTTAAATGCCTTTGAGGATGATTCTGGACTAGGGTGACTACTGGCCTCTTTCAGAGGAAGCAGGGTCCAGTGCATCTGTGATTGATTAGCTGCCTTCCAATTGGGATTAAAAGAAGGCACCTGGCTATATAAAGACTCAGTCAGGAAAGGGGCAGAAACACAGAGAAGAGAAGGAAAGAGCTGCCTGAAGAGGAAAGGGTGAAACAGGATCAGCAGAGATCTAGTATAGAAAGACATTGTGAAAAACAAAAGGTAAAGAATATTTTTGATGAGGACTTCTCAGATGAGGACTTCCCCAGACTTGGTTTACAGGAGAGCTTGTGCAGAAGCCTCTAGGAACAAGGGGAAGACCCCACCTGGTTAGAAACTGCCAAGCCTGAAACAAGAGGGGGGAGCTGGAGGGTGAATCCTAAGAGCTGCATAGGACTCAACAGGCAGGAAGGCCTGAATGAGTGGAACACTGCGGGAAGTCTCCTTGCAGCAGGCCTGAGTGGAGGACTGTGGGAATGGGAGCCCAGAACAAGAGGCCCTTCCCAAAGTAGGGGAAGGAATCACAGGCAGGGAGGCCTGGGTAAGTGGGAAGTTCTCTTGTGGGAAACCTGACTTGGGGCTACTGGAAAAGTATCACAAGGACAAAGCGACTCTGGGAGCTTTCCAGCAATGGCCTGGAGAGTGGAGGCCTGGGACAAGGGCAGAAAGAATCTGGGGAATGCTGGGTTAATGACTCTCCAAAAGATGAGCTGTAAGGGAGAACGGAAAAGGGTCCAGTTAGAGCCTTTTTTACTCAGAATTTCAGGAGAATGGTTTTATCACAAGGGTTCTGTGGACTATTGAGCAGGCAGAGGAATGAATAAATCATGCCTAGAGGCAAGCTTTAGAATTGGACATGGAGAGGGACTGCTTCTTTTATGGCTGGACCAAGGGGAAACTAAGGCAGGTACACCTGTCATGGCAGGGTCTGACATGAGGGCGTGCAAGGCAGGGCTGTCCTATTGCAGAGCCCTACCTACAGTCAGTAAAAAAATCTCTTAAAATTCCTTTAATCAACCAGTTGATTAAACTAGTTAAATTTTCAAAAATGCATCAACTGATTTGAACAGTTGTCCATTCTTTTGTGTATTCTAAATGGGTTCTCCCTTCATGTATTGACTGAGTCTTATCTATACAAGGTATTAATGGAATTGGAAAATATGCTTCCTAGAATGTAAAGTGTGGATGGTTCAAGAAAGCTACCAGTTCTTCAAGGCTTATGAAGAATGGGCTTTATGTTTGGTTTGGTTTGTTCTGGTGTGGGGTGTGTTTTGTTTTGTTTTTCATTACTAGGGGAGATGCACACCAATGGTGCTAGATACAAATATTTTGAGTGTGAAGGATTTAAAATATCATCCTTTCTGGAAAACTGCCTACATTTGAAATAGGCAAAAATATACAGTTGAACCCACTTTTTCTAGTTCCTTAGCATTGTAAATTGTTGCTGGCGGCTTGTGATATACAGGAGGTCAGATTAGATGATCGGATGGTCCCTTCTGGCTTTAAACTCCATGGCTCTATGTAACCTGTAGTGTCATCATGCATAGTGCATATTACTGAATACAAAGCTATCGGCCGTCCTTCAGTTGTTCCAGTTTGTGCATCCTCCTTTGGGTGGTGGAAAGGAAGTGACATTGTGTCCTTGCTGAGGCTAGAGGCCAGAACCTCTTACATAGATGTCTTTTCTCCGTATGTATCTTTGCCAACTTTGAAAGTACAGTGATAGCTGAATGCTACAACATTGGATCAGGATATAACCCCTTTTGAACTGCACAAGAATGAGTAATGTCTACTTGCTATGAATTCAGTTCAGGTTCACTCTGTACCTCTCCAATAATCTCTCATTCTGTCTCACAAAAGGGTGTGGGATTCTTTACATTTGAGTAAAATTCTGTTTGATCTCATAATGGAAAAACTATTTCACTGCTGCATATATAATTTAGAGTAATTCAAACAGCTTCTTTATAACTTTTCCTGGATTCATTCCCCAATGAGAAAAAGTACCTTTGTGTTTTGAGAAACTGGTTGAGAAACGCCATTAATGTTTGAAACTTCGATACTTTCACTCTCTGTACGGGCGCAACAGAATTTTATGATAAAAGTTGATAGAATGTATACTAATTTTGGCAAAAGAGAGAGAATCTGAGCTACCTACATGTTACCAAATGATGGAAGGGTCCATTTGGAAGAGAATTTGGAGCAAATATAGGACTTTTCATACTCCAGGCACCTCACAGTAATAACACATTTACATATTGATAGTGCAGTGACTTTATATAGGCAGCTACACCAGCCATTATATGCTCAACAATGTGCTATAGTACACTTTGGCAATCAGATCAACATCACCAAGAGAACTGGAATGTTACTCTCTATTCTCTTTGAAAAGTGCGCATAGGATATTTGACTTCCAGCTGGACAGCCATTAGAGGGTAGGGAACTCAATCACCTTTCACTAACTTTTATGAGAATGCAAACTGTTCATCTTAAGAAATGAACCCCTGCATTTGTCACTTGGTGGAAAGCCCTTGTCTTTACACATTAAAAATCTCAGCCATGAGGCTACCCTGTGGTAAAATATGACAAGGTCTCTATTTACAGATGTCTGATTATTCTAAATGGGGTGTCAGCAGTGACTACAGCTTAAGCAGTTAACCCAGTCATTTCCCTTCTCAAAGGCTAATCTTGTCCAAGTGTGGTGTTTACCGTTTTTTGCCTTAAATCTGTTGATTTCCCAATCTTACTCAGCTGTTCCACAGGCTGTGCAGCTATGTCTGCAGCCGACATAAATGCCTCTCTTTGGGGAGCAAGACAGCTGTGGAGTCGTTGGCTCTGAGCAGTGTAATTCTTTGGCTGTGGAGCATCTCTTGAACAAGGTGATATTAACTGCTACTTCTCTTGTAAAGACTGTCCCGCTTAAAGTTATTTGCTCATTCATTTTTGGCGATGTCACTGGTTGGGACTCGGAGGCCGAGCACAGTGAAGGCAGACTAGGCTCTGGGATGCTTCTACAGACATAGAAGCAGGTTAGTCTGTGGTTAAGTTAAGTTACAAACTAGAGTAGTCAAAAAATTTGACTTAAGTACAGACTAATAATTGTGGGAAATAGGTAATATATGTTCCTCTTTTTTCATGTCACAATTGCATGAAATAATGTGCTGTTGCTGTGGACATTCTGGCTTCTGAGCATTAAATCTAAATTTTCTATAGATAAATGTTACTACTTAACTTCAGTCTTGGGCCAGATGGCATCTAGGTTAGAGATTTCTAGAGCTCTGCCTTGAAAGGTATGTATAAATAATAATGCATAGCATGTGTATCACTTGACCTTAAAACTTGACAATCTTCAGAATGTCCTTTTATAAGATAGAAATGAATGATTACCATCTCCATTTTCCACATGGGGAAACTTAGGCAGATAAGTGGCTTTCCCATGATCACATAGGGAATTGATGTCAGAGCCAGGCTTAAACGTGGGTTTCTTTTTCCCTGTCCTTTTCTTCCAGCTCAGCCTCTTTACTTGCAGTGCATTACTGGTCTTCAGAAATATGAAATGTTTTAATAGCAAAAATGTACAAGTTCTTAGGATCTTCTGCTAGTCATGATATTTTAAGCAATATTTCTTTTTATGCATTTGACCTGTCTCTTATTATTTGGATTTATATTTGCTCATTTGTGCTGTTACGGTCTCTTGGTTCTGAAGTATTTTGTGTGTTTTAGTATACTGGAGAGGAGGCAGACTCTAAAGTTCGCCACCATTCTCACTCTCTGAATATAAACCATATGCCAGAGCCAGCAGGGTTGCAAATGATACATTCCTGGGTTCAAGGAAGTCTCCTAAATTGTAATCCGAGTCACAGAACAGAAGCTCAAGTTCACCTTTAGCTCTTGCTGACAATCCCATACTTCACTGTGTATTAGCTATTCCTGTGGTATTGGAAAAGCTGATTCATCTTCTTACCCTTGGGATCGTCCCTTAAATAACTCTGCTTTCACACAAGCCTGGCAAAAATCAGAATCCCTTAGTGCATGGGTTCTCACAGTTTTCCATAACGTGGATCACCCTTTGTTAAAGACTGGCTTGTGGATTGCTTTCCTCCACTGAGACTGAGCAAGCTTGTCTCCCACTCATGACTGAGCAGACCACCTCCTTTTCCACTGGCAATCAAATAACATCCCTATGACAACTAAAGCAATTGCTTAGATAGTAATATTAATAAATATATGTTTAGCAACTTTTTAATGCAATACAATCATAGGTGCTGACTCCGTGGGTGCTCCGGGGCTGGAGAACCCACGGGGAAAAATTAGTGGGTGCTCTGCACCCTCCAGCAGCCAAGCTCCCCACCCCACCTCACCTCACCACCTCCTCCCAGCACACCGCGTCTCCACTCCTCCCTCCCTCCCTCCCTCCCAGTGCTTGCTGCCACCAAACAGCTGTAGTAAGCGCTGGGAGGGAGGGGGAAGGAGCGGTAACGGGGCAGGCTCAAGGCAGGAGGTGGGGGCGGGGACTTTGGGAAAGGGATTGGAATGGGGGTGGGAGGGGGCAGGGCAGGGACGGAGTCAGGGCAGGGGCGGGGCCAGAGGGGGGTTGAGCACCCACTGGTGACAGAAGAAGTTGGCACCTATGAATACAATGGCTGGACTCGGAAAGAACCAGAATCATGTGACTGGCCAGGACTCTACTGATCACCAGCAAGTGCTGTGTGGAGCACAGGTGCTTCAGATCACAGTTTGGGAACTCAGTGTGCTAGTGGCCCTTCACCATCGTCAAGCATAGGGAAAATACAGTGGTGTTGTCTGATCTAATCTCCTAACTGGAGAAATCTCTCTAACAAGACCCAAGTAAGCGTCTTCCTTCCCTCCACCCATCTGTCACTCTCTCGCTGAGCATTCTTGATATTCAACCAAGATGGAGAAATTAGCTATTTTTCAAAAGAGCTACCACTCTTTCGGCAGCATGCCCAGCTTATGTTGATATTCCCTTTTCTGTGTTGTGTTGCATATAAACATGCCGATTCTATCCATAATATGACTTGCTCCTCAGAATCTGACAACCTTTTGTTCAGGATTTTTGTACTTCCCTCTGACAAACAGGGTTTTCCTGCTCTTAAAGTCTCAAGTGTGCTGTATACGTAAGATCTCAATCATCTAAGTAGTAGTAGTATTTAGTTAGTGATTTTATTCTGGTCTGTACTTCTTTTGGTGTGTGAACATATACAACTGATCACCTCTCCCCTGCATTCTATTATGGAAGGTGGGCTGTGATCAAAATTGTAATAAAGGTATGTTGATCATACAACATACATTTAGGTTGGAAACAGACATAGCCAGACTCAGAATAGTCCCTTTAAGTCCGTTCCCAGAGGGTGGGCAGAAGAATGGAGCAGAGTTTACTGAACAGCTCTGAGAAGGGGAAACTGAGGGTAGAAGTGCTGCAGTGTGAGGGGCATGCTGTGGATGTAGTGACCCTGGAACAATCCGCATGCTAGACGGCCGTCTCAGCACATCAGCTGGATTTCAGGAGTTGGTGTGTTATGGACTCTAAACCCTGTTGTGCGACAAAGGGAATTTGTTCAGTGTGATGAGCATTAGTGGGAAGAATAATTGGACAGTGTTAAATCTCTGAGACAGGTCCCCCACTCTCTTGTTCATCTGCAGGCTGAGAGGTGAAAGTGTCCATATTATTAATCCTGCTTCCCCCTGCAGCCAGCCATATTCCTAGCTTCAGATTAGAAAAATGACCCATCCCCTGCCTGAATAGAGACTGGAATGTTGTTTAAGAGTTCTGGACCAGCTCAAAACCCCATTACTTCCCAGTAGTTCTCAGCCTCCTTCCCTACTTCAGCACACACTGTGGTTTAGGAAAAGTGCTACAGTATTTCTCCAGACTCCCATAAAATAATGTACTGTTGGTAGTGTTTTGGCATCCCTCACTGCTCAGCAATCACCCCTATGGGCTATGGCCTAAGGGGAGCAAAATAATCAATGTTCCCATCTAACTATTTGCTATTCACTAGCTAATGCTTCAGTCATGCCAGTTCTCAAACAGATGCTTGACTTGACGCACATGTGTAGTCCCATTGAGTTCAAGCAGCCCCATTAATTATCACCTGACACTTTATGCAGTCATTTGCACCAGGGCAAAATGGGTGTAAAACACTCCCAAATGAGAATGATAAGCATTTTGTGCCCACTGTGCACTAGTATGAATTCAACAAAATTTGGGCCCAAGAGGGCTATTCCCCTGTATATAATTAAGCACATGCAAAAGGGGCCTAGGGAATTATATAGCAGGTATGCCATAGCCAGCTGCTTCTTTCCGTCTTGCAATAGAAGGCCCCTTGGTCATGTGTCCTAAGACTTTTGATCCGTGGCAGGAACGCGTCTGCCAGAGCACTCTCAAACCGTTATTCACTCTCTCTCTCTCTCCTTTTTTTCTCGAGATAGTCTGGAGACTGCTCCTTATTCACAATCTGAGTGGATGGCTGTAGCTGTAGAATGGACCACAGATAGATGTGCACAAAACCATTCTGCTTTGTAAACAAATATTAACTTCTTTGCCTCTCGGAAAAATCTGTCGTGCACAAGATGTGCACTGTACTTTCCCCAGCTGAAATGACTATTTATTGTGGCAATGGCCATTGAATTGTTTCCATTCATTAGAAAAGAATTAACTCAGCCCTCTTTTTTTAAATCTATAGAATCATAGATATATAGGACTGGAAGCAACCTTAATAAGTCATATATTCCAGTCCCCTGCCCTGAGGCAGGACTAAGTATTCTGCAGATCATCCCTGACAGGTGTTTGTCTAACCTGTTGTTAAAAACCTCCAATGGTGGAGATTCCACTCCCTAGGTAATTTGTTCCAGTGCTTAACTATCCTTACAGTTTGGAAGTTTTTCCTAATGTCTAACCTAAATCTCCCTTACTGCAATTTAAACCCATTGCTTCTTGTCCTGTCAATTTATCGTATTCTTCTTTATAGCAACCTTTTACATACTTGAAAATTGTTTGTCTCCCCCCCAGCCCCCCACAGGCTTCTCTTCTTCAGATTAAACAAACCCAATTTTTTTTCAATCTTCCCTGATAGGTCATGTTTTCCAGACCTTTATTCATTTTTGTTGCTCATATTATATGATAGGTAATATTTTCAGAAGCTCTTAAGTGACATAGGGTCAGACTTTCAAAAATATTTAAGCACCTAGAGGGGTAGATAGTGCAAACCTTGCTAAATGCACTGGAGGGTAGGGGTGGTGGAGCTGACACCTGGCAGAAGTCCTGGTCAAAGAGCTGCATTCACAGCACCCTCTGCATATGGCCAGGCTGGGGATTAGATGTAATTCTGGTGGGAGCAAATTCCAGAAGTCAGGACGGGCTATTGAATGTTACCATATATAGACGTTAAGTGCTGTGGGGTGTTTTGCAAGACCAAATCCACAACTGTCTAAAAAAAGCTTACCTCAATTTTAAATACACACAAAAACCCAGACAGTGATATATCACAGTTGTTTTAAACACAAGACCAAGCCTTGTGTGTATTTTGTGTATACCCTGCACAGAAGGGTGTAGCCCACTGCTCACATATCCTGGTAACTATGCTGACACAAGCTCACACTGGAAAATTAGGCAATGTTTGCTTCAGATCAGCTTGACTGTTTTACAGTGGCTGAACCCGGCATGCCTGATAAAGTCACAACTCTCCGAACATCTGCCTTTTGGGGCTGGAGACATTTCTACACGTACACAACTTAATCTCTTTATAGTCCTGAATTAATCATCTGTCTTTCACTGGCAGGCAAATATGTATTAGTGGTTTTGTGTTCTGATTGGATGAGACGGTCTGCTTAACTAGGCGGTATAATTGGTATGACTAGAAATCTGCTTGTGTTTCTGTCAGCTTCATCTAGCTTTCCCCTCACGGATTTTGACATTGTCTCTAATAATCCAAGGTCTGCAACATTCCACTTCCTTGCTGTTCCTGGATCATCCTCCTTCACGCCATTGTCATACCAAGGACAGAATTCATGGATATTTGTGAGACCAGAATTTAATGGTGGTCCATTAGCTGGTTGATGGTAGGTGATCGAGAGTGATGTGCTATCTGCACTCTGCCCCCATTGGATAAGAAACACTTCACATCCATGCCAGAGCTGAGCACAGTCAGCCCCAAGCACCGGGGGCCCCAATGTTGTCTTTATCACCGGAATTCCTGCCTCGTATATGTAGCAATGTGCTCGCACAGTTACAACAGATCTGTGGCTGATGTGTCATTAAAATCTTACTGCAAACTTTCAGGCCCATCATTTATATAGTGAGTGTTGTCCTGTCGTGCCATAATCAAACAAAGTGAGATCCTACTGTAGTGTCAAAACAATGGCCCTCCATCCCCTGGAAATGGCATACATCTATGGTGTGCTCTGTTCCTATTTCCCCTCCCATTAGTCCAAAGGCAGCCCTTTTTCTCAATCGAAGCTCAGAGAGAGCTTTCAAAGTTGTGGTGCCCTGAAGCACAGTTGAAACAAAGTGCCCCAGATGGGGCCACCAATGAGAAATTTTCACACCTTCCCTAAGAAGTCACTTTTCTCAGGTGCCATCTGAGCCTGGCTCTGCCAAACCCCCCAAGTTTGCTACATGCAGGTGCTGAGCACAATTTAGCTCACTTTGGAACTGGATTTCTTTTCATCTCCCTCCTCCCAAAATTTGTCATGGTGGCGAATCCCCCCTGCCCCGCCAAAAAATATAGTGGTTCATTAGACAATCACTTCCATTTAATAACCTGCCTCCTGGGTTTCTCAAATCCAGGCTTGATCACACTGATGGTCTTTAAAATCCATGTTCTATCGCTTTCCCATGTGGTTGTTCCTCACTCACTGGGGCAAGCCATTACACCTGTGTTCCAGATGTTGCACTGGCTTCCTATTTACTTCAGTGTGTAAGATTAGCCAAGGCACTTCTGCTATACAGCTGTAAGATCTGAACTCTGGAGGAAGGATGACTTTGATGGAGTATCCTTGACTCTGCCACTTGTTGTCTGTGTCAGCTGACTAGCCCTGGAACTTGGTATGATGTAAGACTCTTTTCTGTGGTCAGGCCTTTTGCAGCACTCTGGATCAAATAGAGGAGAGGGTATGTTTCTTTAGTTAGTGGTTGCCGTTGGAAGTCTGAGAATTATCCAACTATTGGCAAGCAGTATGCTTTAACTAGGTATGTCAAAGCCTCAGGTGATGAGAGTGGAGAGTTTGGGTTTTTATTTTTATTTTTTACAGTTCTAACAGTAAATAAATATTTTAAAGGTATGTTTATTGATATGGCCTTGATGTTCTGTAATGTTCAATAGTCCAAAAGTATAAGTATTTGCTTTGCTAGAGTTGCTTGTTTAGCTAACAGGTGATGGAGAAAATAATTTATTGTGCTCTTTGTCAACACTACTAATGTGCTCTCTCTATGGCCCCCATGACTGGGGGTCAGCTGCTTGTCTCCCAGCCAGGGTGATGATTTAGAATGACCTGCAACTTCTAAACTAAATAACTGAGCTGGGTTAATGCTACAAAAATTTCTTCTGCAAATATTTCCTCCTGTTTTTAATGTACTTGTTTCAGCCTCACGTTCATCTCTTTTTGCGCTCTTACTTTCCACCAATAATCAAGCTTTATTGGCAGGAGCAATATTTCAAAGTGACCTATGTGCAAAGTGAATTTTACATTCCTATACATATCTGACCAGTTGCAACTAAACAATACAGATGGAACAGCCACTACCATCAAGAGAAAATTTGCAACCCATCCACAAAGTTTTAAAGAAATTGTGGGCTATCAGCCAGGAAACCCCCAAATAGAAAATGAAGCTAAATCTGTTTCATTTTATTCCTTAGAAACTATTTGCTCCTCTCTATTAAACAGAACCAGTACTACCCTAGCACTCTTCCAATGGCCACTAAAAATAGACTTTGATACCTCTTACTGGCCAAAATTTACATTGTTGTTAATACTTAACTTTTATTACTATCTTCCTTGTGTTCACCTACATTAATCCTGAAACACTGAGCAAGCAGACACCTGCTTCTGCTTGCTGTGACTATCCATCTAGAGGCTCCACATAACATATAAACAAATACCTTTCAGTAGAGCAAAACTCTCTACTGCCTTGTCGGGCCTCTTTGAGGTCAGGGAACCTATAGCTGTCTCAGTATCAGAAACAAACAGTAAAATCCATCCTGCTTAGGTTGGAGATTACAAGGTATATACGGTGGGGGTGGGGGGAACCCTCAAAATAGTAGGTTCTAATCCTTCCTGAGGCCTTTAATCTTGGGTCTAATCCACCAAAGGTGTCCATACTATAACATACAATGATTCCTGTGGATTTCTGAAAGAGTCCATGTACACTACAACATTTACTGTGTCAGAAGATTGTAGTATAACACTGGTGAATTCTATCCTGTGTAGAAGTGACCAAAGTGTTAGTGCACCAGGATCCAGGGCTGCAACCTAGTCCAATGCCATCTCACACGAACACCCAAACTTCATTGTAACCCCCTCTGTGCAGGATTGTGTTATAACACAATCTCCTAACTTAATGTAGACCAGCTCTTAACTCTATATTTCTAAAGACAAATGAAATGGTAGTTGCTGATCTATTTTGAATGAGATTTAAAACAGATGTCCTGAATATTTACAACCATTAAAGATCTTGTGACTCTTTTCTTAAAAGTCTGGCCAAATTCCAACTCAGATAATTATCTCTGCCTCCCCAGATTTCTCTGTACAGTTTCAATGGGACATGGTATTCCTTAACTGCTAAATTATGTTGCTGTGCTCTATTTGACCTCAGAGAGGACTGCTTTTCAGTGCTGGGGGACATGGCCAGTGTGTATAGATTGCTTATCAGTGTGTTATATATGTAAAAGTAATGGGATCCCTGAGGTAAAAAGCATTAGATAAATGTTAAACTCCTAGATTAATTATGTTGCAATGTCAAATGTCGTATATAAGCAAGTGAGTCAATGATTTGTTAAATCTTCTCCTGCTATGGACTCTCTGGAGGGCTCCCCATGTCCCTGGATTATTTTTAGACTGGCTCTGGGCTCTGGTTGAAGAGAGATTGTATTATTTTCCAAGCTCCCCTGACTCATGAATGGTCCAAACCCCTAACTTGCTGCATAGCAGGAAGTGAAAGATGACCGCACAATTATAAGTAGCTACCATGCTGTTGGGCTGTATGATTTCAACACAACAGCACCGAGAGGAAGAAAATCCTGCAGCCTGAACTCCACCATGAGCCTTGCTGCTGTCAATTAGCTCAGTAGCTCCCTGTATGTAACAATAATATGCAGGGCAGATCTCAGGCTGAGTTGCATAACTGTCAGGCAAGGGGCACATTTTGAATGGATACTGGCAAGGTTGGGGTTGCTCAAATTTGACCTTCCCTTTCTTTCTACTTGTATGTGTGTACAAAATCCATATAATTCCTTATACAGTGAGTATTTCTTCAGATCTCCAAACATATGCTTTAGTACAAAGATAAACTAAGGTGAAATGTTCACCAGAAGTTTCGTTCCATCCTAGCCACCCCACAGGCTTGTGGTTCTCTGCCCTTCCCCACTGACTTCTTGCTCCTACTCCTGACACCTTGATCTCTCCCCACCCCCGCCTGGGTCACCACAGTAACCAGCCAGCTCTAATCAGCTGTACTGCATCAGTGGTTGAACGCTGATTCACTGCTGCGACTGGGTTTCCTCTGCTGTCTGGATCCCAACAATTCAGTCCTTGTTTCAGTACCCTCTGTTCTCAGATAAAAGCAGTGATAAAAGCCCTGCACTTCAGCAACCCTAGCATAACAAACTAGTGCATGCATTAGAGGCAGTAAATCAATAAGGAAAGCCACTTCTGTTGCAAGGTTCTGAGGGCTCATTACAAACAGAACTTCCACCTTTCCAGTTTTTGAGGGGACCATCTTACTGGCTTGAAGACTTGGTAAAGTGGGCCTTGAGGTGAGGGGCTGTTGAGGGCATGTTTCACTGAGGCACTTTTGTAACAATAAGATATATCGGGGCGGGGGAGTGGTAATAAAACTGGGACCCAGGTGAAATAGGCATGATCCAAACTTAGGTGGAGTTTGGAGAGAATGCTGGGCAGCGGACTTGAGGCTGCCCGGGAGCCAGGCTAATTGTGGCAGTGTAGGCTGAGTTAAGCTAGGAGGTTTTACAATAGTTCTTTCCAACTCCAAATTCAAAGGGTGAACATCACACCAACCAGTCGTGCCTGGGCTGGGGGGTTGGTATCCGTTTGTGCACAGAAACGTACGAATGGTTCAGAACACTAGTTTCCATGAAGTGACGATGTGATGCAAAATAACTGTCCAGAGGGACAGACTGTTAAGTGATCACCCTCATAAAGAATGAGGGGGTTTTAAATACAATTACGAAAAAATACTTCACCATTATCCTGTGTGAGTAACAAACATGCCTGGATCTTCCCTGCCATGTGTATTACGGTAAGCTTCAAAATGACAGGGTGGATCTCTGAGCCTGTAAAATCACAGGGGGGGTGTGGGGGGTTGACTTCATGTAAGGCTACAGGCCAGGCGGTGTTAGTTGAGTCATACAAAGGAAGTCTGGTGTCTTGCTTACAGCTGATGCTCCAGTAATTTAAATGTTAAGGAACAAACCCTAGCTTCCCTCTTGCACCCCCTGCAGTAGCATTCTTTGCTGGGGGGTGGGGGGAGTATTCCAGGAACTGTTGTGGTAGATGAACAATCCCACATGCCATGGAGGCTAATTCCATGGGCGAGCCTTGTGCACTCGTGGCTGTGCAAATACCCTTTGGGGGCAGGACAGGAAGGAGTGAATCCTCTCTACACAGTTAAACCAATTACAACTATCGCCTCCATATGCACACCCATCCACGTAGGACTGGGACACATGGGCCTTGGAAGCTACTTCATTTATGGTGCTGGAGTCTAGCTGGAGAGCAGCGCTATTGCTGCTTTTTAGCTAAAACAGAAGGATTCCACAGCAATTACCAACTTCCAGCCCAGCGACTCAAGCTGAGCCCTGGGAATGTAGTCTGGAGCTACTAGGATGACCAGACAGCAAGTGTGAAAAATCGGGATGGGGTGGGGGGTAATAGGAGCCTATATAAGAAAAAAAAACCCAAAATCGGGACTGTCCCTATAAAATCGGGACATCTGATCACCTTCGGAGCTACCCGGAGTGGACTCTCATTTCACTGATGCATGGTGCAGTGGAGTTCAATGGATGTTATGTACTTAAATCTCCCGTGGAGAAAGAGGCTAGGTCCCTAAGGGCTGGCAACTTCTCGTTCATGCCTCCTGTGTGTTGCAGTGTAACTAAGCCCCCAGGCTTCTCTCCCTGGATCTCCGCTAGGGTTAGAATCTGGCAGCAGGACACTTGATGATCTGGGCTCTCGCAGTTTTCACAGTACACTTGTGAGGAAGATGATAAACACAGAATGTTTTGTTCTGTTTTTTAGAATGCTCTTCGCAAGAGATTCCAAGGTCTTGAGCATGGCGTCTGACTGGATTTGGGAGAGTTTTTTTTTTTTGGTGGTGGGGACAGGGTTCTCCCCCCTCCTGCAGTGCAAGTAAGTTCATTAGTAGCAGCAGCAGATGTTCTGCACTTCCAGCTAAATTGGCATCATCAGATGTCGATGTATGGAAGCAAAGTGTTCTCTCTGCTCCCTCTGTGGGGACTGGGGGCTGTTCTGTTAATCACATGATGCAATAGACCGTGTGAGAACAGGACATTTGCAGCCTGGAGTGGATGATAGTGTGTTAGTAAATATTGCAACACCCTCTGTTCTATGTGAATGTTAAATCCTCTTTAGAATGATCTCACATCTTGAATAGATCAGCTGGACTCCTCTGGGCTTTTAGTTTGGAATTTTTGAAAGTTATTGTTTGACTTTTTTTTTTCCCCCCATCCTCCTTGTTGCTCCTTTTTATCTACTACTCCTGCCTTTTATTCCCACTGCATCCTATGGCTGGGAAAGCCTTCCCATTTCCAGGGCACCCTCCCATCCCTTTTTGCCTCCTTCAGATCCCCACCCCTTATCATTCAAACTTCCAACACTGAACTCCTAGATGGTGCCCCCTGAACCATTTTGTTTGTCTCTGGTCAGCTTTGGATTATAAATTATTCATGGTTGGCACCTTGTGCCCTCATTGCTTGCTAGGAGAAGGGTGTTCTCCCCCGCCACCCCCCTTTTTGACCAGAGTGACTAGCCAAAAACTTAAGGTCTAGTAGGTTTGTTCTCATGAGGATCAGAAATGGGTGACAGATACTTCTTTGATGCGGTTTTTGTTTATTTACAAATAATGTACAAAGTCCTGTGTCTCTGAACACAGAAGCAATCAAATTTCATGAAAGAGCTTCTTTTGCTTGTAGCACCAAGGGCACTCATTTCAGCCTGTCCTCTAGATGCAAAATCCTCTCCCCAGGCTTTTTCCAGTGTCAGACACCGTGCTTTCAGACTGTCTGTGGCTCGCTGGTCCTCTGCCTTTTTCACACGCTCACTCTTATCCAAAACAATATTCAGCAAAGTCCCTCTGCCCACATAGCCCACAAAACTCCTGTGTGGGTTTACGTTACCCTTTTGTCAGAGGCAGGGGCTTGCGATTAACTTATCCTTACAGTTCTGTTAATTGCTGGGTGTGAATGCACACCTCAGTCTCCATGAGGGTTGTGAGCCATGCAGTCACCAGTACCTCTCAGCATACCAATGGAGTTTCTAGGTTTGGGATTTTTAAGAGGGCACTGACCAACTGATCCAAAGTATTAAATGAGTGGTCCAAAGGTATAGTGGCTTGGGTGCAGGCCTGGATTTAGGAGACGTGGGTTTAATTCCATGCTCTGCTACAGACTTCCTTCTGTGACTTGGGAAAATCACTTAGCCTGGCTGTGACTCAGTTCCCCATCTGTAAAATGGGGATAATTGCACTGTCCTACCTCCCAGATGTGTTGTGATGGTGCATATGCTAAAGATTGTGACTGGTGCTCAGATACTACAGTAATGGAGGTTATAGAAATACCTTAGATAGGAATGCCTCTCCTTTTCTGCTATGAGTTAAAGCAATGCTGAGCTGCTCAGATCTTGAATTTGGAGGGTAGTTGAGGATGGGGGTAGGATGAGGCTCCCTCAGTAGCTTTAAGGGAATTAAAACAATAGAGAGAGATAAGAAAAAGGCAACTCCTAGTTAATGGAGTGAATTTCCACGTAGTGAATTTCCCCAAAGCGTGTCCTATGTGTAGAACACTGTCGTGTCTCCTCTCTGTCGGTCTTGCTGTTCACACCTGTCGCTTTCTGCCTTGGTGACTCAAGAAAAAAACAGTGAGACACAGAAAACAACAAGGAAAAAGAGGAAATAAACTGTACTAAGATACCAAAGTGCTGCTTTGTGGTTTGTTCTTAATAACAACATAAAACAGGAGGCGACTCCAAACCACACTGCAGAGCTGGAATCCCACATGAGCAGGGCATCCATTTATGCTGTCGCTATTTCTGAGTCCTGGAACAATGAATCTCTGGTCTCCAAAGGGAATGGAAAAAACGTTCAGCAGCAGCTTGTGTTGACTAATCCTGGATACTTTGTTATAAGCGGCCAGCAAAAATGCTTTTGGTCACGGTAATGCTACCACTTCTGTCCTGTGATGCCCCATTTATCATAGACCTGGCCGTGCTGCATGACAGAGTTTAGAGAAGTCACATAAGACAGGAAGGATGGTCTGGGGGTTCAGGCACCGAACTGCATTGGGACTCGGGAGATTTGGGTTCAATTCCTAGCTCTACTGCAGGTTCTGTGTGTGACTTTGACTGAGAGAGACCAGGTGGGTGAGGTAATATCTATTATTGGACCAACTTCTGTTGGTGAGAGAGAAGCTCTTGAGCCACACACTGCTCTTCTTCAGGTCTGGGAAAGGTACTTGCAGCATCACAGCAAAATGCAGTCTGCAAGTTGGTCCAATAAAAGATACGACCTCACCCACCTTGTCTCTCCAATATCCTGGGACCCACACAGCTACTACTACGTTGACTTTGATTAAATCACTTTGGCTAGATCCTTAAAGGTATTTAAGTAGTCAGTCACCTAAATACCCACAGGATCCTCCAAAGGCCCATACTTGTGAATAACCTTATGCCTGTGAGCATCTCTGTTTAGTCCAATGTGAGTGAGGTGACCTGAGTGCAGGTGCATTAGCTCAAGCAATCATTCATGTAACTGGAGTGGTAGCACCTGTGTCCTTTCAGCTGCACTTCAGCTAGTTCTGTTGGAGGAGGAGGAATCTAACCAGCTAAGTAAACTGCAGGCTGACTCCCTGCAAGACTGTGCTTAAGTTACCCGGGTTGGATTTTAAAACTTGGCAGGTCAAGGAACACACTGGCTTAACCCTAACTGCCACTCAGGAATGGATTGAGCTGCGCAGTGTTTGCAACTTTATTTTTAATGCTTGTCTTCAAGATTGGAAAATAGAAGCAATTTGACTAAAAAGTCCAGTGAGAAGAGCAGTCCACCCATCTGCAATGCCAGAGAGGAATAAGAAGACCCCATATGAAGACATAAGCAGGTAGGGTTGGAGGACTGAGGGCTGTATAGCCTGGCAGGCCATGTAACTCGGGTGTGAGGAGCCTGTAAATGCAAGCTGAGTTATTGCATGCTCTCTCTTAGTTTGTGAATGCTGGCTTTGCATTTCTTTCTACCCTTGTAGCCACAGTGTACAGAATCAGTAAAGCTCTGAATTTCTGGTGAGAACTAGGCTGGTTTATGTGCTGACGTGCCATGCAATAATATCAGCAATAACAGTTATGCCCCTCGCCTCTGACTAGAATTTTGGGCAGCAAGTCTAAGTCTCCCCATTCCTTGACTGTCACATGCAGGACCCATGGTACTTGGGAGGTGGAACTGCAGGTGATATACTCCAGGCTGCCATTGTCCCCTTGTGACCTGGGGAGTGTGTGCATTTGTCCCTGTACAGAACATACCTCAAATGTTTGTGTGGCTCTCTCCCTCCCTGCCTTCTCTCAGGCGATCTGCTTATCTGCATCTGGTCTAGCCAAACTCTATAGAGGCAGCATAAAGTCCTTTGACAAACGGGGAGTGGGGGCGAGCGGATACCCTTTGTTTCCATTGCTCTCCCTGACTCTTTAAATTGGAAGAAGTATGAAAGCTCAGCAATGCTCACTGTGGGGGGGTGTAAACGGCACTTCGAGGCTGGAGGGGATTTCCCCTCCACTGCGGTAGGACCAAGTACCCCTAGACCATCCCTGACAGGGGTTTTGTCCAACCTGTTCTTAAAAACCTCCAATGTCAGGGATTCCCCAACCTGCCTTGGTAACCTATTCCAGAGCTTAACTGTCTTTTTCTAGATAGAAAGTTTTTCCTGTCGTCGAACCTAAATCTCCCTTGCTGCAATCTGTGCCCATTACTACTTGTCCTCCCTTCAGTGGAGAACACTTGATCACCACTCTCTTTATAACAGCCCTTCACATATTTAAAGACTGTTTTCAGGTCCCCCCTCAGTCTTCTTTTCTAAAGACTAAACATACCCAGTTTTCTAACCTTTTATCGTTTTGTTGCTCTCCTCTGGACTTTCTCCAGTTTGTCCACATCTTTCCTAAAGCCTGGTGCCCAGAACTGGACACCATGCTCCAGCTCAGACTCACTCCTGTGCTTGCTTATGACACTCCAGTGAATACACCGTAGAATATTAGCCTTTTCTGAAACTGCATCACATCTCAGACTCATTCAATTTGTGATCCGCTGTCACCCCCAGATCCTTCTCAGCAGTACTACCCCCTAGCCAGTTATTCCCCATTTTGTAGTTGTGCATTTGATTCCCCCCCCCTTCCTACGTGAAGTACTTTGCACTTGTCTTTTATTGAATTTCATCTTGTTGATTTCAGACCAATTCTCCAATTTACCAAGGTCATTTTTAATTCTAATCCTGTCCTCCAAAGCTCTTGCAACACCTCCCATCTTGGTGTCCTCTGCAGATTTTATAAGTGCACTCTCCACTTCATTGTCCAAGTCATTAATTACAATATTGACTAGTCCCAGGCCCAAGACTGACCCCTGAGAGACTCCACTAGATAGGTCCTCCCAGTTTGACAGTGAACCATTGATAACTCCTCTCTGAATATGGTTTTTCAACCAGTTGTGCATCCACTTTATAGTAATTTAATCTAGGCCACATTTTCCCTAATTTGTTTATGAGAATGTCATGTGGGACTGTGTCAAAAGCCGTAGTAAAATCAAGATACATCATGTCTACTTCTTCCTCTCCCCGCAATCCACTAGGCTACTGTCAAAGAAGATTTGTGTCTAGTCTGTTTTGACTGAAGTAGGTTTGGTGGTAAATAATCTCCAGATGGAGAATACTTGTGTGGTGGTTGAGACCTGGACAGCGTGACGTGGCTGGTGCTCTCACCGGCAAAGGCCAAGAGCTTAGAATGGCAGGGATGGTACGGATGGGAGACTGTGCTACACTGGTAGGGTTGTCTGAAGGAAGGCAGCTTGTCCTGCACCTACCCAGCAATATTAGTAATAAGCCCTAACGTACACGCAGCCTCCTTCAAAATATTTCCCCCCAGCAATGGCACAGTACTGCAGCCACTCTAGTGATTTTGTCAGTTTTTTTCATTGTGAACCTTGGGCCTCGGTCTCAGGGGCCCTGAGCACCCATAACTCCAGCTGAAGCCAAGGGGAGCTCTGAATGCTCAGCCCCTCTGAAAATCAGGCCCCATCTGTCTTAGTGAATCAGATGCCTGGCCTCTGCTCTTAGGCTGTTTAAAGCTCAGGCTAAGAGCATGTGAGGAAAAAACTAGAAAAGTAGCTGAAGAAATGGGAAGCAAACCACCCCTTGTGACTGGGAAGAGTAAGTGAAGCCTCTGAAAGAACTGTATGTTAATTCCTGGCTAGCCTGACCTGAAAGCGCTGCTGGAATAGGGCTCTCCAGGTCTGACTTCATGAAATCCCTTTGATTTCCTATATTCTCTCTCTCCCTCCTTTTTCTCTCAGGGATCAATAAGAGCCTCCGCGACAGCTCACAACAGACCTAGGAAATTGCGTTTTGCTGGGCTCCTGGCCTGTCTCCAGAGAGTGAAGTGATGGTTTCACGGAGGTTAATCGGAGTTCTGCCTCTCCACTGGATTCTCCCCTCTCTTCCAGGGGATGGAGCCAAGGAGCTGCAACATTTTCCGATTAATCTTTGTCCCCTGTAGAGACGGGAAATGGAGTAGCCAGCTTAATAACACAAGCCTATCCAAAGGCAGAGCTCAGGGAAAGGTTGCCCCAGGTCCAGGCACTGTCATTTTAAATGGTGCTGCTAGAACAGGAGAGAATGAAGGGAGTGGAGGGGTGAGGGAAAGGATGCTGCGGGAGGAAGGGGCTCTTGTCTTGAAGCACCCTACTGACTCCAGTGCTGTGCCCAAAGCGCAGTCCTTGGGTTGAAGAGGGATTGATTCCCCCGCCAGTGTGCATTTGATTCATTTCTCTTTGAGGCCTTCCTCTGCTCGAGCGAGGAGGAGGCTGCGCCAGCATTGCTCTGATGGTTGTGATTGAATTTGGCTGGAATGTCTGTCAATGTTGTTGTTTGCTGTGGGGCTCTAGCTGTGGTGGTCCAAGGTGGGTGAAGTAATACCATTGCCTGGACCGACTCCTCTGGGTGGAAGGGACAAGTTTTCGTCACTGTTGTTAATGAGAGCTGGGCCTCCGACCAAAACTCCAGTCTGTTTCCAGTGTGACTTTTCTACATGGAAGGAGGCATGAAGGCTGAAGCAGGCGAATGGGTCCCGGGGCAGTTGAAAGGGAGAGACAAGAGTGCAGAGATGTCAAGTCTCAACTCTGAGAATCAGATGTTAAATTTAGGGTTTTCTTAAAATAAGCTACTCCCCAGCCCACCTCTTCCTTTTTCATACAGCTTTGTGTTCACTGCCTGCCTGTCTTAGCTAGGCCTCCAGTACTGTGGTGTCCAAACCCCTCTCGATCTCTGATGTATTTAGCCTCAGAACCCCTCTGTGAGGTTGGGCAGTTCTAGTGTCCGCATTTAACAGATGGGGAGCTGAGGCTTGGAGAAATTAAGACCTGCCCAAGAAAGCTGTGGCAGAGCAGGGCCTTGAGCCTAGATCTCAAAGATCCTAGGTTAGTGCCCTAACCACTCTACCTTCCTTCCTCTCACTAGCTAGTGTGAAGGACACCTAATAGTTCAAAACTTTGCACTGGAGTGGCTATCATAACCTCCAAGTAGTGTGGTGATGAGTGAGAGAATCTTTGTATCCATGTGGGAGTTCTGAACATAGGAGCAGTTGTCCTTACGCTCTTCCTAGACTAATGGTATTTGAAGGTTCTGCAATATGCCATTCAAAAGATTCGCAATAAGGTCTCCGGTTTGACCCCTCATCTGACAGGCATGCAGTATTGATGGAACCAACTTTGGTTTCTAGTATGTCACCGGTGGTGTTGAAAAATAAGCTTGGCTTTTCTTAGACATGAAATATACTCGTAATTGAATTATGTACCAGATGTAGGTTGTTGGTTCAAAGGGTTTCAAACTTCCTCTCTCGCACTGTGTGGAGTTTCCAATCTGGCCCAGATGGCCCTGCTGGATTTCTCAGAGTTGGAGATTCAGCTGGAATTTAATCACTTTACTGCACTCCCAAGTTTTCTCCCTTTTTGTTAACCTGGGGACAGCATGGAAGGGGTTGTAGAGCTCATTAGCTTCTTGTCTGAGTGCTGGAAATGCACACAGCATTTCAAGTGCCCTGAAATAATAATTGTCTACCTGCAGTTTTATTTACAGCAGGCTAGAAATGCGTCTTCCTTTGGCTGCTGCCATTCTCTTAGTCTGGAATGCTCAATACCTTCCTCACCTATGTTTAGAAAGACCTGCACCACGGAAGCAGAAGCATGTGTGGTGCAGATGGCTACAGTACCATGTAGTACAGGCATCAGACTTCAGGGCTGAGGATCCTACAATACAATTAACTTCCTGTTCCTTGGTCTCAATGGAAATGTATCTGTGCAGCCACTGAGGAAATATCCTTGGTATCTTCTTTGAATACTATTATAGTAAGACATGGCAGCTGGTTGGGTTTTATTTTATTTTCCTCCCCAAGGCCTCGTTGCACTATAAAGACTTGATTTTAATGGAAGCTGAATGCACGTCAAAGTCGAGATGAGCAAGCAAAGTCAGCCCAGTGCCTAGTGCAGTTCAGACTCTCATGGGCAGGGCAAGCAGGTGCTGAACTCCCACTAGTCTTGCTCATCCTTTGAATATTCATCCTTTAGTAAAACCCATGCAGCTGTATAAATCCTGAGGTCTAGGATCATCTCACTGTTTTTATGTCATAGGTTGCTAAAGCAACCCACAGGCAACCTCTCGCTCTAGAATGTAAAGGTGTATTTTAAACCTCCCTCCAGTGAATGGTTTTTAAAGGCAGGTGAATTATGAATTGTTCTTTATGTGCCATTATAATTCAGATTATATGAGAGAGATGCCTGTCTCAAAATAACTTTTATCCTCCTCTTAGAGTTTGGAGGGGGATAAAAACCTGCACCAGCCCAGGACTCAGTCCTCCAAGTTTCAACCTGTTCTAACTTCTAGAAACCAAGTCCGCCGAAGGCACTCTAAACTTGGGGAAAGCGTTTTACCTTCTCAAGCCTTCGTTACCGTGAGGTGCAATGGATTGAGATGGATGCAGTGAGGGTTAGCAAGTGCCACGTGTCAAGGCCCACCATGGCAAGGGCACAGATTGCAAGTGCAATACTGAAACCCTTCAAAGGCAAGCTGAGTGGAGATAGTCATCAGGCTGAGGTCTTGGATATAACCAGTGCCTGCACCCTTGTGGGCTTCAAAAAAAGTGGCCTCTTAAAGACAACCCACCACTGTATAGACGGACAGGGTGAAAATGGCAGGGTGAGTCTAGTGTGATCAGTCACACCAAGAAGGGAATGCATGGGCTGATCTGAACAAGCTGCAAGGGATGGAAAAGCCCTGCTGAAAACTCACATTGAGGGAAAATGCAGTGATCTAGGGCAGTGCTTCTCAAGCTATCTGATGTGGGGGACCGGCATTTTTTTTTTCCAATGTGCGCGCAGACCGGCAGCCGATGGCTCGCGGACCAGTGCTGGTCCGTGGACCACCACTTTGAGTAGCGCTGATCTAGGGCACGTGGTGATGAGGTGAGGTCATTCTGGGATAACTAAGGGCACAACTCCTGAAAGGTCCACACCCATAAGGTGACCATCTTTATAATATGTTTTAAACACAGAGGCTCTCCATGGATTAGACATGCTTGGAAGCAACCCCAGGATCTCCGCCCCTCTATATGACACTTCCTATAGAATTCTGGGATGTAAATAGAGTAGAAACACCACAGATTTTGTGTGTGTAGGCGAGAGGGTGTGTGGATAGAAGTGCATGGAAGAAATCTTTGCAGACTTTGCCAACATTCATCATTGCAGACATTCCTCTTGTGTCCTTACAAGTTGGCTACAGGGCTGGCCAGTCTTGTCACCTTACCTCCCTGAAGAATTACTTACAGACGTTCCTACCATTTAACTTCTTGCATTGTGTTGACTGCTTCACTCTTCTCCTTAGAAAGCATCTCTCTTATTACCCTTAAATTCGAGCTTTTTTCCTTGCTTTCAGCTCTGATTTCCTCTCCCCATTTTGGACTGAGTGGGGCAGTTCCCCTTTTCCTAGATCCTCAAATAAAAGAGATGCATTGGGAGAGAACAAGTTATTTCCTTTTGCAGCCGCTTCAGATGAAAGCTAGAAAATGACACGAATGCTATAAACTACTATAGCCTATAATCTTATTAGCATATTTAATACACCCCCTCGGCTTTGCTTCTGTACATGAAGTGATTCCCTGCAGTGATTCACTCTTCTCTTCATACTTTGGGATACTCTATAATCTTTCTTTGGCTGACTAATGCCAATACAAACTTGAGCAGCTTTCAGCAGATTTTCCCTTCTTGCCAAGTGTTCTAAAACAATGATTTATTTCTGGAAGATCTACTAGATGAGAAGCAAACACATTATTTTCCAGGACCCTTTATTTATTTATTTATTTATTTATTTATTTTGGTAAATAAAGGTTGCCAGTAATAATAAAGCAGGGATGACTCCCATCACCGCACCCATCAATTTTACTCTGCTAGGCTTCAACAAGTGTCGTCCTGGTCCCTTGCCAATCCACTGTCTGCTTCTGCTCTCCTGACAAGCTGTCAATCAGAAATGTACCCTAGAATTAGCCAGCTGGCTAAAGCAGCTGAAAGCAGATTCCCTGCTGAATGGCTGAATTTCAGCCAATGGTGTGATAGACAAGCAGTGTCTCTAAATACAGAGTCCTTGTCGTCCAGCCACTGTGGCTTTGTGCATTGGGTTGTTAGGATTAATCTGAAGTGGGCCTTTCTCCTCTTTAATGTGTGCATGTGGCATTTGCTAGGGTCCTCCTGCAGTGCCAGGGAGCGAGAGCCATGGCTGGTGGGGAAGCGCTATGCCCTTAATTTGTGGTGATCGTGAGCAATTGCTCGAGCACAATAATTTTCGTAGCAATGATCCCCTTCATGTAGCAATGGCAGCTGCTTGCAGAAATGGCACCTGGGGCTATCCCATAGCAAAGTGTTTCCACAGTGCTTGGAAACTGTACTGTAACCACAGCTTGGCTTGCAGCTGATGCATCCGTTGTCCAAGCCCCGTAGTTCAGCTGGCAGCTCAGTTCAGTGCAAGTGACCCAGTTTCCAGACATTGTGCTTTGGGACTTGGAGTACCCCCGCCTGTGTTGCATCCAGCGGCTCGTTAGGGAGGCATGAAATCTGGGTGAAGGGGAGAGAGAGAGAGAGAGAGAGAGCTGGATCCCATAGTCGCTAAAGGCAGGGAGCAAGTCCTAACCGATGTGAAGAGCCAGAAGACAGGATGGAGGCGGGAGGCTGAATCGTGTCACACCCCATTGCAATGACAAGCGCTCCCAACCTGACCTCTGCTCCCAGCTGCCAAAACCCTCCTCTGGGACAGCATTAAAGAAAAGTGACCAGATTTGCTATTTAAAATAATAATTGGGCCCCTTAAGGCAGTATCCATCGGAGAAAGTGCATTCTTTGGAGATCACCCGGCAAAGGCAGTCACGGGGTACAAAGCATGGCGCTTTCAAGACCATCTCTTGTATTTCAGTCACTATTAGGGGAGGGCCGGGAGAGACGTGATGCAGTAAGTTGATTGACATTCAGGATAGCCCAGGGATTTGCCAACACAGCATGCGCCATCTCCCCTCCTCAATGCCACCTGCACATCGGAGTTACGGAATATTGGCCTACACCATTACAGCCTGATCCAGTGCCCAGTGAAGTCAATGGGAGCTTTTCCATCGGCTTCAATGGATGCTGGCTCAGGCCCTAAATGAATGGAAGGGCCCTGTGGAAAGTGGCCACTCCAGCCAAGTCCTGGCTGACCTTTGATGTCTTGCAGCACATCTCGAGGCTCACGAAACCTGGACTGATGAACCATTAGTGACTTCCCTGCAGGAATCGGCAGTGAGAAGTGCCCTGTCCCAAATGACCACCTTTAACCTTTGTTTTGTTTTGGGGCTAATATCTCTTTAAGGGAGAGGCTGGTGGTGCACAAAAAAGGCAAGAAAACTAAGGAGCCATCTTAGATTTTTTTTATGGCATGGGAACCACAGGGCTGGAAGCAAACCTGTGTCTGCTGCTCAGAAAAGAACAAACGTAAAAGGGAAAAGAAAGCTGTTCTCAAGCTTCTGCAAAGGCATCGCTGTTAATTCGGGGGTTAAAGAACCCGGCATGAGAGAGGCTGTGCCGTGTGCACTAGAAAAGCTCTGGCTGTTTGCTTGAGAGCGCAATACGGATCTTTGCAGGTTGTGTGTGGGGACTGGCCCTTGTCACTATGAACTCAGGTGGTGCAGAGCATCTCTGAGCAGAGAGCTGTTGCCGAAACGCCTGCTGTCATTGCAGAAGCAAATCGGCTCAGAGCCCAAGTTTTCCTTTTCTTCTCCAGGCAGAAGCAGCTTGGGCTTTTCACTCAAGCAACTTCTGGGGCTGCCACGAAGACTCTGGACATACCATCTTGGTCACTCCTCTCATGTGATGGTGGCATGGAGAGGGAGAGTCTCCCATGGCAGGACTGGGAAAAGAAGCCAAGGTCGAAACTGACTTGCTGGGAATATCAGTTAGTGGTGTCGTCAATCCAGTGTAATCCCTTTTTTGGGGGGGCACTTCATGGGGGTTCCAACAGAAGTGTAAAATAATTCCACTCTTCTGTAGGCAGGGGCTGGTTGAAATAAACATCCAACTTCTCCCCCGCCCGCCCCAACTCCCCTGTGCCTGGGAGCACCGTCCACTAGGAGCTTGGCTATTAGTCTGTGCTGACTGCCTAAGGGTCAGCCACAAGTTGGCAACAGCTAGCAAGGAACAGGGCAAAGGGTGAAGAATAAAAGTGAGATGGAAAAATGAACTGAACCAAAGGCAGAGAAGGAGCCACACAAAGCAGGGAAAGTTGGACTCCCCATGTACTAAGGTTTTAAATCAATTCCCTCTTTCATACTGGTGTGTGGTGCTGTCTGGATCTTGACTAATGCTCTGTGTCTGCCAATCTCCACTAGGGACCAATGGCTTCTAAAAACCCTATAAATTCTTAGTGAATAAGCATGCTATTTACCTTAATGGGCTGGGGGTGGGGGCATCTGTGCCTTAAAATGTGACCCTCCAGCTCCCTTCGCTGCAGAAATGTTCCCTCTGAAACAATCAGAGCCATAAAAGTTAATTAACTTTTTCCTTGAGCCTCTGCATGGCTCTGATTGTCATTCAGGCCTCACTCTCCCTGACAAAGGTGGCTGTAAAAGCACAGAAAAATGCAGATTAAGCTCCATGAATGCAGATGACCAGGAAGCCATGCAGAGCAGGAGGAGATGGGGAGTGTGTGTAATCGCTTTAGCCGGCATAGGGCTGGTGCCACTAAGAATTCCAGCAGTTAGTTGTATCAGACCCACCTCTCCCCTGGTACCAACATTGTCTGCAATATCTGCCGCCCCCGAGAAGGACGGAGTTCTCTCAGGCAAGCAGGAGCTGGAGGCAGGGCGAGCTGGGGTTAGCCCCCAGGCCTAACAGACTGCAGGCTACAGTGCATTCAGGAGCAAACAAAAGGCCTCTCTTTTTGCCATAGGGCATGTCTGAGCTGCACTCAGATGTGTGACTGCACCACGTGTAGCCAGGTCCAAGCTAGCACTGACTTAGCTAGCATAGCAATGAAATCACAGCAGCAGGACCCTCTGTATGCCTGGACTGCGATTGCCCTTGGAGCGAACTCGATCAAAGCTCGCTCAGCACGGTTGCCAACTTTCACGCGGTAAATAAGCACCCCGACTTTCACAATAAGCCAAAAATTGAGCTAACCCCATTTCAAAACAAGCCAATCCCTAAGAACCCCAACCCTCTACGTGACTAGATCCCGCCCCCGGCATGCAGTCTGGGACTGTGGTGGCCCCAGTGTGCAACCATGACTCTCCCCCCCCCCCCCACGTGCCCCTGCTTGCCAGGAGCCAATCAAAAAAAAGAAGGTACAAGCCAAAAACAAGCCCAATTTTTGCATTTTTTTCCACGGGTTGGGCATGTCTGTCACTCGGGTATGGCTACGCATGCTGCTCTCCTTGCAGTGTAGACATACCCACAGTGTTGCTGTAAACCTAATTAAACCCCACTCTCCTTGTCAGAGACTCCAGGGTGACTTACGTTTGCAAAACCTTTCTGATCTGGTAACATTTAACACTTTCCATTCACCTTGCACAAGTGAAACTGACTCCAACGGGTGTCAGGCAGTAGAGGACGAGGTGCTAGGTCTGGATTTACACTGATGCACTAACCTGCTGATACCTGCAGCGATGAGTATGGTAGATTGTGTACAGAAGGGAAAATCTGCTGCTAAAGTGCAGGAGAAACCGCCCTGTTTGTAGCCTTTCCTTGGCTTTTCTGCTCTTGTCCGTGTTTCCCTAATGAGTTAGTCAGTGTAGCAAAGACCACAGCTATGTCAGCCTCTGTATGGAGCCCAGCTGACCTGTCCCACCCATCGTGATTTCAGGCAGTGCAAACTACAATGCTGAGGATTCTCTGACCCCCTAGCCTCCAAAGACTGAAACATACAGAGTCTTTCTCACCCGTGTAATTTGTGTTTCCTGCCCCACCCCCACCTCTCAAAGGACACATTTGCAACCCCTGTCCTGGACAAAATTGAGGATGTGTCTATACGGTAACATAAGACTGTGCTCAATCTTAAACCCCCCCCCCCCCACTGCAGCGGTTCTCAACCTATTTACCATTGTGGGCCGCATCCAATACTATCTGTATCGCCTCGAGAGTGTCACATGGGCTGTAGCTGTCTGCTCATTGGCCTGCAAGCGGCCTGCGGGCTGCAGGTTGAGAACCACTGAGCTAGAGAATGTGTCACAACCCGTCCCTTCTGGGGCTTTGCAGATCTCGTCAACCCCCCAGTGATGCTGCCTCCAACCCCTGGATTTGACAAAACACTAAACCCCCCCCCCATTGAACCCCAGTAAACATGACACACACCAAACGATAGCACTCGGTAACCTTCCTCCTTCTTACCCCTAATCGGGGCAGCCTCAGCTCCTAAGAGCCCAGCAGTGCTTCCTCTCCTCACAGGACGCAACCCACAGACTTGCTGCCCCTCGCTCTAGGAGCCAACTGCAGATCATTCACATTCAAGACCCCCACCCCCAGTTCTGAATGAGCTGTCTGGATGGAGCTTCTATCTAGGACTCCAATCCTCTGCCTCTGTGCACCCAGCAGTGTGTGTCCTTTTTAGTCTTTGTCCCATAATATGCCCTGTCGTTCAATTTCCATTAACGTTTGTTCCATGACCGCATCTCATATGAGTTTTCAAATCAACATAATTTCTTCTCCACCTGCTGTTTGCCGCACAGTAGTTGAGCCAGTTTTGCCCTGGACTCCCCGAGAGAAACTCCACTGCACCTCAGATACTGCCCTGCTTGCCCTCTCTGAAAGTACAGTGGGGTCCAACCATGTGCATGTTGCATGAAGCATTTGGGGGCTGAATTTTTAACCTTCGCCAAGGCAAAGTTGAGCTGTAGCCCTCCCCTTCCCCCCCCCTCCCCCCGACTACCTAGGCATATGCACGCTCCAAAGCTAGCTTCATCTAAATGAACTGGAATGTCCACACTGGGACCTATAAAAAGAGCAGGCATGCACATTGCATGTGGCTTTTTCTTTTCTAGAAATCAAGCTGCAGAGACTGTTGGTAAATCAAACTCCAGCCAAGGAAATGTTCTTGCTACCTTCAGAGTATCCTCAGTGTCCTGTCGCATTTTTCAGTGTGTTTTTCTGACCTAGTTCCTTCCCTCCCACACTTGCTTTACTTCCTTCCAGGGGGCAGCCAGTGTAACTAGGAGCGGTGTTATTTAAACATGACACAGTTACTTACTGACACACACAGTGGGTCTGCCGTGCATGAACGCACGCACTTTGCTGAATGCAGCTGAAGCAGGTAGGGAGCTGAAGAGAGCCGGACGCTGCCTGAGTCAGCTCCGTGTTTGACTGCTGCCTGCTTCTCTGACAGTCGTGTGAAGCTGGAGCCTCAGCCCAGCCCCAGCTTACGGGGCAGGCGTCGCCAGTTTAAAAAGCATTCGCTTCTTAGTTGATAGCACATGAATGTTTACATAGCTCCAGCCCAGTCTATTACTTGTATTACCATAGTGCCTGGGAATCCTAGCCATGGACCTGGGCCCCCTTGGGCTAGGCGATGTATAAACGTATGGTTCCACGCTGTCCCATTCAGCTAACCTCTTTTACTTGGGGGGGTTGTGGTGATAAACAGCTGCACACAAGCTCCCCATGTGACGCTAGGGCCAAAAGGGCTAATAAGATCCTGGGATAGTTAAATAGGGGACTCTTGAGTAGGAGTAGAGAGATTATTTTACCTCCATATCTGGTCCTGGTGTGAGCACCGCCGGAATACAGTGTCTAGTGCTGGTGCCCACAATTCAAGAAGGCTGTTGGTAAAGTGGAGAGGGTTCAGAGAAGAGTGATGAGAATGATTAAAGGCTTAGAAAACATGCTTTAGATTCAAAGAAGATCAATCTCTTTAGCTAAACAAAGAGAAGGTTAAGGGGTGACTTGATCACAATCTATAGGTACCTACATTGGGAACAGATATTTAATAATGGGCTGTTCAATGTAGAAGAGAAAGGTATAACATGATCCAATGGCTGGAAGTCAAAGCTAGACAAATTCAGACTGGAATAAGGTGTGCATTTTTAAAAGTGACAATAATTAACCATTGGAACAATTTACCAAGGGTCTTTGTCCATCACTGACTATTTAAAAATCAACATTGGATGTTTTTCTAAAAGATACACTGTAAGGAATTATTTTGGGGAAGTTCTATGGCTGGTGTTCTACAGGAGGTCAGACTAGATGATCACAATGGACCCTGCTGGCCTTGGAATCTATGGTGGTGAGAGGGTTAATCGAATGACACCCCACCCCCAAATGCTGGGTGTTTAAATTTGGAATCTAGTAACTCAGACTGTAGTAAATAGCATGGGAAGTAGAACAGTAGTTTTTTTTGCAGTCGTATAACCTCAGCAGTGGTGCCTGGTTCTCGGCCTTCTCCATACTGCACCCCCCTTTTCACATATGAGAACTTTCCTCCCCCATACAACATGGGAAGGACTGTGATGGTGATTTCCTTCCCCCAACACCTGTGTGTGATCCCCCAGGCTGAGAATCTCTGCTCTAGATCAAACTATAAGTGAATACTAGAACCAGAGGACTGAGTTGGGACTACTGGCTTCTTCCCTGACTTCATGTGTTACCCTGGACAGGTCACCAAAGCCTGAATTTTAAAAAGTGGACACTGATTTTTGGGTGCCCAACTTGATGCAGGTTTTATGGGGTGCTGAGCACTCGTAGCTCCCATTCACTTCAGGAGGAGTTGCAGGGTCCCAGTGCTACTGAATACAAGGCTTAAGGGGTGTCCAGTTAGACACTGAAAATCAATGGATCCTCTTCAAAATGTTGACCATATTCCTCGTTGCCTCCATCTCTCCATATGTAAAATGGAGACAAAAACTCCCTCTTGTAAAGTGCTTTGAGATTTTTTGCCGAAAGGAGCTCTGTGACGCTGTACGGAATATGGGGACACTTGAGGATATTATGAATATTAATATTGTAAAATTGCAATGAGTTGTCATATGCCAAATAGGATATCTGCAAACCTGTTATGATTTGTCAAATCTGATGATGTCATGTATCACCTTTGTATTTTGGGTTATAGATATGTGTCTGTATTACAAAACGTGTGCTATGCTTTTGGGTGACACCCCCAGACAGTTTGCCATCAGCTCTGCCTAGCCTGCTTGATGACCCATTAAGGACCATCAGCTCTACAACTGACCCATCGAGAGAAGGCAGATACATCTTATGACTCAGCCAGGCATGCAGGGGCATGCCCATGGACAGAAAAGGCTTCCAAGCCATGTGCTGCGCAGCTTGTGTTTGAAACAAAGGGATCACAGGCCGCATGGCAAAAGACTATAAAAGGCAGCTGCAGCTCCTCCATCTGGTCTTCAATCCTGCTTCTTACCTCTGGAGGAGCTTTGCTACAAACTGAAGCTCTGAACAAAGGGCTGAATGACCCATCCAAGCTGTGGTTGGGACTTTCAAGCCAGCAAACTCACCAATACTGCTAGGAACCGGATCTATGGACTTTGACGGTTTTGTATGTATGTGACTGCTTTACCATTTAACGTCTCTCTTCTTTTTTCTTTATAATAAACCTTTAATTTTAGGGTATGTCTTCACTACCAATGTTAAAGCGCTGCTTTAAAAGTGTAGTCATGGCACCAGTGCTGGGAGAGAGCTCTCGCAGCACTTAAAAAACCCACCCCCACGAGGGAAGCATGGCTCCCAGCGCTGGTGCCCTGTCTACACTGCCACTTTACAGTGCTGAAACTTGCATCGCTCAGGGGTGTTGTTTTTTTTTTCACATCCCTGAGCAATGCAAGTTTCAGTGCTGTAACGTGGCAGTGTAGACAAGACCTTAGACACTAAAGGACTGGCTGGCAGCGTGGTATTTTGGGGTAAGATCCAAACCTATACTGACCTGGTAACGTGACTGACCCTTTGGGGTCAGAAGAACATGTTGTATATGTGAGCAGAGTTTATTAAATAACTTCTCACTGTAGTGCTGATTGGGAGCCAGGAAACTGGAAAGCAATAAATGGGGCTGTGTGATTTCTTTTTTTGCTTCTTGCTAACCAGTGTGGGGGATAAGAAGCACAGTTTGTGGTTGGTTGGGGAGATTAACGTCAGTGTTACTCCCAAGACTGGTGGGTATCTACTCTCCCTTTTGCAGCCTGCCCTGACCTTGGCATTTCCAGTGAGGGCTGCCCCCAGGCACCACTGGTCACAAGCTCTAAGAGCAAAATATTAGGTTTTTTTTATTTCAACCCAAACACAATTAAGTGTGTTTTGGGGGAGGGTGACTAGAACCAACTTGAGGTTGAGCACAGTCAATTCAGCATTTGAAGGTACTCAAAGACCACAATCTTTTTATCAAATCAGGGTGACTCTGTTATGAATTCCACCACTATAGGTATAAAAGGTTAAAAATGCAGAAGAGCTTTTAGTATCTGTTCATATTTCTGTGCAGCTGTGAGAGTCCCACTGAGTTTGGAAACAGCCACAACCCCACACACCATTCCAAACTCTTCCCCACTTGAGTTTCAGGGCAAAGCGGGATTTGAAGTGACCCCATGGTTGTGCCTACAGATTTCTACTTCTGGGGGATGGCACTACCGCAGGCTGTCTGCTGCTACGGTAGCTCCATAGGGTTGGTGATGTGGGATATTGTTGAATTAATGCACTCCAAAGACTTCCTCAATACAGTGTGTGTCAGGGCCTGGTCTCCTTTATAGTCGTGCCACTCTGGACTAACACAATTTAAATCAACAGTGTTCCGCCAGGTGCATGTGGAATAGGATCCTGGCTCAATATGTTTCCTGTGTGGTGTCTATCAGAGACTGACACACACAGTTTACATTCTAGTCCAAGCTATTTGTGCTCACAGGCTAATGGAATTGGTTTGGATAAATATACAGACTCGGTAGTTCTATTTAGTGTTTCCCTCCCAACCATATCAACCTTGGGTCAGATCCCAGGATCACTCTGCCTTGTCAGGGCTCTCCAGCCAAACCTCTTGCCAACGAACTCCTCGTTTCTCAGGCAGCTAACAGGCCTAAGGTCTTAAACAAATGACACAACCATTTGGCCTAGAATTCCCTGCAGAGCTGAACGCTCAGCTCCTTCCCCAGAGAAGTGACTCTCCCTACGTCTCACAGAAAAATAGTTTTAAGGAGAAACCAAGATTTGATATACTGTGAGCAGCAGAGACAATGCACCAGAAATAGTCTGTGCAGTTTCCTCTGTGGATTCTCCCTGTAGGCAGCCTGCACTATATTTGTCTTCACTTGCCATTTCGGCTGCAATCAATTTGCAGCTGCCTTTGGCCAGGAACCCATCCATTAAAAGCTTAACTGATATCTCTGGTTAAAAAATGTATTAAATAAAAAGCTGGATGTTCACAAAAAGCTACAGTGTCCTCCCTTCCCTCCTGCACCCCTGCAAATAATCCATCTGAAAATTGTTCTCAACCACAGTAGCTGAACTTGGGCTGAGTTGCAGGAACTTTGAGTGCTGTTCAGTGGCAGGTAGGGTCCTGGATACGGAGCTAAGACTGAAGGTTATATTGTATGGGGCATGCAGCCGACTGTATGCGAGTCATCCTTTTAGGGTGAAACTGACCCTAGTGCATTGGGCCAGTACAGTCTCTATGCACTACTTTCACTATCAGTGCAGAGGCGAATGGCTTTGTGCTGGTTCTTGGGGGAATTTCACCCTTAATGCACCGCTATTCTACCACTGTGACTCACTTCAACCAGGCTTGTGCTATTGGATAAATCCTGTTTAACAGAGTCCTGGACAAGCAGCGTGTGAGCGAGGTCAGACAGCTCCTGAGAAGCTTAGGGGAGAAGCAACTCGGGAATAGAAGCTCCTAATACGGCTGATCTTAAGAGAGAAGAGCTTGGAGTATCCCTCCCCAACAAATGTTTAATGAGCTGATGCTGGGAAGTGAATGGATTTTAACCCAAAAGGAGCTTTTCTGTTTGGTAGCTGCTGGAATAATGCACGGTGATTGGAGTTATCTGTGTGTCCATGATCTCTAGTATTGGCCTTTCTCTCAGGGTCTAACCTACCTTGGGGAGCTGGAGTCCTCTGGTGGTAATAGCTTCTTTCTGATCATTTCCATGGCCTGTGTCCTGCAAGGATCTCAAAGCACTTCACAAACCCTACCTGAAGGATCCCAACACCTTTCAGAGGTGAGTTGTGGTGGATGGGGTGGAGTGGGGTGTGCCACACTGGCTGTTTAATAGCATGTGGAGCAATACCCCAGAGTACTAGGAGAAGGAAGAATTGGGAACCCAATAGATGTTCTGGGCCGGACTTAGGGCTAGTAGAAAAACTAGAAATTCCATTTTTGCCAAAAATGTCCAAAGGACAATTAAAGGTTTGTCATTTGAAATTTTTCATAATTCTTTTCTCTCCCTGTTTTTCTTTTTTCTTCTTTCAAAGAAAAAAAAATCAAAACAGCAAACTTTCTTTGTTGGAATATTTCTTCTGAGAGTGTTCTGGAGAGTCCATCCCACTCCTACTTAATGGAGAAGGCTTTCTCTTACCATTTTCCACTCCTAAAAATAAAAAGAGAGAGTGAGAGTTTCCCTTTTTCCACGGGGAAAAGTGAGGGGTGGAAAGGGCACTAAAACCCAAAAATCTCAAAAGAAAATCAATCACAGAACCTAACCCACCCACTTCTGCAACAGACCCGTAACCTCTGGCCCAGTCACTGAAGGCCTTAAATCATGATGTAAAGACTTCCAAGTTACAGAGAATCCACCATTTATTCTAGTTCAAACCAGCAAGTAACCTGTGCCCCATGCTGCAGAGGAAGGCAAAACCCCCCAGGGTGTCTGCCAATCTGACCTGGAGGAGAATTCCTTCCTGACGCCAAATATGGCAATCAATCAGTTAGACTCTGAACATGTGGGCAAGACCCACCAGCCAGACACGTGGGGAAAGAATTCTCTGTTCTAACTCAGAGCCCTTCCAAACACCACCCCTGCCCCCCGCGCTGTGCCCCATCTCCAGCCATTGGAGGTATTTGCTGCTAGCCGCTGAAAATGGGCCATGCGCCATTATAGGCAACCTCATCATACTATCGCCTCCATACACTTATCAGCTCAGGCTTGACACAAGTTAGCTTTTTTGTCCCCGCTACTTCCATTGAGGACTGGAAGCAAGGGTCGATGGTGGTATGTGATGTTTTGTTTTAATATTGATAGATTCCAGGGCCAGAAGGGACAGTTGTGATCACTTACTTTGACCTCCTGTATAAACACAGGCCAGAGAACTTCCCCACGTAATTCCCAGAGCAGAGCTTTTAGAAAAATATCCAGTCTTGATCTAAAAATGGTCAGTGATGGAGAATCCCCCACAACCCTCGGTAATGTGTTCCTGTGGCTAATATGGACATTTGTTCCCAAACTGACATCACTCACTTTGTTCAGCGGCCTGTGTGAACTGCTGTCTGATTATGAATTCACTCGTAGACACAGCTGCCCTGGGCCAGGTTACAGCAGTGATCCATGGATCAGAGTTTCCATAGCATGTTACCGGTACCCAGAACACCGCTGTTTGTTGTAGCTGGAGTTGCCAGGCAAGGGACATGGCGGAAAAGGCAGCACCCATCCCAGGACGGGCCGGGGAGGGGGTGACCGTGGGAAAGAGTGCAGCTTGTAGTCTGAGATTTTTTTGGTGGTTTGAAGGATTTGTTTTTAAACTGCCCCCCCAAAAATAAATAAAAGCAAAGAGAAAAATCTGGACAAACAAGTAAATTAGCTAAAAGTAAGTCTGCTCACAAAGCTTGCTTTGCCCATCTTGGCTGACCTTTACACAGCAGCCGGCAAGCTCAAGGAGGGAACAAAGTCACCAGTCAGCGCTCGCTAGCGTTCCACCAACCCCCCAGCGTTTAGAAGCTGCTGCTGCTCCAGAGACTGCTCACAAAACTCCCACTCCTTGCCCCAGGCAACAAACCGCTTTGCACTAGCTCATGTCCGGATTTGTCCTTTTGCAGCCCCATCTCCTTGCCCTCAGCCTCGAAGCTGAGGAGACATCAAAACACCCAGTGTGCCACAGCAAACCTGCTTCAGCTTGAGCCCCTTGTTGATCCAAGAGGTAAGGAAGAGCAGGTGGTTGCTGGCTTTTAGAGGAACCAGCTGCAGTGGAAGCTTCTAAGAGATGCTGAGAAAGGAACATGTGGAATCTGAAACAAGTTCCCTGCTATGCAAACTGGTCTCCCCTCAGCCAGCCTGGTCTCTCCCTCCCCTTTGGCCTGTCTGGTTTGATTTTTCCTGGCTCTACCCATGAAACGGAGAGGCTAACGTCAGACTGACTCATTCCCATGCCACCATGTCTCTGTGGGCTGTGCACCATGGCCTGTAGGTTTGGATACGGCATCCCAGTGCCCCTGGGACAGCCTTGAAGAATGGCTGGCTAGGAGGCTGCTCAGATGTGCCATGGCTCTAGGACAGAAGTTCCCAAAGTGGGAAGCGCATACCCCTGGGTGACAAGGTTAGTGGGGGTGAAAGGACCTCCCGGCCCATCCCGGTCCCCCAATGCTGCAGCTGACAACTAGCAGTTCCCCTCTGCTGGGCAGGCCGGCATGGACTCTGGGTCTGCGAGCTGCAGCTTGTGAGTACTGACCCCCTTGTTGGCCAGAGCATCCTCCTGACCCCGGCCCTTCATTGTAGCCACAGAGCCACGTCCACATCCCCTTCTGGACAGAGCCTGTGCAGGGCACGTTGATGGAGCTGTGCTGAAGGGCTGGGGTCAGGGGCTGTGTCCAGCACAGGGGGGCCAGTACTCCTGGGGTGCAGCCTTCCACTCCCCTCCTGGCCCGCCCACCAGCACAGCCCATTCGCTGCCCCAGGGCAGGGAGAGGGAGGTGGATCCTGGCAGCCCAGACCACCTAACAGCCGCAGGAAGGAAAAGGCTTTCTCGACTGTCACAAGCTGAGAAATGCTCCCCATGGCTACCAGGTACCCCTCCCCCGCATGGCCAGCTCCAGCGGTGTATTAACACCGAGGCCGACAAGACCTAGGGCAGCAAATTTGCAGGGGCGGCAAATTTATAACAGCAGCCAGAGGCTGCTTCCCCCCGGTGCCGGTTTGCGCCCTCTGCACTGCCCCAACTCCACCCCTTCCCCGCCCCCTTCCTGCCCCTATTGGTCCCCTTCCCCAAATCCCCGCCCCCCCAGCCCCGCCTCCTCTCCTGAGCGCGCCCCGTTTCCTCCCCTTCCCCCCTCCTTTGCGAACCTGTTTCGTGCACAAACACTGGCAGGGAGCAGGGAAAAGCAAGACCCGGCGGTGCGCTCAGGGGAGGAGGCAGAGGCGAGCTGGCGGGGGGGGCGACAATTATTTCTGGGCCTGGGGCGGCAGATCCGCCACTGGCCAGCTCCCACGAGAGGGGCATGCATGGAACATGAATCTCCGAAGGGAGGCTCAGCCAAAGAAGTGTGGGAACCTCTGTTCTCGGAGGAGGAAGTTACATGGACAGAAGACTCCCTCTCTTTCCCCAGATCGTGGGCTGCAGAAGGAGGTTGGCTGGACAGGACACAAGTGCATTCTGGGAGCCTGTCCCCCAGAGCTGTGCGCCTTAGCTTAAGGAGCCCTTCCCCAAAAGGGCAGGAGCAGGCCAGCTGGCAAGATGACTGCCAATGCTCTGAAAGCCCTTTCCCCAGTGCAGACTGCAGAAGCCTGGCTGCCCGAAGACAAGTTCCCTGTGCTAGTAAAGGGAGACAGAAGAGAAATGAGGAGGCTGGAGGATGGGAACATGTCCCAACACCCAGGTGAGATTAGCCCCAGGATGAAGTTTATACCCGAGGCGTGCTGATGGGAAGAGGGACACCAGTTGGAGAACTGATCAGCACGCTCTCATTGACTTCAGTGGAAAGTGTTTGTCCATTGATCATTGACATAGTCTTCAGCCTTGGGGGTCCTTCTGACCCCAGTGGCACCAGACATGGGCCTAGTCCCTGTGGTCGATGCAGTGCAAAAGAACGTTGTTGCTCTCCTGGTATCCCCAGGGCTTTGCCATATAACAGGTGGCTCTGGTGACTTTTTCGTGCTCTGCACTACCTCAGCTGGTGGCACCTCTTTCTGAGCGAGGCCAGGTTGGCCATGATTTCAGTTATTCTCCTCTTTCCTCAACGTCCCATGCAATGAGTCTTTCATAGCTCCATGGATAGCCAGCTCAGGTGCCTAGATAGACCATGGGTTTCAAAGGAAAGGGCTGTTAAATACTCTGATAAACTGAGCTGCAAAAAGAAGATGAAAGGCAGAATGTTGCCTGTCCATTCCCATGATGAAGAGGCTGCCCTCTTTAATCTCAGCCCCTCGAAGTTGCTCTTCAAGGCCCAGATGTGTAGCAGTGCGACTCCTTCATTAGCGCAACCCTCCACAAGACAGGCCAATAGCTTTTGGATCTTCAGCTATTAGAGCCAGAAAAGATCATTTCCTCCTTTCTGATATAATGGTTATTCATTAAAATGTGTCGTCTTTGCTCGCTAATTTATTTCCATGCTGTCCTGGCTTACACAGGCTAGGGTTATTAATTAGCTTCCTCATTCAAGCGAGGGTGAAAACCTGCCCTTCCTGTCAGGAGTAAGCCATTGGAAAAGGAGTGTTTGCTCTTGTTACCCTGCCAAGGTAGGAAAGAGGAGTTCTGGGTGAGTAGCCATAAGGCACAGTAGAGAATAGACAGCATGCACCCCTGGCTAATGTGGCTAGTGGCTTAGGGCCCGCACCCCAACCCACAGCCAGGAGACCATGACCCATTTGGGATTGGGGTGAGCTGGCCAGTCTGGTAGCCAGGCCCCCTTTTTGGGGTAGTTTGGAACTATGCCTACTGCTCCGCACAGAGGAAGAGGCACCATAAATTGACCTCCTGCACTAATGCACCTACCTATGGGTAACTGAGCCTGTGTTGTATGTAGTGAGTTACCTATCAGCAGCCATTTTGTGAGGCAGAGCTGGTGCAGCATGTCAAAAGAGAAATACCCACTGCGCTCTCTCACAGAGGCTTTACTTTTGTTCTGTCTTGATTCCCTCAATCTAAAAAAATAAGTCATGCAGGCTGGAAGAATCTGTTTGCTCTTCCTCGGCAGAAAAGCACATTGGTGCTGGCTCCAGTCACAAGCTGCCTAGCGTAAAGACACTCTGAACTCCTGCTGCAGTTAGGGCAAATAGAGCCCTTGCACATTTTTCAATTAACACTCGTTGTGCGGCTCAAGATTGCAGGCACCACTTATTTAGTTTCCTCCCAGGTAAATTAATATTTGAGGGGGAGATTTTGAAAGGCACAAAGAAGACTTAGGCACCCAACTCCCATTGACTTTGTCCCTTAAAAACCTCCCCCAAACCCTTAATGGGAAAGTCACTAGCCTCTTGCTCAACAAAACCACAACCGAGCCAAACGTCAAGCCATGATGCGATACCTTTCGAGTACAATAAGCCAAAGGCTGATGTACGTCCTTGGTTGTTCTCAGCCCCAACGCCCATTTAAAGGGACGAACAGGCATAAGGGAGGGGGCTGGCTGAAGCACTATCCCTACAGAAACTGAAGGACAACTTGGCTAAAACACTGATAAGAATGAGAAGACCTGGAAAACCACAGGTTCAACCGGGCGACTCAAATGGAGGCGCCTTCTGGCCTGCCTGTCAGGTAGTGTAGAATAATTGATTCAGTTTACTGGAAGTGGTGAATTCTCTGTCTCTTAATGGCTTCATAGCTAGACTGGATGCCTTTCCAGAAGACATGCTTTAGTCCCACACAAGTTACTGCACTCAATACAGGGGAAACTGGATGAAATCAAATGGCCTGTGACATACAGGAAGTCAGACTAGATGATGTAATGGTCTCTTCTGGTCTTAAAATCTATGAATATTCTGATCTCTGTTACAGCAGTGTAATTCCAGGGACTTCCATGGAATGGCTCTGACTTTTCACTGGTGTAACAAAAGTCACAATGAGAAAAGGAGTAGTTGCGGCACCTTAGAGACTAACAAATTTATTTGAGCATAAGCTTTCGTGAGCTACAGCTCACTTCATCGGATGCATGCAGTGGAAAATACAATGTGGACCACAGTAGTAAGAGATGGAAAACAGCTATTAGATATGGCATCTGTCCCTTTGTCAATGCAGGAGCTAGTCCCCAGCTTGCAGATGGATTACATCCTAAATGAACACTGCACTTGATCGTAGTCCTTGTCACACCTTGTCTCCCAAATGCAGGAAGCTTTGTATAAATAATAGTTAAGCTAACTCTATTTGTTACCTGCTTGTTTTATTTGTCACCAGCTATTCTATTTGGCAGTCACCATCTTAGTAGTTTAATGGGAATTGAAGGTTTTTCATTACTCAGATGAATATGCAGCAGATGGCACATGGTATGCTGCCGTCAGATATTTTCTGTGATGTGCTGTAGCTGTTAGTAATTCATCAGCACTGTCAGATACGTGGTGTCTTGTTGATACCTGTTTGCTTGAGAGTGGAGGCTTTTATCCTGTCTGCTCTTTCTCCACGGTGTTAAAATTTTGACATTGTAAGCCCATGACACCAGCTTCAGAGGAGCTCTGGTTAGCAAATTATGCAGGGGAAAGAGGTGCAATTGTCTCCCAAAGTCATTACTCTAGCCTGGCAGGAGGCATGAGTATAGTTCAGTTACCATACTCGGTCCATGGGAGTCTGTGGTACATTGGGGTTGCGCTCTGGGGATTTTGATCGTTCTCTGTGATGCTCTGAACAGCCCTGCCCCCGATGGAACCAGCCCTAAACTCCAGAATCAAATTTGGGCGCCTGGGGGAATCTCTCCATTATTTATGGAACACAGGGAGAGAGACATGCAAGGGCAGGCGAGAGTGAGAAAAGGGGGTGAGGGCAAATCGAAAAGCTGGGCCACGTCAGTTGCAGAATTGACCCCCTTTTCATCAGGCCAGGCAGTGTGAGTGTTTGGGATTTTTTTTAAACGTGGGCTGCCATCACGCGTGTGTCTCTGGGGAGAGCAAGACCAAAGCTCAGTTACTGGCTTTAGGCTCTGACAGTCCCCTGGCAACAGGGGCTGGGATCTGGGAGTGTGTGCGTGTGTCTGTGTGTGTTTATATGGGTATACAGTAGAGGGGGAGACTGTTCCCTTCCCAGCTTTCTATTTCAAGAGGATGAAGTCACCAAGGCAGCAGCTTCTGAGCTCAGCGGAGGGTGAGTCAGAGCTGGGCTTGATTAAAAGCCGCATACAGCACTGAACAGGAATCTGAGTCCAAACCAGATGACGACAATAGCTCATATTATGAGGCCTTTAACATGACGACTTGGAGGGGTAGGGAAGCTAATTAACCCTTTGTGGTGAGCCCTGCATTAGGCTGCACGGGGATGGTCGGGGCTGCAATTTGAAGGGCAGCGAGAGGAGGCTGTAGGCCAAGCCAGTCGGATAGTTTTGGAACAAACTGACATTTTAAGACCACAGCCTGGTCCAGGGGGCTGGTAATGGGATAAGGAGTCTTTCACACCAAGATCATTGGCTCAGATGGGGTCCCTGGTTTCATGAGCGGATTTCCACTGGGGCTCTGCATGGCTGAATGGGAGGTGGTCCAACCTGGTGTCTCATCTTTGGTGGCTTTGTTTTTAAATGAGCCTGGGGACGGGGTGGAGCCAAAGCTATAAAGGCAGCATTGCCTCCCCGTGAAGACTAGGGCGTCCTACACCTGCTCAGTGTAGCTGGGACCACTACGTGGTACAGTGGGCTGGCTGCCACCCCAGCAATGCTCTCTGGGGCACCTTCGGTGAGGACACTGCGGAGCTGACTCACGATGGTAGAGACACACGGCCCATGCCTGGGCAGCCCATCTACAAACCATGTAAACTTCCACAGGCCCTGTCTCGTCTGACTGCAGCAGCACTGCAAGGCACAAAGGCAGCTACTTGGCATCTCAGGAGGAATTATATGAGAGGAAAGACTGGCAGGGGTGGGTGAGTGTGGAATGTCAAAAGGAAATTGCAGAGTGGGGCGGTCTTGTACCTTTAAGGAGCTTTTTCCTCTCTCTCTGCTGTTGTAAAAGGCTCCTTGCTGGAGGAGCTGAGCTGAACAGGTGGTGTCCAGCCTGCGGGCAAGCAGAGTGCAGGCATAAGAGTTAAAAATAAAAGGCCATAAGCGGTGTGGATTAATAAGAAGCTAAGAGTGGAGGTGACGCTGATATGTAAGACAAAGGTGGGGGAGAATGTACAACTCTAGTCCTCCAACACTCACTACTTCCAGCTCTCCCCTCCACGCCTGGGCTCTTCTGGCTCACAGCGGTTTGGCCCAACTTAGCAAACATCACTCACTAATCTCCTGCAACTAGCCCCGAAGCCCCCTATGAAATGGTGGTGGGGCAAAGGAGCCGGACAAAGGCAGCCTTTGTCTCTTTGTTAGGGTTGAAATCACTTCTCTGGGGGGCAGGAAATGACTTTGATCCTGCTGTGCTTTCAAAGCCCGCTCCCACAGCCCCGACCTGTTAGGGGGCTGATTACAGGGGACAGACTGGGGAGCTCAGACAAAAAACCTCTGGGGTTTGGAACAGACGCTCTTCAACCAGCATTTAAATATTTTCAGTCTGACTTCCCCTTCCCCTGTTGAGCTGTTCTAGGTTGGATGGTCCCCTCTATCATCCTGCGGGATTCGCAGGTGTATGATCCCTGCTCTTAGCCACGTGTGGTATCCCAGACAAAACCCCAGCTAGGGTAATGCTACAGCATTTGTGGTGAAAGTAGAGTCTGCCTTTGAAATGAGGGGGTTTTGCCCCGTCTCCAATGGAAACCTGATGCCTAGATGGCGGGCTAGGCCCAGTGAGGACAGCCAGTTCCCAGCAGGGTGGCTCACGCATGGTGGGCCTGTTTGCACCAGAGCTCCTCCTGGGAAGAGCTGCTGCAACTATGGCAAGAGATAATATGATGTATACAGTCAGTGGGTGGAACTGTCCATGCCCGGCAAGGGAGGGGCACTGTCTGCTCGTTCACAGGACAGCCTGTTGTTTAGAGGATCCCCTCGGGGTGGGATTTCTGCACCAGTAACGATCTCCAGCGCATACAGGAAGGTGCCACTGTTCTTGCCCATTTGCATAGCCTGAGGTACCATTGTTCATGCAGCCTCTTCTTCCCTCCAGTGCAGTCTCAGGCCCCTTCCCAACAGGGCAGCAGGATTCAGTGGGCATAGGAGAGCTCTGGGAGTCAGGAAGCCTGGGTTCTCTTCCTGACTCTGCCATAGACTTGCTATGTGAGCTTGGGCAAATCACTGGTCCTTGTCTTCCCTGGGGTTCAAATGGGGACAGAGATACTTGTCTTTCTAAAGCCCTGAGATCACTGAGTGGGCAGTTACGAGGTAGGTGCATAAGCTACTTATTGTCCCTGCAGATGCAGCCAGTGTAGTGGAGGCTGCAAAACAGATTCCGTCCCAATTTCCTGTCTTCACAAGCTTCTGCCTTGCAGAGTGTTTCACCTTCCTGGCTTGAACTTTCCATGTGCTTTGACTCTGGAGGGTTTGAGCAACAACCCTTCAGCCACTGGGGTGAGACATGAGGACATGCCTAAGGCTGTGTGTGACGTGGTGTCCATGTACAGATGGCGTTGATGAGCTGCCAAGTTACTAAGGCTTGTTAATTCCAAAGCCAGGACAAGTGCTGGAGCTGGAGCTTGTTAGAAAGTGCAGGTGGGATAGGGAATGTACCTATTTACACTCTGCTAGGTGTAGCTCTGGAGAAGGTAAGGGAGGTTGCTACATGTATAAATCAAGGCTTGCAACATGCAGCCTTAGTTGCACCTTGACTAGCAATTGTAGCCAGCACTCATTGACTTTTGGCCAACTGGTAGACCTGGGAACTCTTATTTTCTTCCTGTTAAAAAACAAAGTAAGGAAATTAAATGCAAAAAACTTAAACACAAGATTAAGGTTGTACAATTAGATGCCCATAAGTAGGCTTGGCAGAATTTGATTTTCATTTATAATGTTGGCAGGTAATATCAATGTTTATTTGTAAGCATTTTTTTTTTAGATTTGTATCTATTTAAATGTTCAGTTGCAAAAATAATAGGCTGGAGTCACAGTAATTATTTAATGAAAGCAGACATTGAGAGTCACAGTGAAAGCCTTGTAACCATTAAAACACAAATTATCAACATCACATGTCAAAATATATAAAGTAAGTCTCCTTACATCAAACTTTCAAGCAGTATTTTTCTTACTTTGCCTAGTTGTACATTTTGGTGATTGATGGAAATATTTTTTTCATCTGTGTTTGTGAAATGACATTTTCTGACACTTACTGATAACAGTCTAACCCTTTCAAGCATACATATGAGCCAGGAAAAGTGAATGTGAAGACCCAGATTTTGGCATGCACAGAACTCCTAGCCAAGAGGGAGAAGGAAATGGTCGCTGTAAGTCACCTCTGTGTCATTCTGATTCCAGGTGGTTCCATGGGCTAAAACGTCCCTCGTTTAACACCTTAATCCGAGTTGCCTATGGCTGGCAATGCTGCCCAGAACCATCATCTGTGTCTGTGAACCATCAGAACCATCACCGAGTTGCCTATTGCTGTGTGGGCCTTACTCCATCCCCGCATTGGAGACATTCTCCCCAGCCAGATCTGGGGCTCGGATGCTGCCACAACAGCACAGAGGGACCATAGAAGCAGGCAGATCCCCTTCCACAGCCTTAACTCTGTCCCCTTCCATGAATGAATTAGGCCACAGTCCTTAGTTACGTGATCACAGCTTAAGAATGCAGTAGAAAAGATTATGGGGGAGCTGGTAGCAACTCCAATAGTTGGGCTGCCCAGTGTGTTCCATGACGAAGGGTTCTAGGGCTATATTTTTTTCTGTTACACTTCCGTTTGTTGCAGCAGGTCTCTGAGGTGAGAGAAGTGCCTTTTCTTTCTCTCTTGAAATTCCATTCAGGCTTATCTGAGATGTAAAAGTTGGTGTCCCTCAGGAAAAGGTTGGCATCCGCCCAAATAATAAGGCAAATGAGCATTCTAAAGACCCACGCCCTCACAGCAGCATCACCACGCCTCCCTGCACCAGGTATCACCCTCATACCATCTAGACCCAGCACATACCCCAACACCACTCCCTTTGGGGTATCCCGTGGGTCAAAATCTCCCCCTGGTACAATGGGAGAGTCAAGAGGCCAAGCTCCCCCTGGATGGACCCAGCACATGGCCCATCCTGTACCCTGGGACAACAGCCTTCTCCTGTTGCAAGCTTTTAGTTGGTCCTATAGCTCGACTGACAGAGATCTTTGCTGAAGGTCAGCGTTCAGACGCAGTTGATGGGTCATGAGTGGCAGGGAGGGAGAAGGATGTTACATTTTTATATATATTTTCCTTTACAAAAATAATTGTAGGCAATTACATACAATATCCGACGTTAAAAGAGTTCTTTAGGAACCAGTCACGCACTGGAAAGTGAAGACTTGCTAGACTGACCGTTGCCCACAGCTGTAATTTGATCCCTTTGTGCCTGTGCATTATGATACAATCTTTAATTCCTCAGGCCCCACCTCACTCAGGGCACTGACTGGCTGCACAAGGAAGGTGGATTAAAGTTCCCCAAGCTGCCATATACCTGGCATTTCCTAGCGGTCAGTGCTTGGCTTTGTAACCTAAATAACTTCCGTGGGGAAGATCGTAGAGCTTGAGCTTGAGCAGCTAATCTGATCGACTGTCCTGTGATGTATTTGCACAGTGAGAAGAGAGCTAACGCAGCCCTCCAGGCTTCCTTTGCATTTTCTGACGAGTGAATACTTAACCATGGAACTGCAATATTGCATGAGGCCAGGCCTTTTAAGATTGCTGCTGCAGTGATTCGAGACAGCTGCATGTCCACGCTGCTGCCGCAAGCCCAGGAGCGTGGGTGGCTGAAAAGCGGCAGAGGCCTCAGCCTTCTTGCTCAGCTCACAGGATGTTGCTTAAACGCCAGTCTGAGGAAACACTCACGCTCTAGCCTGTCCCTGTGCAGACTGCAGTGGGCTTCTCCCCGCACCCCGCAATCCTTATGCACTGGCTGAAAAGTTCCTGCAGCTGCTTCACGGCCAGCAAGAACAATACAATAGCAGTAGCAAAGGGTCAACCTGGCTGCAAACCTGACAAGCAGCTGAGCTGTGCTTCCTGAAGCACTTCCTCTGTCTGCTTTGACCAAATCCAGTCTGGCCAGGCCAAGGGATGAACAGGGGACTGGACATGCTGGGGTTTTCTTTCTGAACAAGGGAGACCTTAAAGCCCTGGGCACCACTCACATGCCTAGTCAGAATAAGTCATTTGCCCAGCTATAGCTTGCAGGACTCATCGTACTTAAATACTAATGCATCAATGCTCTCAAAACCCTTGCACAGAGGGAATGTATTCTTGGCCCCATCTGACAGCTGGGCCTCAGAAATGAGCCCAAGGTCCCATACTAGGTCAATGGCAGAGCCAGAAATGGAGGGTGGACCTCCTGACTGCCAGCCCAATGCCTTAACCACAAGAACCTCCTCAACTGCTGTAAGTACCCATTGGGCGAGTTTGCTGTAAAGTGGGTGCTCTAGATCTGGCGTGGCTATATAAATCTCTACATTTCAGGGGCCCCCAAAGTTAGACACGGAGGGCTGCATTGGCAGCTTGCACCTAAGCGATGCACCTCTGTGTACGATTCTTAATTCTCACAGCCCTGCTCTTAGTTTATGTTTGTACCATTTGATGAGCAAAAACAGCTTGTTAATTTCACCAGCAATACAAGCCTGCATCTGACCAGCTTTGTTCTCACACTAGATAGTGGGTAGAAACCCGTTGCCTGTTTTGACACTGGTGGCTTCAGTACCCTTGGTGCTGCACTTTGATCATCCCAGTTCTACAACAAACTCAAAAAGGTCACACTACCTTGGGTTTCCCTTTCTAAAATACGTGGCTTCTGCCTCCCCAGTCCCATTTCAACTGTAGCAGGACTCCTCTGATGACATGGACTTCAGCATAGGGGCAAAAAGGAACAAGGGCTCGGAGAATTGTTATAAAGAGGGTGATTTACAGGGGGCTTAATCCCCTTAAACAGACCGATCCAAAATGTTTTGGGTCAAGAGAGCCCGACTTCAGAAGCAAGGTATAGCACTATCCAGCCTGTGGGGCTGGCAGCTGGCATGCAGTAACGACAGAGCAGAAGGCGGCCTGTTATCACTGGGGTGGTGTGCAGGTCCCGCATGTTTAAGGGCTGACTTTGTTTTTTGGCTAGTGAGAGCTTTCTTTTGGGAGAGGAGGTCAAAGCTGTTGCAGATACAAATATTGGCTTCCAGGTTCTTCCTTGCAGTTGCAACACAGGGTGGTTAAATTCCCCCAGACGGTCAAGATAAGAAATTAACTTTCCGAAGAAAGAGAAAGAAAGAAAGGAAGTGAGAAATTCCCCTGGCCTCTGGCCCAGCGCCATAACCCAGTGTTGCCCCGGGAAGGGGGCGGACTCTCCTTCCTGGGGCTGGCAGTATTTACAGTTTATTTGCCTCCCCAAGGAACAATGTTGAACCTCGGTGTTTCGTAATTTTTTTTTTTTTAAACCTGCTTCCTGAAATGAGGTTTCCTGTTAGCATCTTTTTCATTCCAGACAGCGTGGGGGTTTCCCGGCAAGGGTGTTTTGTAATAGACTTCCCAGCGGTGGGTGACTTCAGCTGGGTCTGACCTGCTCAGGCTGGCTGTGAATAAGACCTTGTCGGCTTGACTTTCAATGGTGCTGCGTGCCTGCTGCTCCCACTGACTTCACGGGAAGCCGAGGATGCTCAGCACCCCTGCAAATCGGACGATATGTATTCACAGAGCTGGGGAACTATTCCAGTCCTCCCTGCTGATAGTGCCTACCTGGCAGTACCACGGGCTACTCCTATTTGGGCCAAACAACTGATACACAAACCGATTCATTTGACTAGTTTCACCTTTTTCTTTCCTGTGTGTGAACTGTATTTGAACAAATTGTGACTCAGCATCTCACAGCCACTGTGTAAGGCAACAAGAGCTGGAAGATACCAGGGGCTGGAAAGGCAAAATGGATGCAGCTTTGCTCTCGCTGGTAGCTCGGACACAGGTTGGAACCTTAGAACCTTTCTTGATTACAAGTTAAGTAAGCAAGATAGTGGGGCGCTTAGGCTGCTTTCATCTTCTGACAGATCTAGCCGGACAAACATTTTGGAGGTAGTGTTTTCAGAATGGCTGGTAAAGTGTTTGGAACCAGAAGGACCTGATTCCATTGTTGTATTAGTTCCTTCATTTGGTCTGTAGCCAAGAGAGACCTGGACTGAAGATTGAACCTGAGGAAGGTTTTGGATTCCAGTTCCAAAACCCTGCTGGCTGCTCCTGCTTTCCTGTCCCTGAGCTAGATGCTTTGGCTCTGGCTTCATACACAGCTCTAGCCTGTAGGCGGTTTCTGCTTATCTCAATCCCATGCCGCTGTTGTGTGGCTGAATGAGTACGACTGTGAGAGCCCCAGTTTGAAAAACACCCTGACAATTCATTTGAAACGCATTTGGTTAGGAATCTTGGCTGCTCTTAACTTCGCAAGTATTGGGGAGAAGAGGGGAGCTAAGAAATCTACAGTACAAAGTTCTAGGCTCAGCTCAGCCATAAAGCAGAGTTGGCTGGACTGAGATAATTCTGCGGCAATTGTCAATTCAAAACGGCACAAGGAAAATGATACATAAATGGCTCCTGAGCTGCAGTTTGCTAAACAGCAGGGAACTGAATGACATGTAAATTACATGCAAACTATGACTCCACGGCATACAATGCTGCATCCAATCGGATTTTATATCTATAGAAACAGGACTGGTTCAGCTGCGAGGCTTTGTTTTTAAAGAGAGGGTAGTTCTGGCCTCCTGTTCAGTTCAACACAGTGGGGATGATGACCATGTAGTGCAGGGCAAGCAGAGTGGGCTTGTTGTACAGCTAAAGCTGCGTGGTCTATCTGCAGAATTAGCAAGGGAGTTGGCTGTATCAGTGTCAACAATCAGCAGCAGGTGGCTTAGGTGGCCGAGTGCTGGCGATTCTGGTTTTCACAGTAGCTAGGGCAAAGGTCCCTATATAATGTAGGTGGGTGGGACGGATGGACGCACACACACTGTTTGCTCAGTCACTAGAGGCAGCTTCAAACAAGGTCTGCCAGTACCAGCTTCTCTGCCCTTGGGCCTGCAGGTGCCTCAGGGGCACGCAGCACGAACAGGCAAATACCCCGCTCTGTTAAACATGCACAGCTCCTCTGGCAAGGGCAGGGGGCTGGAACAATTTGTGTAGTGGGGGTGCTGAGAGCCATTGAACCCAACTGTAAACTCTGTATATGATGGACTCCATTACAAGCCAGGGGGTGCAGCAGCACCCCCTAGTTCCAGCACCTCTGCCCTTGTGTACCATGAACAAATACTGAGCAAGGGCCCAGGGCTCTGTCCTATTCCAGTGCCATGGGGCTAGTAGATACTAAACGGAAATGCTGCCACCTCAAACCAAAGGCTGTTCTTTCCTCCAAGTAAATCTGTACAGAACCAAGCCAGCTGCAGCGGCCATAAACATTTCTAGCCGCAGCCGCTACCTTGCTGTCCTTAAGCCTACAATGCTGAAGGCAGAAAACGGCATTAATTCACCCCAGCTCCTCCAAGCCCTCTTGCTAGCAGCCTAAGCTACAACCTTGGGGTGTGGGCCCTGTCTGCTGAGGGGAACTGGGGGTATAAGTAGAAGCCTCTTTCCCCCTCACAAAGGGCAAAAAGCTTAACATGGTCTCCTGGGTGCAGTGACACTACCTCTGCCTCCAGCCAGCCTTCCAGGCAAACAGGTGAGTCACTGCAGTGGGAATTGCGCTTCACTTAAACCCCAAAGGCTGGAGCTTACGGTGCCATGCTGAGAGCAGCCTGGCTGGGGCTGTAAAACCAATTATTTAAAAGCGTGTGGGGGCAGTGGATTTTATAGCCACTGAAGGGCTGCTGACCATTGTTTTTCAAAGGAAATCCACATCAAAGTACAGGGCAGGAGATCATTGGTAGGTGCCTGCAATCGCTAACCTCTGAGCTGTTACAAGGCTCTTGTTCCAGGCCACAAACGGTAAAAGACTGGCACACGGCATTCTTATACAAGTGTCTCACAACCAGCGCTCTGCCCTCACAGGGGAGAGTAGGGTCACAAGTGAAATGAGTTTAGCGTGCTCAGCCCAGTGCCTACCATTCGCAACACAAAACTAACACAAGATTTGCATGCATGGCAAGCTGGCTCCACTCACAAAAGGACCATCACAGAGACCGAGATATGTGTGTGTGTGTGGGGGAGTGGCAGAGCTAATGGGAAGGGGGGGCCACCCCAGTAGCCTTTAGGTTTGTGTGTGGCATTTCTTTCAGTATAACTGAAGGTGGCACTGCCCATACCCCTGCCTACCCCCCTGCTACAGGGAGATGCTGCAGGTCAGGCTCGAGGTGCACTGGCAGGGCCCACAGAACCTAACGCGGCCGGATGCTTTTCACAAGCACGAGAAAGGGGTTTAGAAACGTCCTGGCTCCCTCCCTGCAGGGAGTGTGCTGGGCTGCCTGTTAGATGATTAAAGCAGCAGCTGGCAGGTGCTCTCTTTTGTTAAGGTAATTGTGAGAACAAAGTGCTTCTCCTGCCTGGTGCTGGAGGCCACGGCAGCCTGGCTCCCAGGCTGTGTCTGGGAGCAGGAGGCCCAGACTGGGGGAGGGCCACGCCCCACAAAAGAAAGGGAGAAAAGCAGATGAAAGCTGCTGCAACAGGACAGGTGGAACTCCTCTTAAGTTTTCCTGTGGGCCCTGATAGTCCGCTCACGCAGCAGCCCTGGCTTCGAACAAAGCTGCTCTATGCCAAGGGTAAGATGCTGTGGGAGCATCGACTAGACAAAGGAAGAGAGAGAGAGAGAGAGAGAGAGAGAGAGAGAGAGGAGCCCAACTTCTGGCCAGCCAGGCCTGACTGATCTGCCTGTCGGCCCAAGTCAATGGACACCTCACAAATAATGCCAAGGGGAAAGATGGCTTTGTATTGATTTTAAGGCTGGCAGAGAGTTGGGAAGGAAGGACACAGAGAAGAATTAAACCCATCACACCTGAAAAACACGCACTTTGACCACCATAGTTCCATGTTTGAGAGCATCAGAGAAATAAGCATCCAAAGACACTGAGGTGTTCAAAATTGCTCCTACCTCTAGGCAGGAATGTTTTCAACACCCATCACCCCTGATTTGTGCCACAGGGGCTCTGGGGACATCAAAACATTGTTTCTTTGTGGCATATCTTGGGCACTTCCCCTACTTTTTCCTAGCTTCAGTGATTGCTGGTCTTGATCTGCAGCAAAGGTCACCCCCATTGACTTGTGAGTGTGCAGTAACTGCAGGATTGCACCCCCATCAAAGACAGGACATGCAGAAGCTTAACTCTCTCCTTTGTCAAAAGTTAAGTAGCAACACCATGTTCGAGCAGGCAGTGCCTAGAGCTGTCAGGCAGAAGGGAATGGAAGGGATGGCCATTGTGCTCTGAATTCCCTTAGGTCCGTGTGTGTTTCACTCAGACATTTTTACGGTGAATTTAGCACTGGCAAAAGATGTGGGCCTGCCAGTGCTGGAGTGTGACTCCCTCTTTTTAACCACAAAGCGAGGGCAGTCCAGGCAGTGGCAATGCAAGGTTCTTCTCATCCTAACCTCGACCCGGGATGTATGCATGTGTCACCTTTATGGGGGGGGGGGGGAATCGCTTGGTGTCAGGGCCCCATTCATTATTTGGCCTGATAGCTGCTCTCTCGGCAAAGTGTTTATTTCTCTTAACTGGGATGGTGGCTTTTGTTCCGAAGCCAAATTCATTTTAGGCCACAGAACTATTGGCTAGGAACACCACTCAGGCCAGTTGTACCAGTGTGAATTTGAACCCATTCTATTCACACAGGGGTTTGAAAGTGGCTTTCAGCAGTTTAACTTATGTCAACTGGGAACAGGTTTAAAGTAGAGGAAGCTACTAGTAAGTGGCTTGCACCTATTTATATGTTTTTAGAGCTGGCTTAAGTTAAACCAGTGCAACTTTCCCCTACTGCTAAGACCTCAGTCACTACTGCGCTGGGCTGATTTCAAACCACAAACAGAGGTGGAGAGCTCAGATTCCCCAGTAATCCCCAGCCCCCCTTAATGTTGTTTGCATGCTATATGACAGAGGAGAGTGGTACATGCCTACCAATCCTATTGCTACAGGGGGTGTGACTGATTGTGGACCCAGACTAAAAGGAGATTAGTCTGTAAAAGGAGGCTTACTGGAACTGGTGAGATTTTGTCTGTATTCAGTTTTATTAGACTCAGATTTGCGGGTTTTGTTTTATTTTGCTTGGTAATTCACTTTGTTCAGTCTGTTACTACTTGGAACCACTTAAATCCTACTTTCAGTATTTAATAAAATCACTTTTAACTTATTAATTAATCCCATTGCTTCATACCTCTGATCTGTAAGCTGTTGTCTCACTGAACTATCGTTCACGGTATTGGTTAGGTACTTCACTTTGCCACTCGATGGTGTAGGCTATTTAGGCAAGTTGCTGAATGAACTGTTAACACAGTGCTGCAGTGAAATCATACACCAAGCCCAGAACTTTCTCTCTAGGATTGCAAGTGTGTCAATACAAAGCACCAGAGAGATACAGTGTTATCTCAGGTTTCAGAGTATCTCTCACACTCGAAATACCTTCTGCATAGGCATGTCTGTCACCTAATTCTATTCAAATAACCCCACACATTCCCCCCCCCCCGCCCCCAGGCCGGCCTGTATTTAGTACAAAGGTAAAGAATAATAGTGGTGGTCACCGCATAACAGTACCTGGGCCAGTGAAAGCATCCAGAGGAAGAATAAAGAGAACAGAAATAATGGGGCTGTACAATCAGAGTAGCAGACAGTCCCCGCTACAGTCTAAACAGACGAAGGACATAAATCCTTATGCTCAAATAAAGCTTATGCTCAAATAAATTGGTTAGTCTCTAAGGTGCCACAAGTACTCCTTTTCTTTTTATAAATCCTGAAATGTTTTATCTGAAACCAAACCCAGCCTCTGCTTTGAACCCAATTCCCAGCCTGAGGCTCTGTCCACCATCTCCTCAGCCCATCTCTAATGTTGGTTTACTTTTAGTTACCTGAAGTTCAGGCTCTGTGTTGGCTATGATCGGAACTACCAACACATATCCAGCCAGCCACTGACCACACTGCCAGTGTCACTGTGTTGCAAACTGAAGTTTAACTCTAATGCGTAAGTGGTGCTCGCTGTGACTGAAGTGTCTTGGATGAAGACTGCCTGCCAACAGCCAATCTAATTCTCAAATTGTTATCCTCCTATTTTTGCGTTTATCTTTTGCGGTGTTGAGGAGTTTAAAAAGACACGGCTACGGTGAACTCTCGCAAAATGTATAAAAATGCCAGCCTGTAATGGAATTGGAAGGTACGCAGGGCAACCAGGTGGTACAAGATTTGTGAGCTTTGCAACCATATGTATATTACAACAGTTATTAAACAGGAGAGCTCAGCAAAGATTTGCCAGGAAAAGGAGCTAGAAATTTTAGTAATACACAAAGAAAGTCAGTTTCAGGGAAATGCCACAATGTTTCCTGTGCCAAGATTTGGACACATGCTTATTCTGTTCAAACTTATACACTGCAAACTATTTTAAAACAAAAAAAACCCTATTCTTTTCAAGCTAGTTTGAACTTCCTATAATTTACAGAAAGTCATAATCATATCCAAAAGAGTCCAAAGATCTTTATAGATAGATCTGCTAAAGTATGGATGAATCATTTCCTTGTACTTTGTAATGCCATAGTCCTAGAAAATATCTGAATAAGAGCAGTCACAATGGCAAGTGTTCAAAAGGAAATAAAAGCTTTTAATGAAAACATTTCACCAAAAGTTCAATTTTGTATAAATGCAGAGTTCTTTTAAAACAAGACACTGTTAATAGAAATGCGTTATTTACAAATCTGATTGCAAAAGCAGAACTCAGCTTCTAAGATGGAGTAAGGAGGGGATTTCTGCTGATTCAAAATGTATGGGAGGAGCAGTGGAAAAGAATTGTTCTGTAGGACCAGTACCTCACCTCTTTGGGCCACAAGGACGGTAACAAACAGAGGGTGAAGAATATTAGGAGGTTAAGAAGGTTAAATGCTATGGGCTGATACAAGTCACTTCTTCCTAAATTCTTAAGTTTGGAAACATCTTAATTTGTGTGTGCCTGGCTACTCTGGGTAATTAATATATTTGGGGCTGATTCTGGAAGGGATTTAAGCAGCTGAGGTGAATAGGTACAGGGTGTGCGTGCCCTTTGACATCACATTATCCTAATGAGGTCTCTCTCTAGTTGGACACTGTAAAAAGCAGGTATCAGATGGATGTGATTTCTGGGACTGTTACAAGCAGTTAACGAAAGCAGGGCTCTCTCTCTCCTATGAGAGCAGAACTCAGTCCTGTTATTCTGCAATGACAAGGACAGGTTTAAAAACTAAATCTACAATGCTGCTTCTTACTAGTCACTTGTCCCAAATGGAAGCTACACAAGATAAAGACAGGGTTCTGAACTGATACCTTCTGGCCTTTAGTCAGAGTGGCACTGATGGTGACACTGGAGTTTCAGTGGCTATGAGCAAAGCTGGCTACCAAGACAGAACAATAAATGGGCCAACATGGTGGCCTAACTGCTCGGCAGTGCCAAGTGGAGGCTCTGGATTAGGCTGCCAGCCCTGATCAGCTGTTTCCCAGGCTGTGGCAGGGTTTGGTTGGCTGCAGACAGCTTGTTCAGGCCCATGGATTTATGTTGATTGCCAGCAACCTCTCAACCCATTAACAAGCAGTATGGATAGGCTCCAGAGGCAGTCCTTGGGCAGAATAAGGGTGGCTGCACAGGGGCTCAAAAAGGAAGGGAGGTGGAGAGAGGACAATAAGTGGCACCCCGGGGTTCCAGTAAAGAGCTTGGGGGAAAGACTAAAGCTAGGGGTACAGTGTCATCACTGATTTCCCCCAATTCACTCAGCTGGCATGGACCTGTCTCATCTGGAAGCGATTCCCTGAAAAAAGGAGCTCGCTCACCACCACGCCTGTTCCCTGAGCTCCTGTCCCGAGGGAGATGACTCTGCTTAATCTGCCGAGCAGCGAAGTAGACAAAGAGGCTCTAGATAATCAACAGTCTGAAAGAGTAGTGGGGGTGCCCACTCCACGGCTGTAAAATCCACCATAACCCAGGGCTTCAAGGAAGATGCAGTTGGAGGAATGTAGCTCTCTAGAGAACAAAGCCGCATTAAGGAGCTTTTACAAAGCAGTGATTTTCTTCCCCACTAGAAGGGTGGGCCAGTGCTTTCCCTCCCCAGGACAGCCTGCCTTTCATGCCCCTTGGGGTTGGTGGGAGGCTTTTTTTTTGCTGTACTGCTCCAGTGACAGGCTCTCCACTCTACTACCAGGAACTGAAGTCCCCAAAGCCTGTGCTCCTTTTCTCTTTCTTCACAGCTGCACTGGTTGAAGGCCCATCATCATCTGCTGTTCGTTTTCTGCAGCCAAAATGAAAACAAATATCAGTGACTGCTAATGTTAGCTGGCTAAAAGCAGCTGGATTCCTTTCCCTTCCAAGTGTGATATAGAATGGAGCTAGCCTGTCACATACAAATTACAGAGACGCTTTGGCTGCAGCACTGAGATGTGGTTTGCAGGGGTGTTGAAGATGCAGGGTTTTGGTCTAGCTCATTAAAGAGAGAGGAGCCACTTAAAATTTTGGAGATGGTTCCAGGTTTGGATTTTGGACACTCCCGAAATGTGGAAGGGATGGGGGGGTTTGAATCTATGGCTTTGGTTCAGGCCCAGCACATAGGAACACAGGCAAATCCGAAAGCATGAGCCTTTTTGCTCACCTTCCTATGGAGTGCTTAGTGTTTTTAAAAGCAAAAGGATTAAAAGCAGTTCGCAGGGCACAATGCAAGGAGTATGGGGCTGTGTGACATTTCCCACTCCTCCTGGTGCTGCCAAATGCATCTTGATCCAGACCAACAGCAGCCCATGTTGCTATTCCTGGCATCTCTTGAGCAGAGCCTATGAATCATGCAGAAATTTACTTGATTGCCAGGTCCCATGAGGTGGCCAATAGGGATCAGACTGAAACCACCAAAGGTTTCATTGGAGACCAGTGTCACGCATGTTACAGAGAAGACTGCAGGGATGAAAGACATTGGGAAAAAACCTCAGGGAACCAGTTGGCCACTCAGCATAGACTATTAATCTTGCAAACTTTCCTACATGTTTCCATAGTAACCACGGTGGAGCAGGAAAGCAATTTTAAGTTCAACTGAATTTCAGCACAATTTTAACAGAGGTGAACAGCAACACTTGTAGCTAAACTTTTAAAAGACCCAAATGATTAACAATGTACATGTGCTGGCTAAAATTACAGGACACATTTTCAACTGAATGGGCACCAGAATCTCCCAACTGCACAGACATACAGGCTCATCAACAGCCAAGGTCCATACATACAAATACATGCCTTTGCGGACACTACAATGTGACAGCTACATTTGTGGGAGGATTTGGTAGAAGCCTGTTCAAAATGTAGAGGTACAAATTCCTTTTAATTTTCCAAAATAGTTGAAAAGCTGGGCCAGGGTTTGGCGCTCGCCCTTGGAAAGCTAAACTATCAACAGTACAAGGTGTGTGCAGGGAAATGCTGCTTTAGAGTTCTTAGTAATAGCTGCAGAAGGGGAAACACAGAAGACTGAATTCAGGTTCTGTCCAGGAAGTGATGGACAGGCTCCTCAACAAAGATTATAAAAGTGTTTGTAACCACACACACATACATGCTGTTAATGATCAGCTGTGGCTTTTACATTGAGCCTTTAAAAAAAAAAGTTAGCTTTTTAATCCTTAAAACAATAGGGCCAGACACTGACTGCTGTGATTGGTACATGAATGTCCCTAGCAAGGTCCATTGACATCAAACAAACAGCTGGTATGTGACAGTGTGTCGCATACAATACTGAGCCATAGGACTGGGTAGCACTAGTGCCACAGTGCAAAGGGGAGTTCCCAGTGCAAGAGAGCACAAACACTGAACAAAGCACCGTTGTGCAAGGGACTTACGTTGCAGCCATATTAATATACTTCCCAATGCCCTGCCGGTAAGTTTTGGGAGCCTGGCTCTCTTTCTTTGGCAGGACAGCCTTAGTTTTGGTTTTGGCTGCTTCCTCCTCTTGTCGAGCCTTCTCTCTCTCTGCAGAGATCTGAGAAAAATGAGTATTATTAGAGTATGTTACAAGAGATTAATTCAAAGAAAAGGCGACCGTGTCTAAAGCGCTTTGTAGTTGCAAAGCGCTATAAAATACTATCGCTGCCATGACTTACAGTGCATGCTTGGCTAACGGTGCCTCAAGGGGGCCACTAGGAGTGAATGGTCTATGGCCATCGCTCCATTGCAGGTGATAGGCAACTACCATTGGGAAGGCAGAGGTAACTCTGGGGGACATGGGGGAGCCTTTAAAAGTCTGGTGTACTATGAACCTTGCGCTGCTTTACTCTCCGAACTATTATCCACTCCAACACTAGCATGTTTCTGGCAAATGAGACAGCCTCAAATTGCAGCTGTTCAGTCTTTGTTTGTAAACATAGGTGTAAGCACCCTAGGGGAAGACAAGAAAGGCATGCAACATGGGATGAGTATGATAACCCTAACCCCTAACCCTAAGAAGTGGACGGGGCTACAGTTTAGAATTAAATATTTCTTTGCAAACCTATCAAACAGATGATTCCCTCCTCACCTGAGCATCTGCCTCTTCATACGGATCAACAAAAACAGTTATTGATTTAATTCGTATTTCCTCCTGGGAACAGAAAATTAAAATTAAAGGTACCAGAAGCTGCTAATTGGGTTTGTTTCATTTTCCTGAAGCTAACTTTTAAAAATAAGCAGAAACAGGGGACACATTCAGGGGACACACATGCGCTCCCTTTGTTTGGTGACCCTTTTGGTTTAAGTTTAAGTAGTACCTTGGGACGATCTGTTTTTGGATCGCTGTCCACATTCTCCATAGCTGTCAGAGCCTCAAAACCACCAACCACTCTAAAACAGAAGAAAGGACTTAATTTCCAGCTGTACCAATGGAACATTAACCACTCACTGTGGAGGGCGATGCGGCAGATGTTTCCCCTCAGCTTGAAAAGAGACAAATCCATGCTACATGTGCTTAGCAGATATATAGAAACCCAGACAATGAGTGTCCCAACATGGCCCTGTGGGCCAAAGCGAAGGTTTTAAAACCAAGATGAACATTCTTAAAGGAAGGAGATAAAATCAACACACTGGCGAGTCATTTGAGGTTGTATTGTGACAACCCCCTAAAACAGCAGTTGGGAACAAAGGAATTAATACTGGTTTGTCACAAATTATAACCCACCGCAGCAAACTGGTTTTGCTAGAAGATAATTACTTCTAGCATTATTAAAGACTTTCACTCTAACAACTAGCCCTGGATCTTTATAAATCACGAAAAATAAAGGCCCCATCCAGCAAGGGACATAGCTACACACTTGGCTTCAAACACATTTAAGTATTCCTGTTGAATTCAATGGAACTGCTCATGTGCTAAAAGTTAAACATGTGCTTAAGTGTTTTTCTGGATTTGGGCCAAAGTGCAAGATGTAAAATAATCCAAATTCAGTCATCAGGAGGTTTTGATGAAAGGGAAGGAGTTAGTTGCCCTATGCACCCAGAAGCCTCCTGCTGATGAATTTTAGCAGTGTCAAATCACCTGTACTAAACTTTCACTCAGTGCTGGAAAGAGGCCAGACACTGCAAGGATGAAATCAAACTCCAGTTGTAGCTATATTTTATCAGTACCCAATTTATCGCTGTCTGACTTAAGTGCTGATCTTTCACTGTGGTGAAGTACGTGGTGTGCACATATTTAACAAGTCAGACTTAATGATATCTGATCAGAATAAAAAAGACCTCAATTTGTGAAGGCCAAATGCTGGATCAGTATGAATTAAAATGTGGGTCACTATGAAAATGACCGGACTTTGGATTCTACCATAAAGTCCTCTAGAATCAGCAATGTTGTTGTTAAATCTGATATTCAGAAGTGTGATAACACAGGACTAGAGTAGAATGGAGGGAGTCTTAATGGATGGAGATATCTTCAATGAGGAACAGCTGGGAGACCTACATAGAATTAATCTCAACTCTTCCACTTGGGGGAAATCTGACAAAGCACTTAGTACAGACAATAGACCCAAATTAACTCTGTCTCAAACACAGGTAATAAAGTAACAGACCAATATAGGTACAAACGTTTTTGCAGAAAGAAAAAGGTGTTTAAGAAAAGTTTCACTGCTATTCTAAAACCTGAAAAGCTCTAAAAAAAGATGGCATGACTCCATTAAAGAGATGCTCTTATGGAATTATACCATATAGGTACAAGAACACCTTAGCAATGTACTAGGAGCAATGTTATAATGAAAACCAGAACATTTCACACTGATTGGAGTGTTCCCTCCAAATCTAATGCTCTATTGTGTTCCTTTAAATTACAGTTCCTGCATGGAAACACAGCCAGATCAGGCAGGGTCATGTTGAAGCTTTTACAATGTCAAGCTGAGCTGGGGAGCCGAGTTCTAGCAGAGTCTCTTTTTCAGTCCATATATAAAAATCTGGGGCCCATTTCAGTACTAGTGTTCCCTGCTCGGATAACTGGGTGTACTTGCTAACTTTACAGGTGCAATTTTGGAGGTCACTTTAAATCACACAAGCTGTTAGAAAAATAACATCACACAAACATCAAAAAGTATTCTTTGTATTGTGCTTACTAAGCTAAGAATCCTTCCTTTGACTTCAGTGGGCACTGGATCAGTATACTGTATGTACAATGGTTTGGTTAATGCTGCCTATGGCTGCTTCACTCAGAACTCTTATGGCTGTTTAGCTTTAAATGTTATAGACTTCCTTTTGTGCTGATGTGTTTTCTCACGGAAGGAAAAAGTTGGTCTAGCTACCACTCCATGTGGACAGAGGGAACATTTTTGGTAACAAGGCATTTGGACACATCATCATCATCACAAATTTGTCATCCATGTGAAAACAGCATCAATAAATAAGGAAAAAAACTGCCTAGGTAACAAATAATTTACTTGTTTTTGTTCTTTGCTTCAGGCTAATTAAAAAAGCCTCTGAATCAAAAATATGAGAGGGCTTCTGTAAAAAAATATCCGATAGCAGTTCTGGTTTTCTCAGGGATGGAACTTTTTAAGTAACTGTCACTCAGAAAACTGAACCATTTTATAGATTTAAGGCAGCTTTATGAATTAAGTCCAAATTCTTGTATACCTTGCATGAATTCTGTGCTCAGGAAGGCAAAATGAGAGTTCAGTTCACTAACGAAAATCACCATATAATACAGGCAAAAAACCACGTCTCCTTATATAATTCTCTTTTTTCCATATCATGGATTCTCTATTATAACCTCTAACACACCAGGCATTAGCTTAACCCCTTCAGATGAGAATGCCTCAGTCAATAAGTTAGTAGTATTAAAAACTACTTTCATGTATTAATATTCATGCATGGTGACATATTACATGCTTCTAATGTAATTTCTGTGTCCTTGCAGACCTTTGACAGATATTCAGCTCTAACCAGTTCTAACAAGACTTGAAGTCATTTGGGACAGCAACAGGATTTTCTTGATGCTGATATTATCACACTCTGTTTTTCAAAGAAATCGCTACCTGTTAGGGCAATTAAAATGGTTGAAATACTGTTTGGTGATGAAACAACTGTATAGCAAGCTGGCAGCCTAGTACTTACATTGTTCATACACTCCTTGTAAGGGTTACATGAATAAAATGCAATTGACCAAAACTAACTTTGTTTGTACTATGGGGATTCCGACGAGCAAATGTTTTTTCCTTATATAAGGCCTTGTCTACACACAAACACTGTACCACTTTGGCTACACTGGTGGAGGCAAAGCAGGACAGCCCCCTAGTGTGGACCCAGTTATATCAGTATAAATGTGCTTACAGCACGATAGCTTTTTTAGTCCCATATAGAAAGGGAAATAAGCTATCCTGGTATAAAGCAACTTGATATTATTGTAACTGCATCCACACTACTAAACTATCCAAAAAACAAAAATAATCACATCCCTAACTTACAGTTACACTGATACAAAAACTATGGCTAGACCAGGTACAAAAGGACAAGAAAAGTCAGACTCAGCCAGACACAGAAAATGACTCAAGCTAAAATAATTTCTAAATATTTGTGCAGCACAATCTTGCTACAATTATTAATTTTGTTGCTGCTGCTGCACTGCTTTACAAAACTCTCCACTTCAGTCCTCAAGGGTCTTATCTACATTTTACAGTTAGATCCCAGCTTCACATGGCTGTTAAACAATAAAAATATTTATGCAGGCTAGAGAAGTCTCGGGTTTTTTTTTTTTTTTTTTTTGAAACTCTAGGTAGCACACAGGGGAAATCTTCCCAGAGTTCCATAGAGCTTCCAAAACCTTGCACACACTTTTGAGATTTTATAGCAGATACCCAATTTTCATCTCCTCCTCCTGGCTGATATCACAGATTCACTTAAAATGCTGAAAATTAAACCAAACTCTAAAGATATGCTCTCTGTATTTTTAATTGCCCCTGAAGCAAACTTAGGATTTGATACAGGAGGGTTTTCTAACCAATAGTTCCATTCATTATCTTCTTGTGTTTTCATGATAATTTAGAAGCAGCCAGATAGCTGAGCACTGGAAATCTCAATGAAATATTACCGTATCCCAAGGCTAGACATCCTACAATATTAATATATTTTGCTGGTATTTATGGAGCTTCATCTTTTGACAAGATGAATGAAAAATTAGAAATTTTCTGTTGCCAGTACTTTTTCAAAGACTGCGTGCCATTTCTAATGGAACTAGTTTAGACCCCATATCTGATCTATTTTTACATACTTCTCACTGGGGGGGAAATGGTGAGAGATTGTACTCCAGAATCCAAATAGCCTCAAGGGTTTTGTTCTTTTTCTGAGATCCATCACTGTGTTGCCCCAAAATTATTAAATGTATTACAAAGGTGCCCATTAGCACTCATCCTTATATAGAATCTACAGTATTTTGAAATCTCCTACCATCTTTGTTATTAACTAGTATTGTTAAAGTCTGACTTGAAATAATGAAGTTTTCCTGGCCTCGAGGGCAGGGACAGTTTATTACTTTGTGTTTGTACAGTGTTGAACAATGAGGCCCTGATTTTGGTTTGCGTCTCCGGATGTTACCATAATACCAATAATAAAAGTACTCATTACTGTGAGTACTCAGAATAATAAGCACTACATTCAGTAGTAAGAATTTACTTGACTAGACCCTTGAACTGTATCCTCAGTCTCATATGATTGTGTAGCTAGAAAACAACATGCAAGAATGCTACCACAGAGACAGTGGAGGGACCACTAATTAACTAGGAGCTCCAGTACTGAGATGAAAGCAGTACGAGAGAGATGAAAGCTGAAAGACTAAACAGTGCAGTATAAAGGGAAAAACTTTGAAATGGACAAGAAGGACTGGATCAATGAACCTTCTGAAGCTTCCTTTGGGTTGTGGAACACCGAAAAAATCTTCCTTTGATCTTAAAAGCAAAAATGAATCTACAAGTTGCCATTGGGTCAGGAAAAGAGAGGCCTGACTGCTGAAATCTGAAAGGCCCTAACAATCGTTTGTACTGTGTAGCACCTAGAGGCTTAGTCAGGAACCAGGCACCATTGCGCTAGGTGATGTACACAGTCGGTGCCCGCAAGATCTTACCGTTTAAGACATCAGGCTCTCGGTTTATAAGAATGTCTTTTCGGGTCAGTCATAGGAGGCATATGAGTCAGGTCTTAGTTTACCATTATCAGTACATTTTTGTTTAAAATGCACTCAAAGACTTTTGCTTAGTCAATCTAGTGCCTATGTTAGGGGTTTTTCCTATTGCTTTTACTCTTCCTTGCTGACACTTAGTTTCAGACTGACTGGCATTCCAGCACTTTGGCAGAACTTTCATTGGATTTGCATTTAGTAATGAGGACATTAGTCTCTATTTGACAGGTTTCAGAGTAGCAGCCGTGTTAGTCTGTATTCGCAAAAAGAAAAGGAGTACTTGTGGCACCGTAGAGACTAACAAATTTATTTGAGCATAAGCTTTCGTGAGCTACAGCTCACTTCATCGGCTGCTACTCTGAAAGGTTCATAACAGTTGTTTGTTCAGAGCAAGCACCATGAATATGTGAGTCACTCCTTTATACGGTTTGGATCTTTGATCTGCAGAGACCATGAATTGGTAATCAGCTGGACAATGGTCCCCTACTCCTCAGGTTTCAGAGCAACAGCCATGTTAGTCTGTATTCGCAAAAAGAAAAGGAGTACTTGTGGCACCTTAGAGACTAACCAATTTATTTGAGCATGAGCTTTCGTGAGCCGATGAAGTGAGCTGTAGCTCACGAAAGCTCATGCTCAAATAAATTGGTTAGTCTCTAAGGTGCCACAAGTACTCCTTTTCTTTCTACTCCTCAGGGAGGAGCTTCAAAAGGCTGGGTCTTTGCATAACTAGAGGTGGTAATTTGCATTCTCCTCCCCAAGTATTTCCTAGGAACTTCACTTAACTTTATTTGTCTGGCCCATTGTTTAAAATAATGCTTTGAAGTTCATAACACTCCCCAAGGTTTACATTGGCCACGTCTCCCAGCAAAAGCAGTTACATGTAACCCCATCATAATACAAAAACTTTGCATTTTTAATACAATGGGCTCCAAAGATACTTAAATTTAATTCAATAAGGTTTGTCCAGGGTATCCCAAGAAATTGCCATAGCTGTCACACAACAGCCAATCAATTCTGAAATAATACAATTACTTTTGATTGCTCCAGCCAACAGATTTTAGCCAACTGCCCTATACACAAGAAAAGATACTATACCCTCTCCCCCTCCTCTTGCATTCAGAGTTCTGCTCTCACAGAATTGCATGAGCAGCAGTGACATTACTTCCAGAAGAACAGCTTAAGCTCACTGTCCTCTCTGTATTGATAATTTTTATGCATGGGTCATGTTGTCGTGTCTTGTGAGCAGCTAGTCAGGAGCCAGCAATCTTTGAATCGTTATGATGGTTCTGCCTCTGACTTTGGAGGTTTCTTCAGCTCACACTTGATTTCAGAATTCATAGACAGGACATCATTGGAGACCTTGACCTTGCTTACTGAAGGTCAGACTATATGTCTGGATGCACACTGAGTGGCACTTACACTCATAGGTGGGAAATGTGATTGGGGAAAAAAAGAGGAGCAAGTGTACCGTGACCCTGATCATATTTCCCCTGATCATATTTCCTTTGTCGGGAGCACTCAGTGTGCCCCCTGCCTCCTTACTCACCTCCTCATCCCAGGCTTAATTTGTCCCCCAACATGCCAGGGATGAGTAAATCGTCTGTGAAAAGTGATATTAAACAAATATACAAATATCACTTTTCACAGTAGCAGACTTACTACCTAGCAATCTGAAAAAAATCGAAACATGCAAAGCACCGTATTTTTGTTTCTATTCTGTTTAGGTCCAGTAAAGAATAGCGATAACTGTACATTATTGTTATTACTGAGTCTGCAAAAAACCCCAAGATAAATAAATTACAATGATATGGACATGTATATATGTGCATATTTATTTGTTCTGCCTAAAGTTAAACAAACTATTTTAGGAAAAATTCTCAGAGCGGCCACCAGCAAGAGTTGGCGGCTGTCCTCTGAGGCTACCAAAAATTATGTTGTGAGAATCCCTGAGCTAGGGTAATGATATAAAAAGGAACTCAGAGGAATGTCCCCATGCAGTGGGCCTTCCTAAAATGCTTCTCATCCAGAAGAAAATGCCTGCCCCACACTGGACAGAGATGGTAAATACCAAATGGTTTACACCAATTTGGGTTTTTCAATTAAATGTCTTACCAAGCAGTTAGAAGTCAGCAAAAGCCATTAGTTAATTTTCAAGTTAATTACAGCATTTTTAATGTCAGGCAGTTCATTGCCAATTATCACTGGAGAGGGTAATTACTGAATTAATCTAGGCAACTCCACTGCAGCAGGAAATCCACACAGCCTATAATACACCTTCATTTGAAGGCACTGTCTCCTCTTCACTCTCTTTACGACGATTACGTATACGAGGCAAAATTCTACCCTTAAGTACATACATGCAACCCTACCGGCAAAAACAGAAGTGGCATGAAGGAGGGAACAGCTGAGCGCAGAATTTGGCTTTCAGCATATAGTGATGTTCTTATATTGTCCAAAAGAAATAACCCACAATTTCAGAAGCCAGAAATCTACATAGTACAATCTGATTTAGAATCCACTAAAAAAGGGACTTCAGATTTCAGGGACAATACTCGAGTTACAACTGAAGTTAACTTCGCAGTGAAGACAAGCCCTTAGGTACACGCAGTGCAGTTACTGTAGGAATATGTTCACTCACAGCTTTTAACATTAGAACTTGTTTAAGTGAGATAGAATGCTGGCCAGGAAACTGAAGTTATCCACTTTCGTTTCACAAAGTGATACGGGAGCTTTAACTTGTACCTGGAGGAGCCACTAGCAAGGCAAATGGGATACCTTGGCAGAAGGAGAGTAACTCAGGGAGTGCAGTTATTGCAGTGTCAGTATTGGGAACATTAACAGTCAGAAATTCCTATTGTGCTAAGTGCCAACAATATGCTTGGCTCTACAGAACACACACCATGAAACCAGTCCCTGCCTGAAAACTTACAATGGGCTACACTGGGAAGCCCCGTGGAAAATAATATATCAGAGATACTAAACAGCTCTACTGTATAACATCTAATCACACTGAGTACTACATACATTTATTTTAAGCAGTTTTTCAAATTGAGTAAAAATCAAGTCAATAAAAGAAGTTGCAATAAAAAGAAAAAAAGAAAAGAAAAGAAAAAGCATAGGATTCTAAGCAACGATCAATGAAATAGTCTGATAAAACTGAACGTCTCTACCACTACACTGATATGTTCATTTGAACAGCTTCAAATAATTTAGCACCATCTATTATCAGTGCTTGCACCTGCAGGGATGGAAACAACGACATGCTGCACTTTCTTTGCCGATCTGCATTATATTCCTTGGCCTTTGCAATATTTGGGGTTTTGAATGGACTAGAACCATGGGAACACCATTCCACTCACAACAGGGAATGGTCCTTGGAGTTCCCCATGTTGATACTCATTGGGTTAATATTTTTACCACTGTACCACAATGGTAATTGCTGCACTTCAGGGCAACTGCACCTGTATTCTCCCTTGCAACTCTCTCAAGGGCACCCTCCCTAGGCTCCCAGCTCCTCAGCCATCATCTCTCTTGGGTAGATACCCACGTCTTTCCCTCCTGACTGGGGTTTGTCCAGGCCGCACAATTCCCTGTCTTCCAGGATAGGGTGTGTACTTTGCTCTCTTCCTAGAGGCTATACACAGCATAATGGCCCAAACTTATAAGTTAGCACTCAGCTCTTCATAAACAAGCACATTTATTCTTACAGTGAAAGCATTAAAAAACATATTAAAACAATAAAAACCTACACATGCTAATAAGCTTACCAGAGATCACTCCAACTTCAGGCTCTGGTACGTGTCAGTCCTTGAAAATCCACAATTGGGTTTTCCCCATGGTTACAAGTTCATAACTGTCTCATATTCAGAATCAGAACAACCATGCAATCCTGCCTTTATACCACTTCATGTTCAGGTAACAGGTGATCAGCAGACAAAGATCCACTCCTTTGGGCATAGCTTTGAAAGGCTGGGTTTTTGCAGCCAGGAAAAACTCTCCCTACATAGTTCCCAGGAAAACCACTTCACACTTTTTGTTCCAAAAGTCCATTCTTGTCTGGCATATTGTTCTCTAAAAACCTTTGAAACCCCAGGTCTCACATCTGTCACATCTCCCCCCTCAAGAGGTTACACACAATCCCAACCCACAATGACAAATAAATCATTCACTTAATACAACGGATCCCAAAGATACTTAAACTTAATTTATATGGTCTCCTAAGGATGTTGCAGGAAATTGCCATATCTGTCACAGTAATGACATTAGGATGCAAAATAAAGGGCGCTCAGAAGAGCTGGCCCTATGCAATAGCTCAGTGTTCTATGCCACCACATAGGAAACACTGGGTCATGTCTGACCTATTGGTTGGCAGTTCCTGAAGTGATGAAGGTAGAGTGTTGAACAGGTAATCGCTTGTGTCACAGTGATGAGTGTGTAAATATTTAAAAAAAGAGAGCAAGAGTGCTGATTGTTCCATTCTTGACCATTCCTGGAGGCCCATCAACAGAAAATCTCACAATAATTTGGTTACTGATGATGATGAAAGAGTGGACAGGGAGAAAAATGATGGCAAAGGGAATGCCCGACTGGTGGTGGTGCTGGAATACCCACGACCTACTCGGGGCAAGAGGAATGTGCTCTGCCACAAAATAAGTGAAAGGAGAAAAGAGATGTCAACAAAATTAGACATTAAAAGGCTATTTCCAGGTGTCAGACCCAGAGAAATGTGCAGGAAATCAGCTAATGAGCATGGAAAGTAAGAGGAATATTTGTCAATTGAGGCCTGCAGAGATGAGGACAGAGTTTGCTCTTAAATCAGGATTTTGCTTCAAATCAAGTGTTAAAGTTACCAGACTCATCTCCATGCTTTGAAAGTACACAGGACATACTATATCCATGATGTAGTTCTATTCCTTCTCTTACCTTCCAAAAATGGTGTGCTTCTTGTCCAGGTATGCGCAGGAGCGAAACGTGATAAAGCTGAAGGGAGACACGAACATGACACTCAGAATATGACCCTTAAGATTCAACAATATTTTAAAAGCCAACTATATTTAAAAAAATGTACATGGCAACCCACTATGATGAGACTTTAACCATCTCCTTTCTGTGGGGAGTACAATGAATGACTCTTACCATATTTTACTTTTTGTGGACTGTATCTGACAACAGCCAGTTCTTTACTCCTCATGTTTTGATACTTTTATTCCAGTTTCTCTCACACAGTCCTATTTACCATTTTAACAAATAACTTATGCAAACGCCTTTGACTCAGCTGAACATCCCCTTCTGTGAACATTCAGATTTTAAGAATGCCATTGTAGGTTAGCAAGTCCTTATGGCTCCTGCTCCAGAATTAGATTACATTTATAAGGATCAGGATTCTGTACCTGGCAAAGAACTTTAACACTGTGCCTCACTAGGTCAGTACCAATTTTCAAAATAGATTTAATTTTCACCATTTACAATATTTATTTTTTACAGGTAAAGTGAAGCTATATTGGCCTGTTTACAATCCATCTCTCTTATTGGCTCAGTAATGCCATGTTTAGGTTACAAACACTGCAGAAGAATATTTAAATTAAACAGTGTTTCACTGAAATAAAAAAACTCAGAAAATTTTTGTTGCTATTATGTTTTGTTTAAAGTTTTGCAAAACTTAAATGTAGGGTCTAAGATATCATTTGCAAAGTAAGCTCAATCACTCAAACTTTTTTGAATGGCTTAACATTTCTTTGGAAGCTCCGACCACAACTGTATATAATGCAGAGGGTCCCATAGCGTGGTTTGTGGACACTGATGATTTGGCTAGCACATAGTGCTGGCTCTCCTCCTTGTTTTCATTGGTTACATAGCATTATAGACAGCTAAAAATAAAACATTTTCCTAATAGCACTTTCCCATGTATGCAAGTACTGTAGTTGCCACACAGAAATTATGCGATTGTAAATGGGAGTGGATGACATCTGCAAGGTAATTTCTCTATTAAGATGTGGTTAACCCCATGAAAAGGTTTGGAAATCCTTGGGTTAATGCATGAGTCTCTCAAGGGGTGCACATTAAATTTAATCTTCTTTATGCATCCTCTGTATCATCTTATTCTCAGTTGTACAATAATTAGACCAGCAGAAGTCAATCAGATAACAGTATACCAAAAATACTTGAGAGCTAACATGGGCCTTATAAAATACTGAAAGCTCATCATTCATGAGGACAGCCAAAACAAAACAAACAGGGAATTAACCTAATTCCTGAGGATTCCTGGGATGAATACTGAATTTTACTAAAGTCCTTGTCAGGACCAGGTGCTTATAAAAATGATCTATTGTAACTTTGTACACTGAACCTATCTACCTACCTCGTTCTACATCAGCGTGACCATCACCTGTATAGGTGAGCCATTCATACAGCTTCTAAGTTAGCAACAGTTCTCAGAAAATTCTAAACATTGTCTATGAAGTCTTATAAAAGCAAGCAGCTGGAGAGTCTCAAGGACTTCATGGTATAAAAGGAACTTTGTGTAAATTTACAGTGCCAAGGCAAAATATAGGCACACATGAAAGTAGATGTTGTGACACAATAGCAGTAAATCACACAGAGTATGAACAGTAGCTCTTGCGAGTTGTTCCAAATAATTTCCTATAATCTGTTTCCTGGGTACCTGAAATATCTTATTTAAAGAAAACTCCACTATCCACTAGTTGATTTAGCATCAGTGATCTGGCAATAATGCTCAGCTTCAAGACAGGCTCTAAGGGCTTGATCCTACAAGGTGCCCAGCACTTTGGTCCCAGTGCAGCAAACTACCTAAGCAAGTACTTAGCTTTAAGCGCATGAGTAATCTTATTAAAGACAATGGGACTATTACTCATGTACTTAAAGTTAATCACATGTCTAAGTGAAGGTGCTATAGTGCTCAGCACCTTGCAGGATTGAGCCATAAGAGAATGTCTTTTTAAAAGTTCCATAGTAGGAACAACCTCTTTTCTCTGAAGAGCCAGAGAAAATGAACAAAAACGACAAATTATGAAACAGGGAACTCTACTGATGATACCAAAACCACAAAGGAACTACAGATCTTCATGGCATGCTTCAAGTTGCTCTCATCTTACTGTTTAAAATGGGTCTTCCACTTTGGTGGTATCAATACGAAGTACCTGGAAGAGCATTTCATTCTGGTGCATCATAAGTAGTTCATAGAATTCCATTTATTTTCTTAACTCTATAAGAAAACCCCTTATAAAATAGGAAGTGACCACTTACAATTGTGATTTGTTGCTGTTGGGTCCTGAATTGGCCATGCTAAGAATACCACGTCCAGTGTGGGACAGATTTGGCTTGAACTCATCTTTAAAAGGTTTTCCCCAATAGGACTCTCCTCCTAAAAACAAAAACAAAACAAACAACCCTGATGTTTGCTCTTCATTAGATTCCCATTACCCTTCAAATTGCTCCCAGCACTCATACTTATTTGGTGGTGCTGCCATTGTGCTCAGGTTTATGGGGCTCCTGACTCCTTTGTATACATTTTCATTCCCTTTCCCACTACCACTCTGATGCCTAAATGTCCCCATGAAATCAAATTTTGGAATGATCAACACAACCCACTGCCCCCACACTGCTCTCATCAAGTGTGACTGATAAGATTGTTTATTGGCTGTATTATATATTCTGTTCACCCAGGGTTCTCAGGGATGTAATTTTTTACTGCTGGCCCATCAAACCACAACCTTCTTTGTGTCACATTAAATCCTGAAAGGTGTTTTCCTGACAAAACTAAAGGCAACGAGCAGAAAATTACCAGTTTAATTGCACTCTGGATACTCTGCTGCTGCTGTGAGGTTTGGAAATTATTTACTACTGCATTAAATACACTTTCATAGGATCAATAAAGTATATGGTATAGAGCCCAATACTAAACTAAGAACTCAGCAGTTCAACTCCTAACTAAGCAACCTGGCTCAGTGTAAGGGGATATACTTCATTCAAATTGACAGTAATTTAGACATTCTGGACCAGATCCTTGGCTGCTGTAAACACATGTAGCTCCACTGAAGTCAAGGGAGCTGTGTAGATTTGCATCAGCTGGGGATCTGGCCATCCTAGACTTATTTCTTTTCAATAGCAGCAGATAGAAAAGGGGTCTGCGAGACGGCAGATCTCTCTGCCGGGCTGTCATTTCCACATTATTTATAACAGATCTGACATTTTCACTTTCATCCCAGATCACTCCTAAGAAGAAAAAAATGCTGAGATGAGTCATTTCCATAGTTTTACAGTCAACTCCATAATCCTGTCTGACAAACTGTGAAGAATATTTCACCTTAGCACAGGATTAGAAAGAACGCAAACACAAAAGATCAGACTAGGGAAGCAGGCTGGCTCATCTGCAGAACAGACTCGTGAACTCTCTGGAGTAACCATATCGCCAGCAAAGCAGCATCTGCAATACTCAATGGCTATTTGCACATGTAGACAGGAAAGAAATTTTATGATACAACTGGACAGAAAGAGTACCCGCTGAGGAGGAGGGAAAGAGGCTGCTATCTAAAGCCCAGTACAGAAAACTGCAAATATGTATCAAGAAAGATACTCTGGGGAAACCTATTCATACTGACTTCACAATATTGTCTAATAATCAAGCATTGCAGGTAGACAGCTGTAAATGCAGATGCATGTAGATCTAAACAAATGTGAAATCTCAGGAGAAACTGAACCGCTTAAGGACCCAATTAATCTTGCTCAAAAGACCTGTTAATAAAGTTGAATACTGCCAGCTCTGCAATTTGACAAGAGGGGGCGAAGAGAGACTCTTCTAACACTGTGGGGAGTTCCTGTAATCAGGAGTAAAGAGTTACTGATTACATCCTTTCAGAGTAACAGCCGTGTTAGTCTGTATTTGCAAAAAGACAAGGAGTACTTGTGGCACCTTAGAAACTAACCAATTTATTTGAGCATAAGCTTTTGTGAGCTACAGCTCACTTCATTGGATGCATACTGTGGAAAATACAGAAGATGTTTTTATACACACAGACCATGAAAAAATGGGTGTTTATCACTACAAAAGGTTTTCTCCCTCCCCACCCCACTCTCCTGTTGGTAATAGCTTATCTAAAGTGATCACTCTCCTTACAATGTGTATGATAATCAAGGTGGGCCATTTCCAGCACAAATCCAGGGTTTAACAAGAATGTCTGAGGAACAGTGGGGGAGGTGGGGGGGAAGGAATAAACAAGGGGAAATAGGTTACTTTTTATAATGAATCAACCATTCCCAGTCTCTATTCAAGCCTAAGTTAATTGTATCCAATTAAAAAGTAACCTATTTCCCCTTGTTTATTCCTTCCCCCCCCACACTGTTCCTCAGACGTTCTTGTTAAACCCTGGATTTGTGCTGGAAATGGCCCACCTTGATTATCATACACATTGTAAGGAGAGTGATCACTTTAGATAAGCTATTACCAACAGGAGAGTGGGTTTGGGGGGAGCGAAAACCTTTTGTAGTGATAAACACCCATTTTTTCATGGTCTGTGTGTATTAAAAACGTCTTCTGTATTTTCCACAGTATGCATCCGATGAAGTGAGCTGTAGCTCATGAAAGCTTATGCTCAAATAAATTGGTTAGTCCCTAAGGTGCCACAAGTACGCCTTTTCTTTTTGTGATTACATCCTTGATATTTGGCTACCGAATATTTTAAGATCAGCTACACCTCAGTGTGACTTTGTCTGGCAATTCCTTTGAGAAACAATTACTCTAGAGTAAATCAGATGTAGTCAACTTAATAATTGTAACATATCCTGCCTAGAAGCCAGTACTGTACTTTGCTAGTAATTCTCCTTTTCCATTCCGTGCTCTATTTTGGGGTGGAGACATGCAGAAGGAAAGAATGGTGAGAATGGTTTGGCAGCTGAAATATAACGAGGTATGGAGAATCCATAAGCGTGTATAGTATTTACCTCCTGTGTTTTTGAAAAATGGGAGTAATCTTTTCTAAAAGGAGTTGTCTACTTATATATTGTACTTGCCTGTCATTAAGGATGTCTGTCAGACACACACACACACTAGAAAGAATGGATACAAGCAGGTTACCTCAAGGGGGTACTGTGAGGATAATTGCCCATGCTCTCCTAGACAGTCATTCCACAGCAGAGGCTAGTGGCTGCTTACATGTATGTTTAAGCAGTTGGAATGAGTCAGAAGAAGCTGGAGAGAGGCTGTGTATTAAGCTAAAAGCAGACAGTTTTGGCTGGTTGGTCTGTGTGTGTCCCTGGAAGAGACAACAGGGCAGAGGTGCGGGCCCAAGATTTCCACCAAAAGTGGTTAGACTTGTGCCATTCATTATCAGCCCTGCTTCAGAAAACAGTGCTCCTACATTTGTAAATAAACAAATTACCTGAAGAAAATACTCTGACTTCGCATCATCAATTTCTGATCCAAACACGAACCAGACCTGCAAGGCCCTGAAAATCCACAACTGCTGGCAAAAAGACCATACATATGAGAATTCCACTGTCAATATGCTCTGGCTACTGCTAGCTTGTTGGGCTAAGGAGATAGTCTCCCCGCCAATCATAATTGCCCCATCTTTCCTTTGTGCTGCTTCTTTCACTGGCCAACTAAACTTGCAGCCCCCAAGCCTGATTCTGTAACACTGTTGTCAAGCTGGTGTAACTCACTCCACTGCCTTACAACAGCATCAAACTGGTGTACATGGAGTCAGGAAGCAAGCCCTCCATATTTATGCTCCACGCAAATTGGATCCATTTGTATACGAGTAATAAGTTTCATTTCAATTTCCCTTAGGAAACTACATTTCACTTCAAAGAATCTCTTTGAAGAAACTCCTAATTAACTGCCAAACATGTATATTGGCACACATCTCAAAACAGAGGGGAACCTGCTGCCGAGAAATGTTCAGAAACGTGTATACAAGTGGATCCAACTGGGATAGAGCATAAAAGTGGAGGGCCCAATTCCTGACCGTTACACCATTCTGACGCTGTTGTATGGGATTGGAGTTACACCACTGTCAAGCTGGTGTCACAGAGCGGAGAACAAAGCCTGGGGACTTACTGGCCAGAGGAGCAACTTGAAGGAGAGGGGAAAATTGTGCATGACAGACTGTTCTCCCTGGCCCAACAAGCAAACAGCATGAACAGCATACTGACAGGAGCAATGAGCCATGATCTTTGTGTTTCATGATATTTATTTTCTTAAAATTTCATTCAAGTTCACAAGCACAGGGCTAGAAATCTTATGTACACAATAGCTAATTTCAGTTTAACTATCTGAAAAGCTAATATTTTAGTAAATCGTTTCAGTATTCAGTTCAGTGCCTCCCTGCATCCGTCCATGACAGAGCTGTTTCAAAAGCTCATTTTGTCTGCTTAAGAGCTTTGGGCAAGGGCAGAGTCTATACAGCACTAAAACTCTTGAGGCTGGAAATTCTACACAGAACATATGTCTGCCGAAGCCTTGCGTACAGGCCAGTGAGTGGAGGTGGGGATGCTGAGGAGACCTAGGCAGCAGTATGTTATAGGAAACCATTAAAAAAAAAAACCCCGAAACAAAAGCTATTCTACTTCATTTAAAAACAGCAAAGATGCACTCCATGGCAAACTCTTTTTAACCTCTGGAATCATTCCAAGTACCTGCCTGAAGCAATGGCAGAGACAGGCAGCTAAAATGATGAAAAATAAAACGTTCCTACTGAAAACCAGAGCGTCTCTCTCTGAAGACTATTTAAAATCATTTTCAGGGCCTCTCACATCAATACTATATACGTACATGGATTGGAAGCATGTATCTAATGGTTAGAGAAAAGGGACTGAGAACTGAGATTCTGTTTCTCTGCCTAACTCTGTTATTGGCTCATTGTATGACCTTCAGAAAGTCATTCAAACTCTTTTCACCCATCTATCTAAGGTACTCATATAACCCCCATTACCGCTGGGTCTGAGCATCTCACAATCTTTAATACACTTATTCTCAGAACCACTGGGAGGTAGGGCAGTGCTATCCCCTCCATTTTACAGTTGGAAATGTGAGGTACAGAGAGACTAAGTGACCTGACCAGGGTCATGCTGGAAGTCTAGGCCCCGCTCCAGCACTCCAGCCGGGGCACAGGGTTGGGGACTGCACCATGCGGCTCCCGGAAGCCGCGGCATGGCCCCACTCCAGCCGGGGCGCTGGGTCAGGGGCCGCACCACACAGCTCCTGGAAGCCACGGCATGGCCCCACTCCGGCTCCTGTGCACCTCCACCCCAGCCGGAGCCCTCCCCCACCCCAGCCTGGAGCCCCCTCCCGCATCGTGAAGTCCTCATTTCTGGCCCCACCCCAGAGCCTGCACCCCCAGCCGGAGCCCACATCCCGTCCCGCACCCCAACCCCCATTTTGTGGGCATTCACGGCCTGCCATACAATTTCTATTCCCAGACGTGGCCCTCAGGCCAAAAAGTTTGCCCACCCCTGCACTAGACCATACTTCCTCTCAGTTTACTCATATGTAAAATGATGCTAACAAACACCTGCTCCCCCACAGGGGAACTGTGGTGTGTAAGAGTTTGCAAATATTCTTGAGATCCTTATAGGCATGGAGGAAAAATTCAGTGGACCCAAGTAGGCCTAAACTTCCCAAGTAGGCCTAAAACTTTGGTCAAGCTAACTGTGTGTATGAAGCATAATAAAAGAGTGTGGAAAATTCCATTAAGGGGTGATTGCAAACAGCACAGCTTAAAAAATGTAACCATAATAGCTAGAAGTTAGAAAAAACCATTAACCGCAAAGAAAACACCGGTCAATAACAGGAAAAGCTTGTTTTTGCTAAACTCCAAATAAGGCAAAGCTACTGTTGAAACTTGCACTATATGCCAAATAAGTAAAATACTGTTAAAGAAAGTGGGTTTAACAAATTGTGGTTTTCAGCAATATAAGCTCCTGTGTTTTCTGTATACGCCAGAGCAGCTTCGGCTGACTCTCCCTGTATGCACATGCTTGAATAAATGGATGTCAGGCTTTGTTCTGATCCAAACACAATGGGTGGTTAATTTTTCCACGACATATGAAAAGGGCTACAGAAGCAGTCTTAGGGCAAGTCCACACTACAAAATTAAGTTAACCTAAGTTACATTGACATACAGCCACTGCAATAATTAAATCGCTTTTGCGTGTCCACGCTATGCTCCTTGTGTCAGCAGAGCATGTCCTCACTAGCAACATTTGCATCGCTGCAGAGAGCGGTGCACCATAAGTAGCTATCCCACTGTGCAACTTGCCACCATCTAGCACAGAGTGTTTTGGGAAAGGTTTGCAATGCTTCATGGGGGCAAACGAGTTGTGCAGGGGTGACTGGGAACATGATTTCAACATTCCATAATGCATCCCATGATTTTATCTGCATCCCATAATATTTCACCCCTCCTTTCAAAAGCCCCGCAAACAATGTTCCATCTAATTTTTCCCATGCATGTGCGGAATGGATTTTGTTATGTGCACCAATATGGAGCTGATGTGTGACACCTTGGGTGGGCCCAAGGGGTTCGGAGTGTAGGAGGGGGCTCAGAGCTGGGGCAGAGGGTTGGAGTGCAGCGGCGTGAGGACTCCGGCTGGGGGACCTGGCTCTGGGGTGGGACGGGGGATGAGGGGTTTGGGGTGCAGGCTGCCCCATGGCTACAGTGGGGAGAGAGAATTCCCCCCAGGTCTCTCTCCCCGCAGGAGCACCTGGGAGCACCAGCACCTGGGCTGGAGGGGAGAGGCACCGCTCCCCACCATGGCAGCTCCAGGGCTGGGGCCGCGGGATAAGCGCCTCTCCCCTGGCCACGACATAGAAAGAAACAATTGAAGGTTGTCGGTGGCATTCACAGAGCAGCTGCAGATGGTGGAGTGCTGGTTCTGGGCCTGAGAAACAAACCATTGGCTGGCGGGATTGCATTGTCATGCGGCTTTGGGAGGATGAGCAGCGGCTGCAGAACTTTCAGAAGTGCAAGGCCACATTCCTGGATATGTGTGGCGCGCTCGCCCCAGCCCTCCAGCACCGTAACACCGAAATGAGAGCTGCACTGGAGAAGTGAGTGGCGATGGCTGTGTGGAAACTTGCATGAGCATATGCAGACAGAGCAACTGAACACTGGCGTTGTTTTCCACAAGCGATAGTCCTGAGGGTAACGCAAGCTGCAGACCACGGTTGTATGCTGCTAGTAATTGCTGAGTGGCATGGGAAAGTGCGGGAGAAATAAGGCAGCTCCGCCCAAAAAACTTCAGTAGAGGATTGCAGACTACCCAGGAAAGTTTCCTCAAGATCTCTATGGAGGATTCACAGGACATCTCGGTGCACATAAACTGTTCCGCAGGGCCCTTTTCTGCCTAACTGTATGGGGGAATGCAAAGCAAATAGTAATTCTACCTCTCTTGGTAGTTTCACTACCTCTTTTAACCTAAGTACATGCGTCCCCGCAATATCAAAGCAAACTACATATTTATCAGAGGTTCCTTCCCCTGCATCAGGCTCGCCTGTGCTGGACTGACTGTAAGGACTGGCTGGACTGTGCAGAAGTCAAGAACAGGTCCTGGCTTGCTGCACCATTGTATCTCCCGGTCGTCTGTCCCTCATACTCCTCTTCCTCGTCACTGTTCATGGCAGAGACCTATGACTCAGGCTCCCCTGAAGTATCCACAGGGATCTTAGGAGTGGTGGTGGAGTCTCCACCGAGGATAGCATATAGCTCTTTGGCATGTCTGCGGTTCCACACCAGAGCGACTGTTAGCCTCCCTGGCCTTCTGCTATGCCTGCCGCAGCTCTTTGGCTTTCAGGTGGCACTGCGGTGGGGCCTTCTTGTAGCCCTTCTCCTTCCTGTCCAAAAGATCTGGTTGTAGATATCGATGTTTCTAGGCTCAACCGGAGCTGTGCCTGCACAGCCTCTTCTCCCCCATAGACCCAAGACATCTACCACCACCTGTGCACTCTAGGCAGGAGCATGTCTGCAGCGTGAAGCTGGCCTGGTTAGCTGGGTAGTTGCTAGGTGACCTCTCCACGCTGAGCAAATAGGAAATGGAATTTCAAAATTTGCAGGGCTTTAATGGGGCAGGGTGTATACCTGTGTGCCTGGCTGCTGGGCAGTGGAGTTCAAAGCGGTGACCAGAATGATTGTGATGGGGCATCGTGGGACACTTCCTGGAGGCCACTAAAGTTGACGTAAGTAACAGAGTGTCTACACTGACAGTGCATCGACCTAACTACGTCGATCTAAGCACAACATCTCTCATGGAGGTGGAGTTATTAAGTCGGTGTAGCAGGCAAGTTACATCGGCGGGAGCAACATTTTAGTGTAGACGTTTACAGAGCTAGGTCGATGTAAGCTGCCTTGCATCAACGTAACACTGCCACTTCCCGGATCCCAATAGGATCAACGTAACACTGTAGTATAGACCAGGCCTCAGAGACAGTTGAACTAAAGTTAATGGGACTCCATGTGGGAGCAGACAGAACTCCACATGGATATGACTACTTGGCAGATCAGGTGTTAAGAGAATGGCAGATGGGGAGCTAATTCACATAACCTGACCCTGACCAGCTCTGTCACTTACAGCCACAAAGCTGGAGATTTTTTGGGATGGGCTTCTACAAAATGCTGACCTTCCTCTGAAGCCTTCAGGAGCCACATATAATTTTTGCACAACTTTATAAAAATCAGCAGATACTGGTAACCCATCTAGAGGGTTGAAACTTTCCCTAAAATTCAAAATTAGGGTAGGTGGGATCCACACGCCCAAGATTTTACTAAAAATCATGCAGTTGAAAAGGTGAAAATAACTTGCCTCTTCTATTTTAAGATTGAAAAGGGCTTATACAACAGGTTGATAAGATTAATTTACAAAGCATTTGTATTTTTTTTAATAGAAGAGGCGATTTCTTTTCATCTTTGCAACTGCATGATTTTTACCTACTCCTGACAGAAAGAAAGAGATGAAACTGTAAACTACACAGCTCAGATGGGTAAATTCTACTGCTTTTATCATTTCAATATTTGTTCAGAATGGCAGCTGTAGCATCGGTTAGCTATTCAAGATCATGGCCACAACTTGTGACACTGGTGAAAAAGTGAAGAGATACAAATTGACATCTAGAGAGACAATGCACATGGGGGGATAAAGACAAAACATACTTCCAGGCAAACTGAAATAGCTCATTCTCTGTTGGACAGGAAGGTTTTGCTTCCTCCCAAATAAATTATTTTTCAAAATGTACAAATGCTTTGTAAATTAATCTTACATTGTTGTATAAGCCCTTTGCAACAAACTGAAGAGATGCACCTCACATACATGCAAGGTTTCAGAAACTATAATGCTTAAAAAAAAAAGGTGTGGGCTGGGAATCACTCATGACAGTTGTGACTTTAAAATAAATAATTTGAGAGGAGCACAAAAATTGCAAAGCACTGAAAAAAGAAGTGGGAGAGCTCCAATTCATAAAAATGACGGCTTACTTTCTATAGCTTTCTTCTTGTCACTCAGAAGAACAAGGCACATGGTAATAACATGACACTTGTATAGAGCTTTCCATCCAAGACACTTGACTCACAAAGCATTTTGCAAAGATTAAATCCTCCCTTCACCCCATGAGGAGAGGTAAAGTTCTGCCTCCTTTCATACATGGGGACACAGAGGCACAGAGGTTAGAACCTGCATGCTATAGGCCTGATTTTCAGAGATGTTGCTATCAGAGAGAAATATATTACTAGATAAGTATATTACTGGGGCTTCATTCTCCCCTATGCCAAGCTCTATGCAATGCAGGACCAGGGGCCACTGTAGAGTTAGTCCCATGGGGACCTTATGCCAGTAGAGGACTGGCAAAGCAGAGCTGAGCTCTATTCTGACCCTGGTCCCTACTTTGGGGGTGGTGATGGTTGGAGCAGGAGTTGAATCTGCTGGCTTTATACCATTCCCATCTGTCAGCTGGATTCTCTGTTGGGCATTTGCAGCCAGCAGCATGACAGGGCTGGAGCACAAGAGAATCTAGCTAATTAAATTTCCTGATCAGGTACAAGTAGCATCACTGTAACATTCCAGCTCTGCTTTAAAAACGCGTATAGTCTCTTCCCTTTTCCTTCATCAAAGTGGATGGGATATTAAATCTGCTTTTGTCCATGCACACTTTTTCCTTTTGTATTCAGAACATTGGGAATACACAACAGCTGTTCCATTTGCACAGGAACCGGCAACATTCTAAATACTGAGAGAATTATTCACAATGTTTAGCCAGTTTGTTATTATGAACAGCAGGAATAGATAGATCATGAATGTGAAATTCATTTTCAAATAATTAATCATGAGAAAGAATGGCCATGACTCAGCTAATTGTTTTGAATATTGCCTTTCTGGGTGCTTATTTTGTTAAAAAAAAATATTTATTTGCAGCTTTGGGAAAGGAAATAAAATCTTTCCCAACTGTGTTCCTGAAACATTAAGTGCAAGGCTTACGGAAATTAGCTCGGCCTGCTAAAGAAGTATTAAACCTTCAAGTAAATGTATATCTAACTACTGTGGCTGCACACAGATGAGCCACTGAGAACCCTTCATTCCATGTTATATTTAATCTTTCTTGTTCCTCAATGCTGTAGTTTCCCGTGAGGTGAACTGTTTCCCAGCACAGATTACTGGCCATTTAAATTTATTACTCAAATTACAGCAGCTTCATTAATGAAGCATTAACAAGAGACTCGACAGCAATAGAGAGAGACAACAGTACTACATTCAAAAACTGTCAGCCTGCCTGCCAGATGGAGCTAGTCTAATCTTAAAGATCTATGAAAATTTACAGAGAGTAACACTGCTACTAGCTTGGCTTATTTTATTTTTTACATTTATGAAACAAACCTTTCTTTAGCTATATAACTATGTATAATTATAACTATGTATGGATTATATATATATTACACATAGGTTTAATGCCTCTTCCACTGAAGAATTTAAACAGTAGGATTCTAGTTAAAACAAAAATCTCTTTCGAGGTTCTTTTAGTCTGAAGTCCTCATATTAAGGGCTGTACCCAGAAACAGCACAGGTTGTTTAAAGAGACAAACTCACAAGGTCTGGAGTCTCCCTGTAGTCAAAGATTAAACCCTTTCCATTAGTAATGGAGAAAAAAAACACTTTCATAATCTCATATACGATTTATTTTTATAGAACAACTGATATCATGTAAGCCAACAAATTACTTTCAAATATACCTTGCAAGAGCATTAACTTTCCAGGGAAATTGATGTTTTTCCAATCCCTGCTCCTTTTCTAGTGATGAAATCATTAGGAAATATTGTCATTTTAGCTTTAGGAGATGCATCTGTCCAGGACTTGCCCGGCTCCAGCCAGGGAGCGGGGCTGGGGGCTTGTCCCGCTTTGTGCCACTCCCAGAAGCAGTGGCATGTCCCCCCTGTGGCTCAGCATGCTGCCCCCACCCCAAGCGCCACCCCCGCAACTCCCACTGTAGGGGAACAACCACCAATGGGAGCTGCAGGGGTGGCGCCTGCAGACAGGGCAGCGTGCAGAGCCACACCTCTGTGTAGGAACCAGAGGGGGGACATGCCGCTGCTTCTGGAAGCTGCTTGAGGTAAGCGCTGCCCAGAGGCTGCACTCCTGACCCCCTCCTGCCCCCCAACCCTGTGTCCCAACCCTGATCCCCCTCCTGCCTTCCGAACCCCTCAGTCCCAGCCTGGAGCACCCTCCTGCACCCTCAACCCCTCATCCCCAGCCTCACCCCAGAGCCCCCATCCCCAGCTGGAGCCCTCACCACCCCCCTGCACCGCAACCCCCTGCTCCAGCCCAGAGTCTTCTCCCGCACCCTGAACTCCTCATTTCTGACCCAACCCCAGAGCCCTCACCCCAAGCCGGAGCCCTCACCCTCTCCCGCACCCCAACCCCCAATTTCGTGAGCACTCTTGGCCCGCCATACAATTTCTGTACCCAGATGTGGCCCTTGGGCCAAAAAGTTTGCCCACCCCTGGTCTACAAGCATGCTCAGTCTCCAGAGTCAAACCACTGCTCTCTACAGACCTCGCCAGAAAACTCAACAGGCCCCAGTTCTGATCTCAGGAGTACCTCCAATTAAATCTATTTTAGGGTTTAAACAGCCATCCATCACTGTAGTATCTAAGCACCTTCTACATAAAATCTCAATAGCGATAGCCAAGTTTTAAGTGGACTTCATGGAGTCTCTGGCACTTCTCCCTTTATGAGGTCAAAACTCTGCTTAAGGTAAGGGGGGGGCTAGAGTCTTCCTCCCAATGGAATAATGTAAAATCAATGCAAGATCAGAATCAAAACCAAGGAGTGGCTTTGTAGACTCAGGAGGGAGAGTTATCGCAGGTCCTCGTGAAGGTGCAAGAATTAAAGGGCAACTAGAGGGTGTGGATGACAGAGGGATGGAGGTAAAAGCCTTTCATTGATGTAGTACATTATAAAATGAAGAAATAAATCTAATTCATTTCACATCAGCAATTAGAAGAGGCAATGATGAATTTAAGAACTGCCAAAGGCATCAGAATATCAGGTCTATTCAAAGAGTTTCAGGCTATTCCTTTTCTTTGTGTAGACCCTGAGACATTTTGGTGCCCTACGCAGCCTCTGCATTGCGGGGCGGGAAGGCTGCACCCAAGGCCTGTCGGGGGCAGGAGCAGGCTTGGGGGGCAGGGGGGAACTGCCCCCCAGCACGAGCCGGTGGAGTGGAGCAGGTTGGGGCCGGGTTGCTCCACTTCCTGCCGCCCGGGGAGTGCAGTGCAGGCCCGACCCCTCAACTCACAAGGCGGTGGGAAGTGGAGTGACCCGGCCCCAGCCCGCTCCGCTCTGTTCCCCTGGCTCCCACCCTTGGGACTTGGGAGGAACCACCCCCCAGTACTCACTGGCGGCGTGGAACAGGTTGGGGCTGGGTCGCTCCACTTCCTGCCACCCGGTGAGTGCAGGGTGCGCCCGACCCCTGCTACAGTCCCCCGGGACGTAGCTCAGGGGAAGGGGTGGAGTGGGGGCGGGGCTGGGGCAAAGCAGCAGTGGGAAGAGGCGGGGTGGGGGCAGAGCAGTGGCAGGAGCTTTGGGGAAGGAGTGGAGTGGGGGCGGGGGCAGAGCAGGGGGCGGAGCAGGGGTGGGAAGAGGCGGGGCAGGGGAAGAGCAGTGGTGGAAGCTTTGGGGAAGGATTGGGGGCAGGGGCAGAGCAGGGGCGGGGGCTTTGGGGAAGGAGTGGCGTGAGGGCAGGGCTGGGGCGGAGCAGGGGTGGGAAGAGGCACAGCGGGGGCGGAGCAGGGGCTGGGGTGGAGCAGAGGTGGGAAGAGGCGGGGCGGGGGCGGAGCAGAGGCAGCTTTCCTGGCTGGCTCAGCCAGCTGGGGGATTCGGCTGGCCGCTGGAGCAGCACGCAGCTGTTTAGGGCACCAGGAAATTTGGGGCAATTTGGTGCCCCAAATTTCCTGGTGCCCTACACAGCTGCGTAGTTTGCATATGAGTAAGGACAGCCCTGCCTGCAAGATGCCATTATGGAGGACTGCAGCTGGGAAGCAAACATTTCCACCTGATAACTGCCAGGAATTCCAGCCCCATTACTATCTAGATTATAAAGAAGATTGCTGGTCTAGCTGCAATATACAGCAGATTTATCTCAGGATAAACACTGAATTTGGTTATGCTGTGGTGAACTTTTACATCCTCTCCTCTACACATGTGCATGTATAAAGCTGGCCTTTTACTAGTTCTGGGAAGCAGGATTTAGCGTACAGCTAAAAAGTAAACAATGTCTGGGACCAAAGTGCAGCTGGGCATGTTAGTAACCTTATTCTCACAGGAACACTGTGCAGTTTCTACTAGACATAAGGCAAAAGTAGAGGACCGCACTACTTCTATTCTAATTCCTCTAGGATTAACCAACCATGTATCTCACAGAGGAAAAAATAAACTACGCAAACTGCTATTGTTATTTGGGGGAGAAGGAGAGGGGAATAAAAGGAAGAGTTACTCCAAGTTTCATATCATATAAATTATTTTTGGTCAAGGTAAAACTACTATAAGATTTCGGCCTGCTATTTAATGCCGCAAAATAAATGTCTGGGCTCAATATTTCCTTGTTTTTAAGGCATTTGGTCTATATTGCTCTCATGCTGAAAGATAAATTTAAACTGTGATGAAAGCTTAAAGCAGGGGTGTCAAAAATATGCCCCACTGGTCAGATCCAGCTTGCTTGACAGACTAGGTTTTACGCTGCACCTTTTCAAAGCCATTGCGCAGGAGCAGCAGGGGCACCTGTTGTTTTTAAGATGGCCCCACACATCTCCTGTGCTATGCAAGTAGTTCCTCTAGACACCAGAGAAACAGGGGGAAAACAGCCCAACAGAAACAGGACAAAGAAATCTGGAGTTTAACACAACACATTGTTATTCTCTGATGTATTTCATTCAAGAAATTGCATCCAATACAATTATTCAAATCTCTCGAGATGTATCAACTACTATGTCACTGCTATTGGTTAGTAAATTGGCTGTGCCCTTTTTTTTAAGCAAAGAATCTGAAAACTAAATCTACTTAGCTTAAATGACTGAAATCCATCTAATTAGATGAAACAAAAACTCTAGCCATTGCACAGTTCATGACCTAAAAACCTCCAAGATTTTCTTAAAAGGTCAGTTGAGGACAGAAACCAAATGTTGCCATAGCTAGTGAGTGGTGCCTGCAGGTCAGAAGTGGGATTCAGAGAACGGGGATGTTTGCATGCAATCCACATTAAACCTGGGCCCCAGGACTCAGGTTTCTCTGGGAACCCCTAACATTGCATTAGCGCTGAATTCAAGAGTTTTAGGTAAGAAACTTGGCTCTTTTAGAAGCAGCAGCCTGGGTAAAGATTTGGTTGGTTTGGGTTTTGTTTTGGTTTTTTAACTTTTTTTTAAATAATACATCAGCAAGTAAAATTACAGAAAAGATGACAAACATCATACACCAGGAAAAAAAAGAAATGAATAGACTGCAACAAACCAGTTGCCTATTAAATAGCAAAAAAAGTAACTTAAATCACCTTTAGTCATTTCAATTATCTAATATTCATGGCTACTTATTCTGTATCTTAGTTCCTGATAAAATGCCACACTACAAACCCAGATTTCTAGTGTACAAAATAAAACAAGTTTTTCCATTTCTGTCTGGTAAATTAGTGATCATCCACCATTTCTGGTGGCGGGGAGGGAAAAGCACTGGAGTTATTGTAATCCCCATTAACAAGGAGAGATAAAGTTTACTGTGCAGCATATTTTGCAGTCCATTTCCCAAATATTAATTGGTCATCAAGTTCCAAAGTAATGTATAACATCCTGTCCATAACAGATCAGAGGCAATCACTGAACTTCTCATTCCTCTTCTTACAGTGACAAAGCTGCAAGTCTCTCCTCAATTTTCATCCAGCAGATATAAAGCAGAGTTTGCATCCCAAAGAGTAGAACTCTTATTGATGAGGGCCGGGTGTGGACCAGTCGAAAATGGCCACCTCTCATGCCCAACTGTTCAAAAGTCAAGAGATGTAAAGTCCTTCCTTCTTGCCTCTACCATGAAACAGGATTATCAACCAATGTAAATTTTCCTCCAGTCTTCATGGCATTTAGAATTCTCTCCCTCTGACCAACACTAGAGAGGGTGCCTATGACAGTGATGCCTCTATGGTCTTCTCTATGGATTGGATTTTCCATCATGTTCAATTTAAGTGCCTTTGAAATAAAGTTTCTCTCTCTCATGAATTCTTTGAAAATAGAGGGCACAAAATACCAAACATGCTTTTAATAAGCTTGTTTATTTCACTGATTTTTCCTTTGGCTAGTCTCTCAGTGTTATACAAACAGATTTCTGATTTTTACCACTTAAGTGTCTTGCAACCAAATGCTCAAGAAAACGTGCTGACAATATTAAACACAATCAAAAAAACTTCAGAGATTCATTTGACCAATGGTTCAGAGACTTTCAAAAGGATGAAAACAATTCAAGTTCTTTGCAGACCCATCTTCAGACAAACTCAAAAGAGCAGAGGCAAAGTAAAGCTAAAGTTGACTGACTTAAAATGCTCCAATCTAAGTTTTGGGAAGGAAACAAAGAATTTCCACAAATGAATTCTAAATTTTTGGGGCCCTGATTTAGCGCCGGAGGTCAGCTGGAGTGTGTGAGCTAACAGTACATACGTTTAAAAGACACTAGGGGCCCAACATTCTCAGCGGAAGATCTTTGCATTCTGTCCACACTTCAAGCTGGGGTGTAAATCCCAGCTTGAGGAGACAAACCCAAGCTAACTCTTATTGAGCTAGTGCTCTAAAAACAGAGTGCAGCCCTGGCAGTGTGAACAGTGGAAGGAGCTAGTCTGCCCGAGCACACGCCTACCGTCTCAGACAGGTAAGTACTTCGGGTGGCTAGTGCCTCCTGTTACTTTGCCACGACACTATCTTTGGCATGCTAGCTTGATCACAGCTATGGATATGTCTCCTTGAGCAGGGACTTACACCCCCAGCTCAAAGGGTACACATACCCTTAGTCTGACTCTGATTAGAGACCAAGTTCATTAACCTGTAGGTCACAGTGACAGGAAGGGAAGAATGGAGGCAGGTGGGATGCTGTTTTGAAGAAATTAATGTCTCCTTTTGCTTTATGCAAACACACACACACAGAGAAGTGCATAACTGGCAACACTTTTGGTTGGTTTGGGTTTTGAGTACATTTTCAAAGGCTGGCAGTTAGGCACTTAACTCCCACTGATTTTTCATATCGGCAGTACTGAAAAATTTAACCAGCTACTCATACTGACTAAATTCTGCCTTTTTAAAATCCCTATAGGAAGCAGTCTCCTTTGGTTTCTGTGCTGATCAATTGTATTCCTAAAGTCATACGCCTAGTGCATTTTCTGAAGAACTGCAAAGTGGAGTACAATTTAAAACTTGTTGTGAAATCCCAGTTAATCATGTCCAGTTGCTCCCACTCAAGTTGGGACCTTTTATTGTGCAAACTTTGCAATTCACATTTAAAGGCATTAAAATCATATACTCTGTTTTCTTAAAGTCCACAGTAACATCCATAGGCTGAACACTTCCTTTGAACACGAGCTCCAGGTTGACACCACTGTGTTAGATACTCCACAAAGCATGGCATGAGATTTACAAGTTGAGGCCAATCCTAAGAGAGGTCTGAAAATTCACTTAGAGAAAATGTATGATCTTAAATAAGGATTGAAACAAACCACTCCTACTTTCTGAGACTTCTCTAATGCAGATATATAGCCTGTTGGGAAAGTTTCAGAATTGACCAAATGACTCAAGGAAACCCCCGTGAACACCTACCTTGAACAAACAAGCTCTTGGGACAATGAAATTAGTCTATCATATAGAATTCCTGAAGCTACAATGAGCATGGATTTACACATACCACTCTAATTAGCATTATCAGGAGTAATAGGCATAAACACTCATGCCCCACGAGCCCTTATTTTTTGTGGGGGAGGGATAGCTCAGTGGTTTGAGCAATGGCCTGCTAAACCCAGAGTTGTGAGTTCAATCCTTGAGGGGGCCATTTAGGGATCTGGGGCAAACACTGGGGACTGGTCCTGCTTTGAGCAGGGGATTGGACTAGATGACTTCCTGAGGTCCCTTCCAACTCTGATATTCTATGATTCTAACTATCCAATCTTGAGCATTTTTCTAATGTGGAGAAGGGAGGCCAGAGGCTCTTAAGAGACCCTTCACTTAACACATACACAGAGTTAAATACCCAGAACTTAAGCTGAGCCTTGTTTTAACTCCCTAAGGCAATTGGCCCAGACACTAACACTTCTGAACACAGGACAGAGAAAACATTGCAATTATCTCTAGTTCAGAGTTTGAACTCTCCATGTCTGCACTGGAGGTTTTCCAACCTGTCATCTCGACATCTACCTATCTGCTGCTGAGACCCAAAATTCCTTTCTTTCCATAATTCTCAGGGTAAGGTAAGGAACACTACAAGTATGTCTTCCTTCTGTAGTGAAGTATAGACTCCGTCCAAAATGCTGAAAAACAATTTTAAACAGTACTGGTGATTCTCAGACCCTTGGACACTATGAACTCCCTGCTCCAACCATCCTCCACTCCCCTTCAATCGTTCTCCAACTTTAAGTGCGTGGAACTTCCCACTTTTTTCCATGAAAAGATCACTACCACATGAATGTCACATCTGCCAATTCTTCTACCCATATGTCCCCATCCATTGTCCTTCTACAGGTCTCTCCAAACATCCTCCCTGGTGGCATCTTTGCAGCAAACTTAAACTTCTTAAAATTCAGTGCTATTCTTTGTTAAATTGTTTTCTGTTGCCTCCAAACAGATATCAGAAAAAAAGACAAGGGCCACAGCAACCAAGTCATGAGTAAAATTTTCAGAAGTGCCTAAGTCTCTCTCAAAATTGGAAATTAGGACCCTTTAAAAAAATTTTACCCCATGTGCTTATGCATTTTTGGCATGTGCTTCACAAATAAAATACCTGAGCTTTCAACAGTATTCTCATGAAACACTTTATAGTTTTCTCAAATAGAACCCCCCCCCCCCCAAAAAAAAAAAAAAAAAAAGATATGGTGCCAACTAAGAGGATGTACTTGTTTTTCCTATTTGTAGCCTTTGTGATTTTCCCCATCATCTGGTTGCTTTCTGATAAAGGAATAATTGACAAAAACCAGCAGGTTTCCTTAGCGGGGGATTTTTGATAAATTCATTTAATAAAAAGTTCTAAGATACAGATTAATTTTATTTGTAAAATATTATAGTTTCACTGCCCTGAAATGAAATATATAAAAGCTCCGATTTATGGATTAAAACCTTGTCTAGGTTTTTTAAAAGAGATTCCAAGGCCAGAAAGGACCATTGTAATCATTTGTCTAAGAGTCTGACGTCCAGTACAAGACAGACCATAGAACTTCCTCAAAATAGTTCTGCTGTCCTAGCAGTTTTGATCATCTCTTTTTTTTCTACTTAAATTCTAGTGTTTTAGCACTATTCAAACAGTACTTCTCTTTGAAACAAGAGCGATCCATGATTCTTACAGAAAAAACAGAGTGCAGTAGTACAACAGGGCTACAGGAGACTGTGCCATGTCAGGATTGTAGCCCTTCTATGTTGATACCAACAGGTCCTGCCCATAGACCCTAAAGTTCAACTTCACACTTAACTTTCTAACAAATACTTCTTTAGTCATTCTGTGGTATATGACTTATACCAGGACTCTGAAATCATAACGTTATTTATTCTGAACCTTTAAATGAGGCGTTGGTTTGAAACATAATCCAGGCCTTTTTCAGAGCTATTCAGAGAACAGAATTAAGCCACTTTGTGAGCAGAATAGAGCTGTATTTCATGTTAAATCTGATATTTTTAAGCAACAACACTGCAGTTAACAAAACAAGGGAAGCTCAGGACTGCAGCTGTGTTCAACAACCCAGGCCCTCCGCATACAATGGCTCCACATTTGAAAGCAACAGAAAAAAAAACCCCTGAGGTTTAATCAACTGCAAATGAGAGCGAGTTTAGAATATTTTGATTATAGCATTTAAACTTGCTGCTCTCAGAGTATCAAAACAGTTATTTTATACTTCTTGTTCATTTGCTTTATGATGTGCCGAAATAATTACAGACAGGGAAGAAGCCTAGAGAGGTTCCCCCCACCCCAACCTTTTTTTTTTTTTTAAATAAATGTCTTTGTTTTTGCATCACTCAATATACTCATCTCAGAAACAAAGACAAAAGATTCAGCAAGATGATCTCAATCTTGTTTTTTTGAAAGGCTGCATGCATATGCACTGTCAGAAACACAAATATAATAGTTGTAACTATTTGCTCATCCTATGTACATCAAAAATAGTAAGTATGATCAAAGATGATTAGTGCTTAATGAAGTATAAAAAGATCAAATGTATCAATTAGATGACAATAGCAAAATACTGACTGAATTAAGCAGACAAAAAATTGCTTTGTGAAACTAAAACTTGCTGCAGTTATACCACTCAGCTGTGCAGAAGTTTCTAGGTAATCAAGAACAAATCTTGAAGATTTTCCCCACAGTTGATTAAATTGTGTAATATTAATGAATATACACAAACAAAACAGGCTTAAGAGTCCTGTAGGAGCCTAGCACTTCTAACATCTTGTCACATCAAGTGTTTCAAATATGTTTTATTTCGGACTGGAACCAAGTTAAGGTCTTTAAAAAACTCAGGCCTGATGAAAGTGAGTCTTGTTGCTTCTTTATTTGAAAAGTTGATTTCTGCAATGTCTGGATTCTCCTGAACTGCAGCAACTGTTTGAAGAGCTGCTGGCACCGTCAGAGACATTTGGGTATAAACTGACAGTTTTACGAGAGCTGTTACAGGCTTCATAAACTCAGGCAGGATCCCCAGGTCTATAGTAGATTCAGATCCAGTTAAAATGAAGTAAATAGAAGAAAACAAGATGAAAAAAATCAGAGACTGTTCTTTCTGTTTGGGATTCCATCCTTCTATCAAGCTCTCTTCTAAAATGAAAGGATACACATTACGATTTCCCCCCCAGCTTTATTTGCATTAAATTTTTAACTTTCACTCAAAATTGCAACTCCTCCCTAAACCTTCAACATAACTGCTTTGCCAGCTTTGGCCCTCTTTTCTACAGATTGTTAATTGTGCTGTATTTCATGGTAGTTTTATGATTTGCACAAATGGAGCTTAGAATGACACCACCAAGTTCATTTTCATTCCACAACAAGATTTGAACTCCTGCCTATAGCAGTGAAAGGCTACTGGGGTACACCACTAACCCATTCAAGTACCTCTAGTCCCCTAGCACTTCTTTCATGTCTCTTTTTTAAGATGTTCCTAATTATGCCTTTAGATACCTTCAAATCAATAGTCATCTTCTAATGGCATCAGACCATATTTCACTAGACAGTCCAAGAGTAACAAAACGTATAGTAAGTAACAGATCTTTTCAATGGGCTTCAGCACTCAAGACACAGAATCCCTAACCACTCTGATCCGGCAGTTGTATAATCCCTCATTAATTTTAGCCCTTTATGCTCATTAGGGGTAGAGTCTTGGCCAGTCCAAATATATCTGAATTGATAAGTAAATAATACATACTACAATATTTAACAATTACATAGACATCCCTTTGGATGAATAGATTGTGTGAGCACAGGAATTGTGTGTGTGTGTAAGTAGCACCCATGTAACTTAGCAGTAGAACAGAATCCTGGGGCCTGCCTGACAAGCAGCTGTGGAGGCTGGCTGACATTTGGTAGTGCGCAGGCAAAACTGACTTGTACAGGTGTGTGGCGAGCCAATTTACAGCAGCAGGTAAGCTCATAATGTACCTTATATAGAACAGGATGGTCAATGCCCTGAGGAGCCTTCACTGCAGTAGTAGGAACAACTCTCATATATGTCTATTCTAATCTTTTTGCATCTCTACAGCGGCTTTCACCATTGTATCTAGATCACAAAGGCTAGGAAAGAAGAACAGCCAGGAAAAAGTAGTAACAAAGTAATCCCTAGAAGTTAGAAACAAAAAGGGAAGAGGCCTGCGCCTAACAAGGGGATTAATTCTGGGGGATTGAATAGTATTTGGCCACTAACTAGGCCTCAACAGGTCTCTAACATTTCATTAATATGGAATAAAGAGAGAACCTTCCTTTAGTCCATAATATTTTTTCCTTCTTATAACACAATCCCAGCACACTGCACTGTGAACAGGACTCATGGAAATTCTCTCAATACAAACCAGCCAGTAGCACATGGCTTTATGCAGCACTTTATATTTACACACACTTACCTGTTCCTGTTCCAGTAGGATCACCTCCTTGGATCTGCAGAATGAAAAACAAAACAAAACTATATCCTAAAGTATACTACAGTAAAATATGTCTAATATTTATTAGAGACGAGAAATAAAATATTTTCACAAAAGAGAAATTCTGCTCAACCTTTCTTACTACTAAATGGTGTTGTGTTGGCAAGCTAGTAAACAGAAAACTCTTAAACTAGTTGGGGCTCCTTTTATCAGTTGGTTGTCATATGCTCCTGGAAAATCATCTAGCAGAGTGATAGGTTTATAATAATAATAGGACTCCTGTGGACAAACAAGGAAAAATAAATGAACTGTGTCTTGTACAGGTTAATGGAAAAATATCTTTTCCATCACCTGCTGTGACCTAAGTTACCCAGTCGATGATGCGCTGCATTTAAAGTTTGAAAAGTGTTTAGTTTTGCAATCAAAGCTCCAGCAAGAAAAAAGCTTTCCACACTTGCTTCCATCTTTCTGGCACTATATTCGTTTTATGAGTTGTAAGAAAAAATCCCAAAATGAAGCCAACCCACCAAGATATCCATTGTTTATGTAGGACCTATACAAAAACAATATTTTGGATTTTATTGCTCCAAAGTCAGCAGAGGGAGCGTGCAAGTTAGCTAAAATCATAGCGAAAGCACAAAAAAGCACCATTTTAATTTTTATATCAAACGTAAACCTAGGAACACAGTGCTGCCAAATGGAGAAGTCACTTTCTTTTTTTAGGACCACAGGACCCAATCTAAAGGTCACTGAAGTCACTGGAAAGACTCTCATTGACTTCAGTGGGCTTTGGAAAGTAAGGGCTTGTCTACAACTACCGCACGGGGTCGATCTAAGATACGCAACTTCAGCTACGTGAATAGCGTAGCTGAAGTCAACATACTTAGATCTACTTACCGTGGTGTCTTCACTGCGGTAAGTCAACAGCCGACGCTCTCCCGTCGACTCCGCTTGCGCTCCTCAGTCTGGTGGAGTACTGGAATCAATGGGAGAGCGTTCAGCGGTTGATTTATTGCATCTATACTATACTAGACGCGATAAATCGACCCCCACTGGATCGATCGCTGACTGCCGATCCGGCAGGTAGTGTAGACAAGCCCTGTGTTGCAAAACTAGTTACAGTATTTTGTTCCATTTAAGGGAACGTCTGCAGTGCCGTAAGCCAGTGGTTCTCAACAAAGGGTATGCATATCCCTGGGGATGCGCAGTGGTCTTCCAGGGGGCACATCAACTCATCTAGATATTTACCTAGTTTCACAACAGGCTAAATAAAAAGCACTAGTGAAGTCAGTACAAAATAAAATTTCACACAGACAACGACTTCTTTATACTGCTCTATATATTATATACGGAAATGTACGTACAATATTTATATTCCAATTTATTTATTTATAAATATATGGTAAAAATGAGAAAATAAGCATTTTTTCAGTAATAGTGAGCTGTAAGTAAGTAGTTTTTAAGTGAGATGAAACTTGGGGCTATGCAAGACAAATTAGACTCCTGCAAGGGGCCCAGTAGTCTGGAAAGGTTGAAAGAAACTGCCCTAAGCTGTTTGAGTGGGCGTAGCATCATTATAAATCGTTTGATTTTAAGACCTATGCAAATCAATGCTAGCATCTTTCTATGCATTTCAAGGAGCTGGCATGGTAATGAGGTGCCACAAGGGTAACATTTGAAACAATTATTCATTCAAAACTAAAAATGCAGCAGGTGAACTATTTACTTGGCATGGCTAGTAACCAAATCGAAAGTTTTGTTTTAATTTTCAAAATTAAATCTCACATTGTAAAACATGTTTTTTTCAGAATATCAGAATGGGTCACTAAACGAGTCTCTTAAATAAACAGGTTCTGAAAACCTTTGCTGTGGGATTATGGTTTGATACCTTCATGAAACTTGACCCATGCTCATAGAAGTTCACAAAAACAGGCTGAGGTTATTCACTTGGGTTTGATCCTATACACTGCTGAGCACTCTGGGCCCCAATCCAAGGTACTTAAGCACGTGCTTAACTTTAATCATGAGAGAAGTTACACAGAAGTCAATGGGACTACTCATATGGTTAACTGTAAGCATGTACTTCAGTGATTTGATGGATCGGAGCAGAGTGCTCAGCACCTTGTAGGACTGAGTCTTTGGTTGGGAAACCCTCTCTTCCCAAGCCAGCATACCTTACTTCCTCTCCAACAGCTGTCCTCAACCAAAGAGGTAAGAAAGGAGGTGGATTTCAATGACTTGTATGGAGAGAGGGCACACCTTGGGGCAGGTTCCCCCTGGAGGTTCGAGTTCAATTAACACTCAAACAAACTGGTTTGCTGGTTTTCTCTAACCCCTGCATACGAAACCACAGAGATCAGTCTCAGAAGTCCCTCAGAAACTGACTCCCTGATTGTTTCAGCTAGGGCTGTGAACCTCACTAAATGAAGTTCAGATACTCTGGATGTAAAGATATGTATCTTGTAAACCAAGTGTCAGCTGAATGGGATTTAAATGGGCTGAGATATTACTCACCCAGATCAGGGTTTTGAGCTCAGTGCCACTAATGGTCAGATCCAAAGCTCGTTGAAGACAATGGGAGTCTGGCCAATGAGGGATTTCAACGGGCTTTGAATCAGGCTCTGAGTGACAGTACTCTTCAGTGACAGCTGCTAGGTGATCAAATTTATACATCTTGCCCTCACTATGTGAGGATAATCCTTGTTTCCAAAATACATTTTTCATGACCATCTCTAGTGTACACCTACCTGCTCCAAGGAAGTAACTAGAATTTTAAATTAACACATTAATATATTCAACTCCTATTTCGGGGGAATGAGGGTGACAAAACCTATCGTGCATTATGTAGCATTTGTTCAACACTCACCACAAAATTACGAATTGATCTGTGAAAAATAGTTCCATCATAATAGTTCTTCTTGCATAGCTTGATGAAGTTTTCACACGCTCTGGGTGTCTGAAAAAGATTAGGTATTTAATGAAGCAATATCTTTAGACAGTAAAATCAATGATTACATTGTTAAAAATAATTGCATTTTGTCTGTGCCTGTTATAAAGAACTAATTAGTCAGGACTCTGATTAAGAGTTCCTTCTAGTTTACAACAAAAAAAAATCCTATAGAAGAGCATATTGTATATCAGAGAGAGACATTCTACAGCAATATGTCAAACGTAGTTCTCCCAAGTGGCATGGAAGGATGCTGAACATTATTTTCATTATGTATTGTTTTATTTTTAGAATATTTCCCAGTGAAGTCAATGACAATAAAGAGGACAATGCTGGAGACCAAATTCATCTATTTATCCCTAACCAGTTCCAGCAACATGCCTCAATCCTTTTTCTGATGGGACTACTTCCAGATTTGAAAGAGTGGTTCATTCTTCAGGCTCATTCAGGCCTTGACATCTTTGCTGAACAATTACAAAAGGGAATACAATCATGCCACTTAGGATAGTGTTGTGTTGTGCACCTGACTACTAAGAACTGGACTGGCACCACAAAAGTCACGATATTTTATATTAGTTTGTTCAAAGAAATTGATGACTTATTTTCACAATCTAAAAGTAAATCTTAGCCAGTTATGTTAAATACATTGCATATTTCTCCTTTGCTTTTACATTGTGAATGAAAGATATTTATCCTCAATCATGGCATTCAAACACCACTTAGTAAAAGACTACAGTACAGATGACCTCTGATACTCCAAATACTTGTCTTTCCTTTATCAATAGTTTCTCTTTTCTGCAGTGCCAGGATGGAATCCATGATAAGTAGAGAAACAGCCTCTCTTAGTTTGGACATGCTTTCCCCCCTCAGTTGTAAATTATGGAAATAATATGAATCCTATTTCATAGAAGCATGTCTTAAACAAGCTGAGCTGTAATAGGCTTTAGAAATATTCTTATTGCGCTCTGCATGTGATAATAAGCCCCCAGCATGAGCACAAGACTCTGTAAATTAGCAGAGATAAGCTTTCAAGAGTTGGAACCTCTTTCTGAATAAAACTGATGCATTTAGCATTGACATGACACCAGTATGGCTCATCTGTAATGTTGCTCTGAGAACTCCAGCAGTGACAGAGGCAAGACTCAGGGCAAGTCTACACTACCGTGCTACATTGGTGCAGCTGCGTCTTTGTAGCGTCTCTGGTGAAGATGCACTATGCTATGGGAAAACATTCTCCCATCAGCATAATTACTCCACCTCGGTGAGAAGCGGAAGCTATGTTGGTGGGAGGGAGGGCTTTTTCACACCCTTGAGCAAAGTAAGTTATACCGACTTAGGCTATAGCGTAGACCTGCCCTCAGTCATGAACATAAAACTTATAAAACATTATTACAAAAATAAGGCACGCTCGCACATTCTACAAATAAAATAAACTATATATATATATATATATATATATATATATATATATATATGGTGTAAAGGTTGAATGATCTCTCTGATCCCTTTCCCAAAGAGAAACTGTGCTACAGTACAGCCTCAGTTATCTAAATCTCAATAGGCTAAAACTCCCTGTTACCTGGAAACAGGGTCACGTCCCACATTGTCTATGAATTACACTGAAATTTCCCGTGATTAGCCACGCATTCTTTGTCCTTCATGACATCTGGATAATCAAGGCTGTACTATATTTCCTCTTAAGTCTACCCAACATATAGAAAATGAAGCAGCCAGCTACAGTGGAAGACAAACTAGCTAGTCTTAATTCAATCTAATGCTACCTCTGATCTCAGCCTTGCAGTGTAGCTTATTATTAGATTAAAATATCTGTTTTATGACAGAATGATACTTTATCATATATTTGCGCAACATCCTGAGGGCAGCTTATGTCATACATAACCAATAATTTCAAACAGGAAGGTCTATATATATGTTTCAGTGTTTATAGTACATCTAAAGCCTTTTTTGAAGTTATATACACACTTTAAAAAAATATGCTTGTAAAATTTGACCAAGGAAGAATCATTTGTGTGTAACAGAAAATACCATACTAGAGAGTGCTATATTAGAATCAAGAATGGAGAAGCTATGGATCATGAAAAATGCCTGTAAGGACAAAACAAGCACAGAGGTTTTTGCACTTTTAAAAAGAAAAAAATCCTTTCTGAATCAGAAATTGAATTGGCAGCTTTTAGCCTAAGGCAGTACTCCCTCATGAGAACCAAAAAACTCTTTGGAGAGAGACAGTTAATTAGTTCTCTTGGGGGGAATAAGGCAACCTGTAATTAAATTTTTAAGAAAATGAAATTAGCTGAAAGTTGAAGCCCCGCAGGGAATATGGAATTTAGTGCCAAACTGTTTTAAACCAATAATCAATGCACAGAATGTTGAAAAGACACTTGCTACATAAATTAGGTATTTACTTTGAAAAACATGCTCTGTAAAATATAGATGAAAAATACTACTTCTGCTAATGAATTTTTTATTCACAGCAGGACCTGTGATGACCCATCTCTCTGAATGGGTTTCCAGTTATTATATCTGTTCTCAGAAACTAGGTGTGTGTGTGCAGCTATATAAGAACCATTTACTGCAGGGTTTTCTTTAAATAATTGCTACCAAACTGGTTCCCATGGCACCTCATGCATCATACAACAGACATACACTTCCGCAGGTAAACAGTATCTTAGCAACACTACTGTTACCATTTATGGTGGGCTTTTTTGTACAGGAACTAATAAAAGGTTTTCATTAGCAGACACTAGTTTCAATCATGTGGCGGACCCTAATGCTTAACTTGTTTCTTCAAAAACTACTGATAATCACAGCTTGAAGCCTGTGGTGATAATTGGGCCACAAACGTACCCGAGTTGTGAATTTAATTGTAAGAAGTGAGTGAAAGTTCATAAAGTGTCACTAATAACTGTTTTATAACAACAAACACTGATGGGAAAAGATACAAAAGGGAGATGGAAAGCCTGAATTAGTCCAAACAAAAAGTCTTACTGATATAACTCAAGGACTGTGTTAAGATCATGTTTGGTAAATAAGAAAAATATAGAACCAGAACTCAGTGTACCCAAATTGACATGTCAGACACTAGGCTTAACTGGTGGGCAAAAATAATGAGCGGATGATCTATTCCCCCCATCACTCCGTCTTGGTACCCTTAAAGTGTCTTTGGGGACGGGGGCAAATTGGCTAGTGGAGCAAGCTTTACCATCAGGCTGCCACACAAGGCCTTCATCATCCTGATCCTTTCCTAACCAGACCAGGCCAGAGAGAGGGACCAAAAGACATTGCCACCTCTGCTGATTCCAGCTGAATCGCAAGCCCCACCTGTGATGAAATGGGATCAGACTTTAAACAGCAACAACAGCTCCAGCCAGGGCCGTCCTTAGGCATACACAGAATATGCAGCTGCGTAGAACGCCACGTAATTTGGGGCACCACATTTCGTAGTGCCCTAGGCAGCTGCATTCTGCGTATGCAGCTCTGGCTCCAGCAGCCAGCCCCATCCCCCACCCTGCCCCCATTCGACCCCTTCCCCCAAGCCCCTGCTCTTCCCGCCCCTGCTCCGGATTTCCTAGCGCTAACAACTCAGATTGTGTTTGGACCACAAAAATGAGTCAACATGTGGCCCATCTGCATGCTCTCCCTGACCCTTGGGAAGGGTATACTCTTCTTTTCCAAACTCTGACCAGCACCTTTAGCAACTTCCCTGCTTACAGTAAAAGGAGTCTCATCCCTAGAGAATAACCTCTCTCTCTGTATATTTTGTGAGATGCCTGCATTTGCCAGTGGGTTGAAAATTCCCTCCCAAAACAAGCACTGATCTCTTATCAAGATTCCCATCCCAAAGGATTTGAAGGCTGACTGCCGTAGAAACTGATCTGATTGCTTCCCTTGCTAGCTGGCAGGGAACAGGTGCATCTGATGTGGAAATGGAGATTTCATTTCTTTCAAAAGATGTTTAGTCTCAGCTTACCTAAGTGTCTGCAAACTAGATGCTGCAGTGGCACATACTGACTGCTGTCACTGCACCACCCACCTACAGCGCCGGGCGGGATTTCAGCATGAGAAAAACTGGTTGTTCCTAAGAAAGAGCATGGAAAAATGTAACACTGACAAAAGATGGGCAGTGATATTACAAGCAAGGGGAAAATACTAGAAAAAAAGGAAAAACACATTTTTAAAAATCTGAAGTCCTACTAAAAGAGCAAGTTGAATAACATAATACCTTATAAATACTGACTGATCATATTTTACTTTTCTCATTGGCAAAAGCATAGATGTAAACCAGGCAAAACCCATCTGTCTTATTGGACCCAGAGACTTGAGGGATAAGACTAACCAAGCCAAGTTACTTTCTCAGTTTGCAGCTTTCCTTTCTCATCAGCAAAAATGGGGTTGCTATCTTTTTAAAAGTCATTCTTATTGGACAGTTAAGTAGCCAATTAGAAATAGATTAGAAATATGCTGTGCCCCTGTTGCCAAGATACAGCAGAAGGGAAAAGAACTGGGGCTTCTAAGTTGTTGCTATGACTGCAAGCAAAAAGGCTTTACTATGTGAAGAGCGAATAATTTTAAAACGTTCCATCCCTTCACGATCTGCATGCATCTTAAAAAGAAATTCCACACTAAGCAGTCACGAGCCGTCATTCACACAACTGTAAAATTTCTTTTACGGCTAATTCCGCCACTCCAGTTATTTGTTTTTGTCTTCCTAAAGCTGTGGCTGTACTGTAGCGGCTGCATTGAACTGCACAGCCACAAAACATGCTCATTAATGATTTGTGTCCAGGCAGTAATAATTTGAAATAATGAGAAGTTGGTTCTGTGAATTAAATTCTATTCTTTACATTGCAGCTTTCATCTTATCATGCTAATGCCAGAATCCCTCTACTAAGAAGCATGAACTGGTGAAATAAATTTTTCAGACTTCAAACTAAGCTTCCAATTTTTCATAGGTTTTTTTTTTTTTTTTTAAATACAAGGCAGATTTTGTTTTGCTTTTGGAGGTTTTATTTAGTTAAGGCATTTCTGCCCGTGTAGTATTTCGCCAAGGTTATTCTCCTGCATCACTTCTTTACAGGAAATATAATGGGGTGACTGGGAATGTCTAAACTGGGCTCTCCCTCCCACTGTCCCCACCACTCTCTGAAGATCAGACATGTTTACTGTAGCTGCTCCTCTGCGTAGCCCTTGAATCTTAATGCTCTCTCTCTGCTGCAGGGAGTACTGTCTCTGACAGGAACTCAGCGTTACTCAGTGGAACTTACCATGGGATGTCCTACGGGACAGGTGGGTTTTTAAATACATCAATTCACCACAGCCTGCAAGCCTTCTCATCCTATTCAGTGCTGTGATAAACAGATTGGCTATGGCGAGAGAGAAGATGACAGCTCCATGTTTTGTTTTTTAAATAGGAATGAGGCAGGGCTTCCGGTTCAGGTAAATTACACAGTGATCTCACCAAAATCTTATCAATCCAATCACGCAGTGGGCAGATGCCTTGAGGTCAACATACTGACTAAAATGATGAGAACAGTGACGTTCCAATGAGGTGAGATGACATATGCAAGGGAAAAACATCAGACAGGGCATCCTGAAGTAGAGCATTTCACCAGGCTCACAGTGATACATGGAGATTCAAACACACAAAAAGCATCTTAGGTAACGAAACTGTATAAAGCAGTTACCTAATTTGGCTACTTACAGCTACAGTAGCTCTTTAAAAACAACAGCAGAAGAACTAACATTCTCTCATCACACAAAAAACCTGTTATTTTAAATTGCTATTTAGTACTTGCTAAAAGCATTTTTTTTTAAATAAATCAGAATTTCAGTTGACAGCTAAATTTCACTTTTCAAAAACATTTCTTCAAAGTGCTACCATTAAGGAATATGATCTAAAATGACTAAGTAGCAAGCACAGTTTACAGCAGGCATCTGTAGAACAATTCATAGCCCAGTTTTGTCTGTCACTCGAGAGTACAACAGCGATTGATTAGTTTAGATAAACACAATCTAAGGTAAACAGGGCATCTAATTCGCTAACCTAATTTGTCAGTTTTACTCACTAGCTCTCCAGAAGCAGAGAATTTGTTCCTACTACAGTCAGTGTTTCCTTCTGTTCTAACTTTTATTTGCTGTGTTAAAGAAACAAATGCACAAGTCATGTGATCATTAGGCGCTTGAGTAGCTCTAAGATACTACTCCACTGTGCTGTGTGCTCTGTAAAATGTTACTGATACTGACAGAGACAGCAAATCAGACACAGCACACATTTGGTATGGTTTAAATGTCAGCCACAACTTTCTTCAACTATTTGAGCAAGCATCAGTAAGTGAAAAGATTTAGAGCATAACAGCTCTTCAGGCAGTTTCCTGGCGATACTGCAGTCCAATCACTGGCCATACAGACTCCACCTTAGAAGGGGAAGCTACCTTAGCATTCACTTCCAATTGAAGCCATAAGGCTCTGGTGATAGCCAGTAACTCCAAATCAATGTGTCCTCATCAGAGGACTCACGACCCAAGCAAGGGATGCCTCCAGCAGAACACAACATTGAAGGGGAACAGTTTTGTCATGCTCACTATTGCAGGTCTCAGCCCTGTTCTCCGGACTGGGGATCACTGAGTGACCTCTTCTACCTTAGCACACCTGCCCCACAAAACTGAAGCACAGAACATACACAAATATAAACAGTGATCAACCCAACAGAAGCTTGTCAGGTGCTCTGGGGAACGCGAAAAATCCTGACTGAACATGCATATCTGCAGGATGGGAAAGTTCTTTCACAATTCCAACAGGTGACCACTGAAAACCAAAGCATACCAGGAGACCCGAAACAGACATCCAGAGCTCAAATAGACCATCCCACCAGGATGCGTACATGAGGAAAAAAGGATTGGCCTGAGTGCATCTCTCTGCCCCAGCGTAGAATTAAATACCTCCCTTTAAAAAAGGGAGAGAAGGACAATCCCTTTGAAGTAATGGGAGATCAGCCCATATGGGGGACAGCTATGGCCCCCAGAGATGGGAAGAGCCCCTCCACTATTCCTGTCAGTCCCAGATTTAGGAGGAGCAAAACAAAACAGCACAAACAACATGCAACAGCAACCCTATTGTGACGCACAGAACAAGTTACAGCAGCTAAATGAACAGTTTGCCAATAATACTTGTTGAGAAGATCATTCTCCTCCTCCAACCCCAATCATGGATACTATATTCACAAAGTTCAAAGCATTTTACACATTAGCATCCAACTTACTTCAAAAGGAGGAAGAAACCATTTGGGAAATACAGTTAATCAAAGAACTATGGAAAGTTACGAGATTCCCTCATCACGAAGAAGGGCGGGTTGATTTATCTGCCAACATAGCACTCTGGAGGGAACATTCCACTTCTGAAATCAACACAGCCTACTAGCAAATGTTTCCTCTAATTGCTTTTATACCTGAGGGCTGACAGGATTTTATTTTGTTTAAAGCTTAAAAACGGCAAGCTGTAGTTGCTTTTACCCTAAGATGTTTTATCGGTTAACAACAACACAGGTATAGAAATGAGAAATAAGTCATTTATAGCCCCCTTGGGCAGCATTTTATTTAGCCATTGCAACAATATTACAAGCTAGGCAGGATACTCTGACATCAACAAGATATTTACCAGAGAGCGCAAAGTGATGAAGCTGAGACACAGAAAATGGGTATCATGGTTACTGAAATCAGCTAGAATAAAAATTAGATTCCAGAGGAATTGGAGAGCATGATCATGCAACAAGGTCAAAGAAATTTTAAAACAAATCTCTTCTTTTCTACTGGAAATGGATGAGAAGTGTCTGAGCATCTGATATTCGAAATGGTCCATCTCTAGTGGATAGAAGATTTAAAAGAAAAAGAGCTAAATTACAAATAATTTGAAGCTCAAAATTATACACACATTTATGTGCATCTGCAAACTGAAGTGACAAAAGGTACATCACTGTTTAAAAATCTGGACCCAAGTGACTTGGTCACGGTCACACCACAAGTCAGTATCAGAGCCAAGCACTCAGGCATATTTGATGGGTCAGATGGTACCAAAAGAGCTAAAGATCAGTGTGTGCAGAATAGTGGCTCCTCTTCAGATAGTCAAGATGTCATCATTAAGCAGAGCTGCTAGGCTCCAGCAAGAGCCTAAAATCCATTTACATGGTGAAAGAGAGAGATATGAAATTAGTCTCTCCCTCTTTTATTCTATGTTATCTCCAAACCTCCCAAACAATAGAAAACTAAACTGAAAAAAAGTATGAACCTGCAAAAATGGCTACAGCTAGGAATGACTATTAAATGACCAATGCTGTGTGTTTTTCTACTAAATCACATTCCATATTCTTTGCTTATATGAGAAATTGCCCAGAAACAGAGCAATTAGAGATGGAAGGAATTTTACTGTAGATAACTAGTCTGCCCCTTTGGTTTGGGCTTTGCACTAATGGCAATTTGCATATAAGTGCTTTACATTTCCCTATCCCCAGTAAGAAATACTTGAACATCATACACCTGTAAGGGGGGAGGCAGGTACTTTTATCCCTTTTTAAAGATGAAGATCCAGAAACTAAAGGCCTGATTTTCAGCCCGTTCTCAAACAGGACCCCCTTTTTGACCTCGTAGTTTAGATTATTTGGACGGCTGCATCCCAAAGTATATAAGTGACCTAAACTGTGCCTGTAAATGATTTGAGGCTCAAAATTACACACACATTTATGCGCATCTGCAAATTGAAGTGATAAAAAGTACATCACTGTTTAAAAATCTGGATCCAAGTGACTTTGCCAAAGTCATGCAGCAAGTCAATGTCAGAACCAAGCACTCAGGGTCTCCTGGCTTTCAGTCCCAGGCTCAATCCATTGCTGCTTTTCTAGTTCTTTTTCCAATTTAATTTGAAACATTTCCAGGGATGAGGCTTCTGCTACTTTCCTTGGGAGTCTATTCCACAATCTAGTAATTATGCATGCATTGATATAATTACCAATACAATAGAATCCATTTTAAATGAGACATCCTGGTTGTTGGTCTATTGTCTTGACTAAAGAAGCAACCACAAGAAAAAAACCCTATACTAAATAAAAATAGAAGAATAATACCGAAATCCACTGCATTTCATCTTTATTTCTTCATATTATCTTTGTTTAGCAATTTTTTACATTGTAAGACCAAAGCTAAGAATTTAACACCTGGGTAAACACTAGCAAATCCTGTGCAGTAGCCAAATGCATCTCCACTAAGTAGAATTAATGTTCCAGTTAAGCAGCATTTATTGAAAATACAGTATCCCTAGACTAATTCAGCTCCCTGGCACATATCCCAATAAAAGTGACCATCTGATTAAGTGTGTCTCCACAAAGTGGAACATGCTGTATCTGAATGAAAAAGACAGGGAGGAAAATAGTGACAGAATAAGCAACAGGAATGCCCTTAAGCTGTAAAGAGAACAGTATTGCATCTCTGCTCATTTAAGGCATTTAAAATCAACAGAAAAGTCAGCTTATCTCCAGAAATATTTTTTACTGCTTTTCTTCAGTTCAGTAAGTTATATGTCAAACAACATCTTTGCCATTCTGGAACCCACGTAAAGTTTTACAGAGATCTTGACAAGCGATCTCAGATGCACACAGGAAATTTTGGATTCCAATCTTATTGCACGCTCTGTTTCTGTAGCCCATCACAGCATAAGTGATGATTTCAATCACAATGCAATATTGATTTCCCTCACTTGGATCAATACAAAACATTTCTTGGTTAGCTTTATGCTGCCAGGCAGAATCTCATCACCATCAATCTTACTGATTAGCAACTTGCACACTACTTTGGTATATGTGGATTACTGTATTGTTTTAAGACACAAAAATAACTAATTAAAAAACTTCATGTCTGTCAGAAGCACCCCAACACCAGCTAATCTTATGATCTCAGAGATAAGAGAACAGCAGATGTGCTGTTTCAGCAAGAGGCCTTTACCTCGAAATGTTCAACTCTAGCCCACTGGATTATTTTAAAATGAAATTTCAGTGTTGCAGTATTACCTACAGAGAGATAACAAATACGTATTTTATAGCAACTTTGAGCCTCTGTGCTAAGTGGGGCATGCACTGAAGGAGGACACTGAGGATGCCAGATCTAGGGGTAGGGCAGGGGTTCTCAACCTTTTTCTTTCTGAGGCTCCCCAATATGCTATAAGAACTCCATGGCCCACCTATGTCGCCACAACTGGCTTTCTGCCTATCAAAGCCAGGGCTGGCATTAGGGGGTAGCAAGTAGGGCAACTGCCTGGGGCCCCATGCCACAGCAGGCCCCTCAAAGCTAAGCTGCTCTGGCTTCAACTTCAGCCCCAGGTGGCAGAGCCCAGGGCCCCGGGCTTCAAACGGGTCTTTGGCTTTCTGCCCTGGGCTCCAATGAGTCTAACACTGGCCCTGCTTCGTGGACCCCTTGAAACTGCTCGCGGCCCCCCCAGGGGCCCCAGACCCCTGGTCTTCAGAAAAGCTGGTCCCTTAGGGTCCCTCACCTGATCTGGACAGGCTCAGGGTGGAAATGTGTTTCCTATGGACAGTCCTTGAAGGGAGTTCTGTCCTTGCTTTCATGAGAGTCCACTCTACTCTCATAGGGAGCCCTAGAAAAAGAGTCCTTGGGCTTAGATGTTGCAGGCTCCACTCTAAGGCACATGCTTGGAGGGACACTGCTAGTGAATTGTGGTCCAGCTACAGGGGTGTCTCTCTGGTCCAGATGAGAGAGTGGCCTCACAGCCTTCTCCACCAGGTGCTTTCGGTGAAGCTCACAGGCTTCTCAAGTTCTGGGTGGGAAGGAGCAACACATATTGCACTTTGCAGAGATGTGCACCTCACCCAAACAGTACAGGCACTGCTGATGTTCATCACAGCTAGAGAAGAAGCAAGTGTAGGAGATGCAATCCATGAATCCCTGGACTCTAGACATAGCCCCAGAGCCAGCGAGGGGCTCCCCAACTGTGGGGAAAGAAATACTCTATGGTAACTATAAGTTTTAACTACTAAGCTTAGATATATAACAATTTACAAATATTTTCTTTTGCAGGTTATACAACGGAGTGAAGGTGGACACGATTCCAACTCAGGCCAAGCAGCGACAAGAAGGAACGGGAGAGGCGTCAACCCGTACCACCCCTTATACCCTGAGTTGGGAGCACAAGGAAAGCTACTGTGCAAGGTGTGGCCAACAGACACTGTTTTGAAGAATTTCTGGACTCGGGTGCCTGGTGTGCATGAGTACCCCACATGTGGAATATGTACAGGGACCAGCACTCAAAGAAGAATTAAAGACTGTCATGATGCATATGAATTAAGGCAGCACAGGAAACCTTCATTTTGGTATTTCCCAACTTCTGAATGCTTGACTTTGCAATCTTAAATAGTTTTCACCTTGTATTTTAGTGTGTAATACATACATATTTTATGTTCTCAGAGCAGTAATTAGTCTCCTATTTAGCTTACTACTATTTTACTAATACATGCATAGCTTTACATAAAAAGAAAAGGAGTACTTGTGGCACCTTAGAGACTAACCAATTTATTTGAGCATGAGCTTTCGTGAGCCACAGCTCACTTCATCGTATGCATCCGATGAAGTGAGCTGTAGCTCACGAAAGCTCATGCTCAAATAAATTGGTTAGTCTCTAAGGTGCCACAAGTACTCCTTTTCTTTTTGCGAATACAGACTAACACGGCTGTTACTCTGAAACATAGCTTTACATAGTGTCTCTCTGCTGCCAAAAGGTTGCTTAATCTGCACATATTTAATCAACGCAAAGAAATAAAAGAAACAGATGGTCATAGGCCAGTGTTTGATCAGGCTTGGCTGTGCATAACAGTACACATTTGCAATATGCATATAAGAAAACACTGACTTGAAAGGGACATACATAAGGACATGTATGGAAAAATAAAGAAACATGATAGGCACCATATTGGGAATGCTATAAAGGGAACTAGACACAGACTATTGAGGACTGAGACATAATGGTTGCTCAAGTGCTCTAAGGAACCATATTGATCAACATGGGAATGGCTTCACTCAGCATGCATTAGATAGGAATCAGTTTTGTAACACGTGACAAAATAAACGATTCAACACACAGTCTGCTCACTCTGTTGCTGCCCCTAAACGCTGCTGTATGGCCATCATCTGCTTTTCATCACTACATAGTGCTATTCAGTGTTTAAGAGCAAGAAAGCCACCTTTGTCATTGAACAGGGTGACAGACCTATAGATTAATCATGGCATGACATGCTGCTCTGATGCTTCCCACATCATGGTGATGCATCTCTCACTCATCATCACTACTGTTTGGCAGAAAGGAGGATAAACGGAGCTTGGTGTATTTGTTCCATTCTCATCTTCCACGTCTCCGGCCCTGCACACTGCCTGCTAGGCAATGAAATGGAAGCTCTGGTCATATTTTTGGACTCTACAATAGCTGCCTGAAGCTTCTGAGTCACTGGCTAAATATCACTATTCTACAGTTATAGTGGTCACCAGAAGCAACCTCTAGAGTAAGCCCGAAAAATATTTCCCATTATAATCTCCTAATTCACATGCTTAGAACTTTCCAAAGTACCATTTGGGCTGAAATTTTCCAAGTTTGGTGTCTGCCTAAAAATTAAAATTTTTTAAAAAAGTTTGAGTGTAATCCCTTCAGTTGAGTTCTGGAAGAGCGAGACAATATTGTTTGTGTTTGTTTTAAAAAACAGAGCTAAGGAGGGAGTGGGGTTGGGGAGAAAGCTACTTTTTGCAACTTGGTACAGAAAATATTCAGTGATGTCACACACTGCCAATTTTACTACGAGTCTTGCTATATTTGTGATTCTGATAACCCTGGGTCCTGGAATCAGATAAATATAGGGTTGTCTCAGCTTTCATTTTTTTAAAACAGTGAATTTCTACCCTCTTGGTTGTAGGTTAAAAAAAAGCCTGAAAACATGAACTGTAGAGACTTGGACACCAGAAGGTAAATAAACCCCCGAAGTTATTTTATAAAATCACATGACATTTTGGAATCTGACTCAAAATTTTTGAATGTTTGGGGTTGGCAAAGCTGTATTGTCTCTATTGAGGATTAGTGCTTCCACTTGGTATAAAGGAAGATGGCAGCACAGTCCACTAAATAGGGCATTCGTCTAGGAGACCTGGGTTCGGTCCTTGGTTCTGCCACTGACATGCTGGGTAACCCTGAGCAAGTCATGCTCTCCTCTCTGCACCTCTCTTTCCCATCCCCGCTTTGTCTGTCTTGTCTGTTTAGATTATATAAGCTCTTTGGAGCAGAGAGTCTCTCTCATATTATGGTCACGGTCCTGCAATGTGTGTAACTCTACACCTCAGCAGTCCCATTGACACTAATGGTATTCCCACAGTGTATAAAGTTAAACATGTGTGCAAGTCTTTGCATACCTGGGGCTCATATATTTGTACAATGCCTAGCTCTCAGTTAGGTGCCAACTCTCAGGGCCTGTAAGGACTACCGTAATACACAAATATTAATTTAAGATTGACATTAAAGCATTAGAAAGTTATGCACTGACCATGTAATGCAGGACATTTCCTTAATGTTCCTGGTTCACACTTACACATATATACACTATGTATTCATAACTAGCTACAGGCTAGATTTTGCCAACTCATTCATGTGGAGTCGTCGAGCCCTATATTGAGTGTAGGCCTATTGATTCCAATGGCACTATTTGTGATGTAAGATATTACTCAACAAAAGCCTGGCAAAATTTGGCCCAAGTTTACTCTTCTCATTGGCTCTAAGAACTCGAGCTCTGCTGGTGAAACTTGAAAGCTCCACAAGCCAAACAGCTGCTTAGCAAGAAGTCTGCAAGCACAGCTGGTGAAGCTGGAGAGAAGATATGCAGCTATTAGCGTATAAAATTCACACTCTGAACAGCTCTAGAATTTTTCCTTTTGCTTCTCTCTCCTTTTTTCTTTTAAAAAGGAGAAGAACTTTTAGAAACGCTATTCACACAAAGCAGAGATTGCACAATTAAAATCACAGTTTGGAAATGCACGGCAATGTTACCTAGTCCATTTTGCATATATTTACTAGTTATCTGATTAAATGTATAGCGTAATATCTTACCATTTCTATCAAACTCTATTCTCTATAAAGACAGGATGTATAACACAGCTGAGTAACCAGTGCTATTGGAACCTTCGCTTTTGTATTTCTTGGTTTTATCATTTCAGCCACGCAACTTCAATGTTACGTTAGTGCAGCTTATCACATTTAATAACAGAAACAATACTTTGGACTAATGTGGCATTTTAATGTGATGATCTCAAAGTGCTTTACAAAAATGGGCAATAATTATTATGACAATTTTTCAAACAGGTAGTGCTGAGGCACAAAGAGGTTAAGTGTCTTGCCCAAAGCACACAGACAAAGTCAACAGCAGAGTCAAGAATATAAGCAAGGTCTCTTGGCTCCCCTCCCTTCTTAAAGTTGAGATGGCGTGTTCAACTGCAAATAGGAAGGGAGATATCCATAAGATAATTTCTATATTAAGATGCGGTCCATGCTATGAAAGAGTTTGAGAATCTCCGTTCTACCGTTTGGTTTTTAATTTTGCTTTAATTATTTTCTAATTTCTCCATAGACTTGCATTAGCTGACTTCGAAGACCCTGACTATCTCTACTCCTGTGTTACTCTGAAGGGCCACGAACGATGCAAGAGCCTTCTCCTCCACAGCTCATGCCATCAGGAACTGCTTTTCCTTCCCGCTCTCACCCTCTTGAGTCTCAGATTCTCTTAGAATTTCACATTTTAAAAGTTAAAAAGTTCACTAAGTATATACTGCTTGCATTGTTTCACTATTTGGAGCTCCAACTCCTGTTCAATTCATAATCTAGAGTTACATTACAAGATTGAATCTAGGTAGCATACTGTACCATATCACAGTGCAACTCCAAGTTCAGGTCTCCTTTATTAGTGTGCAGTCGTACATAACCTTTTTTCTTCACATACTGGTATCGCACAACGTCCTCCTCAATGGCAGCTGCCTCAAAGCAAAGGTAAAAATTAGCACTTTTGAAATTTCTTCATTAACCTTTAGAAGCTATCTGCAAACAAATCACTAGATCCCTATTAGATGATATCCTCCCCATGGACTTAGGGCCCTCACATATGGTAATTGCCATCTGATGATTTGTACATCTCACATTAATCATCCTACGCCACAAAATTTTCATTCTAGAAAGCCACAACTTGTCTAGAGCCAACAACGTGGTCTGTATTTTAAGCGTCAGGTAACCCTGAATATTACACACTGTAATTTTCCAGTAGTATCTACTAATTATGGGTATTATTTTGAAACCAAATTGCTTCTTGCCAAACTTAGAAACCATGCAGGTAGTCATCAGCCAACCACAAATTGTTGACATATGAAGACCTGAACTGATGGAGCCATGTCACTACTGGAAAGTCAAACCAAAGGCTCACTCCAAGAGACTTATTTCTTTTGTGTCAAAGAAACTCCATTTCTATCAATATTTCTAGATACCCAAATCTGTCTCCAAAGCATCGAAAAATAAAACCAGGGAAAGATACAGGAATTCACGCTAAATAAAGAAAATTACTTTCGTAAATATGCAGTTAGAGTACTGGCTTCAGGCTTTAACTAAGTGTACTTGATAGTCTGAAATCTTTAATCCCAAGAGTAATAGCTCTATCTTGCATTTTAAACACTAATTGCCAAGTCACTTAACACTGAAATTAAAACATTGAGTGCATTTTTGTTTAAGCTAGAGGACGAAAGGAAAGAATTACTGTTTAAAATGCATCTTTGGCAAGAAATATAACCTTGAATAGCAGTAAGTCAAAAGCTGCCAGACAGCATGCAGTTTTTTAAGATATAATTTTAACCAATACCAAGAAGTTTTTAAGCCAAAAGACAGTAAACATTTTGCATGAGAGGAGATCAAGTTTCATTGCTAACTTGCATATATGTGCATCCCATTTTGTGGTCCATAGGCATATGAAATACCTCATTAATTTTAGTTCAATATCTACATACTTACCATTCAGAGCTAAAACTAAATTCACAATTGCTACATTATTTTTGGAATGAACGCACCGGAAAAAACAGCTGCCTACCTTTTCGTAACTATTGTTCAAGATGTGTTGCTCATGTCCATTCCGTTCTTGGTGTGTGCGTGCCCATGTGCACAGTCATCGGAGATTTTTGCCTTAGGGTACCCATGGGGTCAGCTGTGGCACCCTCCTGAGTGCTATGCACTTTGTGAACACTCTTGGGGGTTACGAGAGTCCGAAGGGCAGTGCCATGAATTGGAAATGGAGGAACTCAAAACGGAGGAATTGTCTGTGTCCAGGGAAAATGGAGACATGGAAATATGCATCCTTCAAGACAAGGGCGGCATACTAGTCTCCCGGATCCAGGGAGGAGATGATGGAAGCCAGGGAAACCATACAGAACTTCAACTTTTTGAGGTGCTTGTTGAGGCGTCGCAGGTCCAAGTTGGGTCTGAGGCCCCATTTCGCTTTTGGGATTAGGAAATAATCTGAGTAGAATCCTTTCAACCCTCATCTCCTGAGGGACCTCCTCTACTGCCCCCATTCTGAGGTTGTCTACCTCCTGGGCAAGGAGTTGTTTGTGAGAAGGGTCCCTGAACAGGAATGGGGAAGGGGGGTCGGAGGGAGGGTCAGCCAAGAACTGCAGGCTATAGCCCGAAGATATGTCAAGCACCCAACAGTCTGAAGTCAGCCGTGAACAGGTCAACCGGAAGGGGCGCAGATGGTTGAGGAGAGAGTAGGAAGGTGGATCCTGGGATGTGACTGGGGCACCATCCTCAAGCGCATTCTCAAAATGCCTGTTTCTGGCTTCCTTGGTTCCTGGAATGGTTGGGCTGAGCGGACAAATGGGAAGAAAAAGGGTGTCGTCGTTTAAACCCCTTGTCTCTGTCCTTTTTCCTATAGGTGCTTAGCCGGGGAGTCCCCCAGGACGTGGATGGAGGAGGCAGAAGACGAGGAGGGAACAGCTTCCTAGCCTGCTGAAGAATATGAAGGCCCAGGGAGTGGAGGGTGGCACAGGAGTCTCTAAGGCCGTGCAGCGGTGTGTCCATGAGCTCGGAGAAGAGCCCTGCTCCTTCAAATGGGAGGTCCTGTAGTGTGGTCTGCATCTCCTGGGATAACCCATAAGACTAACCAAGAGCTGCGCCTCACTACCACCGCAGAGGTGACAACCCTGGCTGCTGAGTCGGTAGCCTCCCAGGCCATCTGGAGGGCACCTTTCGCCATCACTTTGCCTTTCTCCTCTGAATAGGCGAACTCCTGGGCTTGGTCCTGTGGAAGAGCCTCCTTTAATTTACTAAGGGAGTCCCACAGATTAAAACTGTACCTGACTAACAGGACCTGGTGGTTAGACACCCGAAATTGCAGGATGGCTGTAGAATAAATCTTTCTGCCAAATAAGTCCAGTCTCTTGGAGTCTTTGTTTTTCGGCATGCAACTCACCTGTCCCTTTCATTAACAGCAGACACAACCAATGACCCAGCTGGAGGGTGTGTATTTAGCTATTCAAATCCCTTTACAGGGACAAAATACTACTTTTCCGCCTTCTTAGAAGTGGGCGGAATGGCAGAGGGGGTCTGCCACAGCAATTTTGCAATCATAAGAACCTCTGAGTGGACAGGCAGCGCGATCTGGGCAGGGGTGGTGGAGGATATGACATTAAAAAGGTCATCTGACTCCATCAACTCCTCAGTCTCCAGGTTTAAATCAGTAGCCACCCTTTTAGGAGGGCTTGGTGCTCCTTAAAGTCGTGGGTGGGACTGCCAGTTTGGGAGGGGCCCACCACCGCTTCCTCTGGAGACGACAATGACAATAGCACTGCAGGGGGAGGGGCAGGATCCCCTTCCCTCTCTAGGGATGGCTCCTTAGGCGTAGGAGCCTGCTGTGCTGCCCCCACCTCAGATTCTGCACCCTGCGCTGACTCCGGTGCTGGTGGTGGTTTGTCCCAGGCAGCCAGGAAGGAATGGTGGGAGTATGGGACCAACATCATCAGCATGCCCCAAAGATTCCAGTATGGCCATTGAGCAGGCCACTGTCCCTGCTGCCACGCCACTGCCGCAGATGCCATGCCGGTCTTGTGGGTTGGTGGTGATTCACCTTTTCTTGGCGAGGGACTGAACTCCTGCTCCGACTTGGACCCTTGCCCCTCCGGTGACCAGGCTGGAGCAGTGGAAGCCTGAGTTTGCCGACTGACCCTCATTGGTGACTAGTGAGAAGAGGGTGAGGATCGGTGCCTGTCCTACGAGCGGTACCAGGGAGATGGAGACCCAGTGCCACAATGGGGAGCAATCCCGTACTGGTGGGGGCTTGACGCTTGGGAGATCGTCCAGGCGACAGCAACCTGCACCATGGCGATCTCTGGCAGGGGGCTTGCCGGTACCAATGGTACGGGGACCGGTGCCTCAATTCTGGTGTCCCATACCTCGGGGGGGAGAGCATAGCATAGCATCAGGGACCTGGGTCTTCTGGCCAGAGACGGAGGTTGTGGGAACGGGGTCCTCGGCCGTGGTGATGGGGACTTATGCCTGCGGTCCGAGGATGCTCCACTTCCCTATGGGGCGGTCCCATGACTGGGTTGCCCTTGGATGGCGGGTCCTCAGCCGAGTCCAGCACTTGGCACAGAGGCAGCTGACTTACTGGGTCTTTAGCCGCTGAGTCTGCTTCAAGCAATGAAGGCCCTAGGAGGAGCCGGGATGCCCTGCTTCTCCCAGGAGTCAGAGGCGGATCCCTGGCTGGGCTAGGGGGTCTGAGCGCAGCAGTACTGCCGTGAAGCTCCAGGGCAGGCATGTGGCCTGACACAGGTCCTTTGCCCAAAGCCACCTTCCCCTCTGGTGCTGGGGAAGCCCTTCTTCTTATGCCGCTTCTTAGGCACCGGCAGCGCGCTCTGCACCGATACTGATGTGCCAGGAGTGGATTCCGAATGGGAGGGCTCCGACGCAGGACAAAGCACAGCCTCCACGAGGAGGGCCCTCAAGTGGATATCCTGCTCCTACTGGGTTCTAGGGTGAAAGTTCTTACAGATCCTGCCCTTGTCCTTTATATGGGACTCCCCAAAGCACTTCAAACAGCTGTCACGGGGGTCACTAATAGGCATCGGCCTCTTGCATGACGAGCATGGTTTGAAGCCTGGAGAAAGGTGCATGCCCTGCTCCAGGGAGAAGTCCCAGCTGGGATTCTAACTACTAATCTAAGACTAACATTTAAACTAATGGCTAACTAAGTACCTAGGAACTATATCTACAAAGGAGATAACAACAGCTGTTAAGAACAGAAGACGAGGTGCTCCGACCAACCACCATGAGCAGTAAGAAGGAGCTGAGAAGGCATTGGGCCAGTGGCACCTGATATATCAGCACATGAGCGCAGCACTCAAGAGGGCTGACCCTATGGATACCGTTAAGGCAAAAATCTCTGACGACTGCGTGCATGGGCGCGCACACACCTAGAATGGAATCGACATGAGCAAGCACTCAAGGAAGAAACCAGGGCTATAGCTGCACGTACAATACTATTCTAAGACATCATACACTGACTAGTTAACAATGCATTCTTGCAGTCCTCTCAAAAGTATGTATACAGGACAACATACTTTATACCAGTATATTTGATTAAAATACACTTTGTTAATGATAGGTATCTACAGTACCTGCTTCATGTGTTGTTTCTGGGGCCATGGCAGTGGATGTGAAGGAAGCACTTACTGTCCCTGTAGAATAGTGAGCCTGTACAAAAGATTAAAAATTCAGCAGAGTTAACATTACAAAAACTGGAGGAAAGAGATGCACCTGCACTCTGCCCTCAAATCCATCTAATTAATTTTGATGTACGTACACACACAGTGAAATAACAAGCTACCTATATAATAGCAGTCATAGTAATTAATAAAAAATAATAATAATACAGCTGGAGGGAATAATGGAAGCAATTAGTTAGCTACTGTCAAAGCAACTCCAGTTCTATTAATTGTTAAAAGGAGATCAGAAGTCCATCTACACATAGGGTAAATTCCTGGCCTCATGGATAAAATGGATGTTTTTTTTTCATTGTCTTCAGTGGAGCCAATATTTTACCCCTAAGCTCTCCAATGGATTTAAATACCAGTACTTTTCCAAGTGCCCTACTAGAGTGAATTAACTGTCAGTTTTAGCTTCTCATTCCCACCAGGCATTCAGATAGACTGTGGTGAAGACTGTCTTATAAATAGTAATTAGATACATTTGTGTTTTTTTAAATGTTACCAGAGCAATGTTTCCTAAAGTATTTGCCACATTTCCAATGTCTTTGTAGTACTACAAAGCTGGGCTCTAAAGATCTTGAAAAAGAAACTATCCCGTTGAACAATACATATACTGCTTTCCTTTTCTTAACTAACAGTTGCTAAACTAAATAATAAGATCTGGCAGGTTGCTATACTACGTGGCACAGCCTACATTCTCCACCCCCAAAAGGGACAGCAGGGTTTAATAACGCTTTGGAAAACATACATCGGCTTTCTTGGTTCCTCTTCTGCAGATGCACAAGTGCTGCAGTTTTAAGCGTGTCTGATACTGTTGCGATAAAATTTCATATTGACTTTTCATTTTTAGGTTATGTAATATTGGCCATGATAAAAAAAAAAAGGTTAGATTCTGTAATTCCTTACTTAAAATATTACCACTTAATTACTAGAAGTACACAAATGTCTTCTATGTTTCCTATTTAAAGCAGACTTTCTCTTTATAAGAACTGGAGCGGAAAGAGGAGCACTACGCGGTGGTATTTCTCCATCTGTCACCTATAACATTTGCTCTGATGAATTTCTACTTAAGGCTGTCCAGACACTGAGCTCAAGGGGCTTATTGCTTCCACATCATCAGGCAAGGGTTTTCTTATTACAAATTATTTTTATATTCACAGCTGGAGATATGAAGGGAGCATTGCTGGCAAGACTTCTGTAAAACATCCTGGGTAAGTGAAATTAAAGCTTACTAAACATATGGAGGGGCTTTGGGAACACTCAGAGTGACACTTGAGCGGACATTGTCATGTGACCCCTAACATCTATAGCCCTGTTCATAGTTTTCTTTTCTGAAAAAAAATGGAACCCCACTCATGGATCTTAAGTTGAGTTAAAAACACAAATACAAGACCAAATAAGTAATAATATATAGCTTGTTTAAATATTTATACACACATCTGTAGATCTCAAAACATTTTATTAAGGTAAACAATAATATCCTCATTTTACAAAGGGAAAAACAGAGGCAGGGAAATGAAGCAACGTGCCCAAGATCACCCAGTGAAATCAGTGGCAGTGCTGGGTATAGAATCCAGGTTTCCTGTGTGCTCTGCCCCTTAGGCTATACTGCCTCCCACAGAAGCCAAGGGAGCTTTGCCAATTATACCAGCTGACGATCTGGTCCTGTGACATGTGGACAGTTCACCGTCCATATGATTTCATCTTTTTCCCCAAATACATTTTGTTTTTTAAAATTGTATAATTGCCTGAATAGGAGCAAACAAGCCAAGCCAAATCTAAGCCTTGCAGCTTCTCATATATCTAGGCTCATAAACAGTCTAAATTGCCTCTGTTTTGTTTTTAAATCATGCGGCACACTCCTACTAACTGATGTTCATACAAGGGCAATCTAAGCACAGTGACATGTCCCAGAGAACTGTTTTAGGGAGAGGATAACACTCAGCAATCTTGGATTCAATATGCAGACGGATTATTTCTTGACAACCATGAACACACAGTAATATGCCCCTGATAAGGGCACCTTTTACAATAATCCATTAAAAATACTGTGAAGAAGAACTGTTGAAGCTGCTTCTGGTGATTTATATATATGCCCACACCAGGAACGATTCACTTGCATTGCCCTTAAGCTGTGTTCCTTCTGCCAATGATAAATTAATTCAAAGCAAGAAATTACAAGCTGGAAGGAAAAATCTTTATCACCTAACTCACACCATGGTAATCACATCCTAAATTTAAAGAGCTCTACCTCTTATCGCACCTGATTTAAAATATATTTTAGGCTCATTTACAAATATTTTACAAAAAGAAATCCATTGACATACACACATCACTGCATTTCTAAAGAATTGCAGTATAATTTAGCTACACCACTCTCATTGCCTCTGATGTATGGTAAGTTCCCATGCACCAGAAAACAGCCCTGTCTGTTCAGGTGGCGATATGGCTACTATACTGAAAAATGCCTTTTACCATTCTTCGGAAATGTAATCAGTGTTGACCTATAAATCAACTTACTGCATTCAGCTTATCCACTTTTCTCTTTTCCGGGGCCTTCATTGTAGCTGCTAGAATATCATCTCCTTTGAATTCTTTATACAGCTCCAGTAAAGTCTCTCGGGTCTCTAAATTTGTATTTTTCAGATAGTAAGATGGATCCAATTTTGCTTTTTCTTCATCTATAAGATAGTATTAAACCATAGTTTCAGTTAAAAAGCAAGCTCTGGATCTCAAAATCATTTTGTTCCCCTTCAACTTAACAAGGCCACACATAGCCAACAGAAGTTGCTCCAATAAAAGATATTACCTCACCCACCTTGTTTCTCTATAGAAGAAGAAATCTTTTTCATGGAAACTGACACAAATTTTTGCTTTTGTAGAAGTGATTATGATGAATGAGTCAGCAGTAAGACACAATGTGAAAAAAGTGACATCCAAGTATGGTGAGACAAATACTTTACTGGCCATGTACTAGAAAAGGGCTTGACTTTATATCCTTTCCCATTGAAAGACTCTTCAGAACAACTGGAAGCTACCTAAACTCTTATAGATCAATTTAAACCACTTGTACGGAATACTAAAGACAGACACTATTTTTGGATACATAATGCAAAAAAATCTGCCCTTCGTCCCCTCAGTGAATGAAACAGATGTATGGCTCATAATGCCCAAGATACATGGTGTCACAGTACAGAAGCATTTTTTTTTTTTTGAAGTGATAGAAGTCACACCTGGGTTCTGCCCTAGCATGCCTAATTTTTGCCGACAAATATTTAGAGCTGAATTTGGCTAGGGAGGGGAGGGGGTGGACAACAGTGGTAAGGAGGTCGAAGCTGAGGGTGGGAGCAGAGCCGGGGACTGAGGCTGGGGCCCTGGGTGTGGGGCCAGTAGCCGGGGTCAGGAGTGGAGCTGGGTGGCACTCCCTCCCCACTCTCCAGTGGGGCTGGCCCGGGCCTCAGCCACACACCCCCAGGGGAGTGTGCCCCACAGTTTGTGGACCTCTGATCTATTTAACGATAAGCACGGTGGAGACTGTCTCTTACTGTGTGTTTATACAATGTCTAGAACTACTGGTCCCAATCTCAGCTGGGGCCTCTAGGCACCATTAAAGAACATTTCATAATCCCATCATCCAGTGTTTTCTTTTAAAAATCACTCAACATTCCACAAGCTATTCTCCAGGTTTGTATATTAGGATTAGAGTTTCTTCAGCCAAGCTTTAGTTCATCCTTACCTGGGTCTGTCACCTTTAAGTTGTTTTTAACATGGAAGAAGTCGGAGACATTAAATTTGTCCAGATTGGTTGGATCCTGAAAATAAAAATAAAAAAAAGTATAAATCTTCCCAATGGAAATGAAACAGCAGGTAATAGCAAGCATGTGTTAAATGGTGGGCTGGAAAAGACTGAACTAAACATGATACAGACAAAATTTCAGGTAAACTATATATAGAAAATAGCTATTAAAATAGCAATATCTGAAAGAGTAAAAATTCCTGGTTATATCTGTTATATGACTGAAATTTAGTGTTGTTAATTAGTAAGTACAGAACCAGTTATTAGCACAGTGTTGCTCATGAATGGACTGGGTTCCAATAACTGGTCACAGCTTGCAAACTCTGAGATTCTGATTCTAAACTGGGATTAGCCTTCCAGAGTATTAGCCAAATAAAATGTCCAGCACCAAAGGACCAGATTATTGAAGTTTTCTAGACACCTATACATACAAATATGTGCCCACTGGAATTTTCAAAAATACGTAGGCACCTATTTACTTTTTTACGCAACTAAATACCTTTAAAAAAAATTTGGCCCAAGGAGGATAACACTGCAAACAGATACAATACAATAAAAATGATTCCTTCATTTTTAAATGAGAAATTTAACATTTTAAACAGGAAAGATAACTGAATGCCCATGTGGTGCAGTACGTGCTATTCATTTGCAGTGAGGTTCATTTAACGTGAGCTAATACAGCAGGGCCTTCAGATCCACATGGATCCTATTGATCACGCAACACATTTTTTCCACAGTCTTAGAAAAAATTCATTTTCATACAACACTTTTCATACCCAAGATAACACAGACTTCTTTTAAAACAGCAGGGAGTCGGATCATAGCAGCACAGTGATTATGCGGACCAAGAAACAGGAGCTATTTACTCTACCATACATACAGCGTCAGATATCAGACTGACTGATGTTTTTTCCACTGAATGCATCCGATGAAGTGAGCTGTAGCTCACGAAAGCTTACGCTCAAATAAATTGGGTAGTCTTTAAGGTGCCACAAGTACTCCTTTTCTTTTTGCGAATACAGACTAACATGGCTGCTACTCTGAAAGATATCAGAAGCTGTCTATAGAGAGCATACAATAGGATTGCGGTTGTTCAGCAAATCCATGACTGGGAGCAGGAGGCCACTTCTAGAGAGTATTATTAGTGTCCCTGCCCATTTTTGGAAAGTGCCGTCTGACCTTTTATTTCCACCAGGACAACTACCACCAAACATTGGAGGAGACGCCCTCCATGTAATGCCTCATTTGAAGAAGAATATGTCTAAAAATATGTCTAATATGTCCAAAATCTCTTAATATCAAATCTTCCTGTAGGACTTGAACTCGTGACCTAAGAGTATTACCAACTGAGCTGTGAAGGTAGTTCAGTAGAAGTACTGAGGATAGTAATAGTCCATGAAATAAAAGATAAGAGAACTGAAAGAACAGAGATCTTTTATCATGGAATACTCTGGGTTCAAAGGTAGCCAAGGTATTAAACGAATGGTTGGGGGGAGGGGAGCGGGAGAGTCACCACTTTCACACAGACTCTATTTTTCAAACAGCTTCCTAAGCATGGAAAGGTGGTAAATGATTAAAATGATATTATGTTTAAAACAATTAACTCTAATTTCCATACTAATATTTTAAAAACAAATTATAAAGTTATTTCTCAGGGGTATGTCAGTAAATCAGTTTAGTGATATCTCTGTAAACTGTATAGCTAAACAAAAAACCTTGAAGCACTACACTCATTTTTAAGCCACTTAATACTAGTAGGGAGCAAATGTTCACGCTGAGGGACATTAGGAGCTGAATCTGAGGTCCTTACTCCGTCTAAACTCCCACTGACTTCATAGATGTGTTAGGTCACAAGCCTGTAATTTACTGCACTCTGGCAGAAGATGCAGTGAATTGCAGGATTGCAGTCTTCCTTTGGGATTTGATCCGAAAAGTCACCTTGCACATGTTTTTGCCAGCACATCTTGCTAGGGTCAAGTAGCCGATCCAAGAGAAGGGTAGTCACACTAGTGGATAGAAAAGGGGACCAGGAGTCATGAGGGCTAGCCTTATTTCTGCCACTTGCTGTAAGACCGGAGGCAAATCCCTTCAGCTCTTTCCCTACCAATAAAAACACGCCTCACACACACAAAGGCTGTGAGCTTCAATCAACTTTTGTGGAGCATTTCCAAACCTAAATATCCTCAGACCAAGTATGCTCTATTACACTGTAAGCTTTCTGGGGCAGGGACAGTTTCTTAGGCGATGTTTCGTATGGTGCAGTCCTCATTTAGAAGACGATGTTAAATAAGCAACAAATAAGTATCACACTGAAAACTCTATTAAGTGACCCACTCAAAGAACCAGCAAAAAAAATTAATGACCTACTAGATGTGGATCTTTAAACTGTGTGGCCATGTGGCTTCCTGTACAATTTTGTTTGACCTTTAGTTAAAGTGGTTAAGACAGGGGATGCCTACTGGAGAGGCAGTATCATTCAATAATTCTTAATCTTTCCTCATAATCATCATTTCCCCCCTAAGGCTTGGCCCTTGTAAGCTCATCTTTCGAGCAAAGAGGTCACAACATCACATCAGGATATCTAATTATTCCAGGAAATTATATCTTACAGAAAATAAAGAGAGTTGTGAAGTGGTAAAGGTTGCTTGAGGAGACAAAATCTAAAATACCTTAATAAAAATACAACAGTCAAACGTTCAAAAAAAAAAATATTGCAGAATACTAGGTTAGTGACTAATACACTGACATGAATGTGAATAGTATAATTATTCAAAAAAAAACGTAACAAAACTACTCAAATTGTTACTTTCAATTAGAAAGTTCTCAAGATTCCATCTCTACTAAGTCAATGGTTAATACAGCAGAGCTGTGGCTTCATCTCTCATTAAATGATACAATTATGCCTTTCATTCATCCCTGAAATTGTATGCCTCCATTGGTGAATAAATCTTTAGTTTTATTGCTGGCAGTAAAACCAAAAGACATTTATGAAATCAGCCTGCATGAGTTTGCACCCTAATGACGACCCACTGGCTCGCCTGCTTGCTTCTCCCCTCCTTCCCCCCGTCAAATCATTTCCCATTATTTTTCAGTTCCACAACAGCAACTAGGATGCAGCCTCACCAAGGTATTTGATGTTGAAAAGCTAGATATTGTTTCTCTTCTTTGGAGCTCTTGTGTAAGAGAATGTAGCTTTTGATTTCCAGGAATAGGAAATCTGGGCGCATTTCTTAACCATCCTGGTATGCTCCTTCACTTTTGTATATAAACAAACTGTTCCAGCACAAAAAATAAGTATAACAAGCCCCAAAAAAATCCAGGGGTAATTTCTGATCTCTAAATTGACATCATAGAGGGAAGTGAGGCATAAATGAAAAACAAAACAAAAAAAGCCCAGGCAAAGGCCTGTGGCAAAGGCACTACTTTCAACTTCCAACAGAAAATGCAGACTGCCTGTTTTCACGCATTCCTCTAGCTACTCACAGGCTACAACGTTTACTTACAGAAGCTATAAGCATGCCACGACACTACAGGTGAAGAGAATAAGACAATTTACCCATTCCAGGGATCTGAAAATACATCATCATATTAATAGAGAACATAAGGATTTTACAGAAAGTTACATTTCTGCCACTCCTGCTCAAGCTTAGGGGTAAGAGTTGCTCCTGGAACAGGCTCTCTTTGTAGCAGGGAGATGGAGGGAGAAAAAGTGGCCTGCAATAAAGATTAATCTGGTAACATACATTATAGTCTCCTTTACAAAAGCCTCATGATTAAATTTATTTATATTTTATACATAATTTAAAGAAATTTAGATATCTAGTTACTCAAGGGCCTCCATAAAGCGAAGTCTTAAGCATTCAGGATATCACAGACTCCTCCAGGTAGCTAACTTTAAAAGGTAGCATTTCACAGCCATAATACTTTTAGTTGCTTATTGGCTTAATCAGTGTGACCGCTGACACTGAGCAACTAAGGAAGAAGCTTTTATAGCCACCCACCCCTCTATATACTTCCCCTGGCTCTCCAAAACCTCATTTAACTACCTGTTCATAACTCAAGAATCACAGTATGGAATATGGTAAACAGCAAACTGCAACCTCATCTCCTTAGAGATCACAGCTGTTCTGTCTCTCTGTCCTTTGAAGTTCTAAGCATGAATGACACAAATGAGAAACCCCAAGGCCTTGTGAGCTATTCTTCATTATACTCAGGTGGGCTGTTTTATTCAAGTAGAAACCTTTAAAGATTTGATTTATACTATCACCCTTCTATTCTCATTTCTGCAACTCAGGAATTTCACTGTACATTGAGTAGGCAGGCCAATTAAGCAGCATACATACTACAAATGTATTTTCCTTCTGTCATTGAAGAAATGTTCTATAACTTGAAATCTGAGAGTGGCATCTCAGTCAGGTTATCTAGGGCAATAAGTCAACTGACTCCTCCCTCTAAAATTAAGCATTGTGATTCACTAGGAAGAGTTCAATTTAGAATGAGACATATGTTGACTGCAAGAGCACAGCAACAGATGTTAACTTATGTACAGAATACTGCAGGGTTCTACTAAGCACACCTCTCCCCAGAAACTTCGCAAAATAGGTCTGACCAATCCTAACTTGTGCTGCAGATAATGTGGACAAGTTATTTTTTTTTACTAAAGGAAAGGGTGCCCAGAACACAAGACAGACATTTTTTGATGTGTGCTTATTTAAATCCAAATAAAAACACAAATAATACACATTCTTTGGACATATCCCTTTCAGGAAGAAACTGTCCAACTATTAATAAAATGTTTAACATGCCAGGTTCATCTCATTACACCAGTGACTGTTATTGTGCAGAGAATCAGATGAGAGATGAGAGAGGGAGTCAAATCAAGACATGAGTGTTGAGAAGACTGAGATGTAGCGATTAAGACACTTGTTTCAAGGCACCATAGTTGTATGAATGGACTCTCCTTTGTAGAAAATGACTGGAGTCAATAGGGAGTGCCCCTGCTCCAGTTAAGGTGAAGGACCAAGAGCTAAAAATTCCTGGGTAATTGCTGTACATACCTGCCTCTTTGTACAAACCTGCCTTTTGTTACTAGCTACAAAAATGTGGAATTGTTTTTTTTGCAGCTAGCAATAAAGGGCAATGGTGGGTTAAGAGAAAGAGGCCTAACCTGTTTCTGTTCACTTTTTTGAACTACAGCAAGTCTAATGAAATTGGAACTTATGGTTCATTAAATAGTTTCAGCATGATATTTTTTATTTTTAAGCCCCAATCTGAATGGAGTATTTAATTTTATCATTTTCAATGAACTTTTTTTCTTTTCTATTTAAACATTCCTCTCAACTGTTCTGACCATAAATACCCTTTGTGTTAATGCAGGAGAGCCTGGAAATGAAACTAATGATTAAAAAACAAAACAAAACAAAAACTAACTAGCCTCTTCATTATTCAAGGTGAAATGTTAAAAAATAGTAAATTAAAATTCTGAGGTTCTTTCTGATTTAAACTTTAACAAATTACTAACAGGTAAAAATTTCACAGTGTTGCCAGCTGTTACAATTTTGCCATAAATCTCATGATATTTAATGTTTTTCTTAAAGCCCTGGCCCTTGAAGACTTTTCATTAAGTGAGAATCAGTTTTTTGTTTTTAAAGTTTTTAGCCCTCATGATTGTGGAATACAAGCTTAAAAACGTGACCCAAGTACATCCTAGAGATTCAAAACCAGGAGGCAAAAAAACCCAACCCATTTTAAAAGATATGAATTGGGGGCCTCAGTCATGATTTTAGAATACTTGGTGCGGGCAATACTATATATGTCCTTTTAGGTAGCGATAGAATCATGGAATTTAGAGATTAAAAAAAACATACAGAGGGGCCTAATTCAAGACAGAGTTAATGGGGAGTTTTGCTAATGACTTTAATGGGATGATAAGATCAGTCTCCCAAGAATTCTCACTTGTTATGTATACTTTGAAAATTGCCTTTGGGGTGAATGCACCCAGCCTGATTAGAAACCCTCCTGCACAAGCTGTGAAGTGGCTTCAGAGCTGCTTCATAGAGGTTACTCCGGCATAGCGGCTGGACTAACCTCCCTGGGCACTTACACTGCCTTCCACAATGCTGGTTAATGGTGAGAGGATTCACACAGTGGTAGATCATCTGGACCCAACCATGCCCTACCCCATACCACAGGAAGCTCAGATAGAGTGGTGTGTCCCTACCACGTCATCCCTGCATCCAGCCCCTTCTGATTGTATGCAATGACTGTGCACCCCGTTCATTGCCAAGGAGCCCTCTGTCTCCATAGAAAGTGTTTGCTTTACCCTTTAGACAAATAGAATAGCAAATGGGAAATGGCTCAAGAGTACAATATCAATTAGCACACAGCTCAGCTACCTCCAACTTTGTTCATTAGTTATGCTTCTTCTCACAAACACCGGTGGTGTTCAACAGCTTGTCAGGATGTATGTCTTGTCTACAGCTGATTAGGCTGTACAGCAACACTTAAAAAAAAACACACAGCAATACATACATACTTTATTTTTAAATGGCTGCAAATGTATCTGCCACTGTATGTTTTATGCCCTGATTTTTCTTCCCTAGTCACTTCTCCTGAGAAAACACCATTCCATCATTTTTTGTGGTTCAAAGCACTGGGGATTAAATCCATTAATCTTTCTAACAATCCGTTATTTACGGGGACTAAGCCAGTTACAGCTCTGGAACCATTTGACTTGCACAACCACATTTTATAATAATTTTTTTGGCAGCCCCGTGTGACAAGCAGCACCCTCCTGGCCAAGGAGAAAGACAAGATTGTCAACTCAGCTTCTTCATCACCCACAAGGATTGCTATTGAATAAAACCTAGAGAGGCAGCACAGTTCCTCTCACAGGACGCCCATCCCCTGCAGGCTTGGACGCCAACAGTAACTTGTATATGGTTTTACAGTGCATAGCAGGAATAATTTTTCTGTATCTCAGCAAACTTTAGGGCTTGGGTGTGCATGGATGCACAGGGGTGGTGAAGGGCTGAGAGTCCCTGAGCACCAATATGCAGAGACTCCTCTTTGCTTACCACCCCTCAATACACGATACACCATCCACCTTAAAGGGGGTGTGGGGTTATTGCAGAAGGTACATTGCTGCTGCACACTAGCAAGCTCTTAACATACACTGTACCTCATATAGCCCCTTCAGGAGGCCCACAGAGCTCAGCACTTTTCACAGAGTGAGCATAGGCCTATCCTCTCAAGGCAAAAAATCTGACTCTTTGCGTTTCTGGTCATCTGCCCCTGAGCTGTGGTAGGAGCCTCAGATTTCCCAGTCCCATATAACACATTCTGGTAGAAACATGTACACTGCCTTCTATCCCAGATCTTCACAACTACTCAAAGAGAAAGAGGCAAGATGTTACATTTGGGTTTAACCTATAATTAATATACAATAACCAGCAGGGGTTCATAAAGAATCAATGTTGCCAGCCAAACTTGATTGCTTTGACAGAATCTCAAAATTAAAGTCTGAAGGGAATGCAGTACAGGGCATATGTTGGGATTTAATATCAACTCATAAAATCTTACTTGAAAAATTAATTCAAATTGCTTTGTGGAGGGGACATACACATTGAAAACTAGCTAAAAGTGTAACATCGGCAGTTTATCAAATGAGGGGGTGGGTGAGAGATCTCTTATGGGATATCAAAAATATCACCAATACCTAGCTCTTATGTTTCATCCAAAGATATCAATGCAATTTACAAAGAGGGTCTGTATCATTAGCATCAGGGATCAGTATTAAGTCCTGGAGTATTTAAGATCTTTGTTAGTTATCTGGAAACATGTTAGTGAAATCTGTAGACAATGTTAAATTGGGAGAGTTGACTTCCAATCAAGACAGAGAAAATGCAGAGACCTAGAAAGATTAGAAATGTGCAAAATAACAAAATTCAGTTTGTAAGAGATACAAATTAATACAGCTGGGGGAAAACAATCTGAACTGTAATCTATAGGAGAGATAAACTTGGATGAAGTAGTCCTCAGGTGATAGAGGACAGCAAATTAAACGTGTGTTTGGAGCAATATATGGCAGCCAGGAAAAGGACAATGTAATTTTGGGAGTATAAAGACTGAGGTCAGGTGTATTTAGAGCAAGGACGTAACAGTCTGTCTCTGTGGTTCTGGTGTGACTGTACCTGGAATACTGTGTATATTTCTGAGCACCACGTATCAGAAAGATACTAACGAAGTGGAGGGAGTTCACACAAGAGCTACAACGGTGATCTGGGTTACTGACTGATGAGGAGAGATTAAAGGGGAGAGAGCAAGAGAGAGAGATGTTCGGCTAAGAGATGACAGAGTACCAAATATCTGAAGAGAGTGTAAACCCCCAACTGTTAAGTGGAAATAGTTAATTATTTATGGAGAAACAAGAGATCTACATTTTGGAAAGAAACATTTAGGCTGAATATCAGGAGAAGCTTCCCCAGCCTAATACACTTTGCTCTCAAGAATGGTCTCTCAACAGCAGGGGTGGACTTTTAAAATTCTACTGAACAAACCATTGGGAAATGTTAAAGATGGATCAATCATACAACTAGCTGACATAAGATGAGCATTCCATCTAGATTCTATTATCCTATGGTAGCTGTTTGCAGCCAATACCATTCTCCTACTGTGATCTCATGAGATCTCACAAGCTACCCAGGATCGGGCCAGGTATTTGAATGGAAGACCCACTCCCAAGGAAAGTCTTTTGTGGTTTGGGAAGTGGTGCTGAGAGATCCAGTAGGGCACTCCTTCATCTGAACCAGTACTGAACCACTGCCCCAGAATGGCATTATGGGAAGTAGTACACTTAAAAATGCTGCCTTCTGTGATGGTATGTAAAAACTCAGGGCCCCGATCACTGACAGAGAGAAAAGAACCCATGACACCTTTTGCAGGATTGGAGACACTAGACCTAGTGTCCTAGCCAAATGCCAGTTTTGGTAGCTGCATTCTGCCTACCTACATTCCCCTGAAAATTTTAATCAGAGATGATCTTATTCTTTGCTGCTTCCCCTGAGGGGTAGTGTAATGCTGCTGTGTAATGTTAAACAGTTGCCATGTTCCACACCAGGCCAGTAGTGGCTAAAGCAATTTATGTATATGCAAGTGCATAAAGCTCTTTACACAGAAAAGTACAATATAAATGTAAGATATTGTCATTGTTAACAATTCGAATTTTGAGTTTGCTTTTTGTTCCAGATCAGAAGTGTAGTTTTGTTTTGCCCTTTTTTACTAAAAGCAATCCAGGTATGACTGTATAAAGCAACAAACATATCCAGTCAGTTGAGCGGATGCTCATCAGCAAAGCTGTAAAAAAAAAGTCTGATCAGTATTTGTGCAACTCATTATTAGTGTTGGTAATTGGGACTAATTACAATTTTTCTGTTATACCTCTAAGTAATTCTATTCTAGAAAGAACAAGTATTAAAACACCACACCTCCACCTTCTTAAAAAGAGGTAAACACTTTAAAAGCAGGTTAATTTGGGGTCATTTGCTATTTTAACAAATATTTCCTCAGCAGCTGTAGGATTCTGCTGTATGTAACAGCAAGGAAAAATGTGGTCATACATCTGGAAAATACCTGATAAACACACATTAATCTAGCTTTCCACTTGAACTCTATTTATATTTTACTACAAAATCAGTTACAGTAACACATGTGCCCCCATCTGCTTCCTAGGACATTTAGATGAAGCATTTCCATAGTCTGTTTTCTGTCAATAAACTGAGCTACTAAAAATACAGTTCCATTCAGTTGCTATTTGCAAAAGTAAAGAATGCTTTTTATAGAAACCCCTCCTCCGCGCCTGATGCTTTGCCGGCAAGCAGGGTCAGAACTACCAATCCAGCTCTCAGTTCTTGCTCTCTCAGACACAAGGACATCCAACTCACGTCAGGAAAGCAAAGAAACCTGTGACAATTAAAGATTTAAATATATAGCTGAAAGCTTTCCAAAGAGACAACGTACATAAGCCAGAGTTCCAGCTGCAAACTCAACCCAGTGATGGTCTTTGGCTAAGAAACAAAGCCAGCTAGTCACAGGGCTTGCAAGGGTCAAGTCACTCACTGCCCAGGGTCATCTTGACACAGAGAATTTATAAGGAAGAAAGCCAAAGACCTTGGTCTTTCTTCTAAATGATTTACCAAAAGGAAACAGTACATAAGAAATAATAATGAATTCACACATTAAAAAAACAAAAACATGAGGATCATGACAAAAACCCCTGGAAATTCCTGCCTAAGAATGAAAAGTAACACAAGGTATAGTTTCAAGGTATAGCACACGGGGATTCAGTTGCATTACTCCCATTGACCTGAATGAGAGTTACACAGCTAAGTCTCTGTGCACTACTTTGATAATTGACCCCTTTGACACACTTCTGTATCCTCTAACACCTACACACAACAAGTGTCCCTACACTATTTCCTCAGTGCACCCCATTATGCTGGTATGTTGGAGGACACAAATGGTTCATTTCCTCATTTAATATGAATCTCTTAGCTTTTCTTGTTTTCTGTCACGGAAAATTCCTTTTCTTTGTTCACTTTTAAAATACCTCTTATTCTTTGAGGCTGCAGAACCAAATGTGGTGAGACAGAGACAAATTTAGTCAGTGGTCTGCTGCATGCCTGAGCAGATAAACGTAGTTCATGCTGCATAGTCCAACCAGGCACATGAGAATTTACTGCATTCACTAAAATAGGGCTGGCATGTGCACTGATTTTGTGTTAAAAACGAACTCCTTCAGCCACTGAAAGCTGCTATACATAAACTGACTTTCATCCCAATGACAATTCCCCCAAAATAGGAACAGTTTGGGAGTAATGGCCTACACAATTTAGTTTTTAAAACAGAAAGTTGAGTCAGAAAAGCAAAACGTGTTTAAAATGATTGTGTGCTGGTTTCTCAAAATGTGTTCCGCATTCCACTGACCCAAATTTCTCCTCTGCATTTCAGTGGTTTCCAGATAGATTTGAGAAAATAAAATAGATTACACCACCCAATAGTGTAGTAGAAAGGTTTAGTCAGCGTGAGTTTGGGATGAGTGCATTTCTTAAGAGTAGCAAATCCACACACATACTATGCACGTCATCCTAGATGAGTGCATGGGTGGTGTCAAAAGTGCAATTTAACAACATGGGTACTATCTCCACATAGGTGGTGGTGGTGGTGGGGTCCTAAATATGACTGACTGGTCATTGGTACACAGCCTAAGTCATTTATGTTAATATACAGACTGCTGCAGATTGAGAGAGAAATACAACTTCACAGAAGAGGCAGAAGTAAGATGCAAGTAAATTCATATAACCCCCTGCAAGCAGTCATGCTAGTTTTTGGAAGATTTATGCATCTAAGAGAATTTAGAAAGGAACATTTAAATACAGTAAATTTAGTTGAGTAACAGACAGCTGTTTTTATTAATATATTTAAGATATGTACCTATGGAACATGTTAAAATCCTAACACTTATTTAAATGACTGCAGATTTTAATCACTCATTCAAAACTGTTTGGTTTTCCATAATGATGGTGCAAATACAATAGTCACTTAGAGTCTCATCACTGAAGCAAAACCACTAGCATCTTGGCAGTTAGATTCAGATATCATCCTGTCGGAAGCTTTGAAACTTGAATCTGAGGGAAGTTGTGGGCCTTGCATTCACTGGGCTGAAATATTTAATTTTGTAGTAGCCTGAACAGTCATAGAGCCAGAAGGATGGGGGTGGGTGGGGTGGGGGGTAGAGAGATGACAACTGTACACATGCTTTTCAGCACAGCAATACAAGAGGAAACAGCACACTTCTTCCCATGAACAAACAAATTTATTTGAGGAACATTTGCAGCTTAAATTTGTATTTATCAGCCTACCACTGGTGACAATTCTCTCATTCATAAGAGATATGCACTAATCGGTGACTCCAGTGGCATGATCCACCAGTATAAAACAAATTTCTATCTTGCTGTAATGCAAGCTTAACAATAAAATCATTTTAAGGTCTAATATTTAAACTCATTTTATAGTAAATTTCTTTGTAAGCTAAGTGCCTATTACAGCGGATTATAAAGTAGTTTTACAGTCTCTTATTATGGGTTCCCAGTACTAGTAAACTCACTAAAAAAAACGAACAACCTTAGTAGCATTTCACATTCAGAGAAAATAAAGACTCCCAACTTCCTTTGTAAATGTACTAATTATCTTTGAAGTTTTACATTTTATTTCTACCTAGAACATAGTTACATCTTTCTAGTTTTATAACTTTTTAATTTTTTTAAACAAACAGATTTTATACGGTAACAGACATAAGCAAAACATTCAGGTGAAGAATTCTGTATTGCTGCCAGTTTTCTTCTAGATGTAGAGACATTTTGAAAAACCTACTTTGCTCAGATTTTCATTTTTAAAAATCACCCCTAAAATAAAACAGTATCAATTTAATCAGTTTTTCATCTTTTAAATAGCTGAAAATTTATATGTGGATTATTTTATTTCTTATGACAACATGGTTCATGTCTTATTGGCCATCTGACTGGCTAGCTAGACATAAAGAAGTCTCTGGCCATCTGTCTCTCCTTCTAGTTAACATTATAAACAATTACAGTAGATGCTGGCTAATTCCCACTTGGCTAAACTGCAAAACTGATAATTCTTACAATTACCCAGTGGTTTCATGCCACTTTTAAGCAAAGATTTAATAGCCAGGTCTCATAACTAACATTTCATTATGGTTACACCACAGTACAATACATTTACTTGTATAGTGTAATGTGTTACATAATTACAAGTACACTTGTCAAAATACAAGAACAGTGTATGTTTCCGATGCAGATTCATTGATTTTCCTTTTACCCAATGTTTATGCTTACTCCACAAAATTATTAATCCACAAAATTCGGCAACCCACAATGGGCCTCCCCGCTAAATTAATTAATTAATCACGATCTACTATGGCCTTTTCTACAGTATGGCTTAAGTCAATGTAAATTACATTGCTCAGGGCTGAAGCCCCCTTCTGAGCGAAGTAATTTACATCGACTTAACGTGGTGTCTACAATGCGTTATGTTGGCGGGAGACGCTCTCCCATAGACATACCTTCCGCCTCTCGTTGAGGTGGATTAATTACGTAGACAGGAGAGTGCTCTCCCATCTACTTATTGAGGCTTCACCAGACGCGCTAAATCGACACCACTGAGCCGATCGATTGCAGAAGTGCCGATTTAGCACCGTAGTGAAGACAAACCCTATATGAAATGAAAAATAATCTGATTAGAGTTTCACTTCAGCTCTGGTGAAATTATATGGAATATCTAGGCTTGCCATCTAGAGAACAAATGAAAGTGATGCGATTGTTACCCACTACAAAATACTGTTTCTCTAATCAGTTGTCATTTTATATTAGCAATGCAACAGGGAGTGGCCAGTCTGCCTAATACTCCCCAACCCATTCCAAAAGAGGGTGTATTAGGAGGCATGAAACATAGAATAGAATAGAATAGGTTTACCTGCAGCGTCAGGATGTCCTGCCTAGTAAAGGGTTCATCTGTCAGGAGATCCTTGTAGCTTTTTGTTTTTATGTTCAGCTGCTCAACTGCCTAACAGCCAGGTGGAAAACAAGAAATTAAAATTTGAAATTATCTGCCAGGCAAATGCAAGACATCTTGCACCCTTTAAAAATACACAGGATGACATAAACAAATTAGAGACATTCACCTCCAATAGGTGATCACATTGTTTCACTGGGCTCCTTATTAATTTTGGAAAACATATGTATTTCTTTCCTAACCATTTGACTCAACAATCTCTAATAAAAAAATATTTTATTTAGGACTCTCTAGCTACATACATTGTTGCTACATGTTTTTAAACCAAATTCCACAAAAGAATTTAAAGAAAAGCAGAAGAAAATAAATCCTGTCATCAGTTTTCTAGATTATAGTTAAAATGCACAGAACCACATTTTTATGCGTGGAGCAATATTAATCTCTAATTTAACAGGTGCAATGAAAGTGATTTATAAAATGGGCAGCAGTTTACAGCATGGTAGGAATCAACATCAAAGAAATACATTGTACTCCTGAACAAATAAAATAATCAAACCAGAATCACCACTACATCAAAGCATGGAAGACACAGCTTTACTTACAAGGAAAGAAACAGATGTACTCACACTCAAGTGCCTCCTCCTACCCAGAACCAAAATAGGTAACATTTTTTCTGCTACTTTAAAAGTCTAGAAATGAATTTACGGCTTATATAACCTAGGAATAAAATTACACTGGAGAGAGTGATGTCTAATGCGAGCAAATCTGTGCAAGTTTTCCCCACACATCTGCTCAGCTGAGGTCTCTTTAACAGGGTATGCAAATTGTGACAAAATGGGTAGCAGTTCTACTATATGGGCAAGCATCAATTAAGAACTAGGCTGCTAAATCATTTTTACTTGTAATCAAAACAAACTAGTATCCATGTTTCCAGACGAGAATAGCAAGTATTCTAACCCAGTCTCATCTGTTCCCCTAATTAGAGATTTTAAAACGTGCAATGTCATTTAGAATTGGGAGAACATATTGGGGTGGGGGGTTTTTTGGTGAATTTAGCCCCTTTTCTTGTTTGCAATTGTCCAAACTGATTTTTTTTTTATTTGAAATTTCAGTATTTCAAACAGTTTGATGTCTGTTTTGTGTGAACAAATTCCAGCCTGTGGACTGTTCACAAATGTTCACAACAGTGGTTCTCAATCAGGGATACGTGTACCACTGGGGGTACACAGAGGTCTTCTAGAGGGTACATGAACTCATCTAGATATTTGCCTAGTTTTACAACAGGCTACATAAAAAGCCTAGCAAAGTCAGTACAAACTAAAATTTAATACAGATAAAATGAGAAAGTAAGGAATTTTTCAGTACTAGTGTGCTGTGACACTTGTACTTTTTGTGTCTGATTTTGTAAGCAAGTAGTTTTTAAGTTAGGTGAAAGTTAGGGCATGCAAGACAAATCAGACTCCTGAAAGGGGTACAGTAGTCTGGAAATGCTGAGACCCACGGTACTACAATACTGGATAGTCAAGCTGTATACATGCTCACCCAAAGGTTTGAAACTGATTGTATTGCGAGGTTTGTATGAACAAACCTTTGTTCACACAAATGTTCACAGAACGTGAATAAAAAGTTGAGAAATGCAGTTCAAGTGAAGCTCTCAAATGTCCACTAACAAGTTATCTATTTTTCTCCAACTCCAGTTAAAATATTCTTGCTTACTAAAGAAAATTAGAAGCAGGCAATCTGCCCTTTGTGCATGGATATGTACTAGAAAGAAATGTTGTTGGCTGCACAGAAGAGTTGTTTGTTCATTCAACTGAAAATGAATCAGGAGTGTGACAGTGAGTCAGGAGTTAAACATTCTGGCCTACAACTCTCTCTCGGCTCAGCTACATGCAGCTTACTCAAATGACAGGCTTTAAAAGTAATATGCATCTTAAATCATTCGGAATGTCCATAAGGGGTGAAATTCATCCTTGTGAAAAAGCCAAGGGCCTCAGCTCCATTTCAGACCTATTTTGAAGACTTAAATGGAACCTCAGTGGTGTATAGGCCTCTTGCTGGCCCTAGGCACAGGGGTCGATTCCACCCTATTGGAGATAGCGTGGCATAGAGCAGGGAACTAGAATTACCTGGATTCTATTCCCCATGCTGCTCCTAGTTTGCTGCATGACCTTAGGGAAGCCTCTTCACGTCTATGTGCCTCAGCTTCCCTGTCTGCAACACAGGGACAACACTTACCCACCTCTGTAAAGCTCTTTGAGAGCCTTGAACGAAAGATGCTACAAGTGTAAACCATTAACACTGAAATGCAATGGCGAGCCTACCTCATAAGCAAATACATTTCCAGTCGTCTTGATAGCCACTATATGGGAGTTATTGGTGAAGACAGTGAAGAGCACTGGACAATGGTATTTACCTGTGGGGGAGGAGGGGAGAAAAACAAAAAACCAATTCTGCATGAGTTTCTTATGGTTGTTTAGACAAATGGAATGGTTGCTTTAGTTGCCTTTGTGAAGAATATTTACATTCTTTCTATAAAACAAATGCATTTTTCATGTTCAGTGTACAATTTATGGTCTTTTTAATTCATGCTTTGTTTCTCTAGTACTTGGGGGTGGGTGAGGTAGAATGACACCTAAAAGTATTATAAATCAAGAGAGAAAAATGGGTCTTTGAAGTCCACCATCCAGTAGCCAGCAATATAGCACGTCCCATAATGGGGTTGGTGTCTACTCAGTATCACAATATAAATATTGTAATAACCAAGACACTCTTGTTGAGTGTAACTTCTCACTACCCCCACCACCCTATTTTCAGCCTCGTTCTCAGGAACATATCTTGGTTTATATCCAGCAGAGGTGCAGATGAGATGGTGCCCTTTGCATGTTCTGCTGGTAAGAAAAGGCAGCACTTCGTATTCAATCTCAGTAAACAGAATTCCATTAAACCTAAGCACACGCTTTTCAATAAAGAACCTGGCTTCAGCTCAAATTGATCTGTAAATTTTCCTAAGAGGGTCAGCATAAATATTAAACACATCTTACATAAAGATAGTGATGAAAGCCAACGGATCAAGAAAATGTATGGATAAACTTGGCAGAAAGCAATTAGAAGATTATTATTAATTCTTGATCAGTTTGCTAGATTGGGAATTCGGAAACAGCTTTGGCTCATTTGATTCTTTTCCTACTAATTACAATCTGATCAATCAAAAACAGCAGGGAGAACTGAATAAAGATAGCTCAAAGCACTACCAAGACAGGGCAGGGAAGCTCCTACAGATATCACCCACTAGAGTCACCCAGAGATAGTGCTCCAATCTCAGACTTGTAAAAGCAAGGATAAGAAATTTTGGGAATTTTTTATTTATTAATCTACCCAAAACTGAAGGAAAGTTATCCACTTTATGAGAATGTGTAAGCTTCAGAGGCAAATTTAGATGGTGTTTTATGACAGGGGCGGCAGTACTTTGTCCCACTGAGGGACACACAAGCAAGCTACCTAGAGCCTGAGGCCTGCCCCCAGTTGCCTAAAATAAAGGAAACTGCAGCTGCTTTAATCTTTAATACAGAGGAGCACTCCATGAAGATAGTGCTCCATCTTGATCTGAATGGAAGATGCTCAGATAAAGACAGAACATTACATGGCTTTTCCTGTAATCACTCCTCGCCCGACTTTCTATATGAAAGAGGAGAACAGACACCTGGGCATGTGTTAAAATTCCATGAGCTATGTTTTAAGAAATGCCTGCTGTTAGACAGAAATAAAGATCAAGTCTCTTCCTTTCATATTGCAGCCTTTTACTTCATCTAGCACCACCCAATGGGCTCTTCTTAAAAAAAGGCTGTTTGGAAAGTTCATGGCTACCGTAAACTCGCCTGTGTTATTATTTGTACAGTATTAGTGCCTGTGCCCCCCAGCTGTGGAGCAGAACCCCACTGTGTTAGCACTGTACTAACACAGAACAAGAACATGATCCCTGCCCCAAAGTGCTTCAGCCTGCTAGCACGCACTCTGGCACTTGTGCACTGATGATACAGCTAGCTACATATATCCCACAGTAGTGCCAGGTGCTTCCCCCCACCCACCCATTCCACCAGTCTTGGCTAGCAGCCTGCACTTCAGTATACATTTGCCAGTTCACCCACAACCTCAGGAGAGAAGGGTTAACTGAAAGCGACTAGTCTTTCCCTTGCAGATAGCAAGGGCTCTCTCACCCATGGCAGCTCACGATGTAGTTCATGTACAATGAGTTGCTCTGACATGAGAGCATTTCACAGTAGATAAGACTCTTCCTCTGAGTATAACTGGTTCTGAGGAGCAACCCCATCATATTTATTAGTTTCAGTTCCTGCTACCATAAGCAAATTCTCCCTCCTGACCAGCAATGTCAGGAGTGAAATTGCAATCAGTCCACAGCAATAGGGCCCATGCTCTAAGAATCGGTTACTGAATCTCCAAGCCACATGTAAACTCTTAGCAGTTTTCCCCAAAGCCAATACACCGTTAAAGCTGAGAATTTATTCCTCCTCCAAAAGAAGGGACATTACTTTAGTTACAAATTTACACTCTAAAAAGTGAGGAAATTCTACTATACGGTTCCAGCTCCAGCCTTAATGCCCCATAACCTCATGTTCTCCCTTCCACACACAGATCAGAGACCTCCCTTTGCTCTTACCACTCTCTCATTCAGAATGAAACACTCCCCAAACTGCCCGCCCCCTCTAGCAACCATCCCCTACCCTAAAAGATTTATTTGTCAATAGTCACACCAAACAACATTTTCAAGAGATACTAGTGATTTACCTGAGACACTATATAAAGGTACCTGGTTGGCACAAAGTGCACTCTCTGAAAATCAGGCCCCTTTAGGGTCTCTCAGGTTGGGCACCCAAACACTGAAGCACGCAAAATCACCAGTCCTTTTTTGAAAAGCTGGGTCCCTATCTCCAACCTCCTTTTCTGGGGAAAATCAGAGGGTGGAGCTAACCAGGCTCCAATATCCGACCCATTCCAGCATGCCTGACTTCTTATAATCAGGCTGAGGCACGGCATGGGAACAATTTTGGTGACAGTGATGGACCACCTCAGATAGCCCGGGACAGAGGCACACACACCTACTAGAAGGGGAGCTCTTCTTCATTATTCTAGGATGAAGAGCCTAACCCTAAATCCTATGCCTTTTTAGTTATACCCCTACTCCTGATGTATGATGCACATTATTATATACCCTGGACCCCTGAGAATGTTCTAATCTTTGCCTGCACAAGCTAATTCATCTGAAAAAGGTTAAAGAATTACAATATTCATAACAAGGTTTAGAAACAAACTATGTTCCAACATGTCTCATGTACTTTGCCCCTGGAGGAATGCATTCATTTCAAGGATGACTTTTTGAAAGCAATCTTACTGAACTATGGGAGAGCAAAAAATGGTGAGAACGCCTTTAAAAACACACCTTTTTCCTCCCACACTTTACTCTTCGGCCTGCAAGTCTTGTAATATTTAAATTAAAAATTCACCTTTGGGTGAGATTAAGCATAAAATATTGCAGCCCAAAGGATACTGTTTTGCAAAAAGTTGTAAGTGGAGAAAAATCAGAGTTCATGATGAAATGGCTCCTTTATACTTAAGAGTCTCTGTTATGATGCCTTAATATTCTAAGCTTGTCATTTTAGTTGAGCTAATCCCACTCGAGTTAACGGTAGCTGTATAGCTAAATGCCCTGAATCGTGAACTGAAAATATAACGGCCAGGATTTCCAAATGTGACCTCCATTTTGGCGTGTCCAACTTGAGATCCCCAAAAGCCGCCTGATTTTCAGAAAGTACTGAGCTGGAGCTATAGTAAGTTGTGCACCGAAAAATTGCTATTCGTTTTTTAAAAACCTTTATCAATTTGTTGATGTCTTACCGATTATGACAATGTTGTAAAGGCATTAAGATTTGTCATTTGAATGCAGAACGCTAAAGAAATGTGTTACCAATCATAGAACTCTTATGACAGACAGTGTGGTCTAGTGGATTTAGCTGAGGATTTAGGAGATACAAACTTCTAAATTCTAATCCCATCTCTAATGCCTAGAGCCCTTCTTGCCTACATTTTCCCCTCAGGAAAGAGATTATGATCATTATCTGCTTCAGAGGTTTCATAAATTAATGGTTGTAAAGTTATTAGAACATATAACATGCGAAGTATTATTAATCAATCTACAATTGTCTCCCTTATCTTATTGGTGGTCCTGGATTGATCCTTGATTTTACGTCTCTAAACCAGCAGAAGCATAATCACAGGCTCTTCTCTAACAGGTTGTTATTCAGAAGATGCCATGAACAAGTTCCTCAGAAAACAATTATCCTGAGTTGTCAAATGATTTATTGAGCATTTTGCCCCCAATTTTACCAGTGTCTTCAAAATGGAGTTCAAATCATGGAAGACTGATAAGGAGGATCAGTGAGGTCTGCTGAGTCACAACACCCCCTGGACTTACAATGAGCTCCATCAACTTCTACATGAGGGTCTCCCTTTCCCACAATGTTACTATATCCTTAGTGAAGGTAGCATCTCCCTTTCCCTTGGTCTTTTAAAAGCCAGAGACTATTCCACTGAATTGATTGGGAAGCTGGGGAATAAGTAGCATGGGAAAATTAACATCTTTTCCAGGCTAATGTGCTTCTAATTCTGCTGTGACATAACACTGCAACATTAATGAAGACTTTATTCTTTTATATTCTGTTGCACATTATCTCAGCATACTAAAGTAAGCCAGAGTGAAGGGTTAAGGTACAGGCTCAGATTCCTGTAGTAAATTGGCTATCGGTTAAAGATAACACACCATGTAATTTCATCCTTCCAGAAACACTTACTCTCATCATGTAGTACCTTACTCGGCAAGCAGTCACAAAACGAAATGGGATTACTTTCAGAAATAGAAACTACAATGTAAGGGTGACAGAAATGGGGCCTTAATGAAGAACATGTTGATTCCAACAGTGACAGGCTCAAAAATAAAATTATGGATCCTACATGGAAGGTAACAAGTTATTTTAGTACATGAACCTATAGCTATAAAATAATCCTGGTTTGTAAAAGCGTTCAGAAAAAATAAAGAATGCACCAACTCACCTTCATTGTTTTTAGCAAAGTTTAGTTTGACAAGAGATTTGGCATCTAGTTTCTAAGGGATACAATAAAATATGGAAAAATTAATCACTGCTAACACTGACCTCAGAAATAAAATAATACCATGGCATTAATGAAGCTTGTTATTATTACACTGACTGCATCATCATCAATAATAAACCACCTGTTATATTATCACAGTAACTCTGGAAATGAAAGAGGATAGAGCCAATCCCCAGAAATCATATTTAGGGAACTTGAGAACAGGGAAACACATTACAGTATTGTAGCTTGATACAGTATTGTCCTAATACAAATGTAATAAACCTGAGATGAAACAGTTCAATTTATACTTTGCCTCAGCACAAATTAAAAAGGGGGTCAGCATGAAAAGATGAGAGGCAATAACTTGCAGCAAATACATTATATTGAAAGCTATTCTTGTTGATTAAAAGTGACAACTCTGAAAGACATTTCTGCTGGAGGGCGTAAAGCAAGCAAACTATTTTTGTGATTACATTTATTATGTGACTAAAGTAACTATCGTTTATCTTTTGCTTTAACAGACTATACGTCAGCCCACATACTAACTAGCAAAACATCAGAAGTAATGAAGAATGGTGATCTGAACTCTTGGGAAATGTACACTTTTGATCGTTACGAATTTTTAACACAGCTGATACTGTAGCAAGGGTTCCATGGATTTTATGACTGAGAATTAGAGTTAAGGGGAAGATTAAGTTGGCCTACTAGAACTAATTAAATTACATTTAGTTTTTTCTCACCTGAATAGAGAGTGCTTTGACAGGGAGTCTCTCAGGCCCTGATCCTGCAATTTGATCTTTGCAGGCAGGCCACAGCAAAGTCCTATTGAAATCAACAGGGCTCTGCATGAGCATAGAGATCCTCCAGCACAGAGCCCCATTTATTTCAATAGGACAGAAGTAAGTGTTCGATCATCAGACCTTAGTGCCCAATCCTGTAGCTGAGTGCCTTCCTCTTTCAGGTGCAGCGCACCCTCAACTACCATTGACTTCAATGGCCTGAGGGCACCTCATAGGATCAGGCCCCTTACAACCCTAAGAATTTAGGTAAGAATGGCTATTGGTAATGCAAGTAAAACTAAAATGGCCACCTCCCGAAACTCGCAGTGTCAAGCCTACCAATACAATGTATCATGATGGACCACAGGTTTGTAAGCTGAGTCAGGACCTCAGAAACAACAACAATAAAAAAGCCTAGTCTGAGGAACATACAGGCTGCCAGAAAAATTTAGTCACTGCCAGATTTCCTGCGAGGAGCTCCTACAACAAAGGCCTTTTAAAAGACAACTAGTCCTGCTTTCAGACAATCAATTAATCAACAAATAAAGGAGGCAGAGAGCTATATTCCTCTTTATATCCCTAGACAGGTCTCTACTCATTACTGTTTGTAGATCTGCATAAGCTTTGTGCAAAGACTTGTTGGCTCAATTTTGATGGCACATAGTGGTTACATAAAAAGTCACACGACCACATTTTGTGTGTCTAATCAAGACTTATGTTCCTTGATCAGAAAACTACAAGATATGACAGCTGGCTCATTCTTCTATGACAGCTGGGCTTTTTTTAAATACGAGGCTGCCTCTCAAATTGTTTTGTCAAGTCGCAGCATTAATTAGCTGCCACAAAGGTAACCATCTGCCTAGTTTACTACCAAGAGGAACAAGGGAAAAAAAATGGGAGAGAGAATGAACACGCTATTTTGTTAGCGTTGTCTCCGGCCCAGTAATTAGAGGATGCAAGTCCAATATGGTGGTTCTTCTGTTGTGGTTCTCAGGCGAGACAGACACCATCTGCAGGAAGGCGTAGTAACCGCAATGGCAAAGCACTGCATGTCCAATCTAAAGTAGGATTTCTTACTAGGAAAGAAAAATTATTGAGGAAATGGAGGGAGACAATGTAGAGCTGACAATGCAAACTGATGTGTTTGGATGGCTTTGTCCTGCCTAGAGATATTAACACAAAACATATCCACAAATGCGTGCTCAACAAAACAGCCCAAATGTTAAATCTAAGGATGCACTCCTTTAGAGAGACACCACCTCTTGAAATATTGAAAAACCTCAGTTAAGATCAGTTTAAAGAAGATCTACAAAGAGATGCAGTCTCCCTCTGCTCTCAAAAGAGGAGAGCAGGCCATCTGTGAACAAAGCAAGAAGCTGCAGCTCAAACAGAGGCAGTCCTCAGACAGAGACCCTAGCCATGATTTAGGATCCAAACTGTTGTACTCGACTGCATTTTCTGCTTCCAGCTACAGTCGATCAGCACTAGCAAAAGTTTTAGCACATTATTTTATTAGTCAAGATGTATTATGTCCTTAGAAGCACTATCATGGCCTCAGGCTCTTATCCAGTATCCCAGGAGACAGTACTGTGCCACAGGTCACATCTTTTGGATGAGAGCAAGTAAACAATTTATTTCTAGATAAAATGGCTCATGTTGCAAGGCCTAATGTCAGCATCCAAAAATAATATGGGCCAACACCTCACAACTGATAGCATTCATAGGTAATGTGAATCTGTAATAGAAACACAAAAAGATGTGACTGACTGAACATAGCCAGCTGATCAGTATGTGCTACATTAAAAAGAAATCTCAGAATCAGGAAGAAGCTAATTCACACTCATGTTATACATTAACTACACAAAAACTACATTAAAAGAATATCGTTACAGTGGGCAACTCAAGCTCTCGAAGAAGTTAGAAAATGCCAGAATTAAGTTTGCTTATTCACTGGTTCTCAGTTCCAGTCTCCTCCCTACAAGATTCCTTATCCGATTTCAGTTCCCCACTCCATCTACTGGCTTCTAGTCTTCCCCCCATCTCCCTCCTACTCCTAGTTTCCTTGCCCAATCATTCCCAGTCTCCACACATGCCAACTCCCAGTTTCCCCTACCTGCCCTCACCACCCTTCAGTCGCAGTGACTGCCCCCCATACTCCTTGTCCCAATCTGCTCTAACCACTTCTGCATTCAAATCAGGTAGCTTCCTTCTCCACATTGCCTGGGCCCAGCAGGGGAGGCACTCAGAGCATAGAAGAGAGTGCCTCTGCTCTCAGTTTGAGATGCTAGCACCTGATGTAGCCTTCAGCAACCCAGACCAGAAATTTCAGAGGAAGTCTGGCTCAGCTCTGGGCTGAAGCATGTGCAGCACGGACAGAATCTTCAGGAAATTCAGCCCCTAAAATCTACGGAGTCTTTATAGAGCATGTTCAAAATTGCAAAGGCTTAAAACTTGGCCACATTTGGGTGGCTTTTCATTGAGAAGGCAAAAGGCACATGCTTGACACAAAGGCCACCCTCTGGCAAATGTCAAGTCCCTGCTCCAAAGCCTAGGGGCAGTACAGCTGTCCAAAGAAAAAGTCACCAGAATATTTTTTTTTTTTTAAAAATAAGGGCAAAAACAACATTTTCTCCTAATTTCTTGGATACAGCTGAGCCCATTTTGGCTGAAGCCCCTATAAAATGAAATTCAGCCTGAGGCAAATACCTGGCAGGGAACATTTCAACCCAAATGATTAAAGTTTGGGAAAGTTATAAACAACTGTAAAAAAGGGTCTTGTAATGGGAAGTGTTGGGCAACCTTAACAGGCAGTGCTACCGCCTCGCCTATATTTGTGTGTATGTGTAAGGACACACAAGGTATGTTTACATTGCACAGTAAACCTGGGAGTGAATGACCCATGCCTGCAAACCTGCTCTTTCCAAGCTTGAGCCTGGGTGTCCACAACACATTGCTATGCCTCAGACCTTTGCTGATGTGTCCTCAGTGCGCTACAGATACAAGTCAGGCATGGTTGGTTCTGGGGGACTATCCCAGGGTTCTTAGCACCCTTGCTAGCCATAGATGCTCTAGGGCATTATTCATAGCATACTGAGGGAGTCTGCCCATCCAGTGGCCGTTGACCAGAGGTGCTCTTAGCTTGCCAAGACACCCAGTGGATCTGCGCACTCCCTGCAAATGGAGTCTGCAACACGGATCTAGCATGGGGCCGCTTCGCGGGGTCAGGGTCTGGGGTCCAGGCTGCCACCCAGCCCCATGGGGTCGGGATCCGGGTTGCCACCCGGCTGCCCACCCAAGTCCAGGGTGGGGGCTGCCGCCCGACCCAGGGCTCCACTGATGGCCCCACTCTGTGGAGGGGTCTTTGGGTGGGAGGCGCTGGGCATAGAGGTCTGTGGGGGGGGTGCTGTGGTTCTCAACCTGTGGCCCAGGTAACACGTTCTGGGCCGCATAGGCAGCCCCCAATGATCAGTAGGTTGAGAGCCACTGCTCTAGCACCAGCGGAAGACTCTTTCCCACCACACACACAAACAATTCTCACTCTCTCTCAACGAAAGCAATACTAGAGTTCAGACGGGTGCGTCCGTCCGAGTACACAGGAACCAACTGGGATTAACACTTAGGGTCTGTTAATCATTGGTAGCACAGAGAGTGTTTAACCTCTCTCAAAAGTATAGAAATCAGCTTTTTTTTTATGCCTAAAGTGTACACAGTGCTTGGCCTCTCCTTCACCCCAAGTACTCTATGTACAAGTGGTGTATGATCCCTTAAAACGTGGGGCCAGTGCAATGCAACAATATGAGAAACCCAGAACAAAGTTGTATGCTTGGCATTTCACTGACCGGCCTAGTGGAGCTCAGGCATTTCAGAGGTTATGTCTACACAGCATTCTGGACTGAGCAGGAGCAAGCCTCCCAGCCCAGCTGACAAATTCAGCCTAGCAGGGCTTGTGCTAATGCTCTAGAAGTAGCTGAATAGAGTGTGCTTCGAAGGTGCTGCTTGGGCTGGAGCTCGGGCTCTGAAGCCCATCCGCGTCCTCAGGCTTCAGAACCCAAGCTCCAGTTCAAACTACAACTTCAAAGTGCTGCCTACACAGCTATTGTTAGAGGGCTAGTGCGAGCCCCACTAGCCCAAGTCTGTCAACCCAGGCTCAGAGGCTCACTCCAAAATGCTGTGTAGACATACCTTAAGGGTACACCTACACTGCAATAAAAGACCAGCTGCACGGTGGCAGCTGGCCCGGGTCAGCTGACTCGGACTCGCAGGGCTTGGGCTGCAGGGCACAACGTTGCAGTGTAGATGATCGGGCTAGGGCTGGAGCCCAAGCCCTGAACCCTCCCCGTGAGCCTGAGCACCTACACTGCAATTCTCAGCCCCACAGCACAAGCCCTGCGAGCTTTGAGTTAATTGCCCCAGGCTCTGAAACTTGGTACCAGGAGTTTGTTATTGCAATGTAGATGTACCCTAAGAGGCATCACACACAGGCTCAGGTGACAATGACTTTGCACTCAAGTGTTGCCTGCTGTCTGAGCCATGAGGCAACTTCCTGTTACCCACAGGAGGCATTTGTACTAACTGTTTAGATTTAGAAGGCAGGGAGGAGACAAGGTTGTAAACAGACATATATAGGAGGGCTGGGGTTATGTTGTGGGCAAAACACCAGTTTTTGTTTTCAAAAGTCTATTAACTAATCATCTCCTTTTCCCTCTGCATGTAGCAAAGGCCAGGCTCGTTACACAAAGCAGGCTTTTCAAACCTCAAAGCCTGAAAGCTCTAAGGGTTGCTGGACAAGGGCCCAATGCAGGCATAGTCCCCATTGCCTAAAAGGGGGTTCTGGCCTGAGAAAGTGTTTGCAGGATCAGGTCCTCTGTTTATAAACTCTGAGCAAGGAAAAGTTATGGAGGGGAAGTCCAGCCAGAAAGGCAGTATTTCCAGTATGTTGGCTTTTTAAAGATCTGCATGTGTCCCACTGAAAATTATGAAAGGAAATTCTTTTTAGACATAATTTGGATCCCATAGCATATTTTCTGCATTTTTAATTCTCATAATCTTTATTTTATTTGAAAACAGTATAGTCTGTTCTAAGGGTTAAATGTGCTCCTGTTATACTTATTCAGCACCAAAAGTCAAAGCCTCCTATTTTCGATAGCACAATTTGTTGCTGTGGAAATGATCATTATGCCACAGGCAGAGGACTTAGACTTCAGATGGAGAAGCTGTAGCAACAGCAGATGAGCTCTTAAAGGGGGAAAAATACTTGTTTTTCATGCATATATTATCAGGAATAAAGCACAAGAGAGAACTGAAGTGCAAAAATATATGGTGGAGGAGCAAAACTGTTTCTAAAACTAATATTCTTCAAAGATTACTGTCAAGTCTCAGTAACTCTTCAATGAAAATAGAATTCAGGAAAGAAAAAGTAAAGTTTAATAAAAAGGCACAATCTGTTTGAAATTTTAAATTTATCACCAAATCTCGCATCCAAGATTAAATTTATGCCATAAACATTTTCCCAGGCAAAAGAATGCTAGCTTTTATTTCTAAGGATACTTTTATGTACTATGACAGGTTTCAGAGTAACAGCCGTGTTACTCTGTATTCGCAAAAAGAAAAGGAGTACTTGTGGCACCTTAGAGACTAACCAATTTATTTGAGCATAAGCTTTCGTGAGCTACAGTCACAGTATGCATCCGATGAAGTGAGCTGTAGCTCACGAAAGCTTATGCTCAAATAAATTGGTTAGTCTCTAAGGTGCCACAAGTACTCCTTTTCTTTTTATGTACTAGTACTGGAAAGCAGGGTTAAGACACTATCAGCTGTTAAACAACGAGGATTGGAAAAACTATTTTAGCTTTCCCCTCAGCAGATTCCCTCCCTTTTTGAGACACACTTCCAACAAAGCCAGTCAGGCTACTTTTGGCCATGACCTACTTTCTAGCAAGCATTAACAAGCCCCACCACAGAGTTTTCTCTAGTCTGTCAGCTGACACAATTCATTCCTCCTGGGATGTGGAAGGGCAGCTTTTGGATGAAGCATGCTGATTGTTTAAAATTAAAATCACCCTTTGTCACTGATGCGTGTGAATCATGAAGATATAACCTATAATCCCTGCACAGTTAGTTACACACTCTGAATCCCTTTGGTCCATGTCAATATGTTCTTCATTCCCATGTTAAAGACTTGTTGCTAGTGAGATTTTGACTCTGTTGGATACATACCAGTCTGAAAAACAATCAAAACAGACTCATTTTGTTCTTCAACCTCTCATGGATAGTGATGGTGGGGAGCAACAAGAGTTTTACTTACTAAATGCAGAGCTTTCCAGATTCCTTAACTGAGTTAATGTTAAAAAATGTTAGTCACCTAGTAATCAGAAGCTCTACCTAATAGCCTATGGCAGGCAGGGACAAGAACAGGGAGTGATGCCATCATGGATAAAAATCTCTGCAAATTCAACTATGATGGCAAGATCAATGAAGAGTCAGAAGCATCAGACCCTGAACTGGTCAGCCACAGACAAATCCTGTAGCATAATGGACAAGGGCAGTAATGAAGAGACTTTGGCCCTACTGTATGCTGAGAACCACCAAAATGGGATACTAGAAATGGGAAAAAAAGCAGGTACAAAAGATAAAAATGGATGTGTGTCTTACGTACCCATTGCTGAATTTCTGCCTGCATTTATACTTACACTTCAGGTTCTTTTAGAAATCACAAACCTATTTTTCTTAGTTTCCCATCTTTGAACTTCGAGAACCAACCGCACCACTTTCCATTGGACATTCAAGAAAAATGCAAATGACATTGCTTGGCTGTTTCAGTTTTAATTGCAGAGCAGCAGGCATATTGAGTACTACTTAACATTTTAAAGTGAATTTAATGCTGGTGAAAGGTGCCACACTGACAGCCTTGGAGACAAAGTCTTTAGTGAGTGCATGCAACAGATACGCTGTGGGAAATAGAGGTGCAAGCCTAACCCCAGTTAAGATTGACCAGTATGCCTCAATGCTGCCTTGGAGGTACCTGGTCTAGGGGTGAGAAGATAGTTCAGTCTCCAGATCCATTCCAGCTACAGCTACTCAGCTGAGACTCCTAGCATGACTGCCAGCCGTGATGGTATTTTATCACATGGACAATTGTCCATTCAGAGCTAAACCAATACCATCAATTCATTCCACAGGTCAAACAACAGCTTTTAGTTGATAATGACTTTCATTCACTACAAAGTAGATCCAGACTTGGGCTGATAGCTTGGAAGTGAAAAAGGGCATCTCTCATTAGCCACTTCCAGGCCATCACGTCCCAACAGTAAATATTTAATTAAACTGACACTCCACATTAGTCAGAGTCCTGCCTTTAGGATTGCAGAGATTTGCTTGATGATATAAGCTTGACTCGCAGAACCTGGCTACAGCACTGCCATAACAAAGGGAATGTTAATAAAAGATGTATGGAAAGAGAATGAACAGTACAGTAGAACCTCAGAGTTACGAACACCTTGGGAATTGAGGTTGTTCATAACTCTGAAATGTTTGCAACTCTGAACAAAACTTTATGGTTCTTCTTTCAAAAGTTTACAACTGACTTTCTACTACTTAGAAACTTTACTATGCAGAAGAAAAATGCTGCCTTCCCTTTATTTTTTTTTTTTAAGTAATTTACATGTAACACAGTAATGTACTGTGTTTGCTTTTTTTTTGGTCTCTGCTGCCGCCTGATTGCATACTTCAGGTTCCAAATGAGGTGTGTGGTTGACTGGTCAGTTCGCAACTGTGGTGTTTGTAACTCTGAGGTTCTACTGTACAATATTAGACCTGCAATTTTAATGCAGTAACCATAGCCAAATCCAACACAGTTTATGGAAAATACAGAAACACAGAAGTACTGAAAAGCCATAAGTCTCAAATTTTGTCTGGACAGGAGAAGATCTGTAGGGAGCCTCATACTGAATCTCATCTAAGGCTACAACGTTTCATGGCTTCCAAGTATCACAAACACAAAAATGCATATAATGTACCCCATCTTCCACCAAAACAAGAGGGGGGGGGGGAGACCATCTGTTCAGTCTGTAAAATCTAAATGCAAATACTTATTTACCCTAGGAGAAATAATGCATTAGGAATAACAGGATACATTTATGAGTGCTTCAGAGTAGCAGCCGTGTTAGTCTGTATTCGCAAAAAGAAAAGGAGTACTAGTGGCACCTTAGAGACAGACCAATTTATTTGAGCATAAGCTTTCGTGAGCTACTGTAGCTCACGAAAGCTTATGCTCAAATAAATTGGTCTGTCTCTAAGGTGCCACTAGTACTCCTTTTCTATTTATGAGTGCGTGTCCAGAGCTAGTCTACTGAATAGCAAAACTACCTGTCATTCCCCAGATCCAGAGGACCAGGAAGGTACAGCAGCTTAATCAGCACCTTGCTGTGCTTTTTTAATTAGCCTTTCTGTTCACTGTAAATTTAAATAAAGTGTTTTTCAGAGTTTTACCTTTTGGCTGCATCACAAGGAACCAAATATGACTTTTTAAAATAGATACACTCAGGCAAGCTACAGGTGTGTCACCACCTGTAATATATACACCTAGAGAAAGGAAAAACAACCTACAGGTAACTGATCCATGTCCATTACGAGAAGTGAGAGTGGAGAGGAAGGAGGGTAGGGAGAGAAAAAACTATATATATATTAAAAAAAAAAGAATTTTCCAAATAAGGACACAGCCCACTAACCCTGGTAACCAAGTGATCTTATCATTGTCACCTTCATTCCCTCTATCCTCCTGCTCCTTATATTAATTTTCTTTATGACCATAACTTGTTATGGCATGTCGAATTTAGATTGTTCTCTGGGCAAAATCTATGTCTGAACATGTTTCTGTGGGGTACCTGGCAAACATATGAGCAGTAGCCAAATAAAATATTAATATAGTGTTACTGTACACAAAAAGATGATCTTTTGACACAACTTTAAGAAGAGTAAATAACGGGATGCTGAAAGGAATGGTCAAACCCTTTCACGTTAATACCTGCAAATCTTTTAAACTATGCCTTCAACTGCAGCAGTGAATTCCCCAGAAGCCAAGGTAAGGGGCTGACACGGTATTCAACACATCCATTCAAAGTGTGCAGGTCGCATCTTTTTTTTTATTGTTTATTTAAAGTACAGAGAATGATATATGAGGAAAGATTAACAGGGATTCAGTGCAAAAAAGTTGTTATAGTTTTTACTACCTTTGCTCAACCATGAGAAGTTGCAAATCACTATTTCTAACACTATCACAAATATCTTTCCCAAACCTGTACAGCAGTTCTGTGTAGCTCAAAAGCTTGTCTCTTTCACCAAAAGAAGTTGGTCCAATAAAAGATATTATCTCTCCATCTTCTCATCTACAGCTGGAACTGTCTTATTTTGTGTTTGTATAGCACCTAGAGCAATGCGGGTCCCCCAGACACTATCACACTACCACAATACAAATAACAAATATTTAACTGTCAATCTTGCAGTACCTTATCCTTTGGGAAATTTTTTTTTTTTTAAACAGAGATGTTCAATTTTTAAGCAATTTCTATTAGCTCTGTTTTAACACTGAAGTCTCAAGGCATTTCGTGGCAGTTCAGTTAAGTCTCTTACTGGTATCTTATATGCCACAAACATCAGATATTCAGGGATCAAGACAACCAGAGGCAGGATTAATTCATCCAAAATAATTCCTGAACAGTTGAAGATTTCCTTGTACATGTTGATCCTTGTTGATGCTTTTCCAGTGCCACATTTCAGCTCAGTTCTTGTTTCCCCTGAAGTTGTGATACATGGTGTGCGTTACAAAAGGACTAAGAATAAAATGGGATAGCATGCTTTGTGGGGACCGCCTGCGGTTTCAATGAACATAGCAGGGGTCCCAACACTCTTCCGAGAAGATGTGCATGGACATGCTAGCAAAACAAAAGCTGGGCCTTTTGCAACAAAATTCATGTTTAGATTAACATTTAGATTGTTGACTGAGATCTACTAATTTCTGAAGCAAATGAGGCAATAAGGAAAATGTGGTCCAAGCACTACATATTAAATAGTTTATCTTGCTGAAAAGGGCTTCATATGAAACTTGGCACACAGAATAGGCACAAGTTCCTGCAGGTTCATCATCAAGATATTTGATCCAGAGGCCTCTTACCCTCTCCAGTTGTAAACATACCTGGAGAGATCTATTCACAGCTCAGTACAGAAAAAAAAAAACCCCACTCTCTCCTGAAACACTGCTGCAAACACAGGCCATGGGAATATAGTCACCAGCGTTACCAGAAGGCATTCTCCCTGGCTTATTCTTATCTACGAAAGCATCTCCGCTTCTGGAAATACCCGAAGGGCGAGTTACTGAGAGAAATCAGACAGTTTGGCAATCGTGTCCCAACAGGCACTGGGTAGTATCTTTAAGCAGTCCCAGTACATAATTTGGAACCTTCTTTCCTATCCTACACAGACCATGTAGCCAAACAGATATGCTTATGATCATTCTCCTTTTTTCACTTTTTCTGAAGTATGTGAAAGCCACAGTGTGGCCACATCATACCCAAACCAAATCTCTTTAGGTTAGCTTCCACTAACACAGCTTCCTCATGAAAGGTAATTGTTCTCTACTTTGTAATAAGTTATTCTACACAAAGAGAACCTGTGTATTTTTCTTCACTGAATCTTGTATTAGAACTAAAACAGTCAAAGAAACTCCCTTGCGCCAAGTTTCCGAAGACCCTACTTGGCAAGTTTACTAAAAAAGTAAAAAGGTACACATAGTGTGACATTTCCACCTGCAAAATATTTGAAGACTTAATCGAAAGTTGCACAAGTCACAAACAAAGCCATTCATTTTGGATTCTAGGGCCACAAATGCCCCATCCTCTTCATCAGCATAGATCCTTGAAAAGCGTCCTCCAGAGAAGACCTGAATTTCGGATTATATCTTTGGCTGGGCTTCAGACAGATGAAACCTGAAGCTACCATACTATCGAGAAGTGCTCATCCATTTTCAGGTACCCATAGAAAAAGTATTCCATTGCTAGTGGAAGCTCCTGCTCTCCCACAAGCTGTCAGGGGACATTTTTGATCATTTGGATTTCAAGTCCTATGCTCCAGGTCTTAAGCAAAAAAAGATCCATACTGGGAGGAATGGGCAGCACTGCTGAATTTATCTTGCTAAAGAACAGTATCTGATCAGTGTGATTATATTCCCTAATGATTAGGGGATCCTGGCACAGCAGAAACAGAAAACTCATGTGGAGATAGCCTATGTGCAAGAGGTTCCAAAGGCTCTCCATCTGATAATATTTTCCTTATTACACCATTCACAAAGACTACGATGAAAAAGCAAAATCATCTTTCATTTAACCAGCAAGGGTACTTGTCATCTTCAGACTCAGGCAAGACATCCATACCATCCAACCCATTAAAAAAGGTTGAATGTCCCTTTAATTTTGATTATCCTTGTCTTATTGTCCAACATCGAGGTCAAAGAGATATGAATGTGGTCCATGCAGCTTATCTATCATAGCTCATTTCTGAAAGATTTAGTCCAATGTTGATTTGAAAGGCAAATGTGGAATCTAACTTCTAGTGAGTTGTAAAAACTGTCACAGATTTGCTGAAGATCTGGCAGCCATTCCTTCAAAACATCAATACACCCTCCTCACAGTTTTTACACCGTGTGGTTTCTTTTACCATAATACTGTAAAACAAGAAGGCAAGAAGAGCCCTATGATATGAGTCAATGCCTAAATCATTTATGATCTAATTTCTTGACTTGGTCTTGTCAATTTTTTCCATTTCTTTTTCTATGTTCTCAAAATAAACAGATTTTAAAAAACATTGAGATATTTAAAGAAGTTTCACCTTCGTTCTAACTTTTGCATCTTTTTCCAGCAGGATTTCCCCTATTTCAACAGCCAAAAAAAATTTTTTTTAAAAAAGCAATAAGTATATTTTTTTTTAAACAGAGTGCAATGAATACATCTGCAGACAATAAAGTCAACCTTTTTCATATTGTTTCAATTAACCTGACAAACCAGCCTCTCACATTTAGTGCAACAGTTAATTTCTCTGGGATGGACTGAATTTTAATTACTTGAGCAAAAAAACCCAAAATATGTTTCCATAATAGCCAGAACTAAGGCTTTGTCTTCTTTTGTCAGTCAGGGGTGTGGAAAAAAAACCACCCATGACTGACATAAGTTTCACTCACAAAAGTGCCAGTGTGGACAGTGCTATGTCGGCGGGAGACATGCTACTGCCGCTCGCTGGAGGTGGTTTAATTATGCCGACAGGAAAGCTCTCTCCCGTCAGTACAGACCAGCTACACAGGAAACCTTACACGTGGCACAGCGGTGCCGCTGTAAGGTCTGTAGTGTAGACATAGCCAAACAAGACACAAGCAATATCCATTAGCATTTGGAAGAACTATTAAGCCCTTGATAATGGGCAAAGATCTAATTTGTAAAGGGTCTGAGAAGCCAGGGGTGGATTAGGGTTTTGTGAGGCCCCTGGGCCAGAGCAAGTGGGGACCTCTCCCCACCCCTTCTGCCTGCAGTGTGTTTCCCCCCACCCATGATGCTCCTGCAAGGGAAATGGGGCTGGGGCACAGGGGCTTGCCCCACTCCAGCTGGAGCGCAAGGCAGGCAGGTGGAGCCTGGCAAGCCCCCGTGCCTCGACCCTGTTCCCCGACTGGAGCACCAGGCGGGCAGGCAGAGCAGGGCAAGCCCCCATGCCCTGACCCTGCTCCCCAGCATGAGTGCCCGTCATGCGGAGCAGGTCAGGGTGCAGGGTTGCCCATTTTTCCAGGGCTCCCCAGTTGGCCGGGGCCCCAGACATGGGCCCCATTAACCCAGTGCCTAATCCGCCATTGTAAGAAGTAAATATGAATGAGGGTTTTTTTAAATATATAAATGAATTAAATCAGCTGCAACACTCACACTTTTTAATTAGAGGCTAAAAGGTACTTTGGAAAGTTTTTTCGTGTTAGTTTCACCAGAAATTCATGCTGCTTTGAAAACAATTGATCATCATCAGGAAATCAACAGAGATGGTTCTGCTGGGAACAATTTTTATCCCATTCATGCCCACGGTACAAGTTTCAAAGAAATTAAAGTGCCGACTGTAACAAAGCCACGGCATCCCCCACCAACTCCAAGACTGCACACCACCTGCTCAGCCAGGCATCACATTACTATGTGCACATTGTTCAGCTTTTCTTTCAAACAATGGATTAAAAAGGTACATTGTCAAGGCTCACAGACTTAAAATTGGACCCACCAGCAGTGTTATGATTGAGGAGGCACTAATTGTACTCTCTCTGCAGTCCCACTCTTCTGAGACGGGGCATTGAAGCGTACCACAATCACCTTCTCGATACACTTTTATGAGAGCAGAGCTGACAGGCACAGTGGGAGAAAGCAAGCGTCTGTCTTCCTAGAGAACCCCCTATACCCAGGATTTTTTGTATGGATGCTGAGTCTCTCAGGTTAATATTAGCCACATACTGGAGACATTTCAATCCCTTAGCCCACTTATTTATTTTAAGTAAAATATTCTCAAGAGAGTGAGAGACTTAAAAACATCCATCCTTTTAAGCTACGTGAGACTTTTGGCAGACAGAACTAAGAAGTTTATTTTGAATGAGAAAGGTCATTTTCCTACAAGGCGGCGTGGGCGGGGGGGATTCTCAGCCTTTACCCCTCTGCAACCCCATAGCCAACCACCCTTTTCCCCTCCAGCGACTTGACTCCTGCAACTGTTCCTCTTTAGTTGTATGCCTCAGAATCCTTTGTGTTGCTTCATGGAGCTCTTAAGAGGCAGGGCAATAATTGAGGGATCAGGACTTGTCTAAAGTAGGGAAACAAGGGCGGTATTTCAATTGAATTAGCTCAATCAAACTAGCTTAACTCAACTAAAACCTCCACTTAATGCAGTGGTCCCCAAACTGGGGTCCGCAGAGGAACATTTGAGGGTTGCAGCAGGGTCTGGGCCAGCCTTCGGGAGAGCGGAGAGCAGGCTCCAGGCCAGGCCTGCTCTGCTCCAGCCCCGCCCACAGGCTCCCAGCCTGGCCATTGCTCTGCATCTGGCTGCAAGCAACCCCGGTTTGGCCCCACCTCCAGCCGCAGCCCCAGGCTCCCAGCCCAGCCATGGCTCCAGCCTCAGCCGTTTTACCCCTATCTGCATCCCCCGGGAGCCACAGCCCTGCTGCCAACCACAGCTCTTGGAGTGTGCAGAAAGGGGGAGGGGCAGCATGATATGAAAATTTTGGGGACCACAGACTGAATGCCTACACAGTTTAACATCTTTAGCTGCATTTTAGCAAGTCGAGTTACAGTTTGGCTATAGGCACTCTGATCGGAGTACAACACAGCCAGCTAACTTGCCTTCAGATGTGCTTGCCTGTATCTTAACAAGCCATCTTTCCTGAAATGTGCTGCCCAGAACTGGACACAATACTCCAGTTGAAGCCTAATCAGCCCAGAGTAGAACGGAAGAATTACTTCTTGTGTCTTGCTTACAACACTCCTGCTAATATATCCCAGAATAATGTGGGACTGTCATACAGAACTGTGTCAAAAGTCTTGCTATAATCAAGATATATCACACTTTCAGAATGGAGAGAGCTAAATAGTAGCGTTCCCCGGGAGTCTGTACTGGGACCAGTACTATTCAACATATTCATAAATGATCTGGAAAAAGGGGTAAACAGGGAGGTGGCAAAATTTGCAGATGATACTGAACTACTCAAGATAGTTAAGCCCAAAGCAAACTGCGAAGAGCTATAAAGGGATCTCACAAAACTGAGTGACTGGGCAATTAAATGGCAGATGAAATTCAATGTTGATAAATGCAAAGTAATGCACACTGGAAAACATAATCCCAACTATACATATAAAATGATGTATTTTAAATTTAAATTTAAATTTTAAATTAGCTGTTACCACTCAAGAGAGAGATCTGGAGTTGTGGATTAGTGTCTGAAAACATCCACTCAATGTGCAGCGGCATCATCATTAACGGATTGATAAGAAAGAAAAATATCATATTGCCACTATACAAACCCATTGCACACCAACATCTTGAATACTGTGTGCAGATGTAGTCGCCTCATCTCAAAAAAAGATATATTGGAATTGGAAAAGGTTCAGAAAAAAGCAACAAAAATGATTAGGGGTATGGAACAGCTTTCCTTTGAGTAGAGATTAATAAGATTGGGACTTTTCAGCTTGGAAAAGAGACGACTAAGGGGGCATATGATAGAGGTCTATAAAATCATGACTGGTGTGGAGAAAGTAAATAAGAAAGTATTATTTACTCCTTCTCATAACACAAGAACTAGGGGTCACCAAACAAAATTAATAGGCAGCAGGTTTAACACAAACAAAAGGAAGTATTTCTTCATACAAACACAGTCAACCTGTGGAACTCTTTGCCAGAGGATGTTGTGAAGGACAAGACTACAACAGGGTTAAAAAAAGAATTACATAAATTCATGGAGGATAAATCCATCAATGGCTATTAGCCAGGATAGGCAGGGATGGTGTCCCTAGCCTCTGTTTGCTAGAAGCTGGGAATGGGCAACAGGGGATGGATCACTTGATGATTCCCTGTTCTGCTCATTCCCTCTAGGGCACCTGGCATTAGCCACTGTCAGAAGCCAGGATACTGGGCTAGATGGACCTCTGATCTGACCCAGTATGACTGTTCTTATGTTCACTGCTCCCCCTCCCCACCCCCAACTAGACCAGTAACACACTCAACGAAGGAAATTAGGTTGGTTTGGCATGATTTGTTCTTAAATCCACGCTGGCTATTATTTAGAACCCTATTATCGTCTAAAAGCGGCAAAGAGTCCTGTGGCACCTTATAGACTAACAGACTTATTGAAGCATAAGCTTTCATGGGTGACATGCATCTGACGAAGTGGGTATTCACCCACAAAAGCTTATGCTCCAATACGTCTGTTAGTCTATAAGGTGCCACAGGACTCTTTGCCACTTTTACAGATCCAGACTAGCACGGCTACCCCTCTGATACGATTATCCTCTAGTCAGTGGTTTCAACCTGTGATCCGCAGACCCCTGGGGGTCCAGAGACATTGTCTAAAGGATCCGTGAAAGGTTGTTATTGCCACAGAACAGTGGTTTTCAACCTGTAGTCCATGGACCTCTGAGGATCCACAAATTATGTCTGAGATTTCCAATGGGGTCCGCACCTTGTTTTGAAATTTTTTAGAGGTCCACAAATAGAGAGGTTGAAAACCACTGCTCTAGGTACTTGCAAACTGATTAATAATTTGTTCCAGATTCTTTCTGGGTGTCAAAGTTAGGCTGACTGGTCTATAATTCCCGGAGTCCTCTTTGTTCCCCTTTTTACTGATAGGTATTATGTTTGCCTTTTTTCAGTTCCCTGGGACTTCACTCATCCTCCATGAGTTCTTAAAGATAATTGCTAATGTTCCAAGATTGCTCCTGTTAAATAAGTACTCTATAGTGCATCTCATCAGACCCTCATGACTTGAATACTTCTAAGTTCTCTAAATATTCTTTAACCTGTTCTCTCTCTGTTTTGGCAGCTCTCCTTCCCCACAAAGTAGAGGACCTACACTTTCCTTCATTTTTCTCTTCCTCCTAATGTATTTATAGAACCTCTTCTTATTGCCTTAATATCCCTTGTGCCTTAGCTGTTCTGATTTTTGTCTTTACATGCTCATGCTATTTTTTTGTAATCATCCTTAGTAACTGTGGATTTCATTTGAATTTGGCTTCCTCGGACAAAGGGATGCCTCCATGCAATTTTTGTATTCACATATCTATACTGGTTTAGAACAATGGCTCTCAAACTTTTTTTTTTTAACGGGTGACACCTTTCACATAGCAAGCCTCTCAGTGCAACCCCCCGTTATAAATTAAAAACACTTTTTTATATATTTAACACCATTATAAATGCTGGAGGCAAAGCGGGATTTGGGGTGGAGGTTGACAGCTCGCAATCCCCCCATGTAATAACCTCACAACCCCCTGAGGGGTCCCAACCCCCAGTCTGAGAACCCCTAGTTTAGAAGCAGATAGATAAAGGAGTAGCAAAAAACTTGTGCTTAGATTAGCCCTAGGAAACAGATACCAGAGATTAAAATATTTTCATTGTTTAAAAATAAATTAGATGCTTTATTGTGCCCTAGCAGATCACCTCTTAATTCATTTCTGTGAAGTGTGCTAAAACTTACAACACCCCCACACTGGTAAGTATTAGTTTTCCCATAATTAAAGTGGAGATAATGAAGCACAGAGATCTCAGACACTTGTGAGATGGGGGAGGCAAGTGACTTGCCCAAGGTCACAGAGCAAGTCTCTAGTAGAGATGCAGGAACCCAACTCCCAGGTCACAGTAGTGCACTCTCCTCACAAAAGGCAGAATATTAGTGAATTGGAGTGTAACAGAAATTAATATTGGAAAAGCACCCCCATTTTTCTTCTTTGCACTATTTAATTGTGTTAAATGAATTCATCCCATTTTTAAGATATTCCTCAACTCAGAATTGTCTCCCCTGAAACTCCTTTGCCACAATATACACATTTCTAGCTGAATTCAGCTCCATTATCTGTTCATATTTCACATTCCATCAGACCAGATATAATCTGAACAACTTCATTCCTTAGAAACAGGTACATCAGATCCCAGCTGGCTGACTTGTGTGGGCACACTGGGCAGTGCTGTCATATGCCAGTTATGTAAAACATCCTGTCAAGCACACAACTCTTTGTGAGCCCAAGATGTCAAAGTGCTGATTTCAGTACAAGGAATGAGATTACTATAGTTTTTCTACTTATTCTGTGTTGGATGGGACTTCAGCAGAGACATTGCTTGGGGAACTGTCTTGGGAAGGCAGGCCAGGAGGCAAGACAGCCAAAAACACCCGACAGGTTGTGGCTCAGCTGCAGGAGATGCTTAGTCTGGTTCCAAAATTATAACCATAGTAACATCAGTGTTTTAGATCACAACATCCCAAGTAAGGAAATATGAGATTACCTTTTGGAGCAGCTCATGGGCAACCAAAGAGGAAGTCAGAAAGGTCAACACAGATTTGTTTCTTCTGCGTGGACATTGGCATCCACACTGTACCTCCCAGGGATGTTCAAAAACAAGGAGGAATTAAAGTATGAGGAAGCAGAGGAAGGGGGGCGGGTATAAAGAAAAATGCTTTTATAAACCATACGTAAAAATAACTGTGACCACGGCACATTTGTAAGTTCCTTCAGAAGAGGAAGGAAGTGGTTGGTGTGCTGGCCTGGGACTTGGGAGACCCAGGTTCAATTCCCTACTGCCCACATGACTTTTGGAAAGTCACTTAGTCTCCCTCTGCCTCAGTACCCATGTGTAAAATGGGAATAGCAGCCCTGGGCTGTGATGAGGATAAATAAAATTAAAACTGTGAGGCGCTCAGATACTACGTTGATGATGGGGGGGGGAGGGAGGGGCGGGGTGTCATATAAGTACCTAAGAGTTTGATAGCTAGATAAAAGTTAGTGCCTATAGTTAACACTATGAAAAGTGGCTGTCCAGCACCTCTAAAATGCCTAGCTAGTAGTGAGCCATAACAACTGGAGGGTAAACTATACAAGATTCCAGCACTGTTTTTAAACTTCACTACAGAAAAAGGGAACATGATTTATTCAGAGCCATGTCACCACCTTCTCATTGGACCGGATTTTCTTCCGGCAAGTCCACACAAGGTAACTTTGTTGTCCGGATTATGAAACCACCATTGCAGTTAACCTTGCTTAATTTATTTCTTTAAATAAGCCTGGAGATGCAAATATCTGCATAAATCACCAACTCATCACAGAAAAATTTCTTTCTGCCTTCAGCTCCAAGCAAATAGCATGAGGAACAGAACATGGCAAAACAATGATGGATTAAGAAGGCGGCACTAAAATTATGATCTGGCTGCACAAACTCAAGGCTTTAAATCCTCTCCCCAGCACAGGTTTCCTCCTCCTGCCTCCCAAAACTATCCACCTCCACATAGTACAGGAGGTGCCCTTCCAGGAAACCCAAACTCAATGTCTCCCAATTCTCTTCAGTCCCAATCTTCACCCCATTGATACTAGGCTGGGCTCACCACAGGTGCAATGACAAGGAATGACATTTTTCTTTCTTTCTCATGTCTATGGATTCAGCAATCAGGGAACAGGAATGTCTTCATTTTTTTCTGCAGTGGTGTATGTAACTTCTTCCTTCAGAGGATACGGCCCTCCAGACGGGGTTTCTCTCTTCCCCGCCAACCTTCAGAGGTTGGGTTCTCCACAGAAAGGGATTACGGGAGGAAGGGGATTACTACTGAGGAGAGGTAGGAGGGCAGTCAGGTTGGTGTATCTGAGCTTCAGAAGTTTGGAAACCTGAGTCACAGCTCACAGACAGACTGAGTGCTCTCAGAGATCACCAAGAACATTTTGCACAGGCCTCACTAGTTCTTTAAAGTAGAGTCTTCATCAGCTGAAATTACAACACAGGCCTGTTCCTGAGACAAGAGTCAGCATGTCAGAACACCATGTTCATTATGGCCAGTGATGGCCATGATCCACCATGGAACAGGGCTTATTCAATTAACATAGTAAGATGGAACAACCTTGCTACACGACCACTTCATGTTCTACTGAAAAGCAGAGAAACTTCCCTGGGTCTGGCTTGCACACCACGCATCAAAAGAAAAGGGGCTTCTCTGAGACAATACGACCATACCTAAGTGCTAGTAGTCTCTATTATTCCCTTTTGTTTTGTGTTTGCACAAAGCACTTTTAAACACAATGCTCTGCGTAGTTTTAAATACGAATAGGTGTCAAAGGTAATCTGACTATCTGGGAACAATATCTGGCTTTGAACAACGTTCCAAAAGCCTTTAGCTGATCTGTGGGGTAGTAAGTGCTTACAGGCTGGGCAGAGTGGATGAAAAGGCCATCGTTCCCTCTTTTCCTACTGACCAAAAGAAGAGCTTTGATCATTTCTCCAACACACTAACACCCTTGCAGGTTTGCTACCAGCCTGCATAATACTGAAGAGAATATTTGTTCTAGAAGAGCCTGCTCATGTTTAGAGTTTGGAATGTTGTATCCAACTTAAGCATCTCCTCTCATCTGCCTGCTGGGGAAGTCTGTAATCAAAGAGGACACCGGAGACATTTCAAAAAGCAATCTCTTTCCACAGCACACTGAAATCAAAGCAATCTAGTGACAATTCTGTGTAATGACTGCCATCTTGTGCTCAAAGAACAAACTGCAATTACTCTAGAAAGCATATTGCAAGGAAAGACTCCTTCACAGATCATAATTAAAGGAACAGTTGTGATCAGTAGGCCTGAAATCTGATCTGTTTTTGTTTTGCTTATATCTGTTCGCAAAGTCTTTAACTATTTGTCTTTTATTCCCCCAAATAAATATTTTAATGTTGTTGTTTTTTAAAAAGAACAGCAAAAGAAAAATCAATGGCAGCAGCATAACACCGACAATAATGCTTCACAAGCATATGGTACTTCACATGTCCAAAGTGCTGTACAAACTCATCATTCATATGCAATCCTACAACAACAAAACTAGCATACATTTAGAATGAAGGAAAGAATACCAAAGCAGATTGCAGTTTAAGCTTTAATCTTCCATGGGGTTATTATAAACAGTGAGATGGAAGAAAAGATTTGAAAATTCACAGAAGATATTTTAAAACATGTTACGATAACATGTAACAGCATTATGAGCAGCAAAACCTTTGGAGTTATTAGCACAGGTTAAGATCACTCATTTTTGACTGAAAAGAGCCATTAACCAAAGTTCCGTTCTGCTTCCCTCTCACAAGCAGACCTTCTAATCCAATCAGAGCCCTTTCTAGAACCCTAATTATTGCTCTGACCAATCAGGCTTGAGGGCATCAATGATAGTGGAAGTAAGGTCAGTTTACTCATGCACATAGACTCACTGAAAGTTCGAGATGCAATGCAGGAATAAGACAAGCAGGACTCAGCCCAAGGGTTTAAGCTCCAGAGAACTAAACATCCCATTGTCAGCCTCCTCCACTACAAATTGTGGGGAATTTTTCATGCTTGCCTCTCCCCTCCTACCCTCCAAGCACGGATCAGGCACAGACTACATTCCACAGGGAAAGCAATTAGGATTATGAGAGCATTGTGGATATTAGCATTCAGTCAGAAAGATTTCCCATTTATTGGTTAAAACAAACATGTCCTGGTAAATCTTTATTTTAGTTTCAACACTTGCCCTATAAATAGCCATTTAAAAGCCCACAGAACCCATTTATGGAACTAAGAGACAAAAGTGTCTCTCTTCACAAATCAAGAAAGAGCTATAAGCAAGTAAAACAACATGTATTTTATTAATAAAACCATTACTACCTACCTCCCCTGTGATTGGGTTGGTCCCAAACTTCTTTATCCAAGGAACAATACTCCTGAAAAGAAAGGAGATAAGACAGGAAGTCATACACAGAATTAGGAACCCACGTTCATTGTTAAAGACCTGTTTTATCATCTCCAACTGGTTATGAAAGCCCAACTACAGAAGTATTTGAAAGAGGCAAGCAGTACCAAGTGGCCTTTTATCACTGATAACCTTTTGCAAAGCTGCAGTACAGTATGAGCACACCCACTCCTCCCATGACAAAGTGATATTTTACATACCCTACAAAAATGTTATTTGCCCTAATTGAGTGGGCAAAGCTGATGCACACTCCACAGCAGAATTTTCCCCCACTGTATTTATGGATGGCTCATCTTATTAGATAAACAAAACAAACAATGTCCCCTTCTGACTTCTAAAAATGAAAGACAAAGGCATTTTTTTAATCTGCAGGTCTTGGTTTTCGCTGACTGCCTGCTGCGGTTTAACAGTGGTGAGTACATCTCCAGAGAGGAAGAAATGAAACCCAATGTAAGTGAGCTGAGAGGGAAACGAAGGCATTTTTAGTGTTTATATGACTTCTCTTCCCAATGCACACAGTAGGCACAGTTACCCCAAGTGCTGTTGCATGATGAATTTTTCATGTACTATAAATCTCTGAGTCCCTCCGCACCTAAGTTCCCCTGCCATGCTTTCAAACTGGTAGGAACACAAAAGGCTATGGACCATCATGCAATAACCTCTGCCAAGAAGCACAGTTAAAAGCACGCTGCTCCAGCACAGAAACCCTGTGCATTTACAGCTACAGCTGTAGCCTTCTACATATAGCTATGGTTTTGAGAAACAGAACCATTTGAGAAGTGAGACAGGCTTGGACTGGAAATCTAAGCACCAGAGGGAGAGACAGGAACTCGTGAGTTCTAATCCCAGTTCTGACACAGATTCCAACCACGACCTTGAGCAAGTCACTTAGCCTATACAAAAACTAAAACAAACAAAATAAAAATGGAAGTGAATGACTTACAGCAAATCAAAGACTGTTCCATCTGGTGTGCAAACTGGATATTCGAATGGTTGCAGAGATAAACTAGGAAAAAGTACACATTTATTTCAGATTTATCAAAGTCACCTAGAAAGTCACAATACTAAACTAGGAAATATCATTAGCTTCTATCTGAGCCCTAAGCACAGGTCTGCATCAGTGAAGATAAAGTGAGCCTTGCAACTTACATCTGACTATGTGGAACTTACTAATACTGCATCTTGATTTCTTTCATTCTAGCATCTGTGTTTCATCAGCAAGAAATAAATTCTAAGCACAAAGAACTAAGATGTGAAAGGTCCTTGCAACTTAATCGTTGGCTCTAAGTGATGCAGGACAGATCAAGGATATAAAACACAGTGAAAGGGAACAATTTGGGCATCAAGTCTAGAATTGTATAAGTATTAACTTATTTGAACTTTGCATGTTAATTCTTTGCAAATTTTACAGTTTATATATTCCTTTTGAACTTTACAGTTATTACATACAACCTCTAAGACACTGGGCTTCTTGGAGTCAAAACATACATTTCAGTCCTTACTGAAATTTTGTTGGTCTTACATTAAGGAATGATAGTTACTTTCTCTGATGTCTGTCTGCTCTACCATTACAGGAAACATGATCTGGTTAACGACTCAAGACAAAAAAGATTTTTTTTATATCTTACCTGCAGTGATCAAAAGATAAACGTCTAAAATTTGCTTGTGGAATATCTGTTTACAAAAACAAAAAGCAAACTAACTTTAATAAATCCAGAGTATTTTGGGCAGTAAAAGTGCTTCTGATACTTATGATTAATCCTTAGCGATATATGTTTGGAAATTACTGGTTTTGATATGTCGAGTAGTAATTTGCTCCTGACAAAGACAAATAGTCTAAATCTTGTGAAACAGTAACAAAAATCAAAACTTCACAAACCAGTGCAGTGCAAACCTCAAGTCTGCTCCACAAATGAAACTGGAAGATTTAGGAAAAGGCAAGTTTTTAAAGTAGTTGAGATACTCCTTGGCCCGTTGCCCCCCACCCCCAATTTTTGTGGTTTTACAACCACATTATCCTTTTTTTTTTTTTAACCTCTTCCTTTTCTCTTTTTAAAACCACACTGACAACAGGGGAATTTGACCAACTATAAAGGGGAAAAGTGAAACTGACAATACACAAAGAGCTGTCAAATGTACCATGTAAATAAGTTAGGGAAGGGCACTCCCAGCATGAAGGGAAGTCTGAAAGAAGGGGTGGAGATGCCTATGGGAAAAACAAACAAATGAGGTCTATACTGACATCAGAGGCTTGGACGCTTGGAAGGGGTGGGGGAAAGAATGGGTGAGACCAGGTAAGAGATGTAACGCACAGCCCTGAAGGCAAAGACAGGGAGTTTAGGTTTGATGGACAACATAATGTGATACTACGAAAGACACTCAAAGGAGAAGCTGGGGATGACATGGTTGAAACGATAGCATTTTGGATTTGTGGACAAGGTTAGCATTAGAGACCTAAAAGGAGATGACAAGTATAGGTGGAAGATGCTCAGGATGTGGACAAGCGATTTAGTTATAGGGAGAGAAAAGGGTGAGGTTTTCAAATTCTGTGGAAGAAAAGGTGACAGGGTTTGGCCGAAGCCTAACTGTGAGGGGAGAAAGAGGGTGGTGTCAAATATAACATCCAGGCTACAGGTATCAGGACCCCACTGCGACTACAACAGGGGTTCTTAAACTGGGGGTCGGGACCCATCAGGGGGTCATGAAGTTTTTACTTCGGGGTTCGCAAGCTGTCAGCCTCATCCCAAACCCCACTTTGCCTCCCAGCATTTATAATGGTATGTGTACTTCTTAAATATGTATAGAAGTGTTTTTAATTTAAAATGGGGGTCTCACACAGAGGCTTGCTATGTGAAAGGGGTCACCAGTACAAAAGTTTGAGAACCACTGGACTATAAGGATGATGGAGTTGCTAACTGAGAAGGCAGGAACTAGAGGGGGTTTGGGAGGAGTTCCGATGTGGCCATGCTGAGATTGAGATGACAATGAACTATCCAGGATGGCACCTCACAGCGACAGTGGGAAGTGCAAGCCTGAGGAAAAGGATACAAGCCCAGAGCGGAGAAGGATATCTGAAAGTCATTGACGTAGAAGTGATAAGTAAACTCATGTACAGTAAACACACGGGGTAACCAGGGGACAGGACGTAGAGGGAGAAGAAAAGAGGGCTAGAATGGCACCTTGAAAGTCTCCAACAAAAGAAGAGAGTAAACAGAGAAAAAGAGGCACTGAATGCATGGTTGGAAAGGTAGATCAAGATCCAAGAGAGGATACAATCAAGAAAGGCAAGGAAGATAGGACATGATGAAGGAGAGAGCAGCCACCAAGATCAAAGGCAGCAGAAAGGAGAAGGGGGGAGCATGGCAAGTAGGCCTTGAAACTTAGCCAAGAGAAAGTCATTCACAACTTTGATGATAGCAGAATAAGGAAGTACGGGGTAGGAGACATCAGCACTGAAGTGTGAACATACGCATAAAATATAGAAACAGTCAAAAGAATTAATGTAGAAAGAAAACATAGCAACTTTAAACCGTTTACCTGATTTCTTTCCTCCATAAAAATGTGTGTATTCTGCACATGTTATGTACCTAAAGAGTAAAGAGGGGACGTGTTAATGCTTAATATATTGCACTACAACACTAACTATATTTGGCAGAAATTGATGACTTTTCAAACTTAAAAAGTTCTATTAATAAGCGATGTTAAACATTCTTAGTTACCTGACTTTTTCACACCTTCACCCAATATTAACCAACTCTGATATTAAGTGTCACACCTTGGTCTTCCTAATATCCAGAACGGGGCCTTTGGGCAATACCACAATAATAAGAAAACAATAGTGTGCTGTCACCATATTCTGTCAGAGGTAGTGACATCCATGTTATAACATGATTTTTTTTATTGTCACCATGGATGGGAAAACATAATTCCACAATCACATCAGGAAGCTGTGCTTTAAGCCTGGGAGCTAAAGGATGAAGGCTGACCCACAGCTCCCTAATACAGCTGTTGTTTCATATTTTCCCAGCCAAATTTTTTTTTTAAATTGTGTAACACAGATATCCCAACCCATAACCAAGCTGTGATCTTACACACAGTACTTGTAAAGCAGACAAGCTCTTTGTCCTACCTAGCCGCTTCTGAACCTGGGAGAGTAAAGGACTGTCTACATGGGGGATACAGCAAAAAAAATCCAAATTAACTAAAAGGTGTGAATTTGAAGTGGATTAATTAAACCAGGGGTTCTCAAACTGGGGGTCACGAGATTATTACACGGGGGGGTGGGGGTCGCTCAGCCTGCACCCCAAACCCTGCTTTGCCTCCAGTATTTATAATGGTGCTAAATATATAAAAAAGTGTTTTTAATTTATAAGGAGGATTGCACTCAGAGGCTTGCTATGTGAAAGGGGTCACCAGTACAAAAGTTTGAGAACCACTGAGTTAAATCATTTAAATACCTGTGTGGAGACTGCTATTGAGAATTAAAGCGGCCTTAATTCAGTTTATTTTTATTCACTTTGTAAGTGAACTAAACTAAACCAAATTAAGGCCACTCTAATTCCGACTAAATGAAGGTGTTCTGTTGACTTGCAGATTTAAGTAGTGTAACTTCAAATTCGCACCTTTAGTTAATTTGTTTTAACTTTCCCAGATGTCCCCATGTAGACAAGCTCTAAGGCTATTTCTACACTACAGAGCTTTTAGCAACATGGCTGTGCCGCTACAGCTGTGCCACTAAAAGGCGCGCAGCGTAGCCGCTGTTTGTCAGCGAGAGAGAGATCTCCTGCTGACAAGAAACTTCCACCCACAACGAGCGGCGCTGTTGGCAGGAGAGCGCTCCTGCCGACATGAACAAAACTTCTGCCTTTCTGGGGAGGGTGTGTGTTTTTTTAACACCTCTGAACAGCAATAGTTTTGTCTTTCACTCACCAGTGTAGACAAAGCCTAAATGTCTTGCATTCGATGAAGCTGTAGCTCACGAAAGGTTATGCTCACATAAATTGGTTAGTCTCTAAGGTGCCACAAGTACTCCTTTTCTTTTTGTGAATACAGACTAACACGGCTGCTACTCTGAAACCTGTTTTAAAACCTGAAGCTTATTTCACTGAGCCACACCAATTCATTGGATTGTGCCTACACCAGAGGTTCTCAAACTGGGAGTCGGGACCCGGGTCATGAGGTTATTACATGGGGGATCACGAGCTGTCAGCCTCCACCCCAATCCCCGCTTTGCCTCCAGCATTTACAGCGGTGTTAAATATATTAAAAAGTGTTTTTCATTTATAAGGGGGGGGGGTCACACTCTGAGGCTTGCTATGGGAAAGGGTCACCAGTACTTTGAAAACCACCGGCCTAGACCCTGGCCCTGCCTGCTCTGTCCACGCAGCCCCTATGTGGGAGGGAAGGGGGCGGCTCTGTCGGCCCCTGGCTCAGAGGACACCGCTCCGCAGGCCCCAGAGGCAGCCGCATTGGGCAGCGCGGCCCGCACAGGCTTTGCGAAGGGCTTTAGGCTCTTCCGGGCCGAGGGGCGGCGGCGGCGGCTCGGGCACCCAGCGCCTGTAACGCGGGGCGGGAAGCGCCGGGGTGCAGCAGCCTGGGCGCGGGACTGGGGAAACCAGGCCCGGCCACCCTCCCCGAGCGGCTTCCACGGGGGCGGCCGTAGCAGGCGGCCCGCGGGCCGAGCCCCGCCAGGACAGCCCCCCGCTCACACACTCACATCTTATCCTTCTGGTGCTGCCTCTTCCCCATGGCGGCGGCGGCTCCCGCTCGTCCCCGGCGCAGGAGACGCGGCCCCCACCAAGGGCGGGGACGGACCCCAAGCTAGGGCGGACCCCCTAGCTCCGGCCGGTGGGCTCCTCCGGGGCCAAGCCGGCTCTCCCGGGCACCACAGAGACTTCCGGTACCACGGCGTGCGCCGCTAAACTGGTCCCCCCGCCGAAACGGGGCGCCCCAACTACCGTTCCGGCCGCTCCTTCCAGCCCCCGCCCCGGCGTCGCCGGGCTGTTGGGGAGAGTCCTGGGTCCTGGCCTAGCGTGAGTCCGCCGTGCTGGGAGAAGGGGCGCCCGGGCCGCGGCGCGCAAGGGACCGGAGCGAGGGTCCAGGCAGTGCAGGTGCGCACAGCCGAGCCTCCCCCGCTGGGACTTCGTTCTGAAATCTTTCTCCTTCAGGCTGGAGAGGCTGCCCTGCCCCGCCGCCGCCCAGACCGCAATGCCGCAGAAGAGCGAGCCAGGTGTCCTTTCCAAACCCCTGGGGAGTGGAGCGAAAACAGCATGCCTCTTTCGTCCAGCTGTCGGTCCCATTAATGGAACAACTGGTAGCCCTGGTCTACGCTACGGGGTCAGGTCGAATTTAGCCGCGTTAGGTCGATTTAAAGATGACCACGTCCACACAACCAACCCCGTTCCGTCGACCTAAAGGGCTCTTAAAATCGACTTCTGTACTCCTCCCCAGCGAGGGGAGTAGTGCTGAAATTGACCTTACGGAGTCGAATCTGAGGTAGTGTGGAGGCAAATCGACGGCATTGGCCTCCGGGAGCTATCCCAGAGTGCTCCATTGTGACCGCTCTGGACAGCACTTTGAACTCTGATGCACTAGCCAGGTAGACAGGAAAAGCCCCGGGAATTTTTGAATTTCATTTCCTGTTTGCTCAGCCTGGCGAACACAGCAGCACTCAGCACCTTAGGTGACCATGCAGTCCCCCCAGAGTTGCAAACGAGCTCCAGCATGGACTGAAAGGGGGACACTGGATCTGATTGCTATGTGGGGAGAAGCATCTGTGCAGGCTGAACTCTGATCAAAAAGAAGAAATGCTAATATATATGCCAAAATCTCACAGGGCATGTTGGAGAGAGGCTACAACAGGGACACAGCAGTGCCAAGTGAAAGTTAAGGAGCTCAGGCAAGCCTACCAAAAGACAAAGGAGGCAAACGGTCGCTTCGGGTCAGAGCCCCATACATGCTGCTTCTATGATCAGCTGCATGGCATTCTGGGGGGGGACTCTACCACTACCCCACCGTCTGTGGACACCTGTAAGGGGGGAATCTCACGCAACAGGGAGGAGGATTTTGTGGAGGAAGAGGAGAATGCACAGCAGGCAAGTGGTGAATCCGTTCTCCCCGCACCCAGGACCTTTTCAATACCCTCCCAAGGTGGGATCCCTGACCCTGAAGCTGGAGAAGGCACCTCTGTTGAGTGCACATTTGTAACTACAGTACAGGGTTTAAAAGTAATAGTGTTTAAAGTTTGATTTGCCCTGAAGAATTAGGATGCATTCACAGCCAGTACAGCTACTGGAAAAGTCTGTTCACATGTCTGGGGATGGAGCAGGAATCCTCCAGGGACATCTCCATGAAGCTCTTCTGGAGGTACTCTGAAAGCCTTTGCAGAGTGTTTTGGGAGAGGGCTGCCTTATTTCATCCTCCATGGTAGGACACTTTACCATGCCAAGCCAGTAGCAAGTATTCTGGAATCATTGCAGCACAAAGCATGGCAGCGAATGGTCCTGGGTTTTGATTGCATTCAAGCAACATTCGATCTATATCTTTCTGTGTTAGCCTCAGTAGAGTAATGTCATTCATCGTCACCTGGTTGAAATAGGAGAATTTTTGTAAGGGAACAGTAAAAAGGACCCTGTTCATGCTGGGCTGTTTGCGCTTGCCTAAAAGGGATCATCCCAGAGAATAGCCACGCGGAGGGGTCGGAGGAGGTATGTGCTGCACAACCACCCGAAAACTGCAGCCTCTCCTTTTAAATGTGAAACCCAACCCATTTCTTGCTCTGGGAAAGGAGGGCACTGCAGTTTGAAAACATTCCCACATGTTAGGAAGGCGTAAGAAGCCAACCCTGCGTACCAAAAGGCTTACCATGGCTGCCTGGAAACCGAATTCTGTTGCACAGCTGTGTGTGTGTGTGATGTGTCACCATACCAGCAGGCGCTCAAAATAAAAGGCAAAATGTGACCTTGTACCTAAAGCACATGTGCTGTCTGCTGTGAATTTCTTGATTCACTGTAAAAGAGTCTCCCTTTTGTTCTCAGAAATGTATCATCATAAATTTTACTCTCCCTTTTTATCTCCCCCCAGGTTCAAATGTTTCTACGCTCCCCCTATCATCTCCGTCCCTGAGGTTATTGCAGGTTAGAAAGCGAAAAAAAATGCACTCACGATGACATGTTTGCCGAGCTCATGCAGTCCTCCCACACTGATAGGGCACAGTTTAATGCGTGGAGGCATTCAGTGGCAGAGGCCAGGAAAAAGTTAAGTGAGCGTGAACTGCGGAGGCAGGACGCGATGCTGAGGCTAATGGGGGAAAATGGACATGATGAAGCATCTGTTGGAGCTGCAGGAAAGCCAACAAGAGCACAGACCCCCGCTGTATCCACTGTATAACCGCATGCCCTCCTCCCCAAGTTCCATATCCGCCTCACCCAGACGCCCAAGAACGCGGGGGGGGAGGTTCCGGGCACCCAGTCACTCCACTCCAGAGGATGTCCCAAGCAACAGAAGGCCTTGTCCTTCCCTTCTCCGCCATCCCACCCGGGCTACCTTGTCTGTTGGGTTTTTTTTTAAATTAAGAAAGAAAATGCATGGTTTCAAAACAATAGTTACTTTATTTCGAAGGGGGGAGGGTGGTTGGCTTACAGGGAATTAAAAATCAATATAGGGGGCAGGTTTGCATCAAGGAGAAACACATACAACTGTCACACTGTAGCCCGGCCAGTCATGAAACTGGTTTTCAAAGCCTCTCTGATGCGCAGCACACCTAGCTGTGCTCTTCTAATTGCCCTGCTGTCTGGCTGCTTAAAATCGGACACCAGGCAATTTGCCTCAACTTCCCACCCCATCATAAACATCTCCCCCTTACTCTCTCAGATATTATGGAGCACACAGCAAGCAGCAATAACAATGGGAATGTTGGTTGCGCTGAGGTCTGACCTAGTCAGCAAACAGCGCCAGTGAGCTTTTAAACGTCCAAAGACCACAGCCACCTCACTCATATCATAACCCCTGAACTCCTGTTTTCTTTGTTAGCCTTCATTGTAGCAAAGCTTTCACATTGCAGCTCTCAAACTCTGTTCAGTTTTTCACTATTCCACAGAAATCATTACTTCAAAAGTGAGTGATACTTTTAAAATATGCTAATTATAGAATCCATAACAGCTATTCCAAGCCCAGCCTGACTCAAAGTAATGTAAATTAGAATTCAGCTTTCAGTATTTATTTCTCTTCAGAAGCAAGCAGACGCCCCTCCTCCCACTCCCAAAAGTTAGCCTATAAACTGCTTTCCATTTTGAATTTGCAGTTATGTGAGGTATTTGCATTTCTAACATGGCTGTCGCCCTAGTATGTAGGTGCTGTAGAGTTGCCAACCCTCCTGGTTTCCCTGGGAGTCTCCCAGAATCAGGCTCTATCTCCCAGAGGCTATTGAAGCCAAACCGGGAGATTTTAGGCTGCTAAAAGTCCAGTTGCGCAGTGGGGCTAAGGCAGGCTCCCTGCCTGCCCTGCCTCCCTGCCACTCATGGAAGTGGCTGGCACGCCCCTGTGGCCCATGGTGGAGGCAGGGGTCTCTGCACACTACCCACACTCTGAGCACCGACTCTGCAGCTCCCATTGGCCAGGAGCTGCGGGGACGGTGCCTGCAGGCAGGAGCAGCATGCAGAGGCCCCTGGCCCCCGCTCCAGGAGCTGCAGGGACGTGCCAGCTGCTTCCGGGTGCGGCACACTGAGCCCCCTGGTCCAGCTTATCTTGGGCGCCCTGCAGCCACCCAGGAGCCACCCAGGCGGAGCCTGCACCCCAAACCCCCTGCCCCAGCCCCCAAACTCTCTCCCAGAGCTTGCATCCTGCACCCCCTCCTGCACCCCAACTCCCTACCCAGGCTCAGTCCGGAGTGCCCTCCCACACTCCAACCCCGCCCCAGCCTTGTGAAAGTGAGTGAGGGTGGGAGAGAGTGAGAGATGGAGGGAGGGGGGATGGAGTGAGCAGGGCGGGGCCTCAGAGAAGGGGTGGGGTGGGGGGGCCAGGCAAGGTGTTTGCATTTATGTGATTAGACAGTTAGCAAGCCTAAGGTGCTGACACATATTCCACCAAATCCCACCTAACATACTGCAGTTTGTGCTGTGCCTTAGGTCCTTCAGCTGCAGTGTGTACTTATAATAGTTGGGTCAGATTCACTGATAGGGTGTGTTTTCTAAAGAATTTTGTGTCATTTCCTATACCTGGTTTGTGATACAGGAAACATCTCTAATAGTTCTTTTTACATTCATAGGACTGATTTAAACTACTAGTTAGTTGTGCTCAAGTTACTTCCTTGCATCCAAATCTACATATTCTAAAGGAAACGCAATAAAATTAATTACTAAATATGCACCAATGAGGAAAGACTTGAATGCCAGGAGTTTAACATCTTTCAGTGAAATATTACTGAGTTTCACAATTCCTCATCATTTTCTTAGTAGCTATTTAATGACTGGGTAAGCACCACGTGGTGAATGCCTAACTTATACATGTTAGTCTACCATATAGGTTATATGTACATCTCAACATACAACTGAACATACTTACAGGATATTTACCCACCAAAATCCACATCATTACTATAATACTTTGCATTCCTTTCAAGATTAAATAGGCATTTAGATACCAACCTGTATCCTCTTAGAAATACATTGGAGATGCTCTACTCTAATTTTAGGTATTTCAGAAACATTCATACATTTATTTTATCTGGACACCGGTGAAGAAGATCCTCTATGTATTATTATTTTTACCCATGAGGAAATGAGGCCCGAGGCTGTGACCTGTCTAAAGCCTCACCATAAGTTTGTTGCAGAGCCAGGAACAGATCTCTGGTCTCCTTAATCCAGTTCTGTGTTTTTCCTCTATCTAATCAATTCATTCTTGCATAATTGCTGTGGCTTGTTACTGAGTTTAATATTAAAGTGGTTGTGTTCTGTAATTTAGCATTTTACCATTAATTGAATGTGTGATCTTTGATTGTTTTCAGACAAGTTTTCTGACATTTTATTAAGAAATGCTCAGAACTTTATAACAAATTTCCTTCTATTACAGCACTATTGAAAGATAGGAGACTTCTACTTCTTTAAAGGAAACATCATTGTTTCCAGCTCAGCTCCTATAGTCTAGTTCAGAACAAAGTCAATCTGTACTTTTTACAAGATGGCTGCAGTCATTTGCCAGCCCACTTCTATAGCATATAGATTACTAGTGCTCATATCACCTTTGTCACATTTATTGTACTTTTATAGTTACATTCAGGGTTAAAACAGTTTCTTGATTTCCCAAAAAATCTTTTGAATCTAAAAATTAAAATGTTTGACATTTTTGTACATAAATTTTAATTTTCAAACTACAGATTGTTTAACAAAAATGACAGCAAATTTCAGATAATCCCTGATCAGTGGTTGACTAACAGTACAAAATTGTGATCTAGTACATTAAAAGGACACAGAGGCACTCTTAAAGGTTAGTTTAATTTTTACTCTGCATTATTGGAACTCTTAAAATTGAATTACTTCCTCTAATTTTCTTCTCCCACAGGTCCAATTCTGTTATTTCCTCATTGGTAGTCAGGGTGAGCATAGCTCTCAGAATTAAATACATTAGGTCCTACATAGCTGTAGGGTATTTTTTCCCCATTTTTCAAGCAAATAATGGATTAATAAAAGCTATTAAGCGTGATGATAAACCTCAGAAAACAGGCCTTAAAACATAAAAACTTGATTAGTTTTGGGCCCAAACTACTTGACAGTCTCTCAAGCTATGCCTCAAGAATTCGTAAAGGCTGCAGATGCTGGGCTCAGCAGTAAACCTGTCCTACATAGAGATTCACCTTCACTACTGAGTAAGACCTTTAGCATAGACAGGCCTAAGCCAACGGATAAAGATCTGGATCTTAAACACCTCAAAATTCAAAAGCTGTATAGATCCAGGTTTGGTTTTGACAAATATATAGCCTTTAAATTTCCTGTTTCTAAATCATTTCATATGCTGCCACAACACTTACCCTGTTCAGATTTTTCCACTTTGAAGACTATTGTCTTGATTCCTACACTCAAGTCCCAATAATGAGCATTCAGCACATACCTTAAGGTAGATTAACACATTAACAAATAGGAGAAAATTAGCCATTTAATTTTCAGGTTAGTTACATTAAGACATTTATTAATTTCTTTACTGATTTCCACACAAGTCCAAGTTGTAATTTTGCACAAAAAGCTACTCTTATGGCTGCTGGGCTAATAATAGCCAGTAGCAACAACTACTACGGCAAGCTCCAAAAGAATGCCTGCAGAGATCAGAGAGATTTCCAAAAGATGCAAAAATAGACAAAAGGAAATTTCCCATTTCAATGTATTTGTACATTGCTATAGGAAGTCATTGATGTAAGAACCACAGATATACAGTTACCTGCACATTTGTTCTGTGTTGATGTTAATCTGCAAACCCACCTTTTTCATTGAATTTGTGATGATGATTCCAGGCAAGGAAATTTTCCCGAGTAATCAGCCAGATCTGTGAATAGCAGTTCTCACTGGGCATAAAGCAGCCTTCAGAGTTTCCAAAAGTGTGCAGTCAAAAAATAAAATTTAAAAAATGATCTGAAAATAATTAAACTATTTGAAGGAGTATGGGGCAGTGCACACCTTTCCTTCCTTACACACAAAAACTGCAGAGGGAGAAATCAAGACTGAGAATTGGACCTGGTATTTGAGAGTGAATCCATGGGAAAATGCAACGAGCATTTTAGAAAAAAAAAACTGAATGTTACATCCGATTTACAGAAAGCCACCCACTTCCTGCTCTTCAGGCCAGAATTACGGCCATTAAATATTGAGAGCTCAGTGAGCAATCTTACAAGCACAGTAGCAGTGGTTCAAAAAGTGGTTCCAGAATTGCTTTTTAAAGGAAACCTAAAAAGGGAAATAATGGTTTTACTCTGTTTTGATCGTATATCATGTATAAATTAGGCCTGAAGGGTTTTATTCCCCACCTTTCCCTGCTTGATTTTTTTTTAAGCAAAAAAATATCAGGAATGTCAAATCTACTGTTCCTTTCAGGAGTCTGATCTGTCTTGCGTATCCCCAAGTTTCACCTCACTTAAAAACTACTTGCTTTCAAAATCAGCACACTATTACTGAAAAATTACTTACTTTCTCATTTTTACCACATAATTATAACATAAATCAATTGGAATATAAATATTGTACTTACATTTCAGTGTACAGTATATAGAGCAGTATAAACAAGTCATTGTCTGTTATGAAATTTTAGTTTGTACTGACTTCACTAGTGCTTTTTAGGTACTCAGTTGTAAAACTAGGCCAATATCTAGATGAGTTGATGTACCCCCTGGAAGACCTGTGTGTACCCCCAGGGATACATGTACCCCTGGTTGAGAACCACTGCTTTAGAGAAACCCAGAGAAATAGAGCAAGAGCTTTTTTTACCTCTAAAATAGATGGTGTGGGGTGGGAAAATAAAAACTCAAGCCCCGAGCTGGGACAATACTTTTTCAATGGTCTTTTACCTGACAGGGAGTGCAGTAGCTGGAGTCTGCCAGATAGACTTGGCAGATTCTAATAGTGCTTCATTTATAGGGAGGGCTACCCGGGCTGACAATAGTGCATACAAGATGTCAAGCCATTTGTGCTGTGTCTCCTGCACTTCTTCTAATGGGATCTGAAGGGTGTCTGCTGCCCTCTTCATCAGATCTTGAAATTTTTGAAATCATCATGAGATGGCGAAGGGGATGACAACTTCAACTGGGGAAGAAGAAGAAATATTAGAATATGGAGTAGCCTCCTCGACAGCTCTCCTTTCCTGAGCCTCAAATGTGTCCTCATTGGAGATTGTTTAGGAGAAACAGAAGGAGCTGAAGAATGCTCCTGGGATGATCCACATGAGCAGTGTGCACTTCAGAAAACAGTTGCTGGTAAATAGCCCAGGGATCCCAGTATGCCCACTGGGGAGAACCATATGGGAATGGTGGGCGCATCCAGGGTTAGTAGTACCAAGTGGATGTCTGGCGGGCTTTGATGGTAGAAGCCTGGAAATGTTCCTAAACAGTCATGGTTCTGGCTAAACAAATGTAGGTAGGCAGTCAGCAGAACCCTGCACAGAAATCTGGGAGTCTGAAGAACTCCCTTTCATAGTCTGGTGGAGTGGGGAGATGGAGGAGTAATCAGCCATCTTTCAGAAGGTGTTGAATACTGAGGAGGCAGGTGGTCCTGGAGAAAGGTGGAATAGTGGGGATAAAATTGGTTGTGGTACCAGAGGTCTTGAACTCAGAGGAGACTCAGCCTCCTAGGAAATAAGCAGGACTGCCTTTGAGAACCTGAACTCTTGCGGTATTGGGTGAGCCAACACAGTGACCTGGTGAATCCCAGCCATAGAGGTGTGAGGTACCGAAGGCTGGAATCACTGTTTCAGTTGTACTGATGGTCTAGGTACCGATGAGGCAGTGGAAGACAAAGAGTGTACTGCCTTCTTAGTCAAGTGCTTAGAATTGGTAGTATCTTGCCTATATATCCTTGGTATGGGTCACAAGGATGCATATGGTGCATGCACAAGACGAACAGGTATTGCCACTGAAATCTTCCGAATGAAGATGCACATGCACACGTCAAGTAGAGTTCCCATCGGGAAGTAGCAGTAGTTACAAAAACAAAGTTCTAGATCAATACAGTAAAATCAGTATTAAGATATACTACTCTGGCACTTGGAGAGAAAAGATCACCCAGATAACATTAGTTCAATATTGATTTCTATACATGTTTAACATGATTCAACCTGTATTACTGTTTACTGCTGCTACAAGAAGACATGAATACCCAGAGCAAGACCATCTTTTTTTTTAATCCAATGCAGTGTTCATTTATTTTTGTACATACAAAAAGAGCCACCCTCTTTGATTCTCCCCCACCCCCAAAAATCTCTTCTTTACAAACAGTTAAAAATTAAAAACCAGATGATGACAGGTTAATTTTGGTACAATTATTCAGCAACATAGCTGTCATAATTAGAGTTAAATTTCCTACAAGGTTACTTGTAGGGAAATCCTGATTATTGGCCAAATAAAATTCCATATTACAAGTTAGCAAATTCTAGTACAAAAATAGTCCTTGTGTTAGAACAGCCTTTTATAATTATATTCACAGGTTTGAGTCTATTGGCTGCATAATACCTTAATATTTTATGAAATTTCTTTTTATAGGCTCATTCATCTAATTCAATATAGTGTTGAGCCTCAATCAATCCTCAGGCAAAAAACCCTGAACAGGGTTTTAATATGCTGCTCAGCGTACTCTGAAGTACTGTGCTTTTCACAGGACAGCCAAAAAATCCCCAAACTGTTCTCAGCTAGTCTCCTTGATATCACAATGAGATCCAGACCCAAAAGGAACCCCTGAAGTACTGATCCACAACCTTCTGTAGGAACACAGGCCACAGCTTTGATGTTCATATTCCACTTGGAAAACAGGTCCAGCTCCTCCACTCATTTCCACATATGCCTTTGTGAGCTTCTTTAGAAATTAAAGCTTATCACTCTTGAAACATGTGGGGCCATTCTGGTACTGCCCCTTTCAGGAGTGTCCCATTCTGGCCGGGCTCTCTCCTCTTCTGTCTCTGGTTAATGCTGTTCAGCAGTTTCCCTTAGACCAGGCCCTTCAGGGAAAATCTGGGGAAATACTATTTGTCTCTCAAGATGTCTAGCTGCTCTTGATATTCTGTGAAAAGCCTCTGGAAACGGAGGTTCTGTCCGATGACAGGAAGCAGTTCTTTCAGTAGCTCTCTCTTTCGTAAACCCTGCACAAAAACGTCAAAAATCCTCAAATTTATTTTATATCATTAATACAGGCATTTGATACAGGATTCACTTAAAATTAGCATGGTCTCTCTTTATCTTAGAGAGCTGTTTATTTGGTGTCACCTCCTGTTATTTAGATTTCAACAGTAATAATAATAATTAAGTCTTTGGGAGTACATATTAAATGTTCTTGTTGCTGCTTCCATGTGGTGATAGAATGTGGAAGTGTTCCTTGAAGGGCACATGTTTCTTTGGCATATCAGCCCTTTCAAAGGTACATACCTGGTGAATGGAGAGCACTGAAGGTGTAACCTGTTCCATCTATTAGGTATGTTTGACAGCATCAGTGGAGATAATGGAATTGTTAAGTGTTTGTATACAGTGCCAGAGAGAATAAAGGAAGTTACTATTTAAGTAATGGAAAGGATGGATTAGGTATAGAATGGAAGGGGTTCCACAATGATTAAAGTCTTTGGAGATTACTTGCTTGCTACTCAATTTGAAGTATACTTGAGGTTAAAAGGGCTATCAACCTTCCCAACAGTTAAAAAGTTAGACAAATTAAGCAGACATTTCTTCTTCCTTAAGAAACAGTGGCTGAACAAGGCTTGGCTCATTCAATTTACTTCCTTCCTTGTGAATCAGCACCAGGCTGGCATAACTTAAATACTGTTTCTAAAGCTAAGTGAAAACTCCCTTAGAAAACCAAAACAAAAAACCATGGAACCCCAAAACAATTACAAGAAAGCCCTAGCAGTGAACTTGTAAAATAAAAACTGAAAATTACTTAACAGATGACACTTTTAAGGGTAGATCAAATTTTGGGTTCTCAACTTTGGCAGTGTTCTTTTAAATGTTACCAAAAGAAACTATGAGAGGAAATGTAAAGTACATTCAGCAATTTAAATTAAAACTGTCTGATTTATACACAAAAGGAATGGCTCCCCTACTTTATTTAAAAACAAAAACCAGCACTTACCACAACTGTTGATTCCCACTGACTTCCAGCTGAGTAATGGACTGGACCCAGTAAATCCTTGCATAATTCTCGCAGGCGATATTCAAACCCTGAGAATTACCAGAAATAAAACAACATGCATAAACATAAAATTATACCCACTACACAATATAAATCACATATAATTTAAGACAGAGTTACAAGTATCTAGACAAGAACAACATAAGGACAAACCAATATGATTTCTGTAAAGGCAAATTATTCCTCCCTAACCAATAAGAATTATTTGAAACATTAAAATAGTGAATAAAGACAGGCTGATGGATTTATTCTAGAACTTCCAAAAACTTTTATCTACAGTTCTCCACAAAAAGGCTGTTAAAAGTGATCTACAAAGGAAAAACAATGGTATGATTATCACATTTTTTATTATAAATACAACTTGAAAGACACCCTTTCTTTCCCAACCTGTCCCCCCGAAAAAAGTCAGCTTGCTTTTTATGTTATGCATGTCTTGTCTGCCCTGGTAGACTACGGTAACTGTTGAAATGATTACACACCACAAAAAAGTCAAAGAGTGAAAGTTGAGTAACTGAGAGGAGAATTACGTTTTTAGGAAGACTGTTTAAAATTTAGGGTTTTTGAACAACACATATTTAATGCCAATACCTAAAACAGCTTGGAAAAAGGATGTCTTTGATAAAGACTCAACATCTCTGCCTGCTGTATTAAGGTGAGAGTATTTGCAATAATCATGTTTCCAGATCCTCTCTAAGAGAGCCTTCAGCAAAACTAGGAAAGACCAGACTTGACATTCTTTATCAGATAAAAAACCAAGATGAAAACCTTTAAAAAATACACACAAAAACTTATCCAGCCAACTTTACATCAGAAAGTAGCAAAAAGGGCAGAAGCCCAATTTAAAAAAAACAACCTTTTGCAAGAGCACTTAAGGTAAGAAATAACATTGCATACCATAGCTCACCTTCATTAACTAGGTACCGTGCATAGATAAGGAGCCAATGGCGGTATTCATGACTGGATTGTAACATAAGTGCCGCTGCTATCTGATTCTCCAGGTAAGCCAGTGTTGTTTCTTGTTGTACTAAATGAGGCATGGAGAACAGTCTTGCAGCTTGCCTTCCTGAACTATAAACCAAACGTGGCACAAAGTCAGAGATCAATTAGAAAAAAATTCCCACAGTGCAGAAGCCATTCTTCTAGTCTTTCACATATCAAGGGTATTTGGTGCATTCCCAGTTTGGACCTCTACTGCCAAAGGCCACTGCCTATAAATCTTCTGTACCCCTGACAAATGGAAAGACCCTTGGACCTGCCTACATTAGCACCAGACCCAGACTGAACCACCAGGGCACTAGGTTCATCAATCCCCCAGTCCCTTCAGACTTTCCACATGGGGAGCAGTAACGAATAGGAGCCTCCACAGCCTCCTGAAATCATCATTCACTCAGCTTGGAAAATGGATTTTACTATATTGTCATTGATTACTTCTCCCTTATCACCCATCCCTCTCCTACCACTGCAACCTCTCAGGTGCCCTCTCTTGTCCACTGGGGTTCTCCACCACCTCCTTTCTCCTCCCCACTCCCATAACCCCTTCCTCTTGCCCACTTCAATCCTGAGTGTGCACCACTCCCCTCCACCACAGCAAAGTTCAATTTATATCGTTTCATTTATATTATAAAATCAAATATATAAGCAAATGAACAAAATGGAACTAACACAGTAAGTTCCTATCATCATCCTGATCACATTGCTTGTATACTGCATCCCTTTCATCTGTTTTTTGTCTTTAACATTGTAAGCTCTTCAGGGTACGGGCTGTCTTCTTGTATGTTTATATAATCCTTTAGAACACTCCTGAACCCCCACCCACAAGCATGTGAAAGCCAGGCAACTAAATGAAGGCTAGTTTTATAAGTGGTCTTTGTAAAAGGTTGGAAATTCTTTTTTTGAAGTTAACTACAATGTTTTAATAAAGTTACTTTTTGAAGTAACTAAAACATCTTTACAAACCTTAACTAATTTTTCATCTGGATATTTTCTTTTTTTAAAAATAAATCCAAACTGTTATTTCCATTCTTTCTATTTTTAAATCCTAATTTTCCTGACTTTTTTCTTTTTTAAAGGAAAGAAGGAAAATAAGTCCCATTACCCTACTTACAGCCACTCTCATTTGGGCATACACATTAGTAAAATAAAATCAAAGTTGGCTATGAGAGGGTATATAAATTAGAAGCCAGGAATGTGAGTGGCAGGTGAAGATGAGCCACTGAGCTGTCTATGGACACTTCCACTGGCTCTTGCTATTCCCTGGTGGTATGATCAGAAGTTAAAAATGTGCAGCAAATGACTAATTAGCCATCCAATCTTCCCTAAAATACTCAAAGATTCCACAGAATAAGCCAACTAAGGAAAATTGAATAAGACAAAGTTGAAGCTTGTAGACCAAGCCACTTTTGGGATGATGGTCCAATAAGTAAGTTATAAAATCACAATGCAAAACATAAGAAATCCAATTTAAATAAACAAAGTGATATTCTATAAACCTAAATGAGAAACACTGCACCATAGGTAAGGACGAACTATAAAAGTAGAATTACTAAGCATAGTATGCAGCCACCTTCTTACTACCCAAATATTCTCTGAGCTAAACAGATACAAGGTTACGAAGGTGTAAGGTTTAAACATACTCTCTGTACAAATCTGATTGACAGATTAGCCCTCCAAGCCACTGATATTTCTGAAAATAACTAAGTAATTCAAACATTCAGTCATCTTGAAACTAGACAACACAACAGAAATTAACACCGGGCAGTTTAGTTGACTGTATATGAAGCAGAAAGAGACCACTTGGCTGATCAGTAAACACAAATAAAATGCCTAAATACATACTTTGATGTTCGTCCCTGTATTATGGCTAAAGGTCCTGAACACAGCATGGCTTCTTGGGATGGTAAACTATTCCTGTAGTCTGCACATTGTGCTAAGGAGTCCTGTTTGTCAGAGACAAGATTCCTGGGGGGAAAAAAAAACAAGAACATATTAGAACACAGCGAATGGTGCATCAGGTGGCAGATGACTCTGTTCTATTCTGCTTTATATTCTATTTGCATTTTCACAATAAAAATTTTATTAAAGCTAATGTTAAAATTATATAATACACAGGTTAAGAAAAGAGTGTCTGTACATCTGGGTATAGTGCTTAAATTATCCAAAAGTACAAAGGTTGGTTCAAACATCATACAGTACATATAGTATATATCAGCAGTAACCCAAATTTAGATTAATACATTTAACGATACACACTGGTGCAATGTACAAGGCTTTGGGCCAAATCCTGCTCACTTTATTTACACAAATGGTCCCATTGAAGTCAATGGGATTAGTCACATAACCTAAACAGGATTTGGCTTGAGCTCTGAAAAGCATAAGAGAAAATCCACTGGCACATTTTACAGGTTGCCATACTTGGAACTCGCATATTGAAAACAAAAATTCACATCCACAGTAGGACCCAGGCTGTACGGAACCTAGGTAATTACTTTCTCATCATGAAACTAACTTTACCGCAAACCCCTCCACACATCAGACCCTGCTCTGAGACTGCTGATCAGCCACTCTGGCAGTTCCCTTACACTGAGGATATGATGCCTCCTTCATACTGACAGGGGAGAGTTGACAGCTACAGCTCCCACTTCCCACATCTAATTAAGGCTATCATCTACAGGCTGGGGAATTGGTTGCTCAAAATGAATGCCATGTGTATGCTTACCAGACAACTAAGATACACAATGGCACAAATACTTACAGTAAACTTGCTTGTTTAATCATGGTTAATTTGAGCTAGTGACTAAGGGACTATTCTTTTATATAAATCTGAGGATATGGCACAAACAGAAAAGTGACAGGAAATTCAGATTCCATCCTCCATTGGTTTAATTGTTGTGGAGAAAAAGACAGCAGCATTTAAGTGCAGGGTCAGCCTTAGCTGTGAATAATATCAAGGCCATTACAGACATGGACTAGAGCCAGGCAGTAAAAATGAGATTTTCTCTGGGGTATTTTTTATTTAAAGGAACCCATAATCTAAACACACAAACTACCATCTAAATATAAGAGAGCATCCAAGTTTCCTGGCAGCTGTTCTGGACTAATTTTTCCAAAGACTATTATCTTTTACATTCAGAAATCATGAACATCTGAATGACCAAACCATTTTAAATCCATGTCAACTTTCAGGCAGTTACAAGCAACCCTATGACAACAAATCAGAGTATATATGTAACAGGTGGGGAAAGAACGGTAAGGAAACAAATTTCAGTCTAAGTTTTTAATTTACAAGGCTTATTTTAAACAATACTGAATCATAAAACATGAAAGGGACTGGCCCAGCCATCCATGTACTAGTATGTGGGGAGCAAAGTGGAAGGCAAGCCCAGAAGTTTCTGCTCTGGTTAGTTTTCAGAGTACAGAATTAAGGGGCAGTAAATCAGAACCGGCATGCTAACACAACCAACTTTATAAACGGTAGGAAAGAATGTGCAACTTACCACGTAGAAAGAGAAGGATTAAAACAATATGCCTTTCCATCAGAGAGGCTCATTACTGGTATACCATGCTGAGTCAGCAAAATTTGAGAGACAGATGTATCACTTCCTACAGATTAAATCAGATCTCATGATTGCCTCTGAAGTAATCATTACATAACATTTAAAACTCTACACATTTAAAGTGTTGTACAGCCATTAATTAATCCTTGCAAGAGCCCTACTGAAACAGGTTCTGGCAGGGAAGCTGAGGCAAAGAGGTGAAGTAACTCACTGAATGCACGTAAGCAAGTCAGTAGCAGAGCTGGACTTAGAAGCCAGGACTCTCAGCACTGAGCTCAATGTACGATTACATGTATCATTTCTTTGTAACTATCATTACATAATCTTGAGAAATTGCAAAATACATAAAGGGTTGGTTAAAAGGGAAATATTAGCAGTATCTCAGCGCAGAATATTCACCCAATTATTTTTCTGTCATCTTTAAAACTAAACCTTTCAGTTTAGCGATATCTCCATGCCAATCTCCTAACAAACTACGCTTGGGAAGGTGTGGATAAACATGCTGTAATGCTCAGATATTAATTGTCTCCTGCTTACCAAAGTGTTCTGATTCTACAGTCCTTCAGAGCATGTTTTGAGCACAGGACCAATTAACCAGGGTTTGTGGCTGTCTATCTGAGAAGACTTCTGCAGTCTGCTGGGTTCATACCACACACACATACAAATACTTCTCAAACTGCCTTTGATTAATACTACTAAGATTAAATCCAGATAGGAGGCCAGTGCGTTTCCTGTAACACTGATTTTTTTTTTTTTTTTTTGCCAGATACTGGTAAGGGCAGAAAACAGATTTGTTAAATTCAGATAATTTCTGATCAATTAAGTTTTAAAATATCTGATTATATGCAAGATATTTATTGGGGATTGCGATAGTGTTACGGGATTTATACACCAGATTAGAAAGTGATTCATGATAACTCTACAACACTGCATTTCCACATTTAAAAAACAAAACAAATTACAGGATCCTTAATAGTCTGCTATCTCCTTATATTTTTATCTTGATTGTTTCTGTGGTAATGAAACATTACCCAGTGATTTCCATTTAACAGCCAACTACATACAGAAGAATACCTATTTATTTTTGCATTACAGGGGTAGGTCGAATTTTAGCACACTCGTTAATGGCTCAAAATATTACAGGAGGGCTGAAAGACTACGGTTGGCAGGTAAATGTGCCCTTTCATACCTGCTAATATTGTTTGCAGAGACTCGTCTTTGACAACCACTGACTGTTTATGAACATCCCTGAAGGGAGAGAAAAGAAGGGGTGGGGTGCGGGAAATCTATACATTAAAAAGAAATGAATACTCCAATCATATAACAAAACAGTTTCTAGAACATTCCTGATTAAAATTTGTAATTTAATATTTTCTTCGTTATTTTGACAACACAATTTTGGCAGGGCAGAGCTGTATGCACCCCTGCTTCCGATAAAGATTATAAGAACTATTATTTGCACTTCTATGGCCCTTTCTGTTAGAGAATCTCATCACACTTTGCAAACATTAAGCCTCACAACACTTCTGTGAGATAGGTATGAATCATTTGCCCCATTTTACAGATAAGTAAACTAATGTAGAGAGAGAGGTTAAGTGAACTGTCCAGGGTCACAAAGTGAGTCAACAGCAGAGCTGGGAACTGAACCATGCCTTCTGACTCCTAGGCCATACTCTAACTGTTAGACAATACTCCTTCCATTGTCAATGTTGGTTTACTAAAAATGAAGATATGAATGCTTTCTATGTTTCCTTCTTTCCCTTAATTCTACAGACTAAAATCACCCTGTCCTAGGAGGTGGCTCAAACAAATGACCCTTAGTAGGATAAATCATCCACTTTCTAGGGTGAAATTCACCCCTGTGCAGAAGTCCACTTAAGCCTGCAAAAGAGAGTAGGCAGGACTCATGTCTTGCATGGTGGGCCCTCTATACAGGGGTGAATTTCACATCCACAAGTAAGACTCAATCGAAAGCAAACCTGATTTGAACCAGAGCATCAGCAGGCACATACCAACCCAGCCACGAGAAAGAAAGAAAAAAAATCTATCAGCCCCAATCAAAGTCATTAACTGGAAGCAGTAAGGTAACCAGTCAATCATAGCCCATGCTTATTGGCAGTCATGACAGCATAATTTAGTACTCACCACACAGACAGCGTAGCAATAGTGGTGAGAGCCATGACGTAAGAACCTGTGCAATGTAAAGCGGAGATAGGCGAATGCAATATAATAGGTGGGAGAAGGCGACGACCACAAGCTGAAAATACAGATAAGGTCCTCTTCTCACAGGCTACACTCACCACATCACTGAAAATGATCAAAAGGAAACATTTAAGTTCAGTGAAATGAAAGAGGCAAGAACTCTTGGGTTATCATACAACTTGAAGGAGGTCTCACTGGTAAATTGTGAGGATTCAGAAAACTTGGCTCCAGAAGGCAGAGGCAAAAAACAGAGAAGAATGTGGTTTTGAATCCTAAATTCAAGTCTCTCACTCTGCAGATGGCGGTGAATGCGACATATCATTGGGGAAGGAAAGGAGGAGTGCCTGGTCAGAATAAGTCTAGGCATACTGGCCATATGAAGAAGAGGTTGGTTTTTTGAAACAAGACCGTTTCCACACACAGAAGAATGGTCTGACAAGACAGTGGAATGATGATGCTCTCTTTGGAAGGCAGGGAGGAAGTTGTGCACTGTCAGGCAAGAGCATTGCAGAGGTGAAAGTAGGGAATTGCTAAATGACAAAATATAAAAGTACCTTTCATGGCGATGTGAGATTAAAGGTTTGAATTACCTTGCAATCAAAGCCCTGGGTGCATGTTTCAAAGGTGGTGTTGGATAGCACTTCTGTCAGTGAGGAAGGCTTATACTGTAAAAGGAGCACTTCCTACCTCCTTCATTAAAGAGCATCAGAAATTTTGGCCCAAATTTTAACATACTTTTTATTTCTATCCTGCTCTAAGGTATGCTTCTAATCTAAACACTGAATAAGGTATGTGAATGATCTGGAGTTTGCAGTTTCCTGTTATGGATGACAGGGCACGGTGTGAAGGAGAGCTCTGATTACAGCTGTACGTAACTTTATAATCAACACTCTTCCTAACAAGCTTGAAACTCAGGCCAGACTAACCAAACCTTGTGGTGGGCTTGGGCTGAAGTTTGAGTCAACTTGGGCCACTGTGAGTTTTTGCAAAACATTACAGCTCAAAACATAACAGCTTCCACAAAAAACATGTAAAACTTGTCAATTTCAGCTGTGATTTATTAATTTGTTCCAATCCAAAACTCAGCCTAACTCTTAAGGGTATAAAACCAGAAAAAGGTTCAGATGAATTCCTGTGAACCAGACTTGTGGGTACTTATGTCACAGTTCGGACCTCAACAAGATCGCACAGTTTAATTTAAACTTCTGATGCAAAAACTAAAAGCTGCTGTTGAGGAGGAGGAGAAACTGCAGGTATCTCTGAGGAAACATGTACCCCACAAAAATATTCTATTTAAAGTGTTCTTTTAAACCTTCAGTCATTGTAGCATTTGCTGTTTAAACAACTGTTGCTTCTAATCATTCAGTCCACTCTAATGGGGGAATTTAATGGAAGAATGCAATGTCTGGCAAAGGAAGTATTTTAATTGGCTAATTGGGACATGGGATGCTATAAAGACTGTGGTTACGTCAGGACCCTAGGGGCTAATTCACTCGTGAGGCTGCCATCAGGTCTACATACAGTGCATATTATATTTATTCATCTAACATGGTTAATACCAAAGCATTGTGTACAGGTTACAAAAGAAGTAACGAAAAAAACAGCAAACCGCAATGACCAGCAAAGCCAATGCCCCCAGTTACTAATGCTATAGGAGGAGGAAAGAGGAACATACATGTCCTAGAGTGGGATAGCAGGAAGAGGAAGAAGAGAAAGGTCTTAGGAAGATGTTTTGCACTATGAAGAATCACACAACTCCATAAAAATAAGGGATCCTGTCATGCACTGTAATAGTGAACTTAATTAAACATTTTGCAAAAATATGCCATGCACGGGGGGTTAAAATAATAAAGACAAATGGGTAGCAATATTCTCTGAAGCTATCAAAATTTGGTAAATTTTAAATACCTATATATTTTATTAATGTCATCAGAAGTTCTCAAAGGGAACCCTGAACAAGATTTCCACTAACAACTTGTTTAATAGTGTAACAATACAGCCCTAAATGCTTTCTCCTGCCAAAGAACTATCCTTTTCTGGAGACTCCTTCTTCTACAAGCAAATTCTCTTACCAGCTTCCAGCTGCAGTAAGAATTCGACTGGTGAGGACAGTTTCCCATTCTTTGCCTTCCCGATTACACTTTAACCTGCTCAGCTTGGAACCTCCCACTGTGGTCATCTCATTCTCCACCTCAATGTACATGGAGGGATCTGAACTTACCTGAAAAAAAGTAAAGGAAAATCTTTTTACACAAAGGAAAACTGCTCAGGGAAGTGTCAAGTAATGTAGGTCCAAAATAGGGCCCAATTAAACCTTGGCGTCTGATAGAGAAAACACTCTGGAGTTTTTTCTTTAAAATTATCCTCAAAATACACCAAATTACTTCAAAAGGAAGAGATTCCAAAGGCAACTGGTCACTCAAGGCTACTCCCCATCAACAATTTCTGTGTATTTTGAGCCCACCAATTTATATTTTCAGTCATCTGTTCTTCCTAAGTCCTGGACACCAAATCTAGTTCAAACAAGGCTGCTGCTGCAGCCTTTCAGGATTCCTGCAGTCAAAGCCAGACTTCTATGGTAAAAGCACACAGACAAGGGACTACGTAGGTACATGAGTCAATGTTATGTTAGGCCCTCAAGGTGCTGAGCATGTCACTTTACCACGTGAAGAGACCTCAGAGGAAATGCCCAGTTTATGTAGAGAGCTGGCTGTGGCGCATGTGTGAAGAGAAAGCATCAGCCCTGTCTGGACCTGCTGCTGCCACCACTTCTCTTGTAACACCAAGGCTAAATAAAGGAAGAAGGGAGGGGGTGCCTAAGAGGAGAAAATATGTTTGGCTTTGAAGCCAAGTCAGGTGAGAAAAGAAGGAATGAACTGCTGAAATGGATTGCCTCTGCAGGTGAGGTAGGAAGTAAGGAGGCAGAAGCCAGAGGGTGCATGTGACTTACTTGGGTCCCAAAGCGAAGGCAGGCAGGGGAGGAGAAGAGGCAGTTGGGAGGCCTACAGAGGCAGGAAGGAGCCAAGTGGGAAAGTCTTAGAAGAAAGTGAGATGGGTAAAGCTCCTTCTTGGACAAGTCAAAGGGATTCTGCTCCAATCCCCCAAATGCCTTTTAAGTAAACAATGTTGCTGTCACCCACTTACTTGCAATGTAAACGATTTCTGTGGGATTGGGGTTGGCAGTTTAAGTGCTAATGCTGGTGCAGAGATGCAAGTGGCATCCTTCTCAGAGGCCAGTGCAGCTGGGGACTGAAAAGCAAAAATGTCAACAACAGTAACAAACAGAGTAATTAAAAACAAAAAGGAAAAAAAACTTATGAACAAATGGAACAGTGCAGGGTTATCACTCACGAAAGCACCTCAGTACATATATACCGTAGTCCAGATTGTGTTGCCAAGAGGGAAACCTCAACAAATGTGGATACACACATCAGAAAAACCCTGTGCAAAAGTTTTTTCTTTTTTTTAAATACATATTGCATAAATACTACGTTTTCATTCTCTAAACTAGCGGCTAAGAATTTTCAGGAACAATATGTGGTCATTGAGATCTGCATTAGGCCATCTTTGACACTTTACATCTGTACTAACATAATGGAAGCTCCAGTATGTTTCAGGGCAAGGCCAGCTTTTGAATGTTGGTAAGGAAAAGGGCTATTGCAACTGAAGGATGGGAAGTACTGCCATAATGTACTAGCTAGGTATGTACTCTACTGTCCTGTACTGAATGGAAGGTCACACCTGCTCAAATGCTTATAATTACTTCACCCTCTTGAATCATACTGCTGACAGCTGATGGAATTTATCATGTAGTTCAAGCAGCAGACATCTGTGTTTTTTGAAGCCAAGTCCTGCATCTAACTCCAATACTACATACATACTGTTTAGCTAGTGACTGCAATATTTGTATGCGCACAGTATACAGATTTGTTATGTTATGTGCACCTTCATTTTAAAACCTTAAGAATTAGGTAAAAAGCAAGCAAGAGGACTAGCTTCAAAATTTGGAGAAACCTTAGCACTCCTGGTTTCACTTGACCACCTTTTGTCTGATTTAATGCAAGGACAACATTTTGCTTTAGTAAATGAATAGTAGAAACCATAAATACTAATACTATGCACATTAATTAAATTATTGACATACTGATTACCTGAACAGTTAAAGTCACAGGTACGAGTCTGGAATCCTTCCGAGGCCTGCCTTTTTTCTTCTTTTCTACTGTTTCTGCCTCAAGTTCTAGTTTACGCTTGGGCAGTGACAGTGGTTTAGTAGCTGGAATCTTCTCCTCACTGTCACTGCTGCTCTCCAGGATATCCTTGGGCTTATTCTCTTTAATTAAATTCTGATCTTTCAATCTGCATAAAAAGTAAACTATTTGTTTAATAATTTACATAAGCTGTACTCAAAGCTGCCGCCCATCTACCCACTATTTGCTTTCAAGCTAAGCATCAGATGCATTCTTAGGCTTGTTTGAATATATCTGAAAAAGTGCAGAGGAAAAAAATTAAGGTAAGAAAAGGCTACCCAATCCTTTATGCAAGTGCAAATATGGAACATACAAAATGCAGCTTCAAGTAAATTTTCTGCTTAAAAAGCAAATAGTAAACTAGGGTGTGGTGGCTTGCATGAACACATTATTCAGCAATCTGAGATACTTTTTAAAAAAAACAAAACTTTTATTTTACCATTTAATGGATACTGTACCACATGAAGAGCAATTATAATATCCAAATCAGATGACACAACTAGAGTTTTGCTTAGAGACTGGTTTCCATTACAGCTGAAATGGAGCGATTCCATTAGGGGCAGGAGGATGGGCAAAGCGCGGGAGGTGGAAGAGAATAAACTGACAGTAGCAAGTTTGCAAATGAAAAGAACACAAGGGCTGTAAATTAACATGTACAGCATGCTTGACATCTCTGAAGCAATGGCTTTCAATGCACATATATACACACATTATGATGAGCATCAGGAATCATAGTTATTGTTAAGGTTGTAATAAAAACCTTTTTTGCAGCCTCTCCCTACCCCCCAGCTTTCCAAGATGTTTACCTGGGAAGGGTGGGAGGAAGGGAATTTTTCATCTTGTGTTGATCTAAACATGCAAGGAATTTTAAGAGTAGTTCTCCTCTCTTTCTTCTCCACATAACAGAGAAATGAGTAAAAGATGGGGAGTGATTTCTATTCCCAGTTCCACTGCTGTTTGTCCATAATTCTTTGCATTTAAGTAGCACATAGGAAACATTAGATAGGCTTCACAACACCCCCTCAAGAGTAAATATTGTTACTCCCATTTTACTGGCTGGAAAGAGACTCAGAGAGGTTAAATGACTTTTGTCCAACATCATACAGAACATCAGTATCATGATGAGAACTTAGGTCTCCTGATACCCAGCCCTATGCCATGATAATAGATCACAGTGACTCTCAGACAAGTGACCACCTTGCTGTCCCTCAACCTTCCCAAGCTTTAAGTCGGGATACTACTGTTTACCTCACTCACTGACAGGGGTACCCAACCAATGTCCCTTCTGACTTTGGGAAGTGGGCAGAAAAGACAATGTACCTCACACACATACATGTGGACCAGTTTGCCATGCAACTGACTCTGGGCAAATATACCCATTAAAGACACAGGAACCCTACTGGATCAGACCCAAATTTTGCTAGTCCAGTGTCCTGTCTCTCACAATGGCCAGAACCAGATGCTTCAGAGGAATGTTTAAGAATCCCACAGTATGCAGATGAGGGGTAATCTGCCCCCCATAGTATGTCATCCTGGTTTCTAGTAGTTAGAGATTGGCTCCAGGCCTAAAACATGAGGTTTAATAGCCTTTTCAAATTTTTGTTATTAATTTGAAAACTCTGGATACTCATGATATCAATATAAATGTTGACTCCCTTTTTGAATCTTGCTAAGTTCTTCGCCTCAAAAAAATCCTATGACAATGAGTTCCACAGGCTAATTACATATTGGGTGTTTACTGGTTTTGAATTTGCATTCTTTAATTTTCATTGCTTGTCCATTGCTCTTGTGTTAGGAGACAGGCAGAACAAAAGTTCCTGATCTACCTTCTCTAGACCATTCATTATTTTATATACTTTTATTGTGTACCACTTATGCATCCCCTTTCTAAGACAAACAATCACATTCTTTTCAATCTCTCTTTAGATGAGAATTTTTCCAAGCCCATGATCATTCTTGTTGCTTTCCTCCGATCCCCAGTTCTGCAATATCCCTTTTTGAGATAGCGTGACCAGTACTGCACACACTATTCCAAATGAGGCCACAGCATTGATGTATATAATTGCATGATCATAGTCTCTGTGTAATTGCATTATAACATCCTCCATATTATTCACAAGCCCATTCCTTAGGTACCCTAACATCTTGTTTGCTTTTTTGACCACAGCGTCACATAAAACAGGTCTTCAATGACTATGATGAAACCCAGGCCCCTTTCTTGAGTTGATACAGATCATTTAGAACCCTGTAAGGTGTCAGAGTAGTTTAATTATTTTCCTCCAATGTGCATTACACTTTGTATTTACTGACACTGAATTTCATTTACCACAATGTTGCCCATAGACTCAGCTTGTTTAGATCTCTCTGAAGGTCATCACAATCTTGTCTGGTCCTAAGTATCTGAAAATAACCATGTCTCACCTGCAAATTGTTCTCTCTCATTACTCACCATACTTCTTTCCAGGTAATTAATACATATGTTAAACCAGTGATTCTCAACCAGGGATAAATGTACCCTTGGGACTACGCAGAGGTCTTCCAGGGGATACATAATCTAGATATCTGCCTAGTTTTAAACTGGCTATATAAAAAGCACTAGCGAAGTCAGGACAAACTAAAATTACATACAATGACTTGTTTATACTGCTCTGTATACTATACACTGAAATGTAAGTACAATATTTATATTCCAATTGATTGATTTCATAATTATGTGGTAGAAATGAGAGCGTGAACAACTGTTAAGTACTAGTCTGCTGGGACACTTTTGTATTTTTATGTCTGATTTTATAAGCAAGTAATTTTTAAGTGAGGTGAAACTTGGGGCACACAAGACAAATCAGACTCCTGAAAGGGGTACACTAGTCTGGAAAGGTTGAGAGCCCCTGTGCTAAACAACACAGGACCTAATATGAAACTTGAGGCACCCACTTCAAACCTTTTGCTATGGATTACAATTGAGCATTTAATCCTAATCTTTGTTTTCTGTCTTTTAGCCAGTTTTTGATCCCTGACAATACTTTGCCTCTCACTCCATGACTAGTTAGCTTCTTTAGTAGCATCTTGCATGAAGGAACTTGTCCAAGGCCTATCAGCAGTCTAAATAAATTATATCCACTGATTTTCCTTTATCCACTACTTTATTGACACATGCAAAGAATTTTAAGATTAGTGAGATACAATATTCCTTTGCAGAAACCATGCTGGTTAGACCCTATCATATAATGATCTTCCAGGTGTTTTATTATTCCAGGTGTTTAATTATTGTTTCAAGCAATTTGCCAGATGTAAGGATTAGGTCTATAATTCCTCAGATCACTTCATGAGCCTTTTTTAAAATACAGGTACAAAATTTGCTACCTTCCAATCCTCCGGAATAGTGGGGGATTTTTTTTTGTTTGTTTGTTTGTTTTAAGCAAAAGGACAGTTTTATGGGAGGAAATATGGGACAGGAAAAAAAACGCTGTATTTATTGTAAATGGGGTGACTACATAGCTCGCTGGCAAGACACTGAGCTTCTACACAATTTCTTAAGTGGTCTGTCTGTGCACACTCACATCACCAAACTGAAAGGTTTTCCTTTTCTCGACTCTGATCATGTGGCTCCACAGACAAATACTTGAAAAGAAAATGTATTGCTTGTACAAGGTTCTCAGCACAGAACTGAAATATGTCTGCAGCCATTGGGATCTATTTTCTATGTAATGTAATTTAGGTTGAGATGGAACTCCCTGGTACAGGCAGGCTAGATTTTATTGTCTTCCATGAAGACCTCACATGCAATGATTTTATCTTGAAACAAAAGTTTTAACTAAGGAAGATCTGAAGAGTTTTTTTGGTCCCATATGCTTCAGGCTGAAAACATAAATATGAGTATCCATGGATAATGTTACCTCAGAAAATCTTTCCTACTCGTAGCTCTGTTTCATTGCCCCCTTCTATAGAGACCTGAATTAATCTCCAGAATCCCAGCACTGATGCATCCATACCTCAGAGAATCATATTGTTTTAACACTGTCTGCTTGTGTGCCCTCTCCTGCCCTGTACCATCACTTACCTGTCTATGGCAGTCTGATTTGTATTTATTACAGCAGAAGTCCCTGAGGTGGCTTTGGATCGTTCTGTGAATCTCGAGTCAAACGCTTTCATTGGTTCAATCTTAGATGGAGTTGTTAGCACAGAGGAAGATGATACAGGGGGAGCAGCTGAAGCAGAGGTAGCATTTATACTATTAAAGGAGGAAAGAGAAAAAGATTGAAAATATATTTGGAATTGTGTAGTACGCAAAAATACATCAGCATTTATCAAAACCTCCCACATGGACTACAAGTTTCATTAAATTGGCCACTCTTGGACGTGTGTGAATTAAAATACACCACATCCTTTCATGTGTCAATATCCTCTACTCTCAAAAATTGTTTATAATAGATCTGAGAGTTGAAATCTTAATGCTGCTGCATAAAGTCTTTTCATCTAGCTATATCCAACTGATTCATTCTTTATAATTCTCATTCCTTGATTAAAAATACATATTATCTGTAGGCATGTAGTGTCCAAGTACAATAAATTAGCGATTATGTATATGCAGTGGAACAGCATGAAATGATCTGTAGGTCTCCACTGCATATTTATTTTGCTGTAGCAGACTGAAAATTTTACACACAAGCCTAGCTGTTGCCTACACTACAGTTCAAACCACATAACCTGGTTCTTGCAAACACTCTTTGAACCACACAACAGAACCTTACATCACAAAAAATCATCTAAATAAGGTTTGCGCACTTTTAAAAAACTCAATTTAGAGTAAATAAAGATGTTTTAAGGGGGCTGCAATCTTGTACTAATAGCAGCCCAGTGTTTGTAAGGATGATTTAGTAGTTACTCCAGTGGATAACAACCAAAATACATCTTACTTCACTGGGGAAGAGCATTTCCAGTGCATGCCTAGGGATTTGTTCAGCCCTGGGAGGGTTAATTAAGTAAACTGCAGCGTTTTAAAGCTACTAGTTATATCCCAACTCAAAGCTCAATCCAACAATGGATGCATTTCCTCAAGGAAAACAGAAGCGTTCATGCTAGTTGACTTCTTAGTAAGTGCCGCATAGTGGTGCGCACTGGATGTTAACAAGGATAAACTGACTTCACAAAAAACATGGGTTTCGTATAATTAGTTCCCACCACTATTAAAAGAGTAACTGAATATTAATAAAATCTTGAAGTATGCAAGACAGTATTAGATTCTCAATTAATATTTTCTGTCAGGAAATCACTTTAGCAACTGGTCATTTAGAGAAATATGAAGGAAAAGTCATATAGGTTAAAAGAAATGAAACCTCTTGCAAACACTGACCCATCTTTATTGACTGTGTCATCTGTTGGTTTTATACTGGCTGCCAGTGGTTCTAGAGAAGGCTTTGAAGTGCAGAGGGAATTGGTTGCATTGGAATCTAATGACATCAGTTGCTGATTACTTTGAGAAGACATCATTGAGCCAGCCAGAGATCCAGATATCGGGATACTATTGAAGAATGCTGTTGAAAAATCCCTATATCAAAAAAAGATTAAAAGCAAGCACATATGATTTTTTAAAAATTAGTAGTTTTTAAAGAAGTATTTTAACTTTAATATCACTTGTGTGTGTATAAACAGAAACACTTAAAAACCCCTCCATTTTTTCAATATATTTTTCTCTCATCTCTACTGCAATGTAGGCCAGTGTGGTGCTTTGCGGTTTACCTCTGTTAATTAATGAGGCAGACGGAATACGCATTGCTTTGGGGTAATATTTGTTTGTGTACAGCTGAAGAACAAACAAAGGGAGCTCTCCCATTTCTGGTGAAAACATGTTTTAATTTAAAGAGTTTTTATAGTGTTAGTTGACAGATGCAAAACATTAGTTTAGTCCTGTTGAAGTTAACAGTACGAGCTGTTTTTTTTTTTATGGGAGAAAACCTATGTCTTAAGACTAACCATTCCAGACTGGCTCTCAAATCTTACTATTAAGAGAACACTGGGATAAATGCAGATTTTCACAACTGTATGCAGGATATTTCCAGCAAAAGCCAGCTACCGAGTTCAAATCATGACTGGCATGATTACACAGGATGTAGACACATGCTTCAGAAATTGCTTTGGACGACAGAAGTATAACAAGTCCTTGGAAAAGGGAGTTTATTTTTCACTCGTGGCTCTGATCTTGGGATCTTTTTTCCATGACCTTCCCTCTTCCAAAAACAATAGCTAAAGCTGCTCATTCTGAGGACACAAATCCAGATAATCTAAAACACTGAAGGATTCAATACACAGTATATTCCTAGAAGAGGAAAAAACATTTTTTGGATGAGACAGGAAACCAAGGATGGGACCACTCAGTCATTCAAGATCCCATAGCTCTTGGAATGTGCTGGAACAAAATCGCAATCACATACCAGCCAAATTCCAAGTGGGATTATTACATTCTTCTCACCTAAATGTCTGTGTATTTAATTTGAAATGATTTTCACTTCTCTTTCTTTAAACTATTCTGCAGTATTATTTTCACAGAACCCAGCTGCCACTTTCTACCCTAGAAGTGGCTGCATTTTAATGGTAGGTAAAGTGATCATTATAAAGCACTTTGAAATCAATTCATCTTAAAAGTTCTTAAATATAAGGTATTATAATACGCAATGGGTTTAAGATGGACCTAAATTTTGCCAGTGTGAACTGGAATAAGTAGATGAAAAGGTCAAGGGAGATAAGAAAAGTAAAACTTCAAAGTATACCCAGTGTCCAGCTGAGCTATGCAGAGAGGTGTGATCCGCCTCCGGCCATCTGCAGTCCGTGTTTCAACTTGTTTCTTTAAAAGATTCTGTTGGGGGAAGGGGAGAAAATAATGTTAAAATGAATGCTTTCTCCAGTTGACACAAGACTCTGGTTAGGTGCAATGAAATGAAAAATGCTCATCAATAATTATATCCTTTATTGTAGGGAAGATTTTTTTTTTTCCCAACTGTGTTTCTGAACCAAAGAGGCCGCAAATATTTGCGCACACACTCACTTGATCTGCCTTCCTGTCATCACAAACAAATGGGGCTTTTAGGACCATAAACTCCATGGAGCAAGGATTGTCTTTTAATAAGAGTTTATTTAATCTCTAACACAATGGAGCCCAGATCTGTGATTGGTGCTCTTAGACACCACCATAATACAAACAATAAATCAGAGATAAATACAAGGTAGAACACTTTTCACAAAACCATCACTTCATATCTGACCTCTCAGTACTCAACCTCTAAGGAAACCTGCACAACACTTTCAAAAGATGAGCCTGGGAGTTTACATTCATAACTTTGTTAGACACTAAAAGATCATGGACTTAATAAAGACACTGGATTTATGGCTCATTACAACAATCTATAAACCACTAACCCTCCTTTGTCCTAGGACTGCAGAGGTCATAACTGCTCATTTCACTGTGAATAGTCTCTTACACCATATTAACTTCATACGCTAAACAATCTGCTCCACCTTGTATTTAGCTGTGACACTGAGTACCTTTCCCAGACCTGAAGAAGAGCTCTGTGTAAGCTCAAAAGCTTGTCTCTCTCACCAACAGAAGTTGGTCCAATAAAAGATATTACCTCACCCACCGTCTCTCTCTAATTAGATAATTATCAAATTTGTACTGGATACTATAAAACCACCATTCAAAAGGCCTACCTTTCTAATGTCCTCCAAACTCTCACCATTAACCATGCTCGCCACTTTGGGAGCTGCTGTTGCAGTCCCTGCTGCTTCCCGTATTGCTGCATTCTTCTGCTCCATCTGCTGCTGTTGCTGTCTCTGTTGATACTTCAGCATCTCTGGATTCTCAATAATGGTAGTAGACAACTGAGCCTCAGTCATTATTGCTAAGCTTTTACCATAGGTGGACTGATGAATGTTGCTCTATGGGTTTTAAAAATGTAAAAACAAAACCTGATTACAACTGCTAGCAATACATCAGTGATTGTGCTATACAGACATTACACATATCTATTAGCATCAATGTACAAGTGCCTTCAGTACTATTTACACATCATTCAAAAAAAAATTCTCTCTCGTTATATTTTTTAGATAACATCCAACTCATTAACTAACTTAACTAGGGTAGCAAAACTTCTGTTGCTAGCAGCGATAAGGGGGGAAATCCAGCTGATAGCAAAGTACGTTAAAAAGACTTACATACAAGCTCATAAGAGTAATTTTAAACCATAATTTTGAAATCAGGAAGTCACTCCTTACTACTTAGGCCAGACAAATGTTTCAAATGTATAATGCAATGTAAGCAAATGGGTATTTGCCAAGACAGTTTCTACTCTGGAAAGGATACTTAATACCGCAAGTTGTTTCTGAACTTGATGGCTGACTTTACAAAAAAACTCCCTGGTTTTGGAAAGCAGACAAGACCACATTTTTCTATAATATGAAAATCAGTCAACTACAAGCTTCTATGAACAGTTTTGAGAATATTATTGAAATGAAAAATAATGGATGATCATATTTGTCCTGAGAGCTCATAGTACCTTCTCCTCCTCACTAAGTGGATCTCCAAGTTCATCCTGGGAAAAGTCCAAAAAGGCCACTGATCCGTCCATGGAACACACCAAGATCCCAAGTCCATTTAAGGTCCTGAAAGACAGTAAAGATCTTTGTTTTGAATACATGAGTTTTAAAAAGTTTTCTTTGCTGCATTTATGCAATCCATAGATGTTTTACTGTAAAAATAAATGGTTAGCATAAAATTTATTACACCAGAAACTACTGAAGTGATCACAGAAGTGGGGCAACATGGGATAGTCAAGGGACTATGTTTGATAACCAGTGACTACATACATGCATGTGTTTTTGAACATGGTGCTCACTCACATTAATGACCAGGACTGTGGAAAACCAAGACTAGGGATAAAACTGGAAGAATTTAAAATGTTAAGTACTAAAGGTGAACCAAAAAGCAAGAATACAAATCTATTTGCTTCAGAAAGTATGTGCTAAATATGCCCACTAATTGGGCTAAGGGCAGCATTCAGCACATAAGCAACTAAAAAGCTTCTCTTTTTAGGCACTGAGAATCACAGTACTATGGTAATGTGTAGGATTCAATCAAGAATGGGGGCCACTATGTAAGGCAAACAGAGTGGGAGACAGTCACTGCCCCAAAGAGCTTACAATCTACATAGAAAAGACATACAGAGAGTGTGGGGGAGAAGATATACAAGCTGAATGATGACCAGCCATCTCTGCTCCATTGCGATTCCATCCCTCTGTGGTGTCAGCAATAATAGAAGCCAGATGGAGCCTGGAACTAGCGCAATAGTCTCTGGCTTAGGCCAGAAATTTTTGTTTTTCTCTTTAGTATACTGCACACAGAGGCCTCACTACTCTGGTACACAGCATATGCACTATACCAGCATTTTTCTGGGGGCCTCAACAGTGTCTGTAAAATAATTTTTTTTTAAAAAGCCCTTGTGGCCCTTATAAGGCAATAACCTTCCAAATGTGGCCCATTATTTAGAGACTTGGGTTTTTTTTCCTAGAAGAGGCCTTGACCACTGATCCAGTAGCTTCTAAATTCAGTTTTCCCCCTAACAGGTAACAGAAACTTACAGATGATGTGCCACAGATTAAATGAAGACAGCAGAGCGTTGATGGCAGAAGTCCTGCTGAGTCAGTCCAATTGCAAACAGTTTTTTAAAAACATGTATCATGGCTGCATGAGAGACAAAGAAAAGTTTCTTTGTCTTTACCATAGGATCTGCAGTGCCACACCCAGTCATATTGTCCCAGATAGCAGGTAACTTAGATAACCCAAACTCCCAACTGGAAAGTGAGTCAAGTTTCTCCTAATAAGTTTTCTGCTTGCTGGACAGATAAAAAATTCTTGGATTCAGATATAAACATTGGGATAGTTAGATATCCACTGATGATGAAGAGAGTCAGTGCCTCTGTCTGAGGGTACAATGCCAGATGAACATCAGGAAGGCACCAGTAAAACCATATGCAAGGATCCATCACTGGACATTGACAATGTCACTTTTTGTTCTGTGTTTGTACAGAACCTAGCAAACTTGGGCTCTTAAGTGCTTCCACAATAAAATAATAAATAATATAGACCAATGTCTTATCTCCCTTTTTGGAAAAGATTATGGAAAATGTAATGGTGCTCAGATAGAAGAATGATAGGTACAAATTTACAACTCTAAAATAGAGAAAGCTCAGACAGTTCTGGCAGTATGTACATTTCAGATTTCCTTGATCCAAGTCAGTATGATTTTAGACCCGGGTACAAGACTGAAACTGCACTTCTGAGAAAGGTTCCGTATTACTAAGATTTTAGCCAAACAAATTTGATTTTCTAAACAGGATATAAAGCAACAAGCTTTCTGCTGATCACTTACTGTTTCTCTCAAATATCCCACAAGAACATTTACCCATACACTCAAAAATGTTAACTGGATATTGCTTCTAAAGACTTTATAACACTGAAAAAGGTGTAACTTGCAGATGAGGCAGCCTTTTCTTTGAATAGGTAACGAAACTACACAAAGCTGCTATACGACAGCAGCACGAAAATCAAGGCACTCCTTTATGCAATTATACTACTTAGTGCACCAGCCTTAATTCATTAATGTAAGTAAAATGTTTTGAAGTCTTTTGATGGAAATCTCTACAGGAAATATTACTGAATTTGACAGTAAGATCCATGGAGAAAGCATACAGACACCTGACCAAACTGTACATATTCTGCTGCCTTAGTAAACAGCTTTCAGGTCTATTATAGGTATATCGGTATGGGTGCACAATTCCCAGTGGTCCTCTATACACTCTATTATGGGAATACTACTTATTACCTACTTTGCAGGGGTGGTGGGAAACTTAACGAATGTTAGATATCCTCAAATGAAAGGCTCAATAGACTGCAAGGTATAAAATATATTGCATTAAAAACTATCTTAAAAGAACATTAAGGTTGCAAAGTCAAGCACTCAGAAGTAACTATGATAGAATTAAGGTGGCCTGTCCAACCTTAATTCGGCCCCCTCGTTCATATGCATTACGATAGTCTTCAATTACATGTTCACATACTATTTTTTCCCCAGAGGACCTCCTGCCTCATTCAGTGCATAGATTAGACAGCGCTCACTGAATGGGTAGCTATTCAGTACTCCTTTTTATCCTCAACATTCAATATGTGGCCCCATGCTTATTTACCGCTTACTATTCAAACCCTGCTCTGAAGACAAAATTATTATTACTATTATTATTAATTTCCTCATTTTTATGGCACTCATCACCATAGCATCTGAGTAGTCCACAATCATTAGCGGATTTATCCTCAGGATACACCCCTAGGGTGAGCTGGTATTAATATTTTCAATTTTACAGATGGGGGGCATTATTATAGCACTTTATATGTTCAAAGCACAGCTCCCAGTGACTTCAGGTGCAGCTGTAAGTGCTCAAAACTTCTGCAAATCAGGCTCAGTGTGCCTCAATTTGGGCACCCGAAAACTGGGAAATACATACTGGCCATCTGTGAAAGTTTTAGTTTAAGTGACTTGTCCAGCATCACATACGAATGCTGTGGCAGAGGCAGGGATTGAATCCAGTTGTCTAGGGCTTTAACCATGCGACCAACCTTTCTCTTCCCTCATTCACCACACACCTTCCAACTTCTGCAATAAATGAGACAAAGGTTCTAAAGACAACCACCTCATTCACTATACAAGCCTGATACATGCCCAGAGCACCACCCATCCTATGAACTGAATGAGGCAGGGGTCCTGTGGAAAATATAGTAGGGGATCATGTAATTAAAGACTGCATCATAACACACAAGAAGGCTGAATTAAGGTTGTATTTGCAACTTCAATTCTGGTATCTCTTGACTTTGCAACCTTAACATTCTTTTAATGTAGTTTTTAAAATGTAATTTTCTAGGTTTAAAAAAACAAAACTGAAAAAAAAACAAATTCCATCATGTGGAAACATAATGATCCCCACACTGGTCATCAGCAGGGTTGAACCTCCCGATTTACAGCACAGACCTTGACCACCTGAGCTAATGAAGTAGTTGATAGTAGCAGAATCTTTTATCCTCTGTAGGGGCCAGGCACTAGAGAAGAATGATATACATTTTGCCAGTGGGTTTCACAGATACTGCTGACAGCAGGATTTCTGTATCTCAGCTCTCCTCTGGGTTCAATTCTAGGTTCTGAGGGGAGTGCCCTCTAATGGTTACAGACCCTGCTGCTCCTGTTCTTCACCATCCCCCCGCAAGCATGGCCCTTCCCTGCCCCCAATGTTTTTATCTCCCTCTGCTACTGCCCCCTGCAGCCAGTCCCATTCCCCCCCTTCTCCTATAACTGCAGCCTGCTGCCTCCAGTCTGTCCCTGTGCCCGTCTGTTCCTCACCCCTTTGCTTTAGAGTCAGGCTACTTCTTCCTTTTCCTTCATGCTGCCTGGGCATCAGCAGGGGAAGACAAAGATGAGTGAGGATAGCTAGTAGCCGCCAGGGAGGGAGCCAGAGGCAGGAAGAGAGTTTGTTATGGAGAGAAGAGAGCTAGGGCTGTGGGGGGAAGGTGTTGAAGAAGCTGGAGAAGGGGGGGGGATGGGATGGGTTGCAGTCAGCAGCAGCCTAGGGACTTGTGATGCTGTCCAGCGGTGGAGGGAGCCTGCGTGAAGGAACCTGGGACAGCCTCCTCCATTCTGCCCCTGCCCCTTTTCCTCACCATCACCACACACCTCTTACTGCCTGCCGCAGCGAGGGCTGGGGCTGCTGGTGGCTGCTGCCACCTGGGCCTCTCTCCAACAGACAGCTAGAGGCTGGCTCACGTCTAACAGTGGAGAATTGCGAGCGCGTCTCCCTACCTCAGCTGTCGCACCACAGCAGCCCACGATGGACGGGATGGATGATGGCAGGGAGGCAAGGCTGTCAGAATACATAATGGCGCTGCTGAACGCAGGTCATTCCCAAGACCTAACCTCGGGCAGCAGAGTGTGTGTGCGTGTGTGTGCGCGCGCGTGTGTGCGCTTTGTCACCACAGAGCAGGGGTGGACAAACGCTTTGGCCCGAGGGCCACATCGGGGTTGCGAAACGGTATGGAGGGCCAGGTAGGGAAGGCTGTGCCTCCGCAAACAGCCTGGCCCCCCCATCCGCCCCCTCCCACTTCCCGCCCCCCTTAGAACCTCCGACCCATCCAACGCCCCCCTGCTCCTTGTCCCCTGACCGCCCCCTCCTGGGACCCCCGCCCTTAACCGCCCCCACCGGGACCCCACCCCCTTTCCAACCACCCAACTGCCCTGCCCCCTATCCACCCCCCCGCCCCCTCACAGGCCCCCCAGGACCCCTGACCCATCCACCCCCCCGCCCCACTCCTTGACCCCTGACCGCCCCTTCCTAGGACCCTTGTCCCTAACTGCCCCCCCAGGACTCCACCCCCTATCAAACCCCCCCCTCCACTGGAGTAAGGGCGGAGTCAGTGCTCATGAAGTGGTCACAGCAGGCTTCTTAGAGTTGCCAACTTTCTAACTGCACAAAAACAAACACTCCTGCCTTGCGCCCTTCCCCGAGGCCCCGCCTCTTCTCTGATGCTCCGCCCCCACTCACCGCTGTCCCCCTCCCTCCCTCCATTGCTCGCTCTCCCCCAGCTTCACTCACTTTCACTGGGCTGGGGCAGGAGGTTGGGGTGTGGGAGGGGGTGAGGGCTCTGGCTGGGGGTGCAGGCTCTGGGGGGGCAGGAGGAGGCTTAGGGCTGGGGCAAGGGGTTGGAGTGCGGGCTCTAGCAGGGAGTTTGAAGGCAGGAGGGGACTCAGGGCTGGGGCAAGGGGTTGGGGTGTGGGCTCCAGCCGGGTGGCACTTACCTCAGGCGGCTCCCGGTCTGCAGTGCAGCGGGGCTAAGGCAGGCTCCCTGCCTGCCCTGGCTCCGCCCTGCTCCCGGACACACCCAGCATGTCCAGCCCCTAGGCGGAGGTGCGGCCACGCAGCTCTGCAAGGTGCCCACACTCGCAGGCACTGCCCCCACAGCTCCCATTGGCTGCTGATCCCGGCCAATGGGAGCTGCAGAGCTGGCGCTCAGGGCAGGGCCAGCACACAGAGCCTCCCTGGCCCCAGTGCCTAGGGGCCACAGGGACATGTTGCCACTTCTGGGAGCTGCACAGAGTCAGGGAGCCTGCCTTAGCCCCGCTGACCAGAGCCTTCAGGGTCCCTTTTCAACCGGGTGTTCCAGTCAAAAACTGGATGCCTGGCAACCCTAAGGCTTCTTGCAGCAGGACAGGGAAGTGGGACCTGGGCTGGAAGATAGCTGAAAAGCATGATGTCCCACACAATACAGAACTCTGGACAAAACCCACACTAGACTACATGCCCTCGGGAAAAACACACCTGCTTGGAAGGTTGCTATGTTCTATGCTGTGATTGGTGGGCCGTGTTATAGTACTTTATAATTTCATTGTTTTCTGTTTGATACTTGCCTTGCGATTTGAAACTCTCTTAACTTGACCCTTCCACTACACTCGGCCACAAAGGAATGCATACCTTCTTACATAGCACTGCAACACTTTTGATATAACTAAATTATTTATTAAAGAATAGAGCAGCTATGTTGAATTTTCTGAATGAGAAACTACCAGGAGGGTCAGATACATAAGCAAGTATGGACACTTAAAGAACTTCAAGTTAAAAAAAAAAAGGGAACCATTTTGGAGATGGGAGCCATTGTGGATTTTTTGGGAGGGGAGAAGAGGGATTGAGATGACATACTCGAGTCTTCTCGCTTGCATCAGTGTAAATGAATAACTGTATATAAGTTACATATGTGTAAAATCCTTCAGGCCCATTAAGTTTTACAAAATAGTAGCAGCTTGCTCAAAAGAGGAAATTCTAACAAGCTGAACTTATTCTACAAATGTCTTTGTACATCATAACACTGTATTATTATTATATTTTATATCCTTTAGTTACAAAGACACTATTCTTCCCCTGCAAGGAGATACACATACACTCCAAACACACAAAATTTCAAATGTAAATAGTTTCCCTGTTCTGTAGTACATTTTCATCTCATCTAGAGACACTAAGGGCCTATTTGGTACATGGAATAATAGAGTTGAGTCAAAACTAATGGAGTTATCAAAGATATTGCTGCAACTTCAAAAACTTCAGGTCACACTGATGTGGTGCTCAAATTATGCTCAAAATGTGAGCAGTGTTGCAATGTACTAGAATAAAAACTTCCACTGAACAGATAGGTACAGAAGTAGACAATATTTTGTTTTAGCTTTTATACAAAAGAGAAAGCCATCTTACCATGAGATGTCCATGATAGACTTGTCAAACAGCTCATGTATGACAACTAAAGGTCGTTTCAGACATGTGAGCTTAAAATGGAAAAATACAGGAGACAGAAATTTAGGAATATTATACACAACCACATAATCCCATCCTCTTCCAGAATCTAATAGCATTTACCAAATCTTACCTCCTGCAGGAATGCTATCTGTATGCCTGATGATGTAAGATCTGGAGTATACCTGGAGTTAGTCATTTCTCTATAGAGCACAACCCATTCCCTCAAAAGTTTGTATGACATTCAAGCCCCACTTTTAAATCTTCTGACCAAAGTAGCCCTCTCTCTGTTGCAGATGTAGAGCTCTCTACCAATTCAAAGTAATTCCAGACCCTGGAGAGAACTTCTGTTCCAACCTTAACTGAGATAAGGAGGTTGCTCATTGGCAACATAAGAGAAAGGCAGAACATAGATCAGGGTAATGCGCTCACTTTCAGACTATCAATGTGTAAGTAAGGAAAGCCAGTCAACAACAAAGGGAAACTACCAATTGTTCCTAAAGAGGGGCAGCCAACCCTGTATTTATGGATCAACTTGATAAGACAATAAAGAACTGAAAAAGCAAAAGAATTTCCCATAACTTGTTCCAAAACAAAGAGGTGCAGTACCTCTAATTCTCAGCCAGTATACTTAGCATCCCAGATACCTCGCTCTAACAGAAGCTACAGTAGGAGAAGGTAGTATGGTTTAGTGGATAATGAGGTTACCTGGGATTCAGTAGAGCTGGGTTCTATTTTGGATCTACCACAGACCTGCTGCGTGACCCCAAGCGAGTTATTTCACCTTTTTGTTTCTGTTTCCCCTCCCACCATCTATCGGTCTTGTCTATTCAGACTGTAAGGTCTTCAGGGCAAGCACTCTCTCTTACTATGTGTCTTTGCTGTGCCTAGCACGAGATCCCAATCTCTGCAAGGCCCATTAGGAGCTATAATGGGACATACTTAAGTGACACTTTGATTAACAAAACACCGGTTATTTGGTATTTTTGCCAGAAAGATTTAGTGTTATGCACTTAAGTGATTGATGGATAAATATCACACTTAGGCTGCTTAGAAAGGAAACAGGGAATTACAGGTAGCAACTGGCATGTTCTGGCATATGTCCCTCATTATGAACCCATACACTTTGTTTAAGCCGATTCGCTGCCTTATTACAGCTTCCAAACCAGTCAATCTTACATTAAAGTGGAGGAATAACCATTTTTATCCTCAGCCACAGTTTGAAAATATAATTTTACTTTAGACTTTAGAATAAAAGTCAAACCAGATGTTTGAAGACTTGGATTTTTTTTTCTTTTCTTTTCTTTTTTTTTTTTTAAAGTTCTTTCTACCCTGCCTCTATTTCCTGGCTGAAAGCAGAAGCTGGAGACTGAGGCCAGTACAAAGCAGGCAGGGGATCAGTCAATGCAGCAGCAGCTAGGCTGTGCTAACTATGTTCCTTGCATTCTGCAGAGCAAGCTCAGGGGAAGCCAGATTCCATGGTAGGGTATGCTGAATATGGGATAGGAGGAAGGCTATTCAATACTCCTTTTCAACCTCATCATTCAATGAGGCCCCATGCTTATTTACTGCTTAGTACTCAAACCCTGCTCTGAAGACAAAAAATTATTATTATTATTAATTTCCTCATTTTTATGGCACTTATCACCATAGCATCTGAGTAGTTCACAATCATTAGCAGATTTATCTTCAGGATACATCTCTAGGGTGAGCTGGTATTCATATTTTCAATTTTACAGATGGGGGGCATTATTACAGCACTTTATATGTTCAAAGCACAGCTCCCATTGACTTCAGTTGCAGCTGTTAAGTGCTCAGAACTTCTGCAAATCAGGCTCTGTGGGTCTCAATTTGGGCACCAGCTCCTCTTCTCTGACAACAGCAGCATATTCTATCACTGATTCTCTTAGTCCCTCATGTACCATTAGCCCTTGGAACTGGATTCCCTAGGCCCTTTGCTTCCCGAGTTAGTTTCACAGAGGGAGAGATAGCATAGATTTGTTAGTCTCTAAGGTGCCACAAGTACTCCTTTTCTTTTATCCACAACCTAGTTTCTTCTGGGACACTGTACTGCCTACCCTGTTCTGGCCCAAACATCAGCAGAGACCTCAGTCCCCAAAACTTGATCGAGAATAAATCACTTCAAACGTAAATTACAAAAATCAACGGGAGATTTACCTGAATATACTAGAAATTGTGGCTAAAGATATAATCAACTTTTCCTATAATTTTTAAAAACATTTCAGTGCTTATTTCTAAAACAATTCAGGATAATGAAAACAAACTTATTCCAGTGCAGTATTTTCCTACAATCCCCTGACAACAGGCAGAGTGGCCAATAAAAACTCTATCTAAATGTAAGATCCTAATTCTGTACACCTGATCTCTGTGCTAAGTCCTTTAGTTGTCCAAGTGATCACGTCAGCCAATGAAAGCAACAAAGGAAACTTACCCAAACAGAGAGGGACCGATCCTTACTGCCGACAGCACAGCAGCAATAGGGACAGCTTGGCTTGGTGGAGCTCCCATTCTTTTGTTTCTTTTTAAAGATTTTTGGATTGAATTTCTGAAAGGCAGAAAAAAAACAAGCCAAACATATTACAATCAATGAATTATTTGTAGGAGGTATTTGGAGTTTTTTAAGTTAATTTAATGCTCACAAATGATGTCAGGCTAACCTCTCTAGCCCGCATCACACGTTCAGCACAGACAAAAGCAATGCAGGTTTCCTCATACTGCCTACCCAATGTGTCTCAGCCTTGAGCTGGAAGGACACCTTCTATGGGTCAGAGTGTTTTTGTCTCCATAGTCAACTCAGTCTTTGACATCTCTGACAAATGCACCAACAGGAATACCACATTGTATTGGTTTTGTGATGTGAACATCAGCCTGTTTGGAACCGAGCTCACCTGGGTGCCCTGACAGAAGCCATGCCGGGCAGACGGATGGGCAAGTGGGAGAAAGACCTGGCCCAGGCAGGTGCTGCGGGGAGGGGTGGAGGGAAGCCCTGAGCCCCAGTAGAAGCCATGCTGGGTGGGGAAGCCCCAGAGCTCCAGCAGAAGCTACAGGGAGAAACAGGTTCCATGACAAGTCGCATTGATTTCAAAGGAGATTTGGCCCTGAGTAAAGAATGCAGGCATGAGGGAAACGGATTAGTTCTAGCCTCTCTACCTTTTCTTTGGGTGGGGGAGGAAGGTGTTAAATATGAAACTAGAAGAGAGGTGATGAGGAAGAGATGGCAATTGTCAGTTCTTTCCTGTTTCTGCTTTCCAGCAATTGTACTAATAAGAATAAATGTTAATAGAATTGGGTCCGAGGCTGTACCTGAAGTCAGCAAAGGATACGTGGGGAGTGTTGAAGTTCCACTTCTTTATGTGGGCAGCCCTTTTCTAAGAGCTCAGTTGTGAGCTGCCTACATTGTGCCCACAGTGAGAAGTAAGAGATGAGAAAGGCATCACCTTACAATTCTGCACATGGAGAGAGAGGAAGGGGGGTACAGGGAAGACAGCAGGTTTGGGGAAAGTAAGTTGTACCGGAAAAAGGGCTTGTGCAGCTTACTCCCCCTAGGGAGCAAGAGGGAGGGGAGGAAGAGACCAAATAGTGATTGAGTCACAATTCAGTACCCGATATGACTAAGAGGAAGCACAACTATGTGTTGTCCCTCACTCAGGGTAAGTGAGGTGGTGTTATTAACTAAGCGACATTATTAATGTCATTGAGGTGCAAGTGTATGAAACCAAGACCTGCAGATCTTCCTCTGGAAAATATAGATAGTGCAAAGACCTAATAGGAAGCAGTTGTTTTAAGTTCAAGTCGGGGGTGGGGAGGCTGTGTGGCGTGGCCCCTAGGGAAGGGACATACAGGTGGGCTAGTGTGCGTCTGGCAGCTGCTGGTTTGTAAACAGTGCCCTCGCACTGGGCTGGGTGGAGTGGGGCTGGCCCCGCCATGCCATGCCCTGCCCCATTGCCCCTGGCCAGCCCCTCGCTCCAGGTACTGACCTCCCCCTGCCATGTTCCATTGCCCCCATGGGGGACCCACAAATATGTTTGGTGCCGGGCCCACAAAAGGTTGATCCGGCCCTGGCCGGAAAAGCGCGCCCAGGAGCACAGCTGGCAGCTCACTGGGCACCAGCCAGCGCAGGCGCAGCACCGCCCAAATGTCAGGTGGACCGCGTCCGTGCGGCTGGTGCGTGCATGCGTGCACCAGCCGCCGCATGTGGTCCTGCTCCATGCTATCCCTTGTTAGGGGGCCCATTGACTGTTCTGCCCTGGGGCCCAGAATTGCTGTCAGCAGACCTGCTTCCAAATCCATGAAATAAAAAAATTGTACAGGTGAAAGTCTACACTTACCTTCAACTGACAGATTTTTAAACATCCATGTATCAATTAATAACTTTTATCATATTTACATCTACCTATATCAGCTGTTTCCCTCTGTTGCGCATAAAATATCAAGAGAGCATATTTTCTCAAAGCTATACTTTAAGGAGACGTTACCCTTTAAATTTACTCACCACGACTGTCACTGCCTTGCGGTGCCCTACAAAATCCATGTTGGTTTTCCATCCATCTCTCTCAATGATCTGAGCAGTAGGTCCAGAATTATTCATGGCATGAGCAGAAACCAGATAGTGTCCATCAGGCGACCAGCTGAGACGCAGAACATGTGTTGTCCCTCCACACTGAGAAGAAAAAAAAAAAAAAAAACACATTAGGCCTTTAAAGGGGTCTAGATTCATTGATCAGAGTCATTTATGACAACTTTTGAGGGTGCAGAAAAAGGAAAGTTAGATTTTACAAACTGTACGAGTGATTTCTTGTTTCTTTCAGGAGTATAACACAATTTCAGCAGTAACATTTCAGTACACTAAATTCTCAGAGCTTCATCCCTATCTACATTGTTGGTCCAATCTAAGTTCTGAAGCTGTAACCTAGGAGCTAGAGAGTGAATAAGAGTATCTGGTTATTGTCAGAAAAGATGCAAAAATGGAGAATGACCGATATTGAAAAGATGCTCTCCAGGACAATTTTTTACATGGAAAGAACACCTGAAAATACCACTCTTTATATTCTGCAAGAATGCAGAATTCTATAAAATACTGTACACCAAATATTCATCATCCTGGTTAGTGACATGGCTGCAACACATCAGTTGCAAATTATGAGACCCAAGTTTGCAAACGCACTACCTCACAGACTCTAAATGAGTGCAATGAAGAATGAATGCAAACGAGTGACTATGAAGAACATTGCTAGCCACATCACTACAAACTTACTGCAAAACAATCTACTCATTAGCCCCAGACCCGGAGAGGTCTGATTGCCTTCTAGCCAAAGTAAAGTAACCAGGCAAACAAAACAGATTTTGGTGCAGGGGGAAGAAAGGGGAGGCACTTACTTGCCTTCATGTTTTTACAGCAGATATGCAAGTCTAGTCAAAGTCACTGTACTACATTTGCATCCTGCTCAGAGGCTAATAGACAAACTTACTACGTCTGCAATTCATAAAGCTATTAGCACCTGGAAAGATCACTGACTGTGATTAATCTTCAAAAAATATTTGATAAAGCTAAGACTACAGTATTTTGCATGTGAACCCTATTAAAATTAAAACTACAAAGGCATCAGTGCAATGAAAAACTGGGAAACAGCACCCTCGCCTATTGTTGGCTTTATCTCAATTGCCTGGAGACACTTCCCACCCTCCAACCCCTAAAACAACACACCAAGCCACAACACAATGCCCTTGGCAATCATATTATAAAATGCTTAGTGCTGGTAAGGTGCAAATATTGCTCTTCAAAGCTAGGACTTTAACAAATACAAGGACTAAGTTTTGTTTATTTATTTATCTACTCCTATATGGGCAGAGGGAAGGTATCCTGCCAGAGGGAAGATACCTGCTGCAAACAGGGGAGTAGGATTGATATGCTCCACAGGCAGCTCTATCCAGCCCTTGCAGCTGTGGCATAATGTGCCTCTTTACAGGGATATGGGAGGGCAGAAGCAATTATTTGGGTTAAGACACGCTATTCACAAAGGTTTGTTCATATGGTCTGAACTCAGTTATTTTATGTTCACAAATAGTTGAAACCCCCTTTTTGGACAGAAAGTCACAGGAGAAGCAGAGAGCTAACTTGTACACATAGGTGGTACTAGCCCATTAGGGGCCATATGCAGGAATATTTTTGCATACACGCACACACACGCATATACACACCACAAAATAAAAAGCAAATAGGGGGGCCCCTTGAGCTGCTCAGGGCCCTAAGCAATTGCTTAGTTTGCTTATGCCTAGTGCCAGCTCTGCTTGTACAGTTGGGAACTCCAAGTGGGATAAGAGCAGGCACAAACCACACTGTAAGCATTTCAGTCCTGTTTAATTAGCTAATGTTTGTACAGGGCTTTGAGAGCAGAAGTATTATAACTGTTTTTTAATTTGTTCACCACGTGCTCCTTAACACATGTCAGATACCTCATCAAATGGTTTTGTGATGCTGGTTTCTAACTGCCAGTCCATGGTCCGCCACACCTTCAAGCTTCGATCATCAGCCTGAGAGGCTATATATTTCCCAACAGGATCCCAGGTCAATCCCTTCACCAAGCCAGAGTGTCCCTTCAGAGTGGCAAGAATTTCTGCGTACAGCAAAAAGTTAAGAGATAACACTTGGATGCTACCATTCCCTTAAAAAGGTTATTTAACTATAGACAAAAAGTCTAGTGGAGATTTCTAGGGTCCTTCTGAAGCACCATATTAAATGCAGCCTGATATTTTTGTTGGATGGTCAAACACCAATGTACCAATCAAGCTCAACCTGTGTTCAAATTAAGCTTCTTGTACAAATGAAGCAAGAAATAAAAAGGGTATTCTGACAGCATAATGAATGGAAGTCATTGTGCAAGAGATAAATAGATCCAGACCAGCAAAGACCAGTTTATTATGAAACTTTTGTCAAGCACTGGAAAGTAAACAGCAGTTTAATTGGAACCTAGTTAAAATATGCACTTATTCCTCCCTCTGTTCTCACTAACCATCACAACAGCTTCAACGTGGTGCATTTGTGTACATGATTTATGTCCAGGTTACATATTAAATACTGTTTAAGCATGACAGGCCCACTAACCTAGGGACAATGGTATCTATACCACCCTGTTGGACAGTGTTCAACTGCCACTCCTGATCTCTTGCCTCTCAGATTGTTTAAGGAGAGGCTGGGAGCACTGTATAACAGCATTTTTAGCTTGGGAGGGTATCACCTCATGTCAACTCTTCTAGCCATTTAAAAGTGAGGCTTTGATGGGCTTCCAAAGATGGTAGCTGCTACGTGGAACAGGCACAAAAGCAGAAAATAGGAAAAGAAGGAATTCTTAGAACATCTTCAGGATTTGAAAGAGATATATATATGTATGTTTTAAAAACAAGCCAAAAGGGAAAATACTAGTAACGGTGATGTTTATGCAAAATCAGCAGCACAATCTGAACATAACCGCTCTTTATAGTGGTGGTGTGATCCACTTCTCATTTTCAACAGCTGAGCAGATTCCAAGGTATTAGTCACTATAGTAAGGGCAGGATGCCTGCTCTAAAATACACCCTACCTGTTCATAGTCAATGAAAGACACTGACACAAAAAGCAGTCCGTTTTTGTCACTGATAATTATATTTGTATATACATATCTGAATTAAAAAAGTTCCCACCTGGGAATTTGACAGCATTCCAGATGACAACGGTGTTATCCACACTGCAGGAGGCCAGCCAGGCATCATGAGGAGACCATGCCACATCCATGACATCTATTAAAAAAAAAAGTCCTATCTATATGAAAAATTGCACTTGAGCTGCAAATTGATGGCCAAATAGATTTAACTGATTTCACCAATTAGTGCAGCCCCTGTTTCAGAGATGAACTTGCTATGCATGTTACATGAACACTATCTAATTTGAGACTCAAAAGTAAAACTATCATCACTATGGTCCATATAAAGCAAATGAACCAAGGGAGTGAAAAGGAAGCCTTCCTTTGACTGAGCCACACGCAGAAGGAGCTGTGCTAAGTCACAAACTAATATTCCCTTATATCACAACAAACTATTTATATTATTTCCATATTTAATATCCGATTACAAGATGGTTAATAAAAACCATAAGCTATTTTACCTGCAGAACCATTTTTTATTGTTCCATTCCCCTCAAGGTATTCTTTAGTCAAGGCTTATTTTTTAACTTTAGGACAGATCATTTAAATAAGCACAATCAAGTTATATTATATGTAGCTCTGTTACCATCTGGCAATTGATAAAATACATTTTTATTTTGTTTTTGACAAAAAGCAATAAATACAGAATCAGATTTCCCATTCTGGTGATTTTCCTTTATTGAAATTCTGTTTTTCCAGTTTCCTCTAATCTTTGTGTCATCTTTAATATGGGACCCAAAAGGAAAACAGAGACTTAGAAGCAGCTTTACTGCCATCTGAGAAAATGTGCCAGGTTGCAACCCATGCGGTGTGCCATGGATGCTGAGATCCTTCTACATACTGTTAGTGTGTCCCAGCTGGGCTGCCAGCATTTCCACAAGAACACTAAAGGCTGGTAGCCCTAGAACACTCATATCTCCTTTCCCCCATATTTCACTACAAGCCTCCAAATCCTTTAAAGACAAAGTTGTATTTGTTATTATTTCAAAATTGGTCACAACATACTGAAGGGGAGGAAAGGTGGTCTTGTGGTTAAGGCACAGGACTAGTTATCAAGACCTCTATTTGATAGCTTGTGCACCCTGCCCTAAAATCTTAGGGAAACTAACTGCAGACATTCATTACTTGCAAGTTTTTCTGCTTCTACTTCAAAGCTTTTATGCAGACAGGAAGGATAGTCCAACGGTTAGGGCATTAGCCCAGGATTTGGAAGATCTGGGTTCCAGTCCCTACTCCACCACAGACTTCCTGTGTGACCCTGGGCAAGTCACATACTCTCTGCCTCAGTTCCCCACCTATTAAAAATTGAAATTATAGCACGTCCCTACCTCACAAGGGTGTTGTGAGGATCAGTACATTAAAGATTGGGAGGCACTTGCAATTATATGGCTTAATGGGAGGCTGTATAAGTACCTAAGATAGAGAGATATAGAAACGTGATGGCCAGGGTGTTTACAGGAACCAGAATCTCCTCTGTCCAAAGGACTTGATTTGCACTTAGTGAAGCAGCAGCAGGAGATACCACAACACAATATTATTCCAACCCAGATGGAAAAAAATATCTCACTACCACAGTCCACTGTGAAACACTGATGGAAACCACACAGCCCCTTCGGACAACTACAAAATTAACACATGCTTGTCATTTTTTATAACCAACTTTTTATAATTCATGTCAAAATAACATCATTCCACTATAATAAGATAGTAAACAGAAGACACTGTTTAAGATAATACTAACAATAAAAAAGTATTATCCACATTTTACAGTTGAGCACACAGCCTTGCAGAAGTTAAGTTATGTGCTCATCATCACAGAGCACAATGGTAAAGTCAGGAACAGCATCCAGGAATCCTGACACCCAGTCCCCTGTTCTAGCCATTAGACACATTGCCTCCCTTAAATAAAAGCCATCTTCTTCTCCCCCCTTTTAAGGCTCCTGACACTTGATGCTATTTCCTCATAACCAGTTTTAATAGTTAGTGATCTGCTGTGTAGTGAGGAGTTCTATGACCAACTGATTATATTGTGAACAAGAAAAATATCATGTTAATGTATACAAAATATTTTTCAATATACTCTCTTCAGATTTATTCTACACCTTTTCACTTACCCCCTGAATGGCTTCTGAGGATTGAAACACATCGCCACTGTTCTACATTAGCAAGTTTACTACTGGAACCAAACACAGTGCTAGGTCCAATGTACCTAGTTAAAAAAGGACCAGAAGAGTTATTCACAGAAACCACCTCAACAAGTTACTCATTAACTGTTTGTTTTAGAATATAGTATAGCTGTACAAGTCTACTTTCTGCTCAGATATTATCACAACGGGGAATGAGACGAAAATAGCTATACTGTTTTATATGAAAGTGAAACTTATAATACCTGTAAAAGCTACATAAATATACTCTATACTACTATGCTTCCTAAAGCAAGTTGATAATGATAAAACGTAAAATATCTCTTTGAAGAGTATAATAGTGAAGCTGTCTCCAAACCCAGGGAGAAAATGGCTCACCTCCTACCCAGAAAAGAGAACACACTAATGGAAACAGACTACTGTTCAAGACACAGGTTATCAGAACAAACTTCCAATGTTATTGATCTGCAACTGTGACTTCCTCCCTGCATGCTCTTAAGGCAAGGAGCTAGCACTGGGGGAAATATTGTGAAAATAGACAGAGATAACTGTTAAAATTAAAATACAAGTTGAAAAGGAAAAACATGCTTACGCAGCTCGTTTCCACACCATGATCAGTTTGTCATCGCCCCCTGAAGCCAAATAAACCCCATTGTTTGACCACCGCACACAGTTCACACAGGCTGGAAAATGAAAAAAAAAAAAGTTTATAAGATGAAAAGCCAAAAAAAACCCCCACGGTTCCATAATGAGAGCAGATTTCATTTTAAGCAGAGTTTGGCAGGAGATGCTTGGAATTTGTTAAATATGCTCACTCCACTCAAAGCAGTTACTCTATCTGCTTCAGATAAATGGATTGGCACTTATCTTTCAATACCAGTTGAATAACTTATCTAAGTTTCAACAACAACCTATTCTGTCTAAAAAACATTTAACAAAAATATGGTTTAAAGGGGAAAAAGTAGCAGTTGTCTGACTAAGGAAATTGTTTGTGATAAATGAAATTGGATTAAATTACAAATGCACCTGGAAACACTATATTTTCAAGAAAATCAAGGAGCATATTATTCAGATGAGCTCATTTCAAACATTTTGCATGCATGGTACAATATATTTTATATGGCATCTCTTCTATCTTAATTCCTTCTCCTGCCCTTCTCTGTAATCCAACTGGTTTTCAAAAATGATCTACAAGTTATTTTTTGGCCCCACCAAATTAGATGGAAGAGACTCATATGCAAGGGATTTCCAGATGTATCTGAAGAACTGTCCAAAACATATTCTATAACTTGACAAGGTTTTCTGCTGAACATCTAAAAAAGGCATGTAGCTGAGGTCTGAGACCCTCTGCAGAACATCACATATTCTTTACTGCTGAACAGAGACTTATATTTTTTCATTACAGACAGACGTACTAACAGGTAATTTGCCAAGGCTCAAAGTCTACAGAGAACGCTTCTATGTTACCTAAGTGATTGTCCATCTGACAAAGCATCTTGGGAATATTTTCATTCTTTTCATCTTCCTCTTTGAGGACGGGAGCCATACTCCAGATCACCACCTTCCCAGAATCCTGTCCTGAAGACAAAGAAGAAATCAATATTTTATAGAGAACAAAAATTTGTCTGAACTTGTTTTCAATTTCATAGAAAATACTGGCTCTCTGATACTGCAGCAATAGGTGCCCTAGAAATCTTTAACACAAAGATATACTTTTAGAGTTCACATTCTTTTCTTTCATTTACCACAAAGCTATTAAGATGATCACATGTAATTTTTCAGAAATAGTAAAAGTCATACTGTATATAAAAGTAATATTTTGACTGTGAGTTGTCATGTACACAAAAATTAAATTTAAGTTCAAGGAAAGGGGGCATTTAAACTATTGTTAGCCAGTATTATATACAATATCAGTTTTATACAGAACACCAAGATTATACTTAATATCATATATTGTATTAATGTTTTGCATAACTATGAAGTGTATTAATGTTAAGCTTTTCTCAAAAGCCTGTATAATTATGCTACGACAAAATGTACGATCCATACTTCCAGCATCCTTTGTACTTAAGCCAAGCCTCTTCTTGGTACTAAGGGACAAAACGTGCTAAGGTACAGAATGCTAAGGATAGGTAGTATGGAAATATATCAGAGTGATTAAAATGAACTCTTGTTGATTAAAAATTAAAAATAAACTCTTGTTGATACCTACCCAGCATGCATCCTGTACCCAGGTATAGCTAGTATAAGATGCCTATAAGTTTTGGTGACTTCTGGAAAACTGTGTTCAAAACTGACAAGAACTAGTGAGTAAGTCTTAGGTAATATTGTGAAAGTCATAACCCTCTGGGATATAAATAAAGCAGAAGTCAGCCCATGATTTCAGAGCAGGTTTGAAGACTCTGTGGAGCTTCTATCCAGACTTATGAGATATTAACCCTTGCCTTTGTGTATTGCGCTGATCTATCTTTGATTAATAAACTCTAATTGAGCCAAGTTACCTGAGGTTTTATTACTCAATAATTGAAACTGAACCCTAACACTACTAAATTCTATTTGTGTATATTAATATACAAAATATTTATGTTGTGTACAAATATATATATAATTTTATTAAAACGTTTAATCCCAATTTCCACCAGCTACCAATATAAAAGGCCAAACTGCATGTTTTACCTTTGTCTAAACAAGATTTCTGCCAAGTAATTTTGGGAAATTAAATACCAATATTAGTAGCAGCAGACACAATCAATGTTCCCTCTAATTTTTGACAGGCCCTGTGTACAAAAAATTTCTTCTGTGCAAACTGTTGTGCTTCTGTGCAAATTTTTGTGTGCCTGGTGTTTCGCCGTGTGTGCGGGGTTTAGGATCTGTGTGCACGCGCACACGCGCACAGCTTAGAGGGAACAATGGACACAATACAATTACTACAACTGCTATTCTCCACTGATGTCCAAGAGAACAAGCATATGGCCACATCAGTAAGCATGAACTTGCCACCGTAAGCGTAAAAGTCTAGTTTATCCACTGCAGCATTTTTACATATGCATGTTCAGGGTCTTATATCTCCAGGGAATAGATAATTTTCCTAAATGATGAGCTTAAAAGAAATGGATAAAATGAGAAAAATGTGGTGAGGGCATGAGATTATTATGGCCCAGAACTCCTTCGTCCATTAGTGTGCAAACATACCTTGTCCTCCAGTTGCAAACTTGGTCCCATCTGGGTGAATATCAACTGAAAATATTGGCTTTCCTGGACACAGAGAAAGAAAAACACACACACTGAGATGGACCCATGTTCCTGAGAATACAGTACTGCCAATTAAATCTCAAATGTTCTGTTTAGTCAAGTAGCAATTTTCTTCTTCTAAAAGTTCTAATCAGCATATAACAAATACAGATGACTAGAAAGTATAAAACATCCAAATCGTAACAGAAACTACAGCTTACCAGATTAAAAACCTCACAGGAATATAGGATTTCTCATGCCAGAACATATCATATCCTGCCTCCGCAGTAGCATAATGCTTCAAAGGAAGATAACCTCCTCCACAATGCACCTGGCCAATTACGTAAAGCTTGGGAAATAACTTCTTTCTGACTCCTATCAAACTGATGACCTGAAGCAAGAGATTTGATTTCCCCCTATTTCAGCTTGTTTAACAACAAATATTATTGTTCATATGACCTAGTTCAATTTAAATCCTGCTTTAAATATATACAATCCTGTAACACCCAGAGGCTTATCAAGTTATTTATATGGCTTCTATCACCACAATAACAAAGCACCCCATTAGGATACAGAAGATTAGGAACTAACCAATTCAATCTTAAATACTTCAATTAAGGTCCCCTAACACATCTACTTTCAAAGACAATAATCCTAGTTTTTGTATCCTCTCACAAGGTCGCCCAAATCACTGGCAGAGCTGGAAACAGTATTTGGGAAACCAACAGCTCCCAGTCGCCACTGCTCTGCCTGCATCCCTGCTGTAAGCACTAAACCACCCTCCTCCACCATACTATCAAACAGTTCTAATCACCTTTGCAGAGAATGTTTTTTTAACTTGCAGCCTCCCATGAGGCCAATGAAACCAACAAGGATTAGCTGGAGGAAGCTGAATAGGAAGTGGAAATTCAAGCAGCAAAATTCAACAAAAACAAACAAGAGTAACAAAGGATTTATATAGTCAAACAAAACTTCATGCAGCAACTGAAAGATATCTGAACTTTTTTAAAAACTAAAAATGCTGCCACATGTCAAAATCATCAGCATCCCAGTGGAAAGGAGGGCAATTATGTCATAACCACTCTGTAAACGCTAACCAAGAGTATTAGATTTGGACATCTGAGCAGTTTCCCATATTGGTGGAATGGTTATACTGTATCTTCATGATATGTAAAAACACAAAAGGAAAAACTAGAGGGACTTGACTTATCTGTCTAAGGTATTTGAGTTATTACCCGACACCATAGTATTTGAGTGCCTTTCACATTAAAATGATAGCAACAGCAGAGCCCACAGTGGGTTTTGTGAAGTTCCTGATATTTCTGTTGTTGGGGTAAACACGTTGCTTGGGGTAGGGCTGTTTATGTGTGTTTGTTATGATGATTTGTTTCAGGGTATTTTTTTTAATTATTTATTTTATTCTTATTGAAATACTGACATGATCCCAGTAACATCCTACAGGCAGCGAAGCTGAAGTACAGTAGGATAGCACCCAACTTGCATTCTTTCCAGATCCAAGTCCCATAAAACACATGAGCTGTACTTTAAAAATTGTGGCTCTTCTTCAGAGGGCTGTGCTGCATCTGTCCTTTACTCTGCCAAACTTCACGTAAGTTTCAGAGATAACCCATATATTCTGGGAAGCACTGGCAGCAAACAAACTTCTGTAAAAAAATTAAACAAAAAACGGATCTTCAAGGCTCTAAGATTAGAGAACTAGGAGACTAAACTATTTAGACCGTGTCCACGTGAGAAAGTTGCAAAGGTTTAACTTAAGGTGTTAGTTAAACGGGTGCAAATCACTGAATGCTTATTTCAGTTAAAGGGGTTTGTACCCGTTTAACTAACCAAGTTTAAAAACTGATTAAGCTAAATTGATGCAACTCTCTCAGGTATACAAGTTCCTATTCTATTAAACGAATTGTCAGCAACACTTTGCTTGCCTCTCAAACCTCCATCCCCTGCCCCCAACACGCCCCCAAACAAAGGATGGACACATGATAAGAAAATCAGAGTTACAGCCAAAGCAGACACTGAGAAGTTTTTTTGATTGGCAGTCATGTTGCCTCCTTGTTTAGATAAAATGAATATGTTAGGCATTCTGGTGCATAATTATAATATCTACAATTGTGAAATAAGCTGTTATACCTCTTCCTTTGCTGAAATTACTGGCATCAAAATATTTTATATTGTGCTACATAAAATTACCAGATAAAATGTGTTTCTCCTGAGGAGTATATATGTGAGAGTATGCATGAGCAGAGAAATGGTTTATCATGAAAAACTATCAACCTGCAGAGTGACCAGTTGTGGGATACAAAGTCAAGCTGCAGCCTGGGGACACTATTGCCCGTGAAAGGTAATTTTTTCAAACACAAAGGACAATAGTTTGAACTAAGCACTTTTTAAAAATGGAGGAAACAGGATACAATTCTCTCCTTTTCCTTCCCCTGTCCCCTTTGCTGCTACTTAAGCTATCTTAATGTTGCCAATTTCCGCTTTATCCTTAGAAGCAGGGTTTCTTAAGCAATAGCAGCCAGTTTCTGTGTTCAGGTACAGTTTTGCTGCCAAGTTCCACGCAGCTTCATGTGTGATGTTTATGCAAATTATTTAATGAGCTATTTTGCATATATGGAGCTATCTGCATATATCTAAACTTAAAAATGGCGTGAGTTTCTTTCTGGTGAAAATCAGCAATGGTGTATGAAGTCATCAGTTTATCTACAAGGTAACAGCAGGCTCATCTCTGGTTTGGAGGAGAACTTCCTCAGTGACCAATAGGAGTAGTTCAGTCTCCACAGCCCATTTACTGTTGGCTTCTCTGCTGAGTCTGCCACTTAGTACAAAGCATGACAATGAGTTTGTGATGTGGGAAATGGAATGGAGACCCACCAATCTCATCTCATATAGGAACCAAACATCCATTAGTTAGTACAAATTAAAAGTTGTTCCCGAGTTAGCTGGCTTCAGATTGGTTACCTATAGGCAAAAGGCTGTGAAGCTCGTTAGCAAGATCTAGAGGCATCCAGCCTCCTAATAAGTGCTAACACACTTTCCAAAGTCCGGTCTGATTTATGGAAAGATGAGTTTATTTGATCAAGTTCTAGTGTTTTTGGAATTTACACAGGCAGATAGGCAAGAAGCAGACACCACCACCAACCACTGCTGTTGCACCAGAACAGAAGCAACCAGCTCACCGCTCACTGGACATAGTGGTCAGCAGCCAAAAGGGGGAGAGCTGAGGCTGCTTTCTTCACAGCACCCTGCCTGCGGGGCTAGGTGAGGAAGCATGGGATATGGGGAGAGGGGCAGACAGAGCGGGGCACACAGGGCTGCTGGGGAGTCACATAGACGGGGGCTCAGATGGGCTAGTGTGGGGGGGGGACAGACTGGAGCAGGGGTTGAATGGGAGTGGGGGTGCAGGGACACATGGGGACAGGAGTCGAGGGGCACAGGGACACACTAGGCGGAGCAGATGTGCCTGACTGACTGGGAGAGGCTAGAGGTCAGCCAGGGTCTGCATGGGGGAGACTCTCCAACTTGCTAAAAATCCCCTTGCCCCCGCAAAAAAACACCTGTTCCATACTTCTCCTACCGACATCCAACAACCTCCCAGCTCCCTCCCAGCAATTACTTCCCTCTCCCTCAGCTCCTTGTTACCCCTGACTCCTCCAAGCCTTTGCATTGCTTCTGAGGAGTGCGGGAAATAAGTTTCTGTATTGCAGTTTAAATGAATTATTACTCAAGTTCTGTATTAATATGCCTAGTAAGGAATCTATTTGTTAAAAAACATTTCCTGAATCTTTTGTTGTCTGTATTGTTACAAACTTGTTGACAGGTATTTTGAAATAAATTACCAAAATAATTGAAACTGGTGTGATTATATTGTGTTATTTTGACAAAATATGCAGAATTTTGCAGAATTTTTATATTTTTGGTGCAGAATTCCCCCAGGAGTAGTTAATGAGTGTACAGCAGGAAGGACGTTACAGAAGTCAGGAGTGAATGTGTCACAAATTGCATGCACAGGTATGAAGAGATGCTTGTCAATTGTGCTGGTAGTGGTGCCTGCTTCAATCCACTTTATCTGTGTGGTCAATTTTTGGAAAGTGGTGAACAGCAGGGACCAAAACATCTGTCGCAGGTGACCTAATGACTGTGGTCCCTTCGACACCAAGACACCCAAAAGCCATGTTGGCACATGCAGCATGCAGAAGCATCGTTGTGTCCGTTTCCTCTTGAATATTATACCAGTCTTGGGCTTCTTCAGCTCCTCTACTGGTGATGGACTTTGCTACTTCACCTTTGGAAAAGCATCCAGTAAGGAGAAGTGTTTGTGTTGGGTGTGCTAATACGCTCTCAGGTTCATTTTTAACCATATATACACAGAGGAATTTTACAAGTGATTATTGGTTAGATGCTACATTTAGAAACTTTTTCCATGGAGGCACAGGGCATCCACCAATCACCTGGTGTTTCTTGCATCCAACCTTAGATCCTGTCCCATGCTATCTTTCTACAGTTTTCACAGAGTTACTCTCATCATATCTGTGTCAAAGACTTGGTTTATAGAATTAGCTTTGTCAAATCCTTTTAGGACCTGCCTCAGGTACTCAGCAGCCAATTCTCTAAAAGTGTGGAATTTGTTGCCAGCTGTTATTTTATGACAGCCATGGTATCTCTGACGTATGCCATCGTTTCTTTGTTGCATGCTCTTAGCTCATGGATTCTTTCAGCTTGAGCTTCCAGCTGATGCCCTAATTCAGCTTTGTATGTTCTTCTCATTGTTCCATCAGCATGGAAGAGGAACATGGGGCAGGTCCTATTAGGTGACTAAGAACAGTTTCCATTGAAACCTCATTTCTGCATCTTGACAAGGATCTGCGGGAAACAATTTCTGGACTGGTAACTGCTGTGAGTGTCCTTCCCTCATACACTGCCCCATAGGATAAGGGAAGGTGCATTGACTACAAGCCTAGAGTCCATCGGTTCTAATTCCAGCTCTTCTATGGACTGTTCTCAATATTTGTATGCACTTCATAGCCCTTATTAACCAAGGCCTCAGTCACTTACTTTAGGGAGTCCGCTATTATTCACCCATTTTACAGGTAAGATAACAGAGGTTGGACAAGGCCACTGCAAGCAGAACTGGAAATAAAACCCACTTCTCTAATATGAGAAACCCAGTTTCATCCATTTTGCCATGCTACCTTTTGGAGGGAAGGGTCCAAATTATGTGCTATTTAATCCATGCTAACATTGTGGGTCTTTGTCCCTCTCTAGTCTAGACCACATATAAAGGTTTATAAGTCTTCTGCTGCCTCCATGCTAATGTGCATGGTGTTTTAGCTCAAGTGGTAGAAGCTTATTATTTTTAAATTCAAAAATCGTAGTTTCTCGTACTCACACACAAATTTATGACGCCTCACCAGGAATGCATAACACACATGAAAAATGCATGAGTGTCACATCAGGTCTGGACACAACTCTCAATTTTTTGCATGGCAGTCCTAGCAGCCCCTTTAAAGATCTACATAAGCACTACTATGGATTCTGGAGTGACCATAGGGACTAAGCAGCTCCTATCACAAAGACTCAGTGAGGAACGTTCTTCCTGACATGTATGTTTTCTGTACTTCAGTGAACCATGAAAAAGTGAGTGCTCCTCGCAGCACAGGCCACCTCAGAGCTTCATAGAGTTGTTTAGTCACCTGACACTGTCTTAACCAACTGGACTATGTTTGGTGATTGAAGAATATTAAATATACATAAAAAAGTCAGTTATGAATGCCATACAGAGTCTGCAGCAGCAAGCATTATACAGCGGCTGCAAAGCCACTTGCATTCTAAATCTCCCTTTTCACTTATTTGAACCGAAACAACAAATACTTGAACTCAGACCAATAGGTGAATTTTTTGGAACATTTCAGAAGAATTCATTCAGCTCTGAGTTAGGCCAGTGAGATGTGGAGGAAATATACCCCTTTTAACTTGGAAAAGCTGTTCCAATTTTTTTTGCAAAATAATCCCTTACAAAATGGTTGAATTTACTGTGGAAAAATGGTTCAAAAAATATGAGAGGCTGTGGGTACAGAAAAATTCACACACCAGTTACGAAGACAAATAGATACTTAGATGTTTAGTTCCCTTTTACATTCAAGACTTAAAGTACATTCACTTGCAAAAATGAAAATAAAATAAAACTAGCACACCTGCCCAATATTTTTGAATATTACCATTTAATAGACATGCCTGGTCTGTTAAATATGTGTAATCAGAGATTTCATTCAATTTAATGAAATCATTAGACACAACATGCCTTCGGTGTTGTAATGATGCTCACTCTGTAAGATGGTAACACTTTGTTAATCGGAGAAATCTGCTTACTATACTCCTGTATAATGTATCATTAAACAAGAGCTCACTGTTGTAATGATTATTATTTTGCCATCTTTTTACATGGCAAAGAGTTGTAAACCTCTCAATACTTCCTAAATAAATAGTACCCAAAAAAAGGCTGACCTTTAAATATGAACTATGGCTAATCTTCAGTAAGGAGCCATCATTTTGACAAGTTTAAAAAAGAAACACATTAAAGTTATAATTTATTACAGATTTTAATTGGCACAATATGAAATTACTGCTAAGATTTTAGTTGGATAGGCATATGCACAAGTACAGTTCGACAAAACAAACGTGCACCTTCGGAACTCCAAAACTAGAGGTTCAGGGTCAGCACGAGCAAGTGCTGTATTTCTGAAGCATATTAGAGAGATTTTCCTTATCAGCTCAGCAGCACAGTTCCAGGGCTATGCATGCTCACAACTGCCAGACTGTTACTATGTTATTCTTTGACGAAACTGGATAAAATCAGTACTAAAATTGCACACTGTGAATGTACATTAATTCCTTTACCAAACAGAGATTGCTTTTAGATAATGGCGTCTTATCTCTGTTCTGGTGAGTTAGACCCAGTACACTTGGTTCTTCTCTATCCCTTAAAATATGGAACACTTCAACAATCATCAGATTCTCTATCTTCAGTTTTCCAAGCATTTCAAGAAGTACATCTGCTTCCAGTATTATGAAGTTACAGATGTAAAATGATTAAAAAAAGAGAAAAATGTATAAATGTAGTACAGGAAGGAAACTCAGCAAGACAGAGTTGTTACCATCACCACGCTCTATTTCTTTTGTCTGTTAAAGTTATTACTCACTTTAGTGGGCACCACGAAACAAAGATTAAAGCATTTAAGAACTGCTTCACTGTATTTGTGAACAGTTTACAAACCACAGGTATGACATTCATCTTGTATCATTTTGTCAAAATTACACAAAAAAGAGCCATTATTAGATTTGATAGTAACTGCTTTCTTCCTGAATTCTCTCTGAATTACTTTGTTATATCCTGTTGGAATGAGCCAAAAGGTAAAGTTCCTGTTTGCAAGTGGATGAATGTTTTTCCTTTTGCCAGAAACTCAAGTAACTGGTGGGAAATTCAGGTCTTCTCCATTAATTAAGCAACAAACCAAAACACCAGGGACATATTAACACAGGGGAATATTTAAATTTGACAGATTAAGTTCCAGGATATTTTTTATACAGTTACAATGATCTCTAACAAACAGTTTAAATGATCAAAGTCCCAAAATCACATGGTGTTAAGAGCCAGACTAGGCTTAACTAAAAGATCTTTCCTAAGGATTTTTCTCAAAGGATAAGGAGTCCAAAACACGACAATACAACTTAGAAACTTCAAGAGTCAAAAGGAACTTGGAAAATCTTATCAAATAGATTTTAGTTTTGCCCTGAACTTAAGAGAATTTAAATTACAGCCACCACAGCTGAAGAAAATACACTAAATTGTTTGCAAACATACATGTCTTTTTTGTTGATAAACTTTAAATGGGCATCTTTTTATTTGCTTATTGTTTAGCTTGAGGCACAAATAAGTGAAATTTAAAGTTGTCAACATCCTGTGTGAGCTTGTACCATAATATGGGTGAGTTTCCATTAATTTTGTTTCTCTTCAACCCTTTTAATATATAACATCCAATAAGACTCACAAATCTATTCAAATATTTACATTACATATTTACATTCAGTGAGGTGGCTTGAAGAGGTCATAAATTGTATGCCTAAATTGAACAAAAGTAGGGACTGGAGGAGGACGGAGATTATAGCTCTGTTTTAGGCATGTTGAATTTGAGCTGACAGCTAGACATCCACGAGGAGATGTTAGAGAAACAGGCTGAGATTTTAGTTTGGACAGAAGACGACAAGTCTGGAGTAGAGGGGTAGATCTGAGAGTTGTCAGCATAGAGATAGTAGTTGAATTTGTTTTTATGGATAAGATTACCCAGAGGTAAAATGTAAAGGAAGAAGAGAAAGAAAAAGGGATCAAGGACAAAGCCCTGCAGAACCCTCACAAGGTTGTATGGGGGGGATGAAGAGTATTCGCCAACGGACATGCTGATGGATCAATTAGAGAGAGGAAGAGGAGATTCCTGGTCTCTTGCTTCCCCAGCAACTGCTGTGGAAGGAGCTCTTCTGATGGTGAGGAGGAAAAGGTAAAAATAGTCATCTAAGGTTTCTGATATATACAGCAGAAACAATTTATGCCTCCTATCCGACAAACACTGACACATGTGAGTAGTCCTGTTAAACTCACTGGGATTACCCACATGCCTCAGTGTTTGCAGGATCAGGGTCTTAAAATTATATTTAGGTTGTAAAAGCTACATTTGTAATACTAACCTAGCAGAACTTTTTAAAAGGAAATCAAGCCAAGTATCTCAAATGATAATACTTTCACTTTCTTTCTGAAAAATGTGACCTTTCATTTAGAGGATGTTTGCTCAGTCATTAACCGTTTCAAGATGAAAGTAAATATTTTTAATGTACACTGATCAAAAGTTAACTTTATATTCAGGTTACACTCATGCAAACACTTATCCACATGCTTAATTTTACTATCATTTCCATTTACTTCAATGGACCACTCTCAGTACTGACATTACATAAGAATGTCCAGACTGGGTCAGAGTAATGGTCCATCAAGCCCAGTATCTGGTCTTCTAACAGTGGACTGTGCTAGATGCTTCAGAGGGAATGAACAGAACAGGGCAATGATCAAGTAATTCATCTCCTGTTGTCCAGTCCCAGCTTCTGGCAGACAGAAGTTTAGCGATACCCAGAGCATGGGGCTCCATCCCTGAGCATCTTGTCTAATAACCATTAACGGATCTATCCCCCATGAACATATCTAATTATTTTTTGAACCCAGTTATACTTTTGGCCTTCACAACTTCCCCTGGCAATAAGTTCCACAGGGTGACTTCATTTGATTTGCTTCAAACCTACTGACTATTAATTTCACTGAGTGACACCTACTAGTTCTTGTCTTATGTGAAGGGGTAAATAACACTTCCTTATTCACTTTCTCCACACTACTCATGATTTTGTAGATCTTTATCATATTCCCGCTTAGTCGCCTCCTTTCCAAGTTGAACAATCCCAGTCTTCTTAATCTCTCTTCATATGAAAGCTATTCCATACCCCGACTCATTTCTTTTGCCCTTCGCAGTACTTTTTCGAGATGGGACGACCAGAACGGCATGCAGTATTCAAGGTGTGGGCATACAATGGATTTATATAGTGGCAATATATTTTCTGTCTAATTATTTATCCCTTTCCTAATGGTTCCTAACATTCTGTTAGCTTTTTTGACTGCCACTGAACACTGAGCAAATATTTTCAGAGATGACGCAAAGATCATGATGACGCAAAAATCGCTTTCTTGAGTGGAGATAACTAGTTTAGACCCCATCATTTTGTATGTATAGTTGGGATTATGTTTTCCAATGTGCATTACTTTGCATTTATCAACAGTGAACTTCATTTGCCATTTTGTTGCTCAGTCACCCACTTTTGTCAGATCCCTTTGTAACTCTTTGAAGTCTGCTTTGGACTTAACTACCTCGAGTAGTTTCGTATCATCTGAAAACTTCACCACCTCACTGTTTACTCCATTTTCCAAATCATTTCTCAATATGTTGAACCACCCTGGTCCTCACAGATCTTTGGCGGACCCCGCTATTTACCTCTCTCCACTGTGAAAACTGACCATTTATTCCTACCCTTTGTTTCCTGTCTTTTAACAAATTATTTATCTATGAAAGGACCTTCCCTCTTATCCATGACTGCCCACTTTGCTTAACAGCCTTTGATGAGGGACCTTATCAAAGGCTTTCTGAAAGTCCAGGTACACTATGTCCACTGGATCACCCTTCTCCACATCTTTCTAGTCCCGCACAAAAAAATTCTAATAGATTGGTGACTCATGTTTTCCCTTTACAAAAACTGTGTTGACTCTTCCAAAGTATTTTGTTTACGTGTACGATAATTTTCATCTTTACTATACCTTCAACCAATTTGCCTAGTTCTGAAGTTAGGCTTACTGGCCTGTAATTGCCACAATCGCCTCTAGAGCCTTTTTAAAAAATCGTTATTACATTAGCTATCTGCCCTCATTTAATACAGAGGCTGATTTAAGCAGGAAGTTATATACCACAATTATTAGTTCTGAAATTTCATATCTGAGTTCCTTCAGAACTTTTGGGTGAATACCATCTGGTCCTGGTGACTTATTACTGTTTAATTTATCAATTTGTTCCAAAATCTGCTCTATTGATACCTCAATCGGGGGCAGTTCCTCAGATGTGTCACCAGAAAGAATGGCTCACATGTGAGAATCTCCCTCACATCCTCCGCACTGAAGACCCATGCAAAGAATTAATTTAGCTGCTCTGTAATGGCCTTGTCTTCCTAGAGTGCTCCTTTAGCACCTTGATCATCCAGTGACACTACTGATTGTTTGGTAGGCTTCCTCCTTATGATATACTTCAAAAAAATTGCTGTTAGTTTGTGTCTCTTAATAATTGCTCTTCACATTCATTTTTGGTCTGCCTAATTACACTTTTACACTGGACTTGCCAGAGTTTATATTCCTTTCTATTTTCCTCCATATGATTTGACTTCCAATCTGTAAAAGCTGTCTTTTTGTCTCTAAATACCTATTTTACTCTGTTGTTTAGCCATGGTTGCTTTTTTATTTTTCTTCCCATTTGCGTTATACATATAATTTGAGCCTCTGTTATGGTGATTTTTCAAAATTTCCATGCAGCTTACAGGCATTTTACTCTTGTGACTATTCCTTTTAGTTTCTATTTAACTGGCCTCCTCATTTTTGTGTAGTTCCCCTTTTTGTAGTTAAATGCTACTGTGGTGGGCTTCTTTGTTATTCTCCCTTTTCCTCCCCACCACAGGATGTTAAATTAATCACATTATGGTTGCTATTACCAAATGGTTCAGCTACAGTCACCTCTTGGACCAGATCCTGCACACCACTTAGGACTAAATCAAAAATTGCCTCTCCGTTTGTGGGTTCCAGGACTAGCTGCTTCAAGAAGCAGTCATTAATGGTATCTAGAAATTTTATCTCTGCATCCCATCCTGAGGTGACATGTTCCCAGTCAATACAGGGTTAGTTGAAATCCCCCATTATTAATGGGTTTTCTGTTTTTATAACCTTTCTAATCTCCCTGGGCATTTCACAATCACTGTCAACATCCTAGTCAGGTGGTCGGTAGTATATTCCTACTGCTATACTCATATTATTCAAGCATGGAATATCTATCCACGTTAAGCATGTGTGTAAGTGTTTGCGGGATCGAGGTCAAAATTAATCATAAAACCTACAATCTAACTACAGTTTTATGCTAACTTAGTTAAAAGACCAAAAGAGCTCCGTGTAGCTCAAAAGCTTGTGTCTCTCACCAACAGAAGTTGGCCCACTAAAAGATATTACCTCGCCTACTTGGTCTCTCTAATAAACCATACAATAAACCAGCTTTAAGAACCCCAAAATTGTCCAATCTGAACAATACTCAGCTTACTCTGGATATCAGTCACCTACAAGAAATGAGTTCAAGTTTCTAAAAGTTTATATTCTGGTGTAAATTGCACTGTCAAAACAAAGGTATATGCAGAACAAATTATGAAAAAGTACCTGTATATGGGCAGAGTTTGAACATGCAAAATTAACTCTTTACATGACCAATACTTGTTCCACTCACTGTCACTGTGATGTAATAATTTAGACACCAAGTTGTTTGTTTGCTACTGATTGTACTCTGATAATACTCTGCACGTTTAAAAAAATGTTGGTAAGAAATTACAACATTCCTCTGCAAATGTACATTAATTTATATCTCACTAGGAACACTTTATTCTTGAAGATCAAGATACATCATAACTCACAAACCACTATGGTAAGTAATTACAGAAGTGGCAGACAAGACAGTATAAAAGCAATGACTTCTTAATCTTAGTATAGAATCTGATGCTACTGTTCATGTGCATATGCATTCTGAAAAATATATAGCGTGTGGGGTAATATATTGGGATAATATTCTTCCACAACCATGTATTATGGGCTGAATTACAGGAAGTATAATGGGCAAGTGCAGCAGCTCGACACGTCTGGAGACATGACTATACAAAGTAACTGATTAAAACAAAAATTATTTTGGTGGCCTCAGGTTAGTATCCATTTGCACAGAACTTCTATAAATTCCAGCACAAGGCCCAGAATGGAATAGAGATAGGTGGAAATCTGCATCTCTCTTGCATGCTAATTCAAAGTATGCTTTGTTCAAGCTACTACTCTTTCCTTCATAAACACTAAATTAATGAATATTTGTATTGAATAGTTATAAGCAGCTCAGGCTTCTTACAATGCAGCCACTGAATGACACCATTTCACTATCCAGTGTGAAAGCCAAGAAATCCACAATTTGGTGCCTTTATATTCTTTTCACTGTGTCAAAGGTTTCCCTGAAGGAAAACTGCACCTATGTTTGTGAAACAAAATAGAGTTCTGCCCTAAGTGCATATGAGACAGCATTTGCCCAATGGTACTCACATTTATTTACTTTTCACACATCATTCTATTCTTTATAGCAGTGGTTCTCAACTAGGGGTCCGGGGCCCACTAGAGGGCCACAAGCAGGTTTCAGGTGGTCCGCCAAAATACAGAGAGCAGGGCTGGGTTAGACTTGCTTGAGCCCAGAGCAAAAAGCTGAAGCCCGAGCCCCACCAAGGGCTGAAAACCGAAGCCAGAGCAACTTAGGCTACGTCTACACTGCCCATGTTACAGCAGCGTTGTGATGTGGGCAGTGTACACATGCTTTATCACTGAGGGAGAGCTCTCCCAGTGATTAAAAAGAACCACCCCGAATGAGGGGTGGTAGCTTTATCGCCGGGAGGTGCTGTTTATACTGGTGCTTTTCAGCGCTAAAACTTTTGTCGTTCGGGTGGGGGTCTTTTTTCACAACCCTGAAGGACTAAAGTTTTAGCACTGAAAGCGGCAGTGTAGACACAGCCTTAGCTTCAGGAGGCCCACTGTGGTGTGGGGCCCTAGGCAATTGCCCTGCTTGCTACCACCTAACACCGGCCTTGGCTTTTAATCTACTGGATATGTAGAAAAACTGTTGTGGAATAGATTGGCTGTGGAATTTTTTTTTAGCATGTTAAGGGGCCTCAGAAAGAAAAAGGTCGAGAACCCCTGCTTGACAGGCCAGTTCACAAATCTCCTGGCAGACATTTTTGCAAAGCAGAGTTGCAAGCCAACGTCTGTGTTTTGGAAACTATGTTTCTCTAGCAAACATAGTTTCATTTTATTTTCGCAAAATATCTGTACCGTATTTCTCTTTGCCTTCCCAACATATAAAAATCCACAATGAGCCAAGAAAGGCAGATTTCCAGACACTTTAGGCATGCTAAAGAATGTATCCTTATCTTGTTATTTGGAAACAAGTTATACCACGTCTCTTCATATCTGCTACAGTGTTGCAGTTGCTCAAACCAGACATGGTTAGGGATTAGTTTACTCTCAGTAACGGCTACATTTCATTCGCTTTAGAGGAAAAACAAAATCACAAACCCCATGGGCTGTTAAAGGTGCAAAACGCTTGTCAGCGTTTAACTTTAACTAAGAGTCACAAGAAAGGAGCTTCAAATCTGCCCCGTGCATTCGTCTTTGCACACGTACACCCTCGCGAGCAAAGCCTGGCATGCCCCGAAAGCACGAAGTTCCCATCACAAGAGCTTTCCCCACCACACCCAATTGTCCCTCTTTCCGAGCGCAGCGCCTCATCCTCCGAGGAGCGCGTCCCCCTCGGGCGCAGGGCAGCGGGGCGGGAGTCAAGGGCGCTGCTTTGGGACACCGGGGGGGGGGGGGGGTTACTTTCAGCAGGGTCACTGCGAAGTTCATGCGCGCAGAGCCCTCCCCGGGCCCGGTGCCCAACGCGCCCCCCTCCCCCAGCTCACACCCACCGGACCCGACCCTTGGGGCGCCCCGGCCCCGGCTCCGCCCCCCGCACAGGGGCGCCCGGGCCCCCCACTCACCATTGTGATTGACCCAGCTGGGCTTCAGGAGCTTCATTGTCCCCCGGCCCGGGGCCCCCGCCCCCGGGACCCCCGGGCGGGCTCCGGGCTGCTCCGAGAGGCGGCGGCTCGGCTCAGCAGCCGCCGCCAGCAGCCATGGGCTCGCCCCGCTCCCGCTCTCCGCGCTGCCCGGCCCCTGCCCCGGCCGGAGCCGCCTCAGCGCCGCGCCATCCCCCGGCCACGGCCCCGGCCCTGCCCCAGCCACCTCCTCCCGGCCGCATCCCCCGCTCGGCTCCCAGCGGCTCCCCGGCAACGCCGGAAGTCTGCGCCGGGCAACCGCCTAACCGGCCCGGCGGGAAACAGCCGCCGCGAGCCCGGCTGCCCCCGCCCGCAGAGGGCGGGAGAAACCAGCGGCCGCCGCCGCTCCCGCGTGGGGCCAGGGGTCGGTCTGCGGGAGCTCGGCCCAGTGCCCCCCCGGCAGCAGAGATGGGGCGGGTCCGGGTTGAGGGACACCCCCCCCGGCAGCAGAGATGGGGCAGGTCTGGCTTGAGTCACCCCCCGGCAGAGATGAGGGAAGGGCTGCGTTGAGTTGAACACACACAGACCCAGAGATGGGAGAAGACCTGGGTTCAATGACATCCCTCTCCCCCTGCAGAGATGGGAAAAGGTGTCGATTGACTGACACACACATCCCCAGGCAGAGATGAGGGAAGATCTGGGTTGCGTGACCCACCCCTAGGCAGAGATGGGGTGTGGCGAGGTCTGGGTTGAGCGACTCCCCCGGTAGAGTTGGGGGAAGATCTGGGTTGAGTGACCATTGCATTGTGGGGATGATTGTTAGTGACAACCTGTAAGTGAAACTGACTAGTCTATTTTCACTGGCCAAGTTGAGAGAAATGCAAAAAGTAAACCAACAACATGAACAGGAAAATAACATTTAGATACTAAACGGGAAATAACTTTCAATAACCTGGACTCCAGTTCTGCAAACACTACACTCCTTCAGTTCACTGGGACCACAGGTGTGCAAGTGTTTGTAGGATCAGGGCAATAGGTCAGGTATATGTTGTATTTTTAATTATGTAAAACAGTGTCCCTTTATGGGTCTCTAACTAGGCCGAATTTAGCAGCACTAGGTAAATATCCCTATAATGGGACATTGGGTACCCAATGTGAAACTTTATGCTACCACATACCTCATTATGTAACTGTATCCAGAACTTAATAAACTTGCCAGTACAAACTCTATGTCTAGACACAAGATCTATTTTATTACCTTTGTAGTTGATGCTCATATAATTTACTTTGCTACAATGTCATTTTCTCTACAGTTATTTCATAAACAAAAATGTTTGTTAGATGAATAACTACGCTTTGCATTTACTGTTCTTTTTACATAAGCTAGGGCAATTCTACTTCCTTTAGGGAAACTTTGTGATTGTCTATAAATTTTTCATAGTTCTAAGCATCAAAAAATCATAGAAATCGGAGATTAAAACACCCAGCAGATCATCTAGTCTACCCTCCTCTGCTTGCCTCTCTCTTCCCCTACAAATAATGTACAATGCTGTGAAGTTGGAGGAGTCAGGTTGTTTACTTTTTCATGAGTGGCCTAAGTAGCATATTAATCACACTCACTTTTAGCTCTTTTATAGCATATTCCCATTAATGTGTTACCCTGTTTTTGTATGATAAAAACTTTGGAATTGTGCAAAAATTTACATCATGTGATAAGACTCTAGATTTATCTTCCTTCAAGTCCTGCATGAATAGGTATGTATGTTCTATTTATTGGTGACTGTCCAGTACTAGGTACTGGTATTGGAATTCAGGGGTGAAAGTCTAGCCCCATTGAAGTCAGTGGTAAAACTTCCATTGATTTACACGAAGCCATGATTTAACTCCAGGAATAGGATTGGTCAGACACATACCAGATTAGTGGTTCAGGGGTTCTCAAACTTCATTGCCCCTTCATCACCTCCCTTCTGACAACAAAAATTACTACATGATCCCAGGAGGGGGGACCCAAGCCTGAGACCAGCCGAGCCCCACACCACAGGGAGTGGGGGCCCAAAGCCCAAGGGCTTCAGCCCCAGGCAGGGGGCCTGTAACCCGTGCCCTGATTCCCTGGGCTGAAGTCCTTAGGCTTCGGCTTCAGCCCTGGGAGGTGGGGCTTGGGCTTTGGCCCTGGGCCCCAGCAAGTCTAAGCCAGTCCTGGTGACCCCATTAAAATGGGGTTTTGACCCACTTTGGGGTCCCGACCCACAGTTGGAGAACCATGCGCTGACTAGTTTAGTGTGTTATCTCTCACATTGGCCAGTACCAGATGCTTCATCAAAAGGAGCCAGGAACCATTTAGCAGATAACGAAATTACCTGACTATAGGTGAAGTTTTCCCCTAACCACCAGTTATTGGCTGGCGTATGCTCCAAAGCGTGTGCATGTGTAATTGATATTGCCTTCTTAACATATATTTTTCTTTCCACAAATTTTACATGGACACACAATTCCATTGGCATTTCAAAGTATTTATATTAACATTATAATATCCAAAGGACAACAGTTCAAACACAGTCACTTACAGAAGGAATGTCAATTATTTCAGCCATAGCAAATACATTTAGACCTAGAATACTCAACTATGGTCAACATTTGCCCTCACCTTGAATAGCTGATTTTTGTTTAATAACATAGGAGCCACAGAGACACAATTTAAACTTATGCTCCAAATTCTGTATTTTCAGTTATCTCCATTTCAGCTAAAGAATCCTGCACAATGAGTTTCCATGAAGTATTTTGAATTCTTCCTTTTTATATTTAAAAAGGAGATGGCATTAAAGCTGAGAGCATTGTGTGGAGGAGGAAGGGAAGTGGAATTTGAATATTTATACATCATCATCCAAATGGTAGGAACGAAGTGGGTGTGTTGGAAGGTAATATGTCCAGCTACAGGATTAAAGAATTTGTGTGTCAGCCAAATGAAAGGGAATGGAGGATTATATATAGCACCCCAGCATTCAATTCTCTAAACACAGATGCATGTGAGTGGTTATGTATACACTTAAATGCTTGCGGGGTCAGGCCCTATATTTGGTAACCAGTAGCTCAAATTTGATCCCTTCACTGGCTTACTTCCAGAAAGCCAGTTTGAAAACTGCTAACTAATTTCAGAAAGACCTTCAATGAAGGACTTGAATTGTCTGAATATTTTGGAAGACCAGTTGAAGGAAAACGTTCTTTTTATTTTGATATATAGGATAAATTAGTGGCCCTATCGACATTACTGTCAAAACTCCCATTTACTTGAAAGGGGTCAGGATTTCATCTTCGGGAGTCTAATCTAAGCATCTTTCATAGTCAGCTATTTAATTAAGAGTTTTTCCATGCAAATGTATTAATCCTCTTGATTTTTTTTTAACTCATTCCACCTCCCTCAATCTTTCTGCACTTTTCAGATTGTCATCTGATTCCCCACCCACAACCCCTTCCTTGGAGTACAAGGGTAAGACAGGCTATATCCTACTCTCAGACAGGGGCAGCTACAGGCTTCAGGAGTTGTAAGGTGTTGTAGCAACCAGGCAAGGTACTAACAAACTTCAACAGGACTTTATTTTTAAAGTGGAAACCTCTTTACCAAGCTGCTGCTGCACCCTTGGTAGCTCTCACTCAGCCTCCTCAACTCCCCCCCCCCACCCCGGTCCTGCTTCCTATTTCCTGTTTTTTCAGACTCCCAACAGCCATTGCTCCCAGTTCTAATAATTACAAGTAGCATCTAAACACCACATTCCCTCCTCTCTTAAGAAACTCTCCCAATTAAAATAAACATTGTTATTCTAACCACAGGAACAGATATGAAAACAAGACACTATACTGTTGGCAGAAATATTACACTGAAAGCACTGTAGATACTACATAACAGTCTCTAGTCCAGACAGGTGGTCGTCTAGGTCTGACAGGCCGTCTCTCAAGCTCCGGTTCCAGTGCAATGTCTTGTTGTGTTGATACTACAGTGAAGTCATCCAATGCAGACTGGGTGTTGGCATAATCTCCTCTTGGTGCATAGACAGATGCAAGATAAGAAGCATTCCATACCCGCCCACCAGAAAGTCGATAGGTGTAAGGTCCCTTCTTCTCTATGATTTTAAGAGGAGCTGTGAATTTATGGTCCCCTTTGCGTAAAATTCCAGGTTTTCATATTCTAACAAAAGAACCACACTCGAAACTTTGGTTCCTTAGCACCCTGCCGCTTGTCTGTGAAAGCCTTATACTTTGCTTGGTTCTGTTCAACTGTTTTTCTCACATCATCCTGGGTTGGGGCATCAAGTCATGCCTTTAACAATCCAGCAATTTTCAGTTTAGTATTCATCTGTTTCCCATGCAGTAACTCTGCGGGTGATCTTTGCATTGTGGCATGTCGTGTAGCCCGGTATGCTTGCAAGAAATCAGTAGTGAAGGTTATCCACAATCACCCTTCCAGTTTAGCCGTTTGCAAACTCTCGTTCAAACTTCTGTTAAACTGTTCGATTTCCCCATTGGCTTGAGGGTAATATAGGGATGATCTTCTGTGTAGAATGTTCCTCTCTGCTAGAAAAGTTTCAAACTCCAGGGGGTAAATTGACTACCATTACCTGAAACCAGTTCTTTGGGGTTACCCTCCCTGCTAAAGACTGAAAAGAGGAACTTAATTACTGTAGCAGAAGAGATTTGCGATGTAAACTGGCCTGATGTAAACAGGCCATTTACTGAAATAGTCTATTAAAGTGATGGCATAACGGCAGTCACCTGGAGCAGTATCAAAGGGTCCTACAATGTCAGTCACCACTTTTTCCCATGCAGATTCAGGAAGAGGAACAGGCTGCAATGGAAGGGTACATGTCACTGCTATCTTACGCATTTGGCAAGTGACACAGGATTTTATGAGTGCTTCAGTTTGAGAGTCCATCCCTGGCCACCAAAACAGATCCCATAGTTGTTGTTTGGTTCTGACAATTCCTTGATGAGTATTGTGTGCCAGGTGTATGGGTTTTGACTGTAATTCTTCTGGCACAAGTAGCCGGTGTGTACCTCACAGCACATAGCCATCAAGCAAAGAAAGTTCATCCCGAACTCTAAAATAAGGCAGCAAAACTGGGTCAAGGTTTTTAGGGTTACTGGGCCATCTTTTTGTCAGAAATTCCCATAGTTTTTGTTTAATTGGACACGCTGAACAAGCAGCTTGAAATTGTTCTTTTGTAACTGCAGTAAGAGTGCTTGTAATAAACGCAACTACTACATCCTCATCCTCCGGTGGACCATCTGGTGAAGGCAAAGGCAGGCGAAAAAGGCAATCAGCTACCACATTTTGGTTTCCAGGCTTATACTCCATTTCATAATTGAAAGAGAGTAGTCTTGAAGACCATCTAGCAATACGATATCCTGCTCTTCCCAGTCCTTTTGTGGTGAGCAACGTCGTCAAAGGGCTGTGGTCTGTGCCCAACTTGAACGTGCAGCCCCACAGGTAAGTTCTCCAGTTTTCAGTAGCCCGGACACAAGCAAGTGCTTCTTTTTCGACTGTAGAATATTTCTCTCAGCATTACTTAGTGTCCTTGAAGCAAATGCAACAGTCCTTTCTTTGTTGTCCTCATGAAGTTGTGTGAGGACAGCCCCAAGTCCATAATCAGAAGCATCAGTAGTTACAATTGTGGGCAATGCAGGACTGAATAGTGCAAGTACTGGACTATGTACAATGAAGTCTTTCACCATTTCGAAACTAGCTTGTGCATCCATTGTCCACACTAAGGTTGAACTTCTCCGTAGTAATTCTCATAATGGTTCAATGACAGAAGCATAATTGGGAAAGAATTTTGCATACCAGGAGGTAAGATCCAAGAAGGAACGTAAGGTTTGCAAATCTGTTGGAGGAGGAGCATTTGAAATTGCCAGGATATGAGCCAGATCAGGTTTTAGTCCAGCCTGTGAAATTGTATGCCCCAGAAAGGAGAGTTAAGTTTGTCTAAATTTGCATTTGGACCTATTGAGCTTGAGGCCTGTTTTGCTGATGCAGTTTAGTACAGACTGGAGGTTATTGTCATGCTCCTCAGAAGTATTTCCAAACACGATAATATCATCCAGATAGCACTGAACTCCGTGTTGATTCTTCAGAATCAATGACATCATTTTTTGGAAGGCACTTGGGGCAGATGCGAGACCGTATGGAACACGTTTAAAACGAAATAGTGCCTCATATGTAGTAAACGCTGTGAGGTCTCTGCTATCTTCATGCAACATAACCAAGTAGTATGCGCTCTGCAAATCAAGAGTAGAAAACATTTTTGCTCCACAGAGTTCTGCAAATACTTCTTCTTTGTGAGGAAGAGGATGGCTGTCAATCACAATAGCTTTATTTGGGTCCCTTAAGTCCACTCAAAGATGAATGCCTCCACCCTTCTTCTTCGTCACTACTATAAGTGAAACCCATTCTGAGGAGTTAATCTCTTCAATAATGTCCTCTTGAACAAGTTTTCTAAGTTCCTCTGAAACAGCTTCCCTGACTGAAAATGGTAAGCGCCGTAACTTCTGTCGTACAGACATCACATTATTCACATTTTAACTTTATGCAGAAACCCATAAGCACAGCCGAGTTTCTCCTCAACCTGGTGTTGGGTCCCAGCTGAAACTGGTGTGTGTTTACTGCAAGAGTGCTTTGATGAGGAAGATCAATTCATCCATTAACTATCCTGAGATTTAAAGCAGCCAATAAATCTCTGCCAAGGAGAGGAGTGCCTTTGTGGACAATGTAGAACTCTGCAGTTACACAGCAATCACCAAAAGTAACTATTGCTGGCAGGCAGCCATGTACTGGAATATGGTTTTTCAAATAGCACACAAAGTGAAGTTTAGGTTCAGTAAGAGGCACATCTTTAAAGTAATGCAAATAGATGGAATCAGATAGTATAGATACTGCTGAGCTAATGTCCAGCATTAACTGAATAGAGTGTGATTTGCCTGAGACTATGGCGGAAACGTTTATAGTGCACTTCATTTGTTCTGGAATAAGTGCAGTAGTGATTTTGTCCACGCTCAGCACAGTAACATCTGGTATTGTAACTGCATGCACCTGTTGATTGAACTGGCTGCTACAACATTCTTTAGCAAAATGCCCAATCTTTTTGCAATGATTGCACTGAGCTACTTTTGCCGGACATCCTGTGTAGCTTGCAAGGTGTTGTGGGGATCCACAGTGAAAGCATGCTTTTACTGTATTTTGAATTTGCTGATTCGGTGGCTTTTCATTAGTTTTCCTCTTGTAATCATTTGTCTGCAGCGATAGTGAACTTTTCTGCAAAAGAGTCACAGCCTGGACTGTTCCTCCTGTATCCATGCTCATTATTTGGCTTCAGCTGTAGCTGACTCAATCTGAGTAGCAATGGTTATTGCTTTTTCTAGTGTAAGTTGTGGTTCTAGAAGTAAGCGTTCTCTTACACGAAGCACAGTTGTTTTCTCAATGAGCTGGTCTCTAATCATCTCATCTGCCATATTCCCAAAGTCACAAGTTATAATCAGACTCCTCAGGGAAGCAATATACTGCATTATAGTCTCCCGTTTTCTGCTCACGCTGGCAAAATCTGTAGCAATTAGCTACTACATTCACTTTTGGCACAAAAAAGTTCTTTAATGTAATGAGTGCAGTCTCATATTTATCATCTGCAAGGGGAAAGGTGTAAAATATACACGGCCCTTCTGTTCCAAGGCAGTGGATTAGCAGAGCACGCTTTCTTACTTCAGAAATCTCTGTAGCACTGATTGCAAGCAGATAAGTCTCAAACATATGGATCCAGGCAATAAAAGCAACTGGAGGCTCACCTGGGCTTTGCAGAAAGGGTGCAGATGGGTTCAGAGGCAGAAGAGCCATCCTTGTCGCCAAACTGTTGTAGCAACCAGGCAAGGTACTAACAAACTTCAACAGGACTTTATTTTTAAAGTTGAAACCTCTTTTCCAAGCTGCTGCTGCACCCTAGGTAGCTCTCACTTAGCCTCCTCAACTCCTCCCCCGCCCTCATTCCCGTTTCCTGTCCTTTCAGACTCCCAACAGCCAGTGCTCCCAGTTCTAATAATTACAAGCAGCATCTAAACACCACATAGGGAGCCAAGTATTTGGTGATTACTCCAGCAGGACTGGGTTGAAGAGGCTTTCCGGACTCCCAGCCTGCAGGGGCTGGCCAGGCTCTAGGGTTCATGTGCTTGGGGTGATGGGCTGCAGGCGGGTCAGGGACCAGTCACCGGAGGAGTTGAGCGGATTCTAGGCTGGCAGGAGCCAGCGGTTCCGCATGAGACTCGCGTGTCCTTTCTCCTCGAGCGCCCCCTTCAGACCCACGTGAGTCCTGCGGCGGACGCTTGGCAGCCCTGCGGTCAATGCAAAGCGCCTCTTTCCCCTGCCTAAAGCCTCTCGCCCGCCTCGGGCACTGAGCGAGTCCGGCGCGAGCGTCCCTGGCGCCCCACGCCCGCTCCGCGCCGGGGGCCGGATTCCGCGCCAGGCGGAACCAGGGGCGGCGGGGAGCAGGTTTGCAGCCGGCCGCAATTGCGGGCGCACCACACTGGCGGGGACCTGAGAGGAGGCGCTGCTGCTGCTGCCGAGGCGCCCCGCAAAAGCCATGCTGGCGGCAGCCCGCGGGGCGGTGCGCCTGCTCCCCAGAGTCCGGGGCGCAGCGGGGAGCTCCCTGCTCAGGTAGGGCCAGGGATACCCTGCCCTGGGGCTCGCCGGCCGGCCCCCCGCCCCCAGCCGGCGCGCGTGGCCCCTGTGACCCCATCTCCTGCCGGACCTGTGGCAGCGCCCCTCCGCTGCACGCGCTGTCTTCGCGCGAGGAACGTCGGGCGCGTGCGCGGCCCCCCCCCCCCCCGTGATACGTGGGTGCCGGCCGCTCCCCGCACGCGGTGCCCCCCTTGGGCGGAGTGGCCACGCCCACGGGGAATGCAAAGGCGTAGTAGCCAGTGGGCCCCTGCGTGGCATGCTCTGATCCAGCAGCCCGTGCCCTGTCCCGTTCCGGGGTCCTTTGCCATAGGTGCCTTCAACCAGCGTGACCCTTGTTGAAATTTCCTGGCTTTTCACGTGTTGCGCCATCTTGATCTGCCTGGCTGCCCTCACTACCAATTGTGGGTGCTGCCCTCCTGGAAGCAGCAGGTCCTAGCATGTGATACATGTTCCTTGGCCTCGGGATGGAGTTTTGCAAAAGAGTTGGCTTGAGATGGAGTATTACATGCAAGCGTTTGGTACCAGCAGGCTTAGTCCGGGCTCAAGCGAAAGGGCATGGACAAGTTGGTGGCTCAGACTTTGACAGATTGTATTTCTTTTGTAGCAGACTTCATAGACCCTGAGAAACTGTATCACCCTGTTCCTAAAAGTGAAGCTGCAAATGCTCCCTAGTCCACAGAATCAGTTATTTTTACTTTTCAAATACATGGTCATTTGAATTTGAGACATAATTAATTTGTGGGGGTTTTTTTAAAGTGATTTTTCCCCCTTGTGGATTCAAACTTTCAAACAGTGCAAAATTTGGACTGTTATTGGGCTGAAAAGGTTCATATTTGTTACAGTTGAATTAGTGCCAGGCACCACTACTCGCTCAAACAGTTGAGGATGGACTGAAGATTATTATAATATCAGCGGGTAGCTGTGTTAGTCTGTATCCACAAAAACGAGTCCCGTGGCACCTTAAAGACTAACAGATTTATTTGGGCATAAGCTTTTGTGGATAAAAAACCCACTTCTTTTACCCACGAAAGCTTATGCCCCAAATAAATCTGTTATTCATTATAATGTATTTATGCAAATGAAATTGTTAATAAAAGGCAGTCTACAAAAGCTATATATTAACATAATTGAATTTGATTCTTCTCATGCTTTGTATTCCTTTTTTCTTTAGTTCTCAGCTGTCCTGGACCATTCATTTTCGGGGAAACCATTGGCAGACTTCTATGCTGGCATTTCAGGCATCCCTCCCCATGAGGTAAAATACAATTTATATTGTATTTCATAGAATAGTTTTCAGATGTTCACATCCTCTTTACAGGAAGTTAGGAAAAATTTAAATTATTCAAATGAATAGGCGCACATATATATTTCTACATTATGAGACATAGATATAAAATAAGGTAGAACTATTAGACTCTAGTGTAGTGTTTAATTCCCATATATGTAGTTAGTGTTCTGAATAACATTTTAGTGTTAATGGTTAGTTGTATTTACTCATAATTCCTCAGTTATGAAGGCATGTAACGTAAGGGTGTAAATGTTTGGAGATATTCTGGTTTAAACAGCTTTCTAGTTTTTCCTTTTGAACAGTAGTTGAAATGTAGCACTAGCTGCCCTAAAAATACCTGAATGTACTTTTTCTACATTTATAGATGTATAGTATCAGTTTGCATGTCACCCTTTTCTTAATACAGCTTGGTTAAAATGACTCCATAGTTAGTAACTAAAATACTGTACGACTTCTGTTTCAAGCCAACATCCAAATATAAAACCTGTCTGCCTATACTGTATTGTGTATGTAGTATAAGGAAGCAGCCTGGCTTGGTGGACTGAACGCCAACCAGGAACACCAGAGTTTTAAACCTGACTGCCATTGACTTATTCTGTAGCATTGTGCAAGTCACTGATCCACTTGTCTTGGTTTCCCTATCTGTAAAATGGGCATAATACTTCAGAGTGTTGAATTAAAAGTAATAATTAATATATTGATGCTTTGGGGAAAGTATGATCCAGTACAGACCCCAGATTTGGCTTGTATTATTAGAAAGAAATATGTCTTTCAGCCTGCTGAGTTTGTGCTAATTGAAGCAGGCCTGTTAGTTTGCAAGATCTGTGCTAATTGTAGAAGAACATCCAGAGACAAAGAGTCTGTTCTAAAAGTGATAAGATAACATGTTACAAATGTTTTTTTGAACTTAGGAACAAAATTTGGTGTTCATTTACTTTTACATTCCTATTTTGCTTGGTTTTTTTTAATGTATAACAAGTGGCATGGATAGATTAATTGGAGTCTGTCATGCCCCAATGATTTGAGAATAGTTATGTTAAAGAATGCATAGGTAATAAAATGTAGGAGGTATGTTAAGTAAAATAGGGTGTGATTGCGGATGTATGTTTGAATGAGTAATAAAAGATTGAAGTGCCAGCCTAATAAATAACACTACATCTAGAGGAAAAACCAATAGGCCAAAGAATAAGAATGCGTTGGGTAAGACAACTGGATTACCCTGAGGGCAAGCCAGAATCCACCCCGCAACTGCCCCAAGGACAGGGGGGCCAAAGACCAAAATAACAACAAGCCATCATTGCTGTGCCATCTGTGTGATTGACTGTAATTTCAAACGTGAGAACAGTGATTGATTATCACTTCAAACATAAAAACAGCATGACAAAGCAAACCCTATAGATTTGAATGAGGATGAATCCCTATAAAGATAGACTCTAAAAACTGGGAACTTTGAGTCTGGTTCTGCAACCACCCTCCAGGAGCATCGGATGCGCATCTGACAAGACTCTGCTCCACATTTCCTGGCCAGTGACTTGGCATGAGCAACTTTAAGGTTGGTAATTATAACAACCACCTTGCAGAACTTGTGTGAGTGAGTAGCATGTTATAGCTGTAACTGATTAATTCTTTCTGTATTCACAATAAACACAGCATATTGCCTTATCCCCTAAATAAGATCCTGCTGGTTTTCATTTTCTAAGTATAACAGGAGTGCTGTAAGGACTAATTAGTTAATGTTTGTAAAGTGCTAAGTATTCTTCTTCTGTGTACAGACTGATATAAGAAAATGTACTATATTACAGTTTATATTGATTTGCTGCAAGAATGCTTCTCAAATTCCCAGTATGTATAGATAAATATTCCCTATTAGACACACCCTTTTATTCTAGGATGGGTTTACTATAGAAACAAAAAGTATTAAGTATTACATGAGTATACACAGATACAAAATTTTTAAATTAATTTCCTCTGCTAGAGCAGAACCGCGGAAGAAAAAGAAGGTAGATCCAAGGAGAGAACAAGCACAAAAGGACCGTATGAAGAAAAAGATAAAAAAGCTGGAAAAAGCTGCCCTGGAAATGATTCCCATCGAGGATTTTGTAACACCATTCAAGTTTTTGGATGCTTCAAGGTATGGAGAACTGCTAGCTTTTACTTTGGGGTTGATAATGAACTGAAGAAGTGCAAATAACAGTGAAATACCCTCTACCTACTAATACTACCCTGTTGCCCATAAGCTGCCTTGTGCTAGATACAAGGGAGTCAGTTTTGAGATAAATAGTTAAAGGATCGAGAAATTTGTGACTTCTGCAACTCTAGAATATTTTTTCTTGAGTTGTTTCTCCTTCTACAAATTGCTTTTGAAACAGTGTTTTGTGTTTGTAATGAAAAATTGTAATTCTGGGTGTGGGATACAGAGTTGTTTTTTAAAAAACCTTTTGATAAATCAGATGGGATCAGTCTAAGACTTTATCTCCAATTCCAAGTGCTGAGATGGACTTTGGAGGAGTTTCTGGAGGGCTCAACAATCTATCATGAGAGCAGGGGCAGCAGACCCTTCTCTCTGATTTTTGGAATGTTCTGCTTCACACATGCAAAAACATATCAATGTAATTTGTTTGGTGTGACTTTTGTTCCCATTTTAGATTCATTTGTATCCCTGTTCTGGCACCTGGTAAGGGGAGTGTTGTTTACTGGTTGGAACAAGAATTTTAGAATTATAAGTCCTAGGTTCTATTCCCTACCTACTCTGCCACTGACTTTTGGCAATGTGCTAGTTGTGGCTGTGTCGGTCCCAGGATATGAGAGACAAGGTGCGTGAGGAAATATCTTTTATTGGTCCAACTTCTGGTGGTGAGACACAAGCTTTTGAGACCCCTAGAACTGTTCTTCAGGTCTGGGAAAGGAATTCCCAGTGTCACAACAAAATGCAAAGTGTTTAACAGCCCACTGACCTGCTTGTTACCCCTAACATAGGCCCTGGCTTCTTTATGCAGAAAACTCATTATTGTGCCACAGGTGGGCCATGGAGTTTTTATAGCATGTTGGGTGGGCCTCAGAAAGAAAAAGGGTGAGAACCTCTGTTGCAAGGGACCATTCAAGATAGAGTGCCCCATTAACACCTCTCCAGTCAGAGAACAAAAATATAGGGTTAGTGTAGCAGGCAGCCTGCGGGCCCAGTGCATGCTAAAAAAAATTCAAAATTTGCCATTCTGGTCTGAAAGGGGGGCAGAGCTGGCTGAGGGGGAGACACCATCTGGCAGCCTGCTGGAGCACTCCTGCTAGCAGGGGGCTGGTGAGTGCCATAGGGGGGCAGGGTGAAGGAGAGTGGGTCTCTGGGCAGGTTTTTGGGGTGAGAGGGCACTCTGGGCAGTGAGGGGGCACTTTGAACTAGGAATTTGTGGGGGTGCTGCAGCAAGTTTTAGGCTGCTCAGCCCCGCGTGGTGGCATGTGGGTGCCACCTGCCCACTTCTGGCCCCGCTCTGTGGAGGGGTCTCAGGGTGAGGGGCGCTGGGCATAGCGGACTTTGGGGGGGAGGGGCGCTGTGGTTCTCAACCTGCATTGGCCCACAATGATAAATAGGTTGAGAACCACTCGGTTAGTGGGTTACAGATTATTGTAATGAGCCATAAATCCATTATTTGTAGTGTCTAGCAGAGTAATAAATTTAAGTTCCCATACATTATGCGCTAACTACTTATGTTAAACAATCTGTTTCACCTTGCATTTTTCTGTGACCTGGGAGTTCCTTTCCCAGATCTGAAGAAAAGCTCTGTGTGGCTCAAAAGCTTGTATTACCTCACCCACCTGGTCTCTCTAATTACTTTGGGCAAGTCTTTAAGCTCCTGTTCTCTTACCTTTAAAAAAGATAACTACCTCAGGTGTATTGAGGAATGTTTGTAAAGGAATCTTGCAAAATTGCCACAAAACGCATCAGCTTAGGTACAAAATCTTCTCCCCCACTCTCCCTGTGGTGGCAATAGAGAGAACATGAATGATCTTTTACTTGTTTGTTTAGAAACAAACAGATGAATGGGCAAGTGGAATTTGCTGTTAGATAGTGCAGTAGTATCCTCCCATGAAAGACCCTACATAAAGGCAATCCAGAGTATTGTGTGTTTGGGCCAACTTGCCTCTTTGTATCTCACTGTAGTTTTTGTTAGATGCTTGCTCTTTGGGATGTCAGCAGCTTCTGTGTTAAAATGTTCTTTCACGTTTGCCAGAGTGCGAGATATCTCCCCGCTGTCCTTTGAGGAGAGTGAAAGGCGAGCCCTGCTCCTGAAGAAGTGGGCCCTGTACAAGCAGAAAGAGCATGAGGCAGAGATGGAAACACTGAAGTCTCTTATGGCAGCTCAGCAGGAGGCACTAGAGGAATTGCGTCTCGAATCAGAAGAACTTTACCAAGCAGCAATAAGACGAGATGATGACCTGTTTCCCTTTGAGAAGGAGGGGCCTACTTACACACCACAGGTTCCTGGCTATGAGGCTCCTGAAGGGAAATGCATCGACGTTACCAAAGTGTACACACAGTGAGATCAGAAGATTGTGCCACGCAGCTGCATTAGAGGGCATGACAGGAGGACACAATGGGATGCGACTAGACTATTTCTTTCGCTTTTTCAAACATCCCTATGCAGGTGGCTGTCAAAAGAAAATAAAAACACCACCTGTCCTTGTTCCCTTTATGCACATGGCTGTCAAAAGAAAATAAACACCACCTGTCTTGTTCCCTTTCTTTTTATAACTGCCTGCTTCTGGCCCTGGAGTCACGGTAAATGCAGAGAACTGGCTAAGGGAGGATTAGATAAACGAGGTTCTAAAGTATTTTGGTTTTATTGTCAAGATGGCCAGTCTCTCCTGTAGCCATTAGATGGTGCTGTGGCATAGCATTTTCCCATTCCCTGATTTATTCAGAGTTTTGATTATCGGATCTGGCCCTGGTCCCAATTAGACCACATAAACAGGGTACTACTCTACTGTATTTTTGTGCCACAAACTGAAGCATGGTCCCATGTAGGGACATTTTTCACTTATGGAATATTTTTCCCCTTTCATTTATTCCTGAGTAACAATTCCTCACTCTGGACAAACCATAGTTCCTGAGGGTATAATTATGCCATGAAGAAAAATTGTTAAAGCGATCGTATGTCAGTCTGCTGTAGTGGGAAGATAATAACTGTCAATTTCTCCTTTAGCTCCAATTCAGGTTTTGCTGAGGTGCCTGTGTGCAAATCAAGGGGAAAACAGATATGACATGTATCACAACAAAGTAAATAATAGCTATTTATACTGCATGGCTAATGTGATAAGACATTCCATTTTAACTGATTTGCTTAAAACCATAAGACTTATCTTTGAAAGTCACTGAAGTCTTTATTTTTCTGATAACTTTTAATGCTTTCACAAACATATTTTAAGAACAAAAACTGCTTGAGAATAATTTTGCAGGGGCAAACGGCTGGCATAGGTCAACTTTATTTTCTGTCTGCTGCCCCCTGGCACACTGTTAAGGATGACAATAGTGCATCTGTACAAACTGGTCAGGTTTTGTTTTTTTCCCAAATACTAGCTGCTTGGGCTGTCTTGATTACTCTAATCTCTATTGCCAATGGAGAGGGATATCTTAGTTTTTTAATTCCTCACCTGGCCAGCCTGGTCTTGGGCATGCCAAAATGGCAGCATACTTAGCCCATGTGAAGGAAGGGGGGTGGCTCTACTAGCAAGAGCAGCCAGGCTACATGAATCTGTGCTGTTTCAAAGCAGCAGGCATTGTCCTTGTCTGGATGGATGGTAAAGGGAATGAAAAAGGCAGAGGACTGTAGCAGACAAGAATCAAACTGAGCACCTGAACTATCCTTTTAAAATATTTACATCTCAATAAGATGTTTCTTAAACACCATTAAATGTACCCCAAAATAGGCATTAATGAGGTGGGTGGCTGCTGTGAGCAGAAGTATAAGCTGAGAAGTCTCTCTCCTTTAGAGGCTACAGTCTTATTTCAGAATCACATGGCAGAAAAATAGCATGGGCCTCACATCTAGTATATGAGGGCCAAATATGGTAGGTAGTCTTATTACTTTGGTTTATCTTGACCAAGAGGAAGGTACCAGTCCCTTGGTGGGCTTTTCCTGAGCTTCCACACTGGATCATACTTTTGTTTTTCCAGAATCCGGGCTCTTTCACTCTTGCATAGGGATTCCTGCAATGCATGACAATATGATACTCAAACACAGTGTGCTGCATTTTCAAAGCACATTATAGACATTAACTACTCACACAACAACTCAAAAAGAAAAGGAGTACTTTTGGCACCTTAGAGACTAACAAATTTATTTGAACAAAAGCTTTTGTGAGCTACAGCTCACTTCATCGGATGCATGTAGTGGAAAATACAGTGGGGAGATTTTATATACACAGAGAACGTGAAACAATGGGTGTTACCATACACACTGTAAGGAGAGTGATCAGGTAAGGTGAGCTATTACCAGTGGGGGGGGGGGGGGGAGCAGAACCCTTTTGTAGTGATAATTAAGGTGGGCCATTTCCACCAGTTGACAAGAACATGTGAGGAACAGTAGAGGGGGAAAATAAACATGGGGAAATAGTTTTACTTTGTGTAATGACACATCCACTCCCAGTCTTTACACAAGCCTAATTTAATGGTGTCCAGTTTGCATATTAATTCCAATTCAGCAGTCTCTCGTTGGAGTCCGTTTTTGAAGTTTTTTGTTGAAGAATTGCGACTTTTAGGTCTAATCGAGTGACCAGAGAGATTGAAGTATTCTCCGACTGGTTTTTGAATGTTATAATTCTTGACGTCTGATTTGTATACCTTTATTCTTTTACGTAGAGACTGTCCAGTTTGACCAATGTACATGGCAGAGGGGCATTGCTGGCACATGATGGCATGTATCACATTGGTAGATGTGCAAGTGAACGAGCCTCTGATAGTGTGGCTGATGTGATTAGGCCCTATGATGGTGTCCCCAGAATAGAAAGACTCCAATGAGAGACTGCTGAATTGGAATTAATTTGCAAACTGGACAACATTAAATTAGGCTTGAATAAAGACTGGGAGTGGATGTATATATTCCTGTACAAATAATTATCTTTTCAAAAGATCATTACTTTTTAGGGCAAAAACCCAAACCATAAGGCCTACATTTTCAAAAGTAGCTATTGGTTTTGAATGCCTCAATTTTGGGGCGTTCAGTGTTGAGATGCTTTCAAAGGGCCTTGTTTTCAGACAGTGCGGGACGTCCACCCTCTTAAAATCAGGCCTCTCTACTGTCTCAAGTTGGGAACACAAGTGTTATTTTGAAAATTTAGGCTTAATGATCCTGATAAACAAAGCTTTAATAATAGTAGCACTAACACCACTATGATATTTATTTCTGCCTCAATGGCATTCTATTAAGTTAGGTTGTGTTTTTTCAAATTCTCCTTTCATGGGCAAGACAGCACAATTGAGGTTTCTAGGAGAGATTTGAATGAGGCAAGGAATATAGAGAACTGGTGTGAGGTTGTGGGCATAGGCGACAGAAGCATAAAAAGGCAGGCATTGGAGAAGGAAACGGGAAAATTAAGGCTGACATTGTTCATGGAGTGGAAGGGAGAAGGCAGAGAACATGAAAGATGGCAAAGTCAAGCCATATACTGTGCTGAATGACGGATGTTGGCTCTTAAAAGCAATAACAAAGCTTGAACGTGAAATAAGATAATGGGGAGCTAGTGGGGAGAGCTGAAGAAGGGATGATACAGTCAAAACAACAGGAGAGGAAGATGATTTTAGTGACAACAGTTTGTATGGATTAGCGTGGTGAAAAAAGCAAGACATTTTTCCCTCTACAGTTTTGAAGAAAAGGTTGTGGATTGAAAAGGACAGTGGCAGGCAATTTAGGCTCAACATTTAGTTATTTTTAAAGGATTTGTAAAATCTTATAATATTGCAGTTGTTAGTCCCCTCTCCCAGAAACAAAACACACCCAAGAGTTAAACGTATTGGAAAATTATCCAACAACATCTACATAGTGCCTCACAAACACAGAAAAGGCCTGTTCTCATCACTGACATCACTATTGTTCAATATACGTTACACCAGCCTTGTGACAGTCTTGCCCACTCAATTGTGGAAGTACTTTATATTGATACATTAGAAAAATCTACTTGTTTTTCCTTATTGTGGTATGGGTGGCTGAGTAGATTTTTTGTGGGGGAAGGTTAATGCTGATGACCATGGTGCATGCATGATGCACAATTTATTTTTTATACCATTTTTAATACTGTCTTCAGTTTGGCATTCATCATACCTTAGCATCTGGACTTTTGCTTTTTTCCCACTTTCTGCAATTGCCATAGTCTATTTTCCACTGTTCACAGGAGGGCGCTTCCCCATATGTATAATAGTTATGGAATAAATTACGGATGCCTTTACAGTGTTTCCATTCAGACCAATAATCCTCACATGTTCGTGGAGGCTGGTAAAATAGCAAAAAAAATACGTTAAGAAGACACTTGCAGGAGAAGAATCATGATATTTGGACTCAGCAGTAAGGAACAAGATGTTTCCGAGTTTAAGAATGCCCAGTCTATGTTGTCACGGTGGGAAATCAAACCTGTCCCATTCATTTCAGCTGTCTTGATGGGGGTATTTTCCCCACATGCTGTCTCAGTGTATTGTGTTTTGAGATGAAGTACTGTGCTATTGTTATTTCTTTACTCCTCTGTCAGGAACCAAGTGTGCAACTGTCGTTGTTACTTTGCTGTACAGAGGCTGGGACAAAGAGGCTCTGTCTCGTGGGGGCGGGCCACAGGAACCATTGCATTATGAACAAGTAATCCAGAGATAAACAGCTCAGGGTAAGACTCAATTTTTAAGGACTAGAGTTTGGCTACTAATATTCTTCTACCTGATCAGTTTCATCCTGAAACATACAACAGGGCGTTTTCCGACTGCTCAGAGCACCTGAGCCAGTAGCCGGAGTGCTGGGCCCTGCTCTCAGCCTTGGCCACAGGCTCACGGTGGGAGCCTGGGCCCACCCCTTATCCCGGGAGTGTCAGTTACACCCTCAGCACACGGGGGCAATGGTCCTCCCCTCGCTGCTTGGGGCGGGCGGTTTGGCAGCCCGCAGGGAGGGGGTCAGGCGCCCGGAGACCCCGGCCGCAGGCCACCGCGCACAGCTGGGCCGCTAGGAGACGGACGGGGATGGCCCGGCCTGTCATGACCTCGACGGGCCCCAGCCTGCCCGCCCCACTCCCAGCCGAGCGCGCGCGCGCGCGCGCGGGCGCTCGCTCGCTCACTCACTCACCCTCCACACGCCGCCGTCAGCCATGCTGCTGCCCGGCGCCGTGAGCCCAGCCCCACGCTGAGCTCATCGAACCAATCGGACAAGGGTGTATGACGGATTGCTCCATCCCAGCCAATCGCCAGCAAGCGTGTAAAACTACGTTTTCCGGCCGCGTGAGCCGGAGGGGCCGGAAGGCCGAAGGTGAGCCAGGTGTTGCCACGGCTACCTGTGCTCCGCCCCTGGCTGGGGAAAGCCAATGACGAGACAAGAATTGGTCTGAGCGACGCAGCGCTGAGCCACTCAGCATTCTCCTGCCTCCGGCGCGGAAACAAGCGGGAGATTGGGCAACCTGGGCCGAGGCAGAAAGGTGCGAAGTGCGTGGGCGCGCGCTGCGCCAGGGACAGATGCCACGGGCCGCTCTCAGCAGCGCGCGCGCGCGCGCGCGTCACCGACACAGTGCCCGCGGCGGGCAAGGGAGCGCGCAGTCCTCCGTGTCGCGCGGGAGCCGCCGAGATGGGGGAGGGGTGTCAGGCTGCTAGAGCTGGGAGAACTCCGCCTGCGGGAATGGAGAGTCCCCCGTGAGCAGGCTGTGCGCGAGAGCAGGGCCTAAATGGGGACGCCTTCCTTCCCAGAAGGGGCTGCACAGCCCACAAGGCAGCTGGGCCCCCCGTGTTCCCTCCCGGCCCGTGTTTTGGGCGCAGAATGCCCTCCGGAGTATTGGATGGATTGCAGCTATCATGCTGCTTCCTACTGCAACTGCTGTGGCTAAGGTTCCTGGAAACCTGTTGCGTTCGCCCACTGCTCCCTCTCTAAGCTTTCCCCCTTGGAGCTAACATTGTCTGTGATGGGCATCGCTTGAAAAATCGGGAATTTTTCAGAAAAGGGAAAGCTAGATCTCTTCAGATGTTTTTGAAGTCTGGAAAAAAACAAATGCTTTTGCCATTGTGAAAGGGAACCCCTCACTACAATCAGTGACAGATACTCAAGATGTGAACAACTTTCTTAGCAGTGAGAGGAGCGTGACGGAATCTGTAAAGCGATACTCAGTATGCACCATTTGCCTCATGGGGCCAGACTCTTTGTTGGTGTAAATGCATGTAGTTACATTTACACCAGCAGAGCTTTGTCCTTCTATGCCAGGAGAGAATTTGGCCCATTCTATTTTAAAACCAATGCAATAGCTACTGAGAAACTCACAAGAATGAAGATTACTCCCCATCTCTGTCTCAATTAGGGACAGTTTTTGATTCTTTCTGGATTTCAATAAAATTACCAAATTCCTGTTTAACCTCAGATGTGTAACCACTTGGGCTTTCCAACCACGCAACTCAAGTGAATCTTCTTATACACAGGTGTGCGACCAATAACTGAGTTTTTGGCCAATTCCGAGTCAGAAGAGACTCAAGAACAGGTGCAAATTCTGTTGGATTCTTTAGGCCATGGCAATTTCAAGTATCAGAACCAAGTCTACAAAGGCCTGATTCCTTTGCTGCCATGCACCCCCCAAAGCCCAATAGCTGTCTCTGCAGACACTCAGGACTGTGCAGGTGAGCAGAAAGAGATGTAATCAAACTCCAGCTCATTCTTTAGTTTTATCAGACCAATCTGTTTCAAAAAAATGAATCTACCATAATCTGGAAGCTAAAGGGGAGTGGATATCCAGCCTACAGTTCTTGTGTTATTAAGGAGCCCAGAGAAGAGCTTATTGCAGCCACAAGCACACCCAGTATATACTCAGCTGATGTGTCCTAACATGGGGATACCTGTCTAAGGATGCACACCCTGTATAGATAAACCAGTCCAATCTGAAAGTTCCTTGTTGAGGTAGTACTAGATAAGAGAATTCTGAAGCAAGGATCCTTTTGTGCTCAGTTGCATGTCACGAGCACAGAGTATGCTCTTCGAGTTCCCCAGCAGTTCCTATGTCTGAGCTCTGAGAACACACTGAAAAGGAATGAGGTGCACAGAGGTGTTTTCTGTCTGATTGGAATAATGAAATCATGAACAATTCTCCCCTTAGACTTTTCCCTCTCAGTAACACAGATGCTAAATTCCTAGGCTGTGTGAGAGCAAGTGCTGCATGTATAAAGGCTGCTACTTTTGTCTATATAGTCCCTGCTCCATCAGGATCTAATCTGCTGCTTTTAAATAAATTGAATATGAAAGTTATTTTATAATTCCCCTTCTCCTCCAGTGTGTTACCTATTATGAAAGCCTGGTATGAAAATATATGACCTCAGCTGTAGGAGAGGACATGCCTCTAAAGACATGTCTTGCCTTTACTCTGGGGAACTTCAAAGGGAATGGCCTGCACGATTAACTATATGGTCTTTAGTGCTACTGTTTGAAATCCTGTATTTTGGTTGTGCTGCTTTTTTTTAATTGAGGGAATGGGGCTGTGGTCTTCTGACCCCCCTTAAATTTTCCCTGGCCTGGAAAAACATACTTACAAAAAAAAATTCCAGCAGTATGTTAATTACCCAGACCAAGCTAGAGCTAAGCAGTGAGGTAGGTAGCAATTCTAGTGCAATCTGATGCACATGAATTTAATTCCAACAATTTGAATTCCAATTTAATTCCTCCCATTTGAAATTTCTGTTTCTTGTCATCAAGGAAGGGTGGGGGTTGCCACACACACACACCCCAAATCTGCAGCACCATGGGTCCTTGACCTTTGAACATAAAATGTATATCTTTATCTCTTCTGTTACATACCACATAAAAGAGAGAGAGAGAGCGCAAAGCTGATCTAGTGCCTCAATTAGCTGGAGATCAATGAACCTCATGCTCAGGTTTGAAGAGTCTTGAGTGGAGAGGATTTTATGGGGATTTTGAAGAGATTTTTGTTTCCCTTTTCCCCACACTTTGTATATCACTTATCTTCTTTCACTGTAAGCTCTTCAGGGCAGGGAACTTTTCTACCTTTTTGTCTAGTCCCAGAGCAGTGGGGCCCGGATCCTGATCGGAGCCTCTGGGTGCTGCCATATTAAAAATATTAAATAACAGTAATTAATAATTTGCATAATTAATAATTTGCTGTCCCAAGAACTGCAGTCCTGAGTCTGAGAACCCTGGGGTCACACTGGGCAACCATTACTTTGGTGAGCACTTACATGAGGAGCCCTATTCGAGAATGAGTGCTCACTGACTAACCTGAGTAAGGGCTGCAGCATCAGCCCCAAGAGACCATTTCCCCGAGTCTCTCGGAGCACAGTGCTATGCAGTTCTCTGTATCCCGAGGATCCAACACGTGTGAACATTTCAGTGGGCTGCAGACTCCGGGCAGTGGCCGCTCCGGCCCCACCAGCTCGCCCGGGGCGGCTCAGCGGCCCTTGCACCGGCCCTTTCTCTCGGACAAACGGGAGCGACCAGCGCCCCGAGCCCGACTGCACCACACCTGCCCCCGCAGGCTCCCAGCCCGGGGGCGTCTCGCGCGTGGCTCCGGGTAACTCGTGGGCTGCTGGGACCCCGCGAGCCAGCGCCCCGCCCAGAGCCGCGTTCCAGGGGCCGCAGCCGCAGCTCGGAGGCTCCCCCGCCCTCTCCTATCTACCCGGGAATGCTAATTTTCATACCCGTGATGCATTGCGCACCCTGAGCCGCGTCCCTGATCCATGGGCTGGGTTTGCTCGCAGGGACCCTGGTTCCGAGGAGCAAACGCGCGCTTTAATCGGGCCCGTGTAACAGGCTGTAAAAACGGGGGGTTTAGCCCCCCGTCAGTCGAGTCACCGTGAGGTAGTGAAGTGTTGCTGTTGCCCTGGGAGCCCTTTTGCAAAGCATGAAGTATACTCTGGTTTCTCTTCAGATCGTATAAATCTTTCGCCTTTTACTAAAGATTTCCGTGGAGAGGAACATTTATGAGTTTCTATCTAATTTTTTGAGGCTTCACTTTGGTGAAGCTATCTAATGTTGTGAAAAAAACAGAGCAAGTTGTGTGTGTGAGAAAGTTTGTGTTTGTTTTGTAAAACTTTTTAGTTGTAATTTATGATTTTGGGAGAGACGTGCTATTTTTTGTTTCTGTATATGATGGGGTCTGTTGAGTAACTTTTTAAACCGGGTGTGTTTTGTGACCTATTTTGCTCTTAGGTTGGAAATGGTTGCTTAGTGTTACTGCCATGTCTGGACAATAACTGTATAATGTAAACCGTAACTTGCAGATTATTTTAAATTGTCATTTTCTTTGTGCATGGTTTCATTTCCAAATTAAGGATTTAGAATATTAATTAATCCCCATGCCCTATGCACAGAATTTAGCTCCAGCTGCATGTTTTCTGTTATTTAATGGTGCAAAAAGAGGGTACTTATGTTGGCCTAAATGATGTTATGCAGAAGTCACAATTAATTCTTTGACCCCAGGTTTTCCCATAGGAACATCAGAACTGCCATACTAGGTCACACCAATGGTTGATCTATCTCGGTATCCTGTCTCTGAGAGTGGCCAGTACCAGAGCTTCAGAGGGAGTGTAGAGAACAGGGCAGTTGCAGTGTTCCCCTGTCTTCCCCCTCCCAGTCTCTGTAGTCAGAGGTTTAGGGTTGCCTCAAGCATGGTGTTGCATCCCTGACCATCTTGGCTAATAGCCTATCCTCAATTTTCTTATCTAGTTCTTTTCTGAACCCAGGTATACTTTTGGCCATCGGGACATACCATGGCAGTGAGTTCCACAGGTCAATTTAATCAAGTAAAGACCCCTCTCCCTCTGTTTTGTTTCTTTGTATTGTGGGAAAGGGAAAATAATACGTCTCTATCCACTTTTTCTACACCTTTCATCATTTTATAGACCTCTATCAGATCCCTCTTTATTTGCCTCTTCTCTAAACCGAACAGGACTAATGTTTTTAGTCTCTCCTCATACGGAAGCCATTCCATGCTCTTCGTCATCATTGTCCCCCTCCTTTGAATGTTTTCCAGTTGCACTATATCCTTTTTCAGATGAGACCACGAGAACTGGACACGGTATTCAAGGTGTGGGTGCACCAAGGATTATATAGTGGCATTATCAGAGTTTCTCTTATTTTTCTCTCCCTTTCCTGATAGTAACTAACATTCTGTTAGCCTCTTTGACTGCTGCTATGCATTGAGCTGAAGTTTTCAGAGCATTATCCATGGTGACTCCAAGATCTCTTTCTTGAGTGGTTAACAGCTAATTTAGAACACATCATTTTGTACATGTAGTTGGGATTATTTTTTCCCAACGTGCATTACTTTGTATTTCTCAAAATTGAATTTCATCGGCCAGTTTATTGTCCAATCACCCACATTTGTGACATCCCCTGCAATGCTTTGCAGTCAGCTTTGGACATTACTGTTTTGAATAACTTTGTGTCATCTGCAAACTTTTCCTCTTCACTGTTCACTCCCGTTACAGATCATTTATTAATATGTTGAACAGCACAGGTCCCAGTACAGGTACCAGTGACCCACCTCCACAGCTTGGGAAACAGTATTGCCAAACAGGAAGAGCAGTTAGGAGATGTCATCTCCAACAGGACTTCAGACTAAGAAATAGGGGATAATGCTTTGGCCTCAAGACCAATGAGGGGCAATAGCCCTAGCTGTGAGAGGGCCCACATGACTGCATAGCTCTGTTCACACCAGGGAAGATTAAATAAATGTTATACAGCTCATTGCATGATTGCTCTTTTCAACAAAATACTTCAGATTTTATATAATAGGAAAGGGCCCTGCTACCTTCTCCCCCCACCCCAGACACCTGTTTTCCCAACAGTGCACACATTCAACATCCGCTGCTTGCGGATGTTACATTCACCTCAAACGGAAAGACCTACTACAAAGCAATTCTAGTTGAAATAAAATAACTTGTTATAATGTTTATTATATATGCTTAATTATAAATTATATTAGCAAAATCTATAATTAAAATGAAGTTTCTCATGAACCACACACTAGTTGCAAACCTTTGACTGTATGGTCACCTTTGGTAAGGGTAAAACTGCCTTACTAAGGAGATTTGAGAAGTCTTATAAATGCAACAGACATGGCAAATAGAGATGAGCCAAAAGCAAACACCCCACTCCAGCTGTCGCTGTACTCCAGGGTACTTCAGACTTGAACTATGTAAATGAGAGCCATTGCTACAGGTACCAATACTCTTACTCATCAAATAAGAGTCACTATGAGGAGATAAATGTTGTTTTGCTTTTGACATAATAGATCTATCCAATTTCTATTATGTGACTAAGGAAGTTGTAGACAGCTATGAATGATCATTCACTGTTGTCTACTGTATATTTCTAAATGGTCCGTTCTGGCAGATAGCAGATGATCATGCCATTCTTGTTATGATTCACTTCTGGAGCAATAAAGGTAGTAGCCCACCTCCCATAGGCCAGCAGATGTGGAATGGTTTTTATCTAAAAACAAAGTTGCCTTCAAAATGCATGTTTTTCTATCAGCCTTCTCTTGGTGTAGGTCACATTGTAGGGAAATAGTGTTTTGGCTTTAGAGATGGGCAGGATGCAGTGGATTTTTCTGATGTAGCATTTTTTACAATGTCTATTGCTTTATTTGAGAGTAATCAAACATGGACAGCCCCTGAGCCCTGCCTTAAGCCAGGCTTGAGGAGGTATAGCTGAGTAAAGAAAAGTTACGCCATTTTTAGGGAGGCTGCACAAACTAGATCATGTCAATGTAAAAGGAAGAGGAAAAGAAGATTAAAGACCCTGTGTCAGATGTGGGAAACACACCACTCTTCTAAAAGAAGAGGGAGCTGGACATTTGTACTCAGTTATCCAGCACAACTCACAAGAAGTCATGTCCTCACCATCCATATCTATGCTGCTGACTCACTTGTAACTGCTGGATATTAAGCTGACCTATTGTATCTTAACTATTAGAAAGGTATTAAGCCATATATTTAATTACAACTGACAAGGAAAGTATTTGGTTCTCCGTCACAGCTTGGGACTTCTTGTTTTCTTAGGCGTTAAGTAAGAAACCAACCTAAAGATCAGATAAAGTCCTCCCACGGAGGTCTTATGCCACCTAAACACATTCCTTGGTTTGTGGAGAACATGGCACTGGAAAGGTGGTTTGAAAGTGTGGTAAACAAATGTACAAGGAAAATTAACAAGCTCAGAGCAACATGATACTATCATCATGGGGGATATCAAAGAAAGTAGTATCTAGTCTTCAGAATTGAGACAGCAGAAAGACATTGATCCTTTGAATAAGGTACAGCTTGAATAAGGTACAGTTTCTTAAGTTTCTCTAACAACTTCCCCTCTTTCCAGCATACAAAATAACCACTACAAGCTCCTGGAGCTTAGTTTTCAATTGAAAAATAAGAATTCCTAAATTGCCAACTCCACTTTAAAGTAAAATCAAAACCAAAGTGTCCACGTGTTACAAATGACCAATAGCCTCCCTCCTCTCAAACCCAATAACTAAGATCCAATGCGCTGCAGTGTTATTTTATTCTCCCCAATTGGCCAAAAGGTTCCATAATTTATGGTTTTCTTCCCTTCTTGCGCAGGGACTGGCCTTCTCCTGAAAATGCAATGAACCGGCTGCCAGAGTCATCCTGAATGTAGGAGGGAGAAAGATTGGTTAGGTTCAGCTTTTGTTATTATTGAACAAAGAGAAGACCTGCTTCAGACAACAACATTCCATCATAAAAGCACTACTCCACTGGCTACTGACATTTCACATCCATAAATTTACACAGAAAACAGGTTCCTTCCCCAAAAGTTGCTAGTGTTTCAGTGACCTTTTGTAGATTTAATTCAAAATCCCTTTGCATCACTTCCATTTTATATTTCCTCCTCCAAGCTTATACAAGGCAAATCTTTTTATGTTAGCTAACATAAGAACATCAGAGCTTTCTGTCCTGTAGATAATATTCAATATCATTGAGTAGTTTTAAAATTTAAGGTCTCCATGAGCAATCACAGGCTGTGAATTGGCAAAGCCAGGGAGCCTAAACAATGGATCTGATCATGCTCAGCAAGAAGCTCTTAATTTTTACTGCCAGTAACCCCCCACACACCGTTATTCACCATTTCAGAGATAAAAGAGATTAAGGCTCATCGCACTAAAATGCTAACATACAGACCTTTAGTGGCAAAGCTGGTTGACCGCACAATAGTTACTGTGCTACAAACAGGGGCCCAATTTTCCCCACGGGACAAATAACTCCCACTGTTTTGAATAGGAGTTACTCACACCCTATGGTGGAAGAAAAGGCCCTGCAGTCAACAATAGTCCCCACTGTTGAAGATTTATCATGAGATAAGGGATCACACGCTGAACTGAAGCCACACATCAAGGACCACAATATTCCCTAAAAAAGCCTTCCATGACGGGAACTTTCCTCATGTCATTAAAAAAAATTATTTAAACTAGGTTTCAGTGATTTATAACACTTATAATTAGCATATTTTTTTTCCCTTAATTGTTCTGACCTCAGATGGGTCTGCATAATCAGTCAACAAGTCATAGTATTTGAGCAGGTTTGCTGGAGTTGGGGCCCACTAGCAATGCAGACCCCTTCAACAACTGTTAGTTCCACTGTATTAAGTTCTCTACAAATATGGCAAGGTACAGAGGTTTACTCACCTCTTCAACTTTCTTGACTAGTGGTCGTGAATTTCTAATGAATGTGATCCTACCGATTTTGAAGTCATAATTGGGTATTCCTCTGGGAAAGGAAGATTGAGATATTAAGGTACTGAATAAACCTTTAGACTCTTGTCATGGGAATAAATGTGACAAACAATAGCCAGGACTATTCTCTACAGTTTTTGTTGGGTTTTTTGTTTTGTTTTTCTTGAGTGTCATCCTAACCATTCCTTCTGAAGAGCTGTCGTTAGGATTATTATGGTCTGAGTCCGATGTGCTCACAAAGATTTATTTATTAGAGCTGAGCAAATGTTGTAAAGAAATATCTGTGATGATTCACTTTAGTTAAGTTGTCTGCAGCCATGTACATGCATCATGTCTGCACTTTCCAAGAGGGATCAAATTTTACTGGTCCAAGCATATGTGGAAAACTAAGGTAGAAGCTGGATGCACACATCTTCATAGGACCATTACTATAGCGAGTATTAATTCAGAAGCAGGGTGGAGGGAAACTGATTTTTTAAAATTTCAGTTCGGTATTTTTTATTTAAAATAAATACAGTTTAAAAATAAATCTAATTTCGAAATTTGATAACATAGAATAAGGCCTAAATTAACTTTAATCTACTAAAATAATTTATATTAAATACAAAAAATAATATTAAGTAGCACGTTTGTTGCCAAGTTTTAAAGAAAGTCAAACCACTGAGTTGGTGGTAATCACTGGCTAAGCATCTGGAACCAGAGTTTGTTGAAGTGCTAAACCAGCTTTTGACAGCACTGGCCTCTTCTGCAGGTGCAAAGAGGATATTTTCTTAATTTCAGTTTATTCAACTAATTCAATCACATCAGTTCATTCAAAGTTGATAGACCAATTGGGAGTTGAAAAGCAAGAAAGCTTGTTTTCTTGTTCCAATCTATGAATAAAATTAGGTGTGAGAGAGTAAGATCTACTAGTTCTAACATTTTGAAGGAAATATGACCAGAAAGAAGCATGTCAGTTCCTTACCTACCCATAATATTTTCTTTGGTTAATAAATGTATTAGTTTTAAATGAAAAATATGTTTTGATAAGCCTTCTGATAATCTTTCTTCTTATGTATCTATCACTTTTAAGGTAGTTTTTTTAATAAAAAAATTAAAATGCTGTTTTTATGCATTTTTAATCGAGTTTGAATTTCCATGCAAATAGAACATGATACAAATTAAAAGGAAAAAAAATCTAGTACATAAGAAATAATAAAAACTGTAAAGATTAAGAATCTGAATGTAAATTAAGCCATAGCTTCCTGGTTAGCAAGAAGAACCAAATTTAGTGTAAAGGCTATATTTAATTGCAAATCAACGTGTTTTAATGGTTACCATTCTATGAGAATCAACTTTTCTTTAGGAAAATAACTAAAAGTACAGATGCAAACAATTAAAATTGATGATTTAAATCAAGGTTTCCTGCTTGCTCATTTAAATCCTGATTAAAATTGGTGATTTACATTGCTTTGAGTTAAATCAATCTGCCCTGTTTAGAAATGCTTTTGCAGTTATCCTGTCAGGAAACAAAACAAGACCATGGCCAAGTTTTGTAAAAGTATTTATACTGATAGTTGATGGGATTTATACTCAAGTGCGTAAATGCCTTTTGAAAATGAAATATAGGTTCCTAGTCGGTTAGGCATTCATTGCAATGCTGAGAGCAGCAACATCTAAATACCTTTACAGATCTGAGTCCATGTGATTATCTGACCACTCTCAAAGCAACGTATATTAAATACATTTGGGGAAATCAGGTTCTCACTGATATTACAGAAGCAGACAAATACATCAAGAATGATTCATTTTGTTCAAACATTAACCTTCCACCTGTAGAAATCTGAATGAAATGGGCTAACCTTCGAATGTCTCCTGGTTTAATTGGCGAGGGACTAGGCTCGACACCTTTCTTCTTGCCATCTAGCCTGTTCCCAGAGCCAGAGAATGCCTACAGGTATAAAGCAGAAAGTCATTTCTACACGTTCCACCTTATTGTTAAAGAAGAGCACTGCAAGCATGTATTTTTGTTTTTTAAAAAGGCTAAAATGGGCACAGGGCCTGATTCAAGATTGGTGCTGATCTAGTGGACTAGTGTTAGTATTCTGCACTGCCATGCAAGAGATTAGACTGGTATTTCAGTTCCCATCTCTTGGCTCCTCAGGAACAGTAGAGAGCACCCACCATCACTGGCCAGCACCTCTCCTACCGATCAAATAGCATTGACTGCTTATAGAATTGTAGGACTGGAAGGGACCTCAAGAGGTCTTCTAATTCAGTCCCCTGCACTTAAGTCAGGACTAAGTATTATCTAGACCATCCCTGACAGGTGTTTGTCTAGCCTGCTCTTAAAAATCTCCAAAGATGGAGATTCCACAATCTCCCTGGGCAATTTATTCTAGTGCTTAACCACCCTGGACAGTTAGGAAGTTTTCTTAATGTCCAACCTAAACTGCCCTCGCTACAAGAAAGAATTTACCTCTGGTCTTCCTTGACTGAAAGGACAGTGACTACAGTACAGGGTCTAGACAACTGGACTGGGACAGAGACTGAAGGCCCAGGGGCAGCGATTTTTCATAGGGCTGTGATTTGTGCCCTAGCTTAGAACACTGGAACTACTCCCACACCATTAATTGCACGTAATTTGCAAGAGTTCCTCTGTAAAAGTATATATGGGGGTCTGTTGTACAATGTGCACATATCCCTGCACACTACTGGATGGAATGTCAGACTGGCTTAAAAATGTACGTGGCTGAATCTCAGAACGGCTAAACACATGAATACTACAAAAGCATGATTGTTTCACAAGTCAGTTCATCATTTTATGACATTTACAATAGAAGAAACTTTTACTCTAAATCTTAGTTATTGATATACAAGCCTCTTGGACAGCAGTGCCAGTGCTAAGCAAGTGTCCAGAGGGGACGCCTTGTTTGTGCTCCCAGTAACATTTTATAAACAAAATTCACTTCCTTCAGGTACCGTTAGATACTTAAGTGTTACTTCCATTACACACAAGCCATCAGAGTCTTGAGTGGTAATATTTACTATGGATTCAGAACACAAGTTACTGCTGTATTTATATATCAGAAGCTCCTGAGAAAATGCCTTGCAGGGAGAACCTATTACACAGACTCTTATACACTTTTTTTGGGATGTGTAACAAGGTGATTAGCACCCTGTGATTTTTTTTTTTTAAATACATTAAGGTTTTGTTTTGTTTTTTTTTTTTTTTAATAGGTTTGTATTATTTCGTTTTATCCATGCTGGAGTGGGAGATTACATGTTTTCCCCTGGAGGGGTTGGTAGGTCCTGAGGCGGGGACAGGGGGTTGCAGAGCGAGCCCACCTTGCACTCACCCTGCAGCAGTGGCTCCCGTCCCACAGGGCTGGGCCCAGCTCCCCGCTCTGGGGATGACATGATGACGGAAGGGTGAACAGGCCAAACCTGAGCATGGAACCGGACCCTGCCCTGTGGGAGAGGAGCCACAGGCACAGCAGCTCCAGGATGAGTTTTTCATTTTATATGTTGTTTTTCATTTTATTTTGTGGTGTTACTTCACATTTGTGAAAACCACAGGACTCTAGTGTTGGTCCTAGGGTGCAAGTGCACATCTCAGAGTTCCAAGGCCAGGCTGTTGTGTGATTACATGTTGTAAGCAGCATCTGCTATAAATAGAGGCAGCCTAGCCTCAGGAAAGGAGAGCCCAAGCCCAGGAAAGGGGCCTGTCACACCTGGAAGTCCTGAGAAGGAAACACCTGCAGCAAGCAGGAGCTGGCTGGGGGAAGCCTCAGCCGGGAAAGGCGAGACGAGGACTAAGACAAACCTCTGTGAGGTAGTGAGACTGGGTTGCTTTGCATCTTTGTTTCTAAGTAAAAGAAAAGCCCTGAGCAAAGGAACTGGATTTGTGCAGTTGCGGGGAATACGTGTTCACCTTCCCAGCTGATAGATTTGCCCACAACACTACCAGACCGAAAGAAGATACTTACACGAAATCCTAGGTCGCTCACATAGCCACTGTGGTCTGCTTCAACGTCCTAGGAAGGAGAGGAGAAACAAGCTGTTTCATTACATTCATGCTGTGTTATGCAAAATTAACATGAATGGTTTAATGGATTTCCTACAGAATGAAACTTTTACAGGTATTTTATAAAGTTCACTGAACATGAATTCTTTTGACAAAGTTTTTGTCCTGGAAATAGGTTGCTCTACATGAACAATCTCCATAGGGTGGGGTAAGGAAGGAAAAGAAGTGTAGGCAAGAGCATCTTGGAAATAAAATGTATGGCTGAACTATCTGATCTCAAGACCTTTTCAGAAAGAGGCATCCATTAGTGATCTTTGCTCCATAACAGCCACAGTAAGAAGAGAAGGCAACTAGAGAGAATGCACTGTAGAGAACAAGAATGAACTTAACTTACTGTGCTCTCCTCATGTTGTGTGTGTCTTTCTGGTTCTTTGTATCCCAAAGGTGCATCAAAATCCACCTGTTTTTATAGCAAGGAACGTTGTTGTTGTTGTTTTAAACAGAGCCACATTTTTTTTAATCATCACCATATGCCATCCCTAAAATCGCTACAAACTCGACCATTCTATTCTGAACTAGAGGGAATGGATCTTTTAAAAAAGCTCAATTAGCAAAAGTGTTACAATTGGACTGTGGGAGACTCATCTCTAAAAGATGCTTCTCCAGCACATAGTTGTAATATACTGGCAGGGCAGCATGGAACATCACGCTGCAGCTGTTCTAACTTTTCAGTCTCCAGGCTGTCAGATGGACCTGCATCTTTCATAAGAGAACAATTTGCAAATAAGGCTCTACAAGAATTATAGGCACTTCAGCCACCTACGGGCATATCATAGGGTTGCCAGCCCTCCAGGATTGGCCTGGAATTGCTGGACTCCTGGTGATTATTGAAAGCAATCAAGGAAATGTTAATAGGATATTTTAGGAACCTGACATTACGTCATGGGGGGGTGGGGGGGAGAGGAATCTCCCGGAATATCTTCAGGCAGAGTTGGCAACCATAGTATATGACCTGTGGCCTTCATCTTGCAACTCACTTATGGTTACAGGATCTATATTACTGAATGCTCACCTTTCCCACAGCATAGCTATATTTCTGTAATGCAGCATTGTCATGATCAGATGCCCCTTCTCAAAAGAATAATTTAAGTGAAAATAAAGATCCTGCCACAAAAAGACTTCAACTTACATTCATATCACACTCTATGATGGACACAGCTTTATCAGGTTTGGTCTCCATTACCCGAAGCTCGTAGATCTGAAACAGGAGTACGTATAATATAAAGCTGTTCCTCTTAGTGTGCAAATTAATGATTAAAGAAACTTGGGCAAAATTCTCACATCAGAGAGCATTCGTTTCAATGAACCATAAGCTCTTCAGATCAGAGACTGTGTCTACCTCTATGTTTGTACATCATGTAGCACAACAAGGCTTCCAATCAGATCAGGGCCTCTGGGTGCCCCCATCATGACTATATTTCAAAATGGAAGACTTCTTCTACATTAGAGATTTTCATTGCCCCTCAATAGAGCTGGAGGGATTTATTTGGCCAGAGGCGAGCTATATGGCTCTGAATCTCCTGATTTCCAGTTGCCAAAAAAACAGCTCCAAGTTAGGTGAGGTAGGATATCTGCACTGTCTTGTACTCATTTATGTTAAAATGGTCCTCTATAGTTTTACTGCTGATAATAAGCCCTTTTGCTCCTAATAATCCTTTGTCTGAAATGGATTATGATTTACCCACAAGTTATCCAAACTGAGCTGAAACCTGGCAAATAAGTACTTTGCCCAGAAGCAAAATCTGAAAATGTAAAAGTTGTTCAGAAATCAAAGGTGTCAAAAGTCAGAATTTAATATTAAGACCAGCACCAAGGCTCCTGAACGGATTGCATTATTCATTCTCAGAATTCAATAAAGGCCTTTAAAAAAAAAAAAATATGTAGGTGAAGCTACTATAGAATTTTGCATTTGTAGCTCCTGAAAATCTGGGTCCCACTTGCCAGGGGGTCCGCAAGGCCCTGGGTAAGGTCCCACCTATGAACCTGCCTCCCTGAGATGTCCAAAGTCCCTCTGGGGCTGTTTTCGGAACTCTTACATCTTTCCTGTTTGGGTCCATTTGCTCCTGACAATTAGCTCCCACAGTGTCCATTTACGCATATGTGCAGAAAAATGGATGGACCAGGGTAGTGGTTTAAGCTAAACGCATGGTGTGTCCCGTGTTCAGCTACTACTGACACTCAAATGGGAGTATCTGTAAATTATGTGATTCTATAAATGTCTTTTTAGGGTTCCATGCGAACCATATGCAGAGTCAGGATTTATGTTTCCTGGGACTGTACACAGGTTTAGTTAGATAGTGTTATTTACACTAGATACCGTACCTTCTCATTGTAGTTGATGGCAATAACATCCCCGGTGGTTAGACAAGCAAAGTTTCTCAAAGCATTTTCTAATCTTTGAATTATGTTAAGAAGAACTGTATGGTTGTTTTCAGTGCAATATTCAAGTTATACATCAACAAGTTCATATTTTCTGGTTCCAGGTCTGTCTTACATGTGACTTAAAATATAAGTACCATGGACAGTTTAACAAGCATTAGGCATTCAACATCCCTTATAGATGTTCTTAGGGAAACCCTATAAAGTTCTCTAGACAGTAAAACAAGGCATGTGCTTCAGACTACAATTTACCTATTCAGACTGTCTGGAAAATAAAAGCCAAGAATTAAAAAAAAAAAAGTTTCTACAGTTAGGCTCCTGAATCAGTGGCCTGATTTTTTAGAAGTGCCAAGTACCTAGCAGCTCTCATTAAGTAATTTTAAGGAAAAATCCTTTATTCCCTACTTTAGGCTTTTATTCTTTGGTGCAAAGAATATTTGCCTGAGCAAGGACTACAGGATTTGGCCCATTTCATTAGGCCTTTATTTAGAAGAATGCTACACTTCCTGCAGGGAATTCACATCTCTCCGCACTTGCTCTGGCTCCTACCAGATTCCATTCTCTTACCTCTTAGCTTTCAGAGGTGGCACTAGTAACAGTAAGCTGGTATTGGACATATCTGAACAATGCTTGAAAAGCTGCCCCGCTTTTCCTCCCCTGTTTAGGGTAAGCTAGTGCCAAAGCCCCTTCTTTTGCTTCCTCTGGGATGAAGTGAAAGGATACACAGCTTTGGGATTGGTGATGTCAAGGAAATCTGGACTTTGTGGTTGAAATTTTGAGTAAGTAGCAACTTGAAGATTAACACTCTCTACCTGCACCAGGCCTCCTTCCTCCAGAAGCAAGTTCTGCATCATCTGCAAAAAAACATTGGTGACAAAAACAGGACACTATACCAGTATCTATGCAACAGAAACAGGTAACTTTTAGATGGAATTTCCCTTGAGAATATGTAAAATATATTGGGTCATATTCTGCCCTGAATTCTGTGGGTTTGCATTAGGTATAATTACAGGAAAAAACTTGTTCTTGATCCTTTATGTCTCAGTAACAACGTAGTATATGCAGCAAATTACTTTGATTAACTCAGAGGAAAGCTTTAGCTGTGACTCAAACACTAAAAGGTGCTGACTGTGCAAGTGAAATGCAATTTCAGCAAATATTCTACTGTAATATTCACCAACACCACATTCATCCTATACTTTAAATTCTGACAGTTTGGTGTAAGGCCACTTACCCAGTGTGGAAGGTAACAAATGCCTTCATCAGCCACAAATTCTAGCACACCACAATGCGTCATTCGATCTGAATTTTTATTAGTCAGCTTAAACAACATAGGGTACGTAATGTTAAGTCGACCTGGCAGAAGGGGAAAAAGATACAATTTGTTATAAAGCTCATGGCAGATTTATAAAGTTCCAGAGACTGAACATTAGCAAGAGAATGAGCCAATATCCTAGCAAACACACCAAATTATTTACAAAAAAAAGGACGCTCATTTCATTAATGGAAGTGTGATATGGTGTCAAGCAGCTGCTAGAAAGCTGACACTGTCGGCCTAGCATTTGAACTATGTGTAGATAAGGGAACACCAAACCCTTTGACAAACAAAATATGTTAAAAAAACCCATATGATTTTTACCCTCAATATGGATTTTCTTGGTATATCTTGATTTACACCACATCTTCTTAACGGATACATAAAGCAGTTTTTGGTGTTTGCCTACACATACATACAACACAATATTTCTAGCGTTCTTACAGTAGAACAAACATTACTTACTGAGTTGATCCAAGGCAGATGGTGGCATGATTACTGCAGAAATTAATCAGAAAGTTACAATAAGATTAGGAATAGCATGGCTATGGAAAGCAACTGCAGTGTACAGTTTTATCATTCCTTCTTAGGAGACAGCATTTTACCCAGGTTCCGACTTTGTGAGCTACAAATTCTATTGGAATCAATCTAGACAAACAATAACTGGTAGTTTTAATCCAAAATGTAGATTCTGAGTGGGGCAAATGGGAGAAGTTAGAAAGTTTTACAAAAGCTTATACACTAACAAAAATATTTCCCAAAAGTAATTTTATTTGGTTACAGTTAAACAACCCAAGTGCTGACAACTCAAACACAGCATTTGACTAACATATGGGAGCCTGAAAGTGGAGCTGACAAATCTATTCTCCTTATTGAAGCTGAGTGAAGCCAAAAGAGGAAGCAAAAAACATATATGGCAAAGACAACAGATTTTTAAATCTTATTTGCTTAAATGGCTTATTTTATTAGTGACAGCTAAAACCATTTGTTTTTAAAAATAATGGGCCTTCTAATTTACATGGAGGTAAATCAGAAACTCCAACATCAATTAAATGATATTAACATGAGAAGAGATTATTTATTTAACCTGCAAGTGCCCCTTTAATTCAAGTCACAAAGCCATCAATATGTTTCCATGCTTATTATGTTTGTGGCCTTATACTGTTTCTGCAACCGCCTGCCATAAACAATACTACTGAACATTCACATATAGCATTCATCAGTCTATTATTCAAAATAAAACATGCACATACTCTTCCCGCCTTTCTCCACATCTGACCTGTCATTAGGTCCTGCAAGCATGGATACTGAGAAGCAACGATACTGGGTTGAGAAGCGGTTCTGGAAAACCCGGGGGATTGGATGATCAAACATATTAAAAGAAAACTGGGGGATGAAAAATGACAGTGTGTTAGCAAACATCGATCCACTTTACTAAGACACCAGCAGACTAAGATTTTCAGGAGGTTGTTCTCCATTGCAGTCATCTTAACCAATGCTGTGTGCTTATTTTTCCTAATATAAATATGGTTTAGACATATGTATGTACCAATGAAACACATAAAATAAGAAAGTGAAAATTCATCTGTAATTTATCACCACAATCAATTTTGATTGATTCTACAAACTGTAGAATAGACATGGACTTCAATTTGAAATAAGCATACACATCCTAAAAACCATTTATTTGTGCAGTGCTACAGCAAGTGTACAGTGCAAACTATTAATTTAAACTCAACAAGGAATACAAGCGATTGTCATTTCTTTAACTCTTCAGCACAGGACAAGAGATATTCAACATAGGTGTGGCAGAAGGATATGTTTGTACCCTTGCACTTTTATTTTAATGATTCAAGAGATGACAGTGCATATAGCCTATGGATAAACACAGGCTGAAGTCTTCATCATCGCGGAGAGAGAATCATTCCTAGGTATCCAGTGGGGTAGCATCCTCACTTGTAAATCAAAGGGAGGGGAGAACACTGAGTCAGCACCTCCCAGGAAATGCCCAGGATCACACAGATTGCAAACTCTTTACGATTACTCCATATATTACTACTCTAAAAAGCCATCCATACCCCACCCTGTAACCGTCTGGGAGTGAGTGGGGACACTAAATTGGGGGTGCTTTATTAAGCAATTCTCTGCTCTTGGGAGCAAAGATTTTTCGGGGGGGGGGGGAAGTTTCCAGAGAGGGCTTTAAATATCTCTCCTGTCCCAGCTGGCTCTCTCTGAGAGGAAGGCCGAGAAGAGGGGGGGGGGTACATATGTCCCAGACAGACACCCTGAAGGGTCCCCCTCACTGCCCTAGAGCCAGGCGGACAAAGCCCGACCCTCTCGCAGAGCAGAGGGGCGTTTGGCGGGTACACGCTCCCCTAGCACCTCCCCGCCTGCGTAAACAAGCCAGCCAGGGTGACTCCGCAGCTTCCGCCGTCTCTCCCCCAGCTCTCAGACACCCACACAAGAGCCCCTGCAGGCACTTACCATCCTGGCGGCAGCGGCTGCTCCTGCCCCTTTTCTCGGAGATCTCACAGAGGGACACCGCAGAAGCGCCTTTAGACAGCTCGGGGAAGGATCAATGCAGCGGCTGCTTCCCCTCCCCCACAGGAAATCGGCTGGCTGAGGGAAATGGTGGGCAGGGAGGGGGAAATCCCTTAGCCCAGCCCCTCTCCTCTTAGGGTGACTTTTAATTTCTACAGGCGTGGCGCTATTTTAACAGCGTTGAAGGCAATCAGCAAAACTGAGCACGTTCATCGCTCGCAAAGGGGCGAAAAATGTTTGGAGGTTGTGGCCCACTGTCCCCACAAAACTACATTTCCCAGAATGCAACGTGTTGACACTAGCGGCCATTGAGGCAGTCAAGAGACTTCCGCTGCGGCCATTTTGGGAAAGGGCGGAAGGCGGAACTTTATAGGTGTCAACATAGTTTTTTCTTTAAATAATTTATTTGCCTATTCACTCCTGAAACAGTTATATTTTTATATCCAGTGGTTTGTTTATAGCTTATATGGGGGGGAGCTGATGGGGAAACTTGCCCATATCAAACATGGCGCTGTACACGGACAAACAAAATGGCGGTTCCAGGAGGACCGGATTGTCCATCGCCCGGTTTGGTGATCACCCTAATCGCAATGTGGTTGGTGGAGGGCTGAGACGATCGGAAAGATAGTCCAATCAGCACTGCAGAGATACAAAATAGTGGAATTCTATTGGGTGGTGGCCAGGAAGCTGAGACCAATGGGAAAGGACGCGATTTGGCGCCTGCTTTGACTGTGGCGGAGAACGGAGCAGTTGCCGGTGCTGCAGCCATCCTGCCACCGTTCCCAGCTCCCTGTAGCGCGGCGGTAGCGGCCCGGCCATGTTCCTCTCCGACTTCCGCAAGGAGTTCTACGAGGTGATTGTGACCCAGGTGAGCGTTGTCCGGGCGGGGGAGGGTGAAGCCCGAACCGGGGGGGCGCGCGAAACTTGAGCGGGGCCTGCTAACCCCTTGGCCATGAGGGGCCGGGCTCCAGCAGCCCCGGGGCCGGGCATGCCGAGCCTGTCCCCCGCCTGGGGGCGCTTGGGGGGCGGTTAGCTCGCGAAGGGGGTGGAGGGGGGCGCCTGGCTAGATTGTGGAGGACCCCGCGGCTCCCTGGTGCTCCAGCCCCGCGCCTTCCTCCCCACAGCGCTTTGCCACGGCGCCCCTGGGGTGGGGATGGATCTTCGCTCCGCACGGGCCAGACAGGGCGGGACTGTGTCACGCAGGGAGCTGGGCATTGCCCTGCTGTCAGCTTCATGGCCACGCTGTGGTACGCGCTGCCCCCCCCCCCCCCCCCCGGTGCTGGTTTCACACCGAACTCCACAGAGCTGGTCGCGTTTGCATTGAACGTCTGGCTCCGCAGCTCTCGGTGGGGTAGTGGAGTAGGAGTCCCCAGCCGGGCACATGACAACTCAGAGTGTGCTTTGCTTTGTTGCCTGGGTTTCTTGTAGTGCCCCCGGAGCAGTCAGAGGCTCTAAAAGTGGCAGAATCAGCAACAAGGTGTTGGGATGTTTTTGAGTTGGTGATATGGACATCGCGATCTCGTGAAGACAAGGAGCTGTAGCTGTTACCTGGGTGTAGGTAGTTGAGATAAACCCCATGTGGGGAGTGTAAGATTGAACACAACTAGCTATATGGAGGTAAAAGCCTTGTGTCCACTAGGATTTTATATTGAGTTTTACATCGAGTTAGCTGTCTTGATGTAAAAATACATCTTTGTTTTCAGTGAAGACATAGCCTACACTACAGGGTTAGCTCCATGTAAGCTGCCTTGCATTGACTTTGCTGTGGAAATGTCTTCACTTAAATTTGGCTCCTGGCACTCAATGAAGTCAGTGCTTCTCTATGCCAATTTCGTAATACCACCTCCCTAAGTGTCAGGCATAGAGTCGCAGTTGATGTAATTGGATCAATACAGTGTCACTGCGTTGCTTACATAGACCGTTATGGCCATCCCACAGAGCCCCACGCTGACAATACAATACAATCGATACAAGCGCTCCTGGTGATGATGCGCACCACTGATACAAGGAGCCAAGTGTGCACACACACAAGTGATTTTATAACTACAGTGGCTGTATGCCAACGTGAGTCACATAATTTTGTAATGTAGACATGGCCAAAGTCTGATTGCCCTGAGATATCTTCAGTGCTATAAAATGACACTAACTAGTTCATGTACATTAAGCACTGTCAAGGGTTATCCTTTTTGTTGCAGAATATCATGTTACATTAAATTAGGATTAGAAATTACTTATTTGAAAGCTATGCTTGGATTGCAAAAAGTTTAAAGAATAATCTTGTAATAAAATTAATTTACAATGGTCATAAGATTACCAGCTTCTGATAAATACTTAACATAATTTCAGACTAGTGAATGCTGAAAACATTGACATGTTAATCTTTACATTTTGAGATACAGATTTAAAGATACAGAAACAGATTTATTGAACTTTGTCAAAGGGTCAATAAATCAGATATGAAAGCTACTGTCTGTGATAACAGAAGGATTCCAACTAGAAACTGGGAAGCCTTTTCACAGTGGAGACCTTTTTTTTATGAGTTATTTAGAGCTTCTTGTTAAATCTTTCTTGCAAAAACATGATATTGCTAGAACTTTTTTGAAAATCACTGTAGCATTGGTTGCACAGACATTTAATTCTATATTCCATCTCTGTTGGCCTCTATCTTGCAGTCAGCCTTCCATGATGATAGGGTTAGTGTAGATGGGCTTCCAGCGTTTTTAGTATCAGTTTGTCAAACTGATCAGAGTACGTCTAGATGAAAACATTACTGGGCAGCCTACATTAATTCTCCCACCAGTGAAGCTGTGCTGGTGATTGTCCGACATTGGAAGAATTTAAGAAAAAGTTCATTGTGGCCAACACTGAAAAGAACAGTGATGATGTTTGAACTAAACCATGTTCATCTTGAATATTGTCTCAAGCCCTATTTAGGCTACCAATTTCCCCAAGTACTGACACTCTAGTCAAGATCTTACTGAAAACTAGGGTTTCTTACACCATTGTGTGTGGATTATATATACATTACTTTAAATATGGATAAAAACTGTTCTAGGATTGAAAGGTTTTGAACTTTCAAAAATTATGACCATGCCACATAGGCCAACATAACCATGTTTCCTGAAATGGTTAACAGGAAGAGATCCTGGGCATGGGTTCATGATATGACAATTTTGTAGGAGAGACAAGGTCTTTGTGGTGTAACTTTTACCTTACTGTGAGGTGGACTACTTAAACCTTTTTGTGTTGCTCTGAAATTTAAAGGGACAGTGTCAGCTTGAAATTTAAAAAATTTATTTTTTTTAAACCATTATGTTTCTGATAGAGCCTAGTTTAAGTGACTATTCTTGGAAACTGGAAAAACTGGCTAAACACAAGAAAACTAAGTGTTGTGGGAAATGTCCTCACTTCTCTAACTGGTCTTAAATGTTAATTGTACTAGAAGGAGCAATGTTTTCACATGGATAATATGACTCTTCAAGCTGTTAGTGTTCCTTCAAAAACAATCCTGATTTCATTCCCAATGCTGCCATGATCTCTGTCCAGACAGACCCTCACTGATTTAAAGGGGCCGTGTGCATGCATTTGCCTGCATAGAGCTCATTGCTAGATAAGCCTTTGCTGAGCAACCCAGTACAATCAAACAAGACAAGATGACATGTTTGAACCAACATGTGTGCACAGGTTTGTTTACACTCTGCAATCTGTTGTGTGATTCTCCTAGGCTATGCTAACAGGCTAGATTAAGCAGAAAGAAATCTGTCTTTGGAGACATTAATATGAAACGTACCATGTGAAACAATTGTCAGATATGGGAGATCAACAGTAGATCCCTTTTTAAAAAATTACTCTCCACTTGTTTAATTGAGTACCTTATATAAATAACGATAATATGATGCTCTCATCCGTACTTTATTTCTTTTGTATTGTTTGTTGCATTGAAAGATTTTAAATTTTGCTGGTGGAAAGCGATGCTTTTGAAAATGACCTAATATGTCTACATTTCTATGCAATAGCAAGCCATATGAACTAATTAATATATTAATACTGTCTTCAATTTTTTTTCAGCGTGTTCTTCTTCTTGTTGCTTCAGATGTAGATGCATTATGTGCTTGTAAAATACTCCAAGTAAGTTTACGTTCATTATAATTATATACTACAACGGAAGGGTGTGTGTATGTGTGATGTGGGGGGGGAAATCGCATTTAAAAGATTTATACAGGAATATGTAGAAAGAAAAGTGAAAGGGAAATTTTTATAAAATTAGTTCAGTTTTAAATGTTGTAATTTTTTATTTTCCTGACTTTTTTACTAATATTTTTTCCTAACATGATACTGAGACTTGATAATTCATACATAAATATCTATATAGACATATATTTTAGGATACTTTCAATGTACCTCTAAAGAGCAATAGGAGGACTTGGATGAGCCAGAGTTATAGTAGTTGCTGCTGTTCTTTCTCATTTGTTTAAAGCCTTGCTTTCTTTATAGGCTTTGTTTCAATGTGATCACGTACAATATACACTAGTCCCGGTATCTGGGTGGCAAGAACTTGAAACTGCGTTTCTTGAACATAAAGATCAGGTAAAAAAAGCATAGTGGGAGCTTTCTATATGATCCTGCTATATAGTTGTAATTTTTAAGCACACTTTTTTTCTTAGCTGCAGATCTAAGTTTTAGGTTGAGATTTTAGTGGTTACCCAAATAACATCGATAAAGTTAGATGTACAAATCTTTGGCAAGTCCCCACGCCTTGTTCTGCTAATGTGCCATAATCCTGGTTTAGCAAATATTTCTGCTATTTTAGATATGGATCACTTCTAAAGAGAACTGCCAAATGCATCAAACAGTGTGGTGGTTTTATGAGGTGGGCCGAGATAACACAAGTAAACTGATTTCACTTTTGATCTATATAAACTAAATTTAAACCCTCTTCAACTGTGAAAAGTTAGATCATTAGCTCTTTTAGCAGTCTGCACACCCCAAAACCCCAGCACGTTATCCTTCTATGCAAAACTTGTTTCTGTTTTCTCTGAGGTGTTGTAGATTAGGAGTCTAATGTAAATGGGTACAAGAGAAAATGCTTTGTAGGCAGAATAGTTTACAAAGCTTTATTTATTTGTTTGGGGGGGGGTTGTTAGTGTGGTAAACAAACTATTGGCTAATATAGGTACGATATGATGTTTTTCTTTCACAGTTCCAATATTTTGTTCTTATAAACTGTGGTGCCAACGTTGACCTCCTGGAGATCCTGCAGCCTGAGGAAGATACGTTTTTCTTTATCTGTGACACCCACAGGCCTATCAATGTAGTGAATGTTTACAATGAGACGCAGGTAAATCAAGCTGTTCAACAGAATACGCAATATCCTGTCCTGAGCTAGGTGACCTACCACTCTTCTATCCCTTTCAACATAGGTAACTTCCACAATGCTAACAGGAAAGCAGAAAACAAATTAATAATAACTTGCAGTAGTAGTTTATATGGTCAAAAGGGGGAAAATATGCTTTCCCCCAGGAAAAGGTTATACCATGGGTGCCTGTGGTAGCTGTTATGAGATTCACAGAGATGAATGTAAGTTCTGTACCATTGAAGAGAACATATTACTGTTAGGTTGACTTCTTTTAGGATGTATAATTTATTATCTCAGTAACTAGTGATAACATCTTAAATGAAGAATGCTGACATTTTGTTTATAGTCTAAAATTACTTGGCGATGTTCCTTAACAGATATGATTTGTTTTTACATTGAAAATCGTTATAATTCCAGTTTGTTTTGCAGTGCTACACTTACCTTGTGTTGATACAGAAGAATAAACATATTTATCTTACGTCATATGGATACAGTGCCATTGTTTTAGCCTGTGTAAATAGATTAATCACCTAATTCTAATAGAGTAACATTTTGATGTTCTAGTGTGAGTAGATCAAAGCAAGAGTGACTGGATTAGTCTGTTATGCTAAAAGGGACAAGTGATGCACATTTGTGGGTTGAACAATTATTTCAGTTGTTAAAATGAGCTATTTTATTCAAAATACACTTTGTTGTTGTTAGATTAAGCTGTTGGTTAAGCAGGATGATGACCTTGAAATTCCTGCCTATGATGATATCTTCAGAGATGAAGAGGAGGATGAAGATGACTCTGGGAATGAAAGTGATGGATCAGAGCCTTCAGGGAAGCGCAAACGATTTGAAGAGGTGTTTTTCTTAAAGCTTTGTTGTGAAAAGGGAGAAAAAATCATATGCATATCCTGTTGTAGTTCAGCAAATATGATCACGCCATTTAGGTTTTAAGGGCAAATGAAGCCTATACAAAAGTCATTGCTCCATTAGAAGATCAAAAGGCCTAGACACAAGTTTAAAAAATAAAAAAGTTGAAAGGATACTCTAGCATATCTCCAGACAAAAAACTTTAATGTGAAGTTCAGGTTTAGAGTATATATCAATAATTTAAGGATAAAAATCTTTACAAAAACTTCATAGTTAAACAAATATAAGTTTAAAAAACAGGACATTTAGAGTTAATATTAAACTCTCAAGAATCCAAACATTTGAATATATAGAAATTCATAGATTGGATAAATTATTTTTAATTTTGCCCTTGTAACAATGCCCTAAGAAAAGTTAAAAAAACAAAACCTCAGACTACCGCATCCCTTAATGTGGGAGGGTTGTTTTTTTGTTTGTTTGTTTGTTTGTTTTTTAAACCTTAGGACCTCAAAACTCAACACACATGCTTTACTGTTAATTGCTCAGTGAGGGTTCTGTCTTTGACCACCTTTATGGTCAGGGTGATGGACTCTTGATCAGACAATATCTCTAAAGCACCTTCATGGGGCCAGGTCATGTGAAAAGGTGAGGGCACTTGGCACCTTGCAGGATCTGGTCCTTAATTCCAAATGCCAGCCAGTTTTCAAAATATCATTTAAAACCTTCCAGCTTACAAAATTATAATATAAATAACAATATAGAAGGGTGTCATTTCTTTAATCTTGTTTCTGTGGAAATGTTTTGAAAATACTTCTTGTCCTATTAGGTTTACTAAATGTTTATTTTGACAAAGCCTAAGTTGTGGGCCTAAACTGACTGGATTGTCACTTACCTTTGAGTAATTCTTTTCCTTGACCATCTTATGTTTTGGAATCTTAAACCTGTCTGCAGGATATTATGGAAAGAACAATGAAAAGAAGACAGAGGAGAGAGTGGGAGGCACATAGGTATGTGTTAGTACTCTTGATGTTGCTTATACCTTTCTTCTCCTGTCCCTCCCCTTTTGATAGTAATCTTCACATTGAGACCACAAAAGTCTATTCTTTACTGCTAGACCTGCAATATTGCTGCAGTTCACATTTCATTCAGAAATTGGAAGGTAAAAGTTGTGTAAGTCATATCTAGCAAGTAATCTTGCTATTTTGTAGTATAGCTGTAGGTTTATTTTATTAAAAATTTAATAATTTGTAAACTTGCACACCACTAAGTGCAATGGTTGGCCATTAACTGATTGTATGTACCCTTTATTTCATCTATCATATGACAGAATCCTGCCCTGATTTGCTCCCTGTGCAATCCTATGTATAAGTTGCTAATCAGGGAAAAATTTGGAAGATAGAATTTGATAAGATTGCTTTTAAAATAGAAGCTACATTGCAGTCTCCTAAATTTCAGTGTTACTAACGCGTAACTCTCTTACCAAAAAAAAAAAGAAGAAGCTTGGTTTAGCCTCTGAGTTTGATTTCATATTTGCAATATACTAATTTTAAAACAATGTAAGTGCTACTCTACTTTACTTCCTTATGTAAGGAACTTGAAGCAAATCTTGCTATTTAACCAAACACTTTTTTCCGCCTTTTAGACGAGAAATTCTCTTTGATTATGAGCAATATGAATACCATGGTACCTCGGTAAGTATCAAGTGCTGCTTGCCGTAAATGCTAAACTACCACAAAGAAAGTGTCCTCCTGCAACAGGAATATCTCCAATATGTTGTACAAAGTTCTTTGGCTTATTTATCCTGCATTAAGTTGTTGTTGTGTTATGTTTCATTGATTTACTGCAAGGTGTAACAAATAGTATCTATGGCATATTTTCCTACCTATGCCTTTATTAATCAGTTCTGATTTCTGGGATTTCTGAAGTACGCTTTGGCATTTATAGATGTAAACCAGAAACTCTGTGGCACAGCCATCAGTGCCACTGCTTGCCAATAGTGGGTTTCCATGAGTTCCCATCTTTACACCACTAGTGAGTGTCACCTTACTGCATAACAATCTTAATGTTAAAATACAAAAATTGCATCCCAAAGCGCTTCACAAATTATATGTACAGCGGTGAAGTGTAGCCACCTTTGGGTTGGGAGCCAGCAACCCAACTGATGCATAGCATGCCGCACAATAGAGAAGAATGGGAAATTTTGGCTGACAACAGGTCAAAGAAATCCCTAATATTAAGCTTACCATTGTATGGAATCTTTAATGTTCATTTTTAAAAAAAAAAACAACATACAGGGCCACCTCCTTTATTTGAAGGTCTAATCTGAAATACCCACACATGCATGGAACTGTTTATTTTTCAGAAAGAGAAATAAGGGTTGATATGACCTTGCTTGGATTTATTCCTCTATTTTCAAGGAAAGTAGGTATTTCAAACCCAAAGTTTAGATTACTGAGCTGTTTCGTCTCATAACTAGCATATTATCTATCAAATTATTTTAAATCTTGTTGTTAAATGCAATTTATATATAAACATAGAAGGATAATTGAGTTATGAAAGGCACTTTTTGCCCCTCTTCCCAGTTCAGATTCGAACCTGTCTGTCCTGCAGAAGCTCTGCTACTAAGCTGGTGTATGAGATATTTTTCAAAAGTGTTCTGATATTTTTTTTCTAATTGTCAGATTTGTTATGGCAATTCATCAGTCCTCTTTTCTCTTGTAGTCTGCCATGGTGATGTTTGACTTGGCATGGATAATGTCTAAAGACTTGAATGACATGTTGTGGTATGTAGTCCAGTTGTGGTTTCAACGTTCATTATTTATAGTTATAGTACCAGCTAATTCCATAGCAAAATGAGGCAATAATGTACAAAAATCCTCAATAGTATTTATATCTAATGTGCGTGCGTGACTTTTTAATTGGGGAAAAATATTATCTTAGGCTTGGAGAAACGTACCTCCACTACAAACTGAGCTGTTGTATTTCAGAAATTTGCTATGTGGGGCCATGAAATTATTTCTGTGGCTATGTATGTAAAGTATCTTGTCATGTAAAAATACAGCTGCTTTCTCATGTGAACATGTTCTGTGATTAATTTAGTTCGGAAGTGTTTGTATACCTGCTTCAGAGTAACAGCCGTGTTAGTCTGTATTCGCAAAAAGAAAAGGAGTACTTGCATCCGATGAAGTGAGCTGTAGCTCACGAAAGCTTATGCTCAAATAAATTGGTTAGTCTCTAAGGTGCCACAAATACTCCTTTTCTTTTTGTGTATACCTGCTGCACACAGTCCTCTTCTAAATGTCGTATATGTCTGTTTTTCATATATTTACAGTCTTAATCTTTCTACATTGCACTAGATTCTTGTCCTACCTGACTTTTTTTCCCTCTCCACCCCCATTTTTTTAGGTGGGCTATTGTTGGGCTTACAGACCAGTGGGTTCAAGATAAAATCACACAGTAAGCAAGCTGTTCATCTATTCTTATTTAATAGCTAATATGCATCAGGGAATCTGCATGTTAATGTACGCAGCAATACATGAGTCAGGCTATTGTGTTAGTGAGTGAATGTGGTGTACGTATTATTCAAACGAATTGCATTTTTAATTGAAAAAAACAAACAGAAAAAATTTCTAATGGACTTTATTTTCTTCCAGATTATTCATTTTATAAAATGATCCTTGCTAATACTCCGTAGAAAAGCAGTGCTTAATTATGGCTAATGTAAAGATGTCTATTTTGCAGTAGCTTCATTAAGGGAAAAATCTCAGTATAGCCTATATTTTTAAAAATTCTGTTGCTTGTTTCACTTTTTAAAAGCTTGAAACATTTTTCTCTAATTCATCGTTTTTTTTCCCCCTTTTTTTAAGACATAGTGGCTATCGGGAGATAAATCTATCAGTTTCTGTATCTTGCATTGTACAAAATTTTGATATGTATGATAGATTCCAGTTTGTGTATTCTGCTCTCCCTATACCTACCTGCATTAATCTCTCTTGTGAGGTTGAGGGTAAATTTAGTAACTACTTTCATTTTTGTATGTGTTACTACTGCAATAGAATATATTAGTTTTGATTTACTTTGTATACTACCAAGTGGGGTAGGAGGGAGAGCTGATGGCTAGGCGGTGCCAAATTTAAAAAAATATATATGTTTTCATAGTAAGGTTTCATTTTTGTGAAAGGTGTAAGCCTTAGGAAAGAATTTTGTAGTCAACAAGAATACAAGTACCAAGGGAAAGAGAAATTACAATTTTTTTTTCTTTTAAAGAATGAAGTATGTGACTGATATTGGAACTTTACAGCGTCATGTGTCCCGGCATAACCACCGCAACGAAGATGACGAGAACTCCCTTTCTATTGATTGCATGAGAATAGCATTTGAGTATGAGTATCCTTATGTCTGATCTATAAATATTAAGGGGTTAAAAAAACAACCCTGATTTGACAGACTGAAGACCTAATCTAGGAAAAGGAAGTTTATAAGGTTCCCTATGAGCTAGGAATTGAATTGGAAGAAACAGATATTTGAATGACTTACTGCAGGTGAATCTCTGTTCCAATATTTGAGCATAACTCCAGCAACACAATCTAACCTTCCAGAACTACGGAACTGGAGTACACATGCAAACCCAGGAAAAATAGAAGGGGGGAAAATGACAGCTACATCAGTTAGTCTTCACTGTGATAATGCTCTTATGCACATCTGGAAATCTTTATTCCAGTGAGGTGTAGTTAATGTAGGTTTAAATAGTACGTGTGGTGAGGGTGGGGAAGGAATAGTAATAAACAATTGTTAAGTTCATTACTAATTTGTAAATGTAAATATACATGCTCTAAATTACTATTTTTCCCTAATTCCTGTTAATGTCCTCAGTCTGCGCCTGGCTCTTTATCAACATTGGTCCCTATTTGAAAGTCTCTGTAACACTTGTTATACTTCTGCCAGTCTGAAACTTTGGTCTGTACAAGGACAGAAGAGGCTTCAGGAGTTTTTTGCTGACATGGGGTGAGTTATAAAGATTTGTCGGGAAAAGGAGACACTACATTGTACTTTTCAATAAGGAAGCATATGAAAAATATTCAGGATATAACATAGTAAAGATTAGAATTTTGAGGTGGGCACTTATATTAAATATGGAAATATTGTTATGGGCACATAGTAGATTGCCCTTCCACTGCATTACTTCTGCTCTGCTGACACTACTGTACTCATTAGTTTTAAGATATGTGCTTTTATTGGACAGTAGATATATGAAGTGACTCTTGCACATCTGCTCATCAGTGTTTCAGGTAGATGAATATGAAGCTGTAAATTAGAATTAACCTGTTGAATGCATTCACTTATAGGGCAATCTCCTTTCCATTAGATGAAGACATGTTTAACTGCATGTTTAAAAAATGACCTGTTCCCATTTTGTAGTTTGCCCTTGAAGCAGGTGAAACAAAAGTTTAATTCCATGGACATTTCCTTAAAGGAGAACCTGCAGGAAATGATTGAAGAATCTGCCAGCAAGTTTGGGTAAAATCCTATTTCTGTTAATTAAATTTCTGTTAACTACTATAGTGTATTAGAAATATTACAAAGCTTCACAACACCCATATATATTAGATTATCATACTGATTGTACAGACTGGTAAACTGAGGCAGAGAAGCTGAGGATCTGACCTTACTTCATTTGACCAATTATAGAAGCTCAGCATCTCTCAGAATTGGGCTTTGAGAGACTTCCTGATGCTGCCACATCAGGCATAAACCCAGAACTTCTGACTCCTAGTGCTGTGCTCTAACTATTAACATGCAGTTTAGTAATTTACTAGCAGTTAAAGAGGATGTCACAACTTGTTTAAAAAGACATAACAGTAATGCTAGATAGGAATAAGACTAGTCAGAAAAGTTAATGTGAGATTTACCCTTGTGCTTCTAATTCCAAACTTCTTAATGGGTGGCAATAAATGTTAATAGTATCATATAGATTATAAGAAGTGTGTCATAACTTCTCTCCATTGATTTGGTCCACATTTACAGAATGAAAAACTTAAGAGTACAGACCTTCAGCATTCACTTTGGTTTTAAGAACAAGTTCTTAGCAAGTGACATAGTCTATGCAACAGCTTCTCTGATGGAGAATATAGAGAAAGATGAACCTGGAACTGATAATTTTATCAAGGCTTTGGACAGTCTTTCCAGGTATTGTGCATGTGCTCTCTCCCCTCTCACAATTTGTTTTCTTAACATGGTTTTCATAACTAATGATTAAGTTGATGAAAATGCTTCTCTCAGAAGATTCAAAGCAAATATCCTTATGATTAGTATTTAGAAATAACTCCATTTAACAAGAATTTTCTTTTTATGTGAAAGTATTTCTCTTCTCCTTGTTCCATTATAGGAGTAACCTGGACAAACTGCATCAAGGGCTGGAACTTGCCAAAAAACAACTACGTGCCATTCAGCAGACTGTAGCCAGCTGTATTTGCACCAATCTCGTAATCTCTCAGGGGCCTTTTCTCTATTGCTATCTAATGGAGGTCAGAATTATGTACTTGGTCCTCCTCATTTGACTTCCTAAACTGTAACTGTCATCATTGGTATGTCAAGTAGATATGAAAGCTTGATCAGAAAGCCTGGAAGAGCTTAGCTTTCTGTATTGCACTGATTTCAAATCAGCCTATATTGACACCCTTTCTCCCCCTGATTTTCCCCATTTTAAGAATCAGTCTTGTCATGGTACTAGATTTGATATTCAAGTCAGCAAGGCGATCAATCCTTCTGGAGTTTTGCCTTGTAAAAATTAAGGCAGGTTCCTTAGGGTTTTTTATATGCAAATGAAGAGCACTTTTTAAGTAGAAACAATTTTTTATTAATGTTTTTTTGGTTTGGTTTGTTTTTTTTTGTTTTAAACTGCCGTTCACCCTAAAAATGACCTAAGGATGTTACTACCTCCTCTTTAGGTATAACTGAGTTAACTTTTCTTTTCCCAGGGCACTCCAGATGTGAAACTGTTCTCCAAACCAGTATCTCTGTGCCTGCTCAGTAAATATTTACTCAAGTCTTTTGTTTGCTCTGTAAGTAAATCAAAGGCTTACAACTGGCTAACTGTTGCTTTGAATACATAGTTATAATTCTTCGGTGGATTATTTGAGAAATGGATCACTGGATAAAGTATATACAAGTTACTTTTTCAGCTAAATGAACGGTTAGGTAGTATGGCACCAATGTACAAATGATGCAGTGTGGAAGATTCCAGTTTGCAGAGCTGCTTAACACTGGAGAGAGCTTCCATTTGAGATGCTGACATCCAACAACAGAGGGAGATCATAGTAATTCAATTTAAAATTGTTATACCTTTTTTAACAAACTTACTGTGGCAGAGAAATTAGCTTAAGTTTGTAACACTGAATACAATAGAAAATGCAGGATTTGTTAAGTTATCTAAACACCTGGAACATTTTAATTTATTTCTGTAAATATATATTTAAAACAGTAAACCTCTATTCCCAACAAACCAAATTGAATTTTAAGCAGTATTTACTAAAATGGTCATCTTTTAAACTATATAAAAGTAGTACTCAATTCAGCTAAAACACAGGGCTTAGTATTAGACTAACATATCACCCAGTCAGTGAACATTCTTCTACTGTAAAAATAACATTATCGTGAGCAATCTTCACTATGTTCATATGTTACTTCTCTTCTGAAAATTAGACTAAGGTCCCTACCCTCCCATGAGTTCCATGTGGGCTGACACCTCTATGGAGCTAGTTGCAGGACTGGAGCTTTAATACAAAGCTCTTTTCCTAAGGGGTTGTCTTCCTAATTTCTTTAGGTCCCTAGCTGTCAACCAAGGTGACTATTATGCCCAGAGTTATCAGTGCGACAGGATGGCAATCTCAAAGTTAGCTGCAAAAGAATTATGTCTAGGCATTTATGCCATGCTGAACACTTAACTTACTGGAATAGACATTCCTACAAAATAGGCAAAATCCTTAAATCACTCCCTGACTTTGAAGAGCTTATTTAAAGATGGGAAGGTTATCAAAGTGCTAACCTGATAAAAGCGGCAGTTTTATCTTTGATAAATACAGATCAGATAACTTTCCCAGGAGCTCTCTACTACTACAGACCTGTGGAAGGGTGAAGGAATACTACACTAATGAGGAAGGGAATGTATTTAGTGGAGTCGAACTTACTTTTCAAGCTTAGTTTCTCTTGTATTATTAGAAAATTGTGCAAAATTTTTCACTTATGCACAGCACACATATTGCATACCAAGGTGACAATGCATGCGCTAATGAAAAAAGGCATCATTCTTCCTTACTGGAAAGGATGTCCATAGCTTCATATCTGATCCATGTTAAAATTGAATGTAGGATTGAAAGAGGGTTGAATTTTCTTTAGGTCACTTACTACTATGCTTAAAG